>NC_059328.1:74622500-75822500 GCF_018350155.1 Leopardus geoffroyi
CAAACTATTCCCTCATCGGCCCCTGCCCACATCATAAAACCAGTACGCTATTTGGCACAGAAGAAAAGAGATGGGGTACGCAAGAACTAAAAGCAGGGCCGACCACGGACCTAAGAGCCACGAATATAAACACAGAAGGAAGTGTTAGCTTAGCTCTAGAAGGTGGCAAGGGGAACATCAGAAGTTTATGTGATATTCAGTGTTCATATTCCTAAAAGAAAGTGCACGTTTTAAAATTTTCACTGCACATCTGTGCATTGCTACATTTTTTAAGGGCCTGCTAGGACAGGAATTACAGGAGATTTGAAGCTCACAACTGAGTAACTCTGGCAAAGCTGCATGGGGGAGGAAGGCTACTGAAAATCATGGGGGGAAAGGTAGAGCCTGTGCCAAAGAGGAACATTAAAAAGGGTTCTAGCCGAGGAAACTGTCAGCTTTATATATGGGAACTTGGAATGGAAAAATTGGTAGTGCCACTGAACCTGAACAGCAGCTGTGAAATCAGAATTTACTCCCTAATCTGAATTAACTAATCAAAACCAGGTCACTCCTCCGCCTTCCCTCCACTACCCACCACATCGCCCCTGGGTTATTTTTCATGACCAATCGCATTCTGCAGCAAAATAAATACAGAGCAACAAAAACAGAAATACTAAAGGTCAAAGTTTCCCCACAAGACCCAATGCACTCGAGATTTATCAATGGAGGAAAACACATAGGCTTTCCACCTCCCATCTTTTCATTTGTGGTGCAGGGACTTGGTAAAAAAGAGCAAGGTTACATCTGAATCAGCAACGTACTGAATAGAAACCAAGAATGACTTATAAGTGATGACTTCTGAGATCTAAGCTCAAAAGAAAACGAAAAGGTCTGCATGACGCAAAAGGACCACCGTGCTAGTAATTTCTAAAAATTCAGATTTTGCAGCTAATTTCATACACAAGCACTTTTTGATCAAGCATACACATTTAATGAAATTGTACTGGTAAATTATCCAAAGAAATACATTAAAGGGTGTACACTAGCCAAAGCACAATTTGAAGCTCTTATTAACTGGTGATTATCTTCACTGATCCACATTACCATTCAGTTGCAGATGTTACTGACATTAAGATGTATGATGCAGAGGCTGGAGAAAAAGCCCATTTAAGACAGGTGAATACTTAATAGTAATTCAACATACGCGGCACAAAATGTCTTTCACAGGAGTTCAAGGATTTTCCCTTTTTTCTCCTTGCAATTTTATGTGAATGTTTATAAATAAAATGAGAAATGAAACTCCATTTGGTAGCCATTTGACTTGCTCCAGTTTAATGGCCATTTAAAACTTTGCAATTTATCATTTCAGGCCTTTCTCATCTGGCTTTATTTTTATTTATTTATTTATCTTTAAAACTCTTCCTCTCCTCTGAATCCTTATGCAAGATCCACATTTTGAGTATGCAGATGAAATTTATCTGACCTCGCGTGGTTGTTTATCTTTTAGTTTCAGAAACTGCACGGCTGCTACTGGAATGGTTAACTGACTGCCCTCTGGGTGCAGAATAACTGTTCAGTATTACAGAAGGACACATTGCCTTCATCCCTGTCACACGCCTGTCCTTTGCTATGCAGCCCAAGGTAGATACAGAAATTGATCAATTCTTTACATTTCCAAATGCTGCTAACAGCTTATTGGGGATGCTTTTTTTAAGTGGACTTTTAGGAAAGAGAACCTAGATGTTTCAGTAAGCAAAGAGATTAAAAGCAAAGGAATCGGTGGGGAAGCAAGTCAACACAATGGGAAAAATTCAGGTACAAGTCAGACCATCAAGTCAATCTTCCTCTTACTTTCTTCCACATACAGATGCCAACGGATTATTAATTTTATATACATGGTATATTCACACAAACTCTAAGTAGTTAAAAAAACAATTGCAAAAGCCACAAGGTTTCCTCAGCACTTCTATCCTCCTTTCTGGATAGCTCTGATTTTACTTTTCTTTAGTTTTTTTTTTTTTTGTAACGTTTATTTATTTTGAGAGAGAGAGCAAGGGGCAGGGGGAGCAGAGAGAGTGGGAGACACAAATCCAAAGCAGGCTCCAGGCTCTGAGCTGTCAGCACAGAGCCCAATGTGGGGCTTGAACTCACGAACCATGAGATCATGACCTGAAGTTGGATGCTTAATTGACTGAGCCACCCAGGTGCCCCTCGACAGTCCTGATTTTAAATGTATGACTATCTCAGCTAACCTTTGTCACACTGCAGCTTGTCAAAGCACCACTCTTCCAAACCCAACCTAAACAATGTTCCTCAAAACCCAACTGCTTCTCTATCCGTCTTTTTCTCTTTGAATCTTTTTAATTCTGTGCTTCCACACTTCTAATCTTGCTCTCTGCAGTACTGACTGAAAATAAAATATTAAAGGTTAATAAGGGCAAAATGTATGCCATATCCCCGCTGATACTTCTTTTTCAACAACTGCCTTTACCCAAAGGACTAAGTTATGGGAGATCCAACACAGGCAACAGGGCCAGTGAGGAGTATATTTTGTCTGAGGAAGTTTTCTTCTAATCACACAGCATAAGTATCTACTTATTCTTCACAAGCATAACTCCAATCCTGTAAACATACACATATGTGTATTCATAGTTTTCTTTCCCATATTTGGAAATACATGCGTGTTGCTAGTTATTATATATAAACAGAAATTCTACCATCTTTAGGGGAATCTATATTATAAAATAGCTCACAATTCAAACATTGGGTTTCCAATATTCCTCCCTATTTCATCAAAGTAGAGAGTAAAAAGTGACTTCTCTCCAGGTCAAGGGAAATGAGTCCCAAGGAGTTGTCTTGGGTCAATGATTTTCAGACTGTGCTCAGAGAAGCTATAAATATCTTCTGAGGTTTCCAAGGAGAGCAAACTTGGGGAAGACAAGACATGAGGTTGAGCTTGAGACAGAGGTACTGTCCTTCCATCTTCCTTCCTTAGTCAAAGCAATTCTACTTTTATTAATTTCACATATGAAAGATTTTGCCCGAAGACAGGTCTCCTCTGCTTAAAGACAGTGTTAGCCTCTTTCTAGGGAGAACAGCACTGGGGAGATGAAGACTCTATGGGCCCAAAGGGAAGGGAGACCTTCTTTTTTTAAAATGTTTATTTATTTTCAGAGAGGGAGAGGGGCAGAGAGAGAGAGGGAGAGAGAATCCCATGCAGGCTCTGCACTGTTAGCACAGAGCAGGGCTTGAACTCACAAACTGTGAGATTATGACCTGAGCTGAAATCAAGAGTTGGAGGCTTAACCAACCAAGCCACCCCAGCTCCCCAGGAGAAGAGACTTTCTACTGAGCCATCTATCTTCTGCAGTTGTAGTCTTCAAGCAAACTTCCCTCTCCTGGCTAAAGATTCTGCCAGGGACTTTGAAATACTGGGACCCACCTGACTTTGTCTCCTTCTAGGCTCCTTAGAAATATACAGACAAGTTGTATTCATGGGCTTTAAACAGAGTTCATCCTTGGAATCTTTCCTGAGAATAAAAATTGATATATAAACAACCTATGTTTATTTTACTTTGCATAGAGGCAGAATTCCTAGTGGAGAATATCTAATTTGTCCACTTAATAGAGGGGAACCTTATTTCTTTTTTAAATTAATTCGGTGAGCAGACATGTAAGCTAAACATCTTTGCAAAAATATCATTAGGAGATGGTCCTTAGCCCAAATTGTTAAACTCTGAGCTGCCAAGTTTTACATTATGCATAAGTGCCCACACCAGCAGGGTGAGACACGCATTTTACATTTGTGCCAAGGGAAGACCATGACATATGATATAGGTTCCTTTCCTACTGGACATTGTTAGATAGATGGTAATATAAGTGAACAGAAGACACCAAACTTAAAGTACTTTCTAGAGGCAAATAATTCTCTACTGTATGGTCCATTATCATTTCAATGTACATTTTGTCTTCCTTATTTGAGGAAGAGTTGTTAAACTAATTACCTCAAACTCTGAAAGTGGGGGTAAAAGAGACCATAAAAACAAAATAATAGTAATGAAGGTTAAATAATAATAAATGTGCTCTCACTGTCAGAATCTGAGAAATTTCTATTTTGCAAAGGATTTCACACTTCCTACATCTCTGTGTAACATATGGTATGTTCAAGCGGTTAATTAAAGTTCATGTGTGACTATTGATTCATCCCTATTTCAGACCATAGTGGCAGGAAAAGGTGTTCACACAAACTTGGGCTACCACTGGCACCAGTTAGTTCTTCAGTTAAACGCATACCCGATCAATTAAGTTCCAAAGTTGAAATTGCATCAAAAGTATGAAAAGAAAAGCTGCCAGTAAGTTACCAAACTGTGCACGTTTAATGAAATGCTTCCTTTGGTTCTATATTTGAAAACGACTGTTGTCTCCTTTCCTAACAAAGGAAGACAAAGCTCTGGTAGGACATTAAGGACACTCCATGTTTTCCTAGCAAAGGCAGTTCTGTGGTACAGGAGGGGCTCCTTGTCACCAGGTTGCCATATCACCACCAAAGAATGCTCTTGTAGAATAGTGTGGTGCTTAAAATACAGTAATTACTGTTACAGTGTGTGCACAGCAATGTAAGAACCATATCTAGAGCTATACGTGGTACCGAGAGTCGAGAAACAGCTGTAATTTTGGCTTTAAATATGTTTATGAGCATTCTGAATGGTTTAAGCTTGCTGTGCAGCATATGATTTTAATTTTCTTTATGGATATAAGGGGGCCATGAAATGCTGACTTTTGATATAATAATCTTTCAGATTTCAGAGAAACTATAGGAGGCCAGTCAGTCCTCAAGCCTGCCCTCTTAAATATCGACTTATAAATTTCTCGGTGGTAGATGTAAGTTAAAAAAATTATACTGCACATTGTATAGTAAGTCTTATATCTCTGATTTGAATGAACCCTTTCAGTCGACTACCTAGGCTTGGGAAATCAAAGAAAACCTATAAAATGGAGGCAGATACCTTATTTACCAAATCATGACTCCTTTCTTTGAAACAGAAGAAAATAGAGTATACCAGAGGAAAATTTCATTTCTTTATTTTCCATACACAAAAATCAAGGAATAGCTGTTTTTATACTGAAACTTATATTTAAATACACTTCAAAGCAATTGCTAAATTGGTCACTTCTTAGGAATTGCTAAACCAGATTTGCTTACAATTAAAAAAGAAAAAAAAAAGAAAAACATTTCAATTGCCTCCAGTTATTGTAAGTTAATTGTGCCTACTTTAGTTTGTTTCATTTAAAAGAGCACATCCCAGACCAGTTAGTAGTTGAAAGATTAGTGATGGAGAAGAAATGGATCCTACAAAAAAAGATACACTTAATGAAAAAGAAATGATGTTATTTCCCTCAAATGATTTCTACTGTGAGAGCTTGTAAATACCCACTTGACTAGAACAAGAGAAAATAAACCTTGATAGACAAGTATTACTTGCTAAGGTGTGTGCTCAGGCAGGTAATTTCATCTGTTCTTAAAAAATATTTTTCTGCATTATAATTTTTTCAGCAACATGTCTTACTTCTGTCATCAAGGTACAAAGTTACTTCTCAAATTAAAAAAAAATACATTTGTCAATCAAATATTCCTACCAACTTCTGTTCACATCAAGAGAGTATAACAAATGACACACTAAAAGCTCAGGAACATGTTGACAATTAAGTCCTAAGTAGCTAATAGCCAATCTGTTATGATAAAAGAAAATACTTGAGATATATAACCCACTGTATGATAGGGGCAACTAGATTCTATGCTTCCTTAGATGGTAGTATAGCAGGTTCAAAGCTGGGTTAATCAAACTTCATCTCATTTTTCTCCTGGCACATAACTAGATCATCTTCGCACACCTTCTGAACAGCTAGAGTCACTGGACTGACTTCTGGCCAATACAATGTGGTTGAAGTTATATGTGAAACTCGAGCTTTTACATTTTCCCTCGTTTCCCATGCACTTCAGGATGAAGCCCCGGGAAATGGCAGAGCCACATAACAGAGGAACCCTGGTCCTGAATGACCACACCAAGTCAAGACATGAGGGAGAAATCTTTCATTTTGTGAAACCACTGAGGTTTTGACTAATATAATCAGGGATATTGTTGTGTCTCCCACATACTAGCATTGAACTGAAAACCACAATAATAATAAAGCCCAAGTGTTTGTTTTTTTTAAGACTGCCTTAGAGAAGTGGTGTGTACATTCATTCAAAAGCCTGTATTTAGCACTTATTCCAGGTACCATATAACGTTGAAAGATGCAGGCTGTTCTTGGGACGCCTGGGTGGCTCAGTCGGTTAAGCGTCTGACTTCGGCTCAGGTCATGATCTCACGGTCTGTGAGTTTGAGCCCCACATCGGGCTCTGGGCTGATGGCTCAGAGCCTGGAGCCTGTTTCTGATTCTGTGTCTCCCTCTCTCTCTGCCCCTCCCCTGTTCATGCTCTGTCTCTGTCTCAAAAATAAATAAACGTTAAAAAAAATTTTTTTAAATAAAAATAAAAAATAAAAAAAAAAGATGCAGGCTGTTCTCTCATGATTTTTAATGTCCAATGGCAGCAAGGGGAGTGAGGAAGAAGAGTTCTTGAGACTACAAGACAACCTAATAGGATATATAGCATGAGGTGCAAAGTATGCGCATGGCAAAGGCTTCTAATATGAGCTACAGGGGTTATTGAACACTCCATAATCATGGTTATAATTCAAATAAAAGGGCCACATGAGAAATGGAGCCATGAGCAATGGTAGAGGGGCCTAAGGATACACTAGACTATGCTATCCGTGAGGGCGTAATCACTCAGGAAATTTATACGCATTATAATACATTGGGGTCAAATTCCAGGTTCTATCAGTTGGCTTCATGAGAGAAATATCTATTTTGTTATATTTAAATATATGACTCCATCCAGAAAGAAAAGCTACATCCACCAAAAAAAAAAAAAAAAAAAAAAAGAGGTTACAAGTAAGGTCCTACTGATCCCCCTGAAAGTGGCAAGTTTGACCAATTCACTGAAAGTGACGCAGATGAGGCAGCATTGTTAGTCATCAGTTTTGGAAGAAACATCGACATGGTCTAGCTATATGACATTAAAACTTTGTGTTTTCTGAGAGTACCTAGAGAACAATTTTTGTGCTCTGAAAATTCAGGCTAATATTTGTTTACATTACATATAGATATTGCTGGAACAAAATTCTGTTGTATCACTCTGAGTCTCATGTGTGTGAAATTCAGATACATTAATTATCAATATAAGTGTCCTGCAGGCTATAACACAATGGGATTTATTTATTTATTTTTTTGTTTGGGTAGAAGATGATAGTTTTCATTTACGCATGCACTCTTGAGCAGAAGATGAGGGAAAACAAAATGGTATAGTTCCATTCTGGGTTTAAATAAAATGATTTAGAGAAGAGATTTACTAAAAACACTGAGAACTGAAGTTTCCCTGAATCAGAGAAATATATAGAAAGAGGGCATTAAGAAAATAAAACTCTCTGTATTAGGAATGCCAGCAGATAAAAGTGGTCAAGGTAACATAAATAAGCAGACACTATGTTACAAGACATTAGTCACTAGCTTTAGGCAATATACCAGCTTCAGACAAAAGTAACCAATAAAATGTGCTCAAGCCAACGCTATGTTGGATATGTGCAGAATCTTTCATAAAACTTTGGACATCGTGGAAAATAGCAGAGGAAACAATAACACCCCAGGAGACAATTGTATGTATGGTATATCATCTCCAAACCACCTGCAGTGTTTCTCATCTAAATCTTTATTTAAAATAGAAAGGCCCAGACTATTCTGATTATGTCGAAAGGCTTCAATATTATTTTGAGTAACAGAAAGACCATATTTCTATTAAAAACATAAAAGAAAGGATTCTTAACATGAAGGATGTGTTGAAAAATCTCAGTCTGAATCCTGTCTACCTTGGGTTTTAAACTTCTAAAAGCAGAAAGCATCGTGGTAGAATGGAATGTGTGCTTGTCAAATCCCCTCTTCCACAAGCAATGGATAATATAAAAATAAAAAAGCAAAAAGATATGATCAGACTTAAAACCAAGGTGAAGAACCTTTGGGCTCCAAAAGGAACAGAAATGCAAAGCTGGGTGTGGTGAGCTGAAGCTGTACACCCACTGCATTTCAAATCTGAAAGCAGCAGCCGAGTTCAGGAAGCCTAGGTAGTAAGTGGAAATTAAAGTGCTTCAAGTCAGATTGGGGTTGGAGAAACAGGGTGGGAGAAGGTGTGAGAAGAGCAACCAGAGCTTGGTTTACTACTTGAAGGCAGAAAGGGACACTACTATTGCCACCTATGAAGACGGTTTAAAACATAACATAACAAGCCAAAACATGTTGCCAGCCACCATGGTCAGGAATTGAATCCAGCCATCCATGGGCTCAATGGATACATCTATAAGATCTCCCGTTTCACCATAGAACAGAACAGAAATAGCAGGAGAGGATATGGGTCTGGAAAGGGATAGAGGTCACATGACATTGGTTGGGAGTGGCAGTTGCACAAAAAAGGGAGGAAGGCACATAGAAGTAGAAAGAAAAAATTAAAACATAGCAAAACAACAACAAATCCCTCTCAAAATGAGTTATTACATCAAAATTACAAAACTCATCAGGAAACACAGTGTGAAGAAAAGTAGTCACCGTATAAACATTCAGAATAGTAATAATTCTAAAGAAATTAGTTTTATGGGGCAGTGTGACAAAAATTTTAATAATATATATGTTGTGGATGTTCATTAAAAATGAATAAGTTATTTTTTAAAGGATATATAAAGTAAAAACAGACAAATGTGAAAAAGAACCAATTAGAAGTCTTGGAAGTAAGAAATATTTTACTGGAAAAAAAATATATATACATATATACATATATATACACACACATATGTATATATATATGTATATATATATACACACACATATATATGTATATATATATGTATATATACATATGTGTGTGTATATATATAGCAATGATAAACCCTGGACTGAAAATGGTTGAAGAAAGAATTATAAAACTGGAAAACAGAACTGAGGGATTTACCCAGAATGAAGCCTAGAGGGACAAAGAGATTTCAGGGGTTGTTGGGTTTGGGGTTTTTTTTAATATGAAATATCAGATACAAGAACAAAAGATGACAAGATCTAATTTACATCTACCTAAGGCTACAGAAAATGGAAGTAAAATGGAAAAATCGTGATGAAGTATTATTTGAAAAAATAGTACCTATGAATTTTGTACAACGGAAGAGAAACACAAATACTTAGTTCTAAATACTTCTCTGAGTATTGAGTAGGGTAAATAAAGAAAATTTTAGCCAAGAGGCATCTTACCAAAACCGCAGGACATTGAAGATGTATTAAAAAAAGAACATCATGACAATTATACTCATGGTAGACTTGTCAGTAGTAACAATAAATGCCAGAAAAGAATGAACAAACACTTTGGAAATGCTCAAGGAACATCACTATCAATTTAGCACTTATTACTCAGCTAAGGGATTTTTCAGAAAGGAAAGCAAAATGGAAGCCTTTCACACTTGCAAAAAACAAAAGGAGTTTACTACTCACTAACTTTCACTGAAAGATTTATTGGGGAATATTCTTCAGGAAAATGACAAATTAACACTGAAGGACATGGGAATTAAGGAACAGGGATGAGACCAAAAATTGATAAAATAGGTCAACACATGTAATGGTTAACTGTAAAAGCACTATTTGTGTGTTTGCACATTTAAAATAAAGCAAGTTAAAAAAACTGCCATAAAAATAAGATATATTGTGTGTGTGTTGTGGGGAGGGAAGGGAGAAAATGTTCAGTGGCAGCAAAGATCAGTGGTGTGCTAGAACTATTTCAAAAAAGCCAGGTATTAAATTTTCAGGAATTTTGCAAGCCAGTTGTTAAACAGCCATTTTTTAAGTTTATTTATTTAGAGAGAAACAGCTGAAGTTGCAGAAGGGCAGAGTGAGAAGGAGAGAGAGAATCCCAAGCAGCATGCTTTGCACTGTCAGCACAGAGCCTGACTTGGGGCTTGAACCCACGAAACCATGAGATCGTGACCTGAGCTGAAACCAAGAGTCAGATGCTTAACTGACTGAGCCACCCAAGTGCCCCAAACACAGCTAAGTTTAAAAATTATATAAACTTACAATTAAATTAATTCTAATATAAGCAAAGATAATAAATACTCAAAACCTGTCACTTTCTAATTATTTTACATTTAACTATTTCCTAAGTTCTTAAGGTAATCTATGCCATTATATCTGAAATATTTATGCTTGTGTGCCTTTGAGCATTTTTTCCCATCTATGCATTCAATGACATCATGTTTGTAACTGGAAATCGGCCATGGGATTTCAAATGGAACTATTTATGCCGGAAAATTAGTAAATTCTATAAATCAGGGTTTTTTTCCTCTTTCAGAGAGCAGGTGGCTACACACTTACCAGCACATCATTGGCTAAAATTCATATTTTTTTAAGAGACAACTAGAAATACTGGATAATTTTACATCTTATTACATTACATACATTTATTTTAAAAATTATGAACAACTGCTTAAAGGAAGGAAATGAGAAATAGAAGGAGAGAGGAAGCCAAGGGAAGATGATAAAAAATATTAAAAACTTGATCAATCCAAAAGTCAACAAAGAAAACACAAACAGAAATCCAAATAAGATTATAGAATAAGCCCAAATCTTACAGTATTCATAATAAATGAAAATAGAGAAGTGTGTATCAGAATAGACTGACAAAAAAAATAGCACCATATTGCTTACTAGACACATTTAAACAAAATCACAAAGAATGGTTACAACTAGAGATTGACAAATACCAGAAAAATATAAGTCACAGGAATTAAGGAACAATGGTGAAACCATAAATTAAAATAAACCTGGGGCACCTGGGTGGCTCAGTCGGTTAAGCGTCCAACTTCAGCTCAGGCCATGATCTCATAGTTGATGGGTTTGAGCCCCATGTCAGGCTTTGTGCTGACAGCTCAGAGCCTGGAGCCTGTTTCAGATTCTGTGTCTCCCTCTCTCTCTGCCCCTTCCCTGCTCTTGCTCTGTCTCTCAGAAATAAAAAAAAAAAACAAAAATAAATAAAAATAAACCTGGCCTATTTGTAATTTTTTTAAATCATAAGCATATATGGCAACATGCTAACATTTGATCAGGCTGATTTTTGTTTAATTTCTCTCTAGGACTTTCTGTAGAGTAGTAATATTTTCTAATATTTTTTAAACTATATCAGATCCAGGAAGTCAGGAGTTTTACAATAAATTCTCAACCACTTCACTAATTTTGGCACCTCTCTAGCCTTCCGATAGTAACTATACAAAGTGAGAATTTTGGATTTTCAGCAGTTCATGCATGCTGCATCAATGTCATTGCCACTTGTTAAAAATACCTCCTGTATCAGAATATTTAGATGGGGCCAAGGTTGGTATAGGGCAGGCAGGTCTAATTTTAAAAGCCCACTTCCTACCCCCATGAAGGACATCTGGATCTAGAAACCACTGATAGATGATCTCTCATTTCAAAAGAAACTTTGGCTATGATTTGTCATAATCTTGGAAACAAGCTATTAATAATCTTTACTCTTCCTTTTATGGGGAAAAGATCCAAAAAGTAAACCAACCTCAAGGCTAAAAGACATGAGACTTACACATATTAGCAAAAAACACCAGAGCAAAATAATTATTTGTAGTAAATAATACTTTAAAAGCTTTCTATCACTTACCTCAGAGGTTCTTAACCTGAAGTTGACAGGAGTTCAGAAGGTCCACAGAACCCCCTAAATGTATGCAGTTCTGTGTGTGTGCATTTTCAGGAGAGGATAGTGTCATTTGCTTTCATTTAGATACAAAGGTTTATAATTCTAATATATTAGGAATCACTGACTTAAGAAAATGACCATAGAAAACTAAAAATACTAAAAAGAAGCTTCCCTATTTCAGTGTGATGTTAGCAGTAATGACTAAATGTTGTGTGTGTGAGATTGACACCAGCTAATTCCATAGGAGATGGTGACTGAGAATCCAGGAGAGGTCATTTCTGATGAAATGCCCTGAGACCTCTATAGTTCCATGAACGGAAAAGAGGATTCTTTAAGCAGGTACTGTGTAGAAAAGGACAGTCAATTAGACCACTCATTGTTGTATAAGGGTAGACACTGCCTTCTTATTTTGCTCCCAAATGAGAAGTATCCCTGGGAAAGTCACCTGACCTCTCCTCATCAGCAAAATGTGAAGGGAGTGGCAGGTTACTCAAAAATTTCTTCTTGTTCTAGATGTCATCAATTCCACCAGAAACAATGTTCTCTCCTCCAAAATAGAAGATAAACCAACACCACACCCCAAGTACATATCTAAATAGAATCCAGAAAACCCAGTGATGGATCAGAAAGAGAAAAATCCAATTTGGGGGGAGAAAGGGGATTAATTTTGTTAATACAACAGTCCAAACACTAATTCCATGAAAAACTAGCACAATACACTGCCCCTCTTTGTGTGCATAATTGAGTTTCAGCGAGTAGATAAAGGCCATTAGAATGACTAAAAGTTACGAGCAGTGACTCTCCTTCCAAGGTGTTCTCATTTCTCTTGAAAGTTCAAAATCAACAAATTAGATAAACTTGGGCAGGCTTCGATTGCTGGCAGTCAGCCCAAACCACCATTTATCTCAGGAGTCCTAGAGTCAAAGCATAATTACATGACGTTTAGGCCCACTAGATCCCTTGAGTTGTGACTGCATTAGTCTTTAGCTGGCCCCAGCTATTCATATTTATCATTCCTAAAAGTGCATCTATTTGATCCCATGGTTCCCAGACTGTGTGCCAAGGCACTGTGAAATACTTCAACAAATTCACAGGGCACAGCCACATTTCTCAGACATCCCTTGAACTACTAGCATGGTTTCAGCATTAGGTCTTGTCACTCCTTTCAATGATAATGTATCTCTGCCAAGGTACATTTTTGATGATTGCTATGATAAAAACTAAGTAAACACACAAAATTCATTGTGGAATAAAAAATGAGGGAGGCATTATTCAATTGGATTCCAGAATCTGAAAAGCTGTGAGGTATTCAACAGGTATACATATCCCATTAGTAAGTATTTGTAGTTCTTTAAGAATAAAAATACAAGGAACACATGGGTGGCTCATTCAGTTGAGCATCCAACTTCAGCTGGGGGTCATGATCTCATGGTTCATGAGTTTAAGCCCCACATCCAGCTAGCTCTCTGCTGTCAACATGGAGCCCACTTTGGATCCTCTGTCCCAGCTCTCTCTCTCTCTCTGCCCCTCCCTTGCTCATGTTCTCTCTCACACAAAAATAAAAAATAAACATTTTAAAAAAAGAATAAAAATATGAGTTTGTGTTTCAATTTCCTTTATTACTTTTTTTTCAAATGTTATGTTACCACATAGATACTTAACTAAACCATCTGGACAATACCCACACACTAGAAGGAACTTGGGAGTTCCTTTCTGATTTCATGCATGATTATTTCTTCTCCAGAAGATGGCAAATCACATCAAGAACTGCCTCCTCTCCGGAGTCCTAGGCGGCTCAGTTGGTTGAGCATTCAATTCTTGATTTCAGAGCAGATCATGACCCCAGGGTCGTGGGATCAAGCCCCATGTTGGGCTCTGTACTGAGCGTGGAGTCTGCTTGAGATTCTGTCTCTCTTTCCCTCTGTCCCCTCCCCCATTCACACACTCTTTCTTCCTTTAAAAAAAAATATTGCCTCCTCTCCTTGCAGAATGATGTTTGGTCCCCATCCCACTGGGATTGGTGGGAGAAAGAGCCCTTGAGAACAATTACTAATCTTAAACAGAGAAGAGTATGAAATACAACCTCAACTATACAGTCCTCTTTCAACTGTAGGACAGGGTTTACTCCCTCTCTTATTTTTATGATTTCATCAGAATGACCCCACAGTGTGCTTTTATTGAGAAATCCCATGAGATTCTCAGTGAAACAAAAGCAGACTCTGCCCCTCCTTGCCAGATTCTTCTATTTCTATTGTTCCCACCACCCTTCCCCTCCTCTCCAAGTTATTTGTTAAAGCTGAAGTGATTATAAAATGATCACAGAAAAACAAACAGCATCCAGCCTGATTTTGCGTGAAGAAGCAACTTTCTGGAAACAAAATGCCCTTCACTTTTCCAGGCACTATTAAGTAAATTTCCTCTTTCAGAGCACTAATCAGCATCCTAGAAGGGCAAATCCATCTCCTATGGGTAATGATTTGCTCCCACCGAATAGTTTAATTACTCCAGCTCACCAAAGGTTCAGGTCCACTGTAATTAGAATACCATAAACTTCAACTGGGTATAGCAAGGACAGTCATTTGTGTCTTTACTCTGCCCTATTTTTACAAGTTCTCAAAGTAAGTTTTCAAAACTCCACACAATCAGTCAGATATTCAGACAGAATGGATCTGATTGATGTGATTGGAGAAGTCTCCCTAGGATGAGAAAACTGGACAGTGGCTTGGTTGTTTGGTATAAAATTTAGTCTCTAAAGGTAAGAATGTATTGGTATCTCTGTTTAGGTAACCAACACAAGTAAAAATTAGGCTTAGAATAATTGTAAAATAATTATTCAAATGATATTTTAGAGCACTTAGCCCTCACTTCCTCAGTTTAAAGTTAAGATACATTAAGGTCAGCAGAGGTTATCAACCCAAAGTTAAATAACTAGTCAATGGCAGAGCCAAATTAGATCCCCAGTCTCTTGCACTTAAGGGTCCCATTATTTTCCATACACTATATGGAAAAGGCCAAGCTGCACTTTTTCTTTGTAATTTTATTCGTTGTATATTCTCTGAATATAAAGAACCAAGTCCAGACACTCAGTTTCACTCAAGACCAACTTACTAAACATTTTCCATGTGCAAGATATTATGTAAGGTACTAAAGGGGGCTGTAAAGTTGACCAAAAATGCCTTCGGCCCTCAAGGAATTTACACTCTAACGTAATCTAACAGTAGAGTAAAACCTTGAATTGTGAGTAACTTGTTCTGCGAGTGTTCCACAAGATGAGCAAACATTTCTAATAAATTTTAACTTGATAAAGGAGTGATGTATTTCAATATGAGTAGTGCATAATGCAGAACATCCATGATCACAACTGAGCCAATGGTTCTTGAAACTCGCTTTGATATATGAAAGTTTTCGATTACAAGCATGTTTCCAGAACAAATGCTCGCAAACCAAGGTTTTACTATATTGTTCCTGTTTATTTGAGCAAAATAGATATCCAAACTTACTCTAGATTAAGATTTTTACCAAGTTTTTCAAACGGGAATTGATTTTTTTTTTTGAGATTTGACAGTTTTTGACAGACTATAATCCTTCCTGATAATGTAACATTATTTTTGGACAGATCTTGTCCTTAGAACTAAGCATTCCTCTTTTCCCTTGAAAATCTGGAAGTCAATTTACAGGAGCCACACCTGAATGAATTCCTAATGACCTATTTTAACTATTGTGAATTTGCCCTAACTAGTGTGATTAACCTCTTCTATAACATATCTTTTTGTAAATACAGAGTAGGGTTAACTTGACTGGGAAGTAGCTCCTTTGGATGCCAAAGTTCTCTGTCAGGGAGGTTGAGGTTGAGGGGAATGAACAGAAGCCACTTAGAGGAACTGCTGAAATCAACTCCACTATTTTAATGAGCTCTAAAATAATTGCATACACTCCCTACAAAGGAATAAATGGGGTGTCTGGGGTTCCTGGCTGGCTCAGTCAGCTAAGCGTCAGACTCTTGATTTTGGTGCAGGTATGATCTCACAGATCATGAGTTCAAGCCCTGTGTCCCTCTGGATCCACACTTAGAGTGCCGAGACTATCTGGGATTCTCTCTCCCTCTCTCTCTGCACCTCCCTCTCAAAAATAAATTAACTAAAAAAAAATTTGTTTTAAGAAATTGGGGCATCTGGGTGGCTCAGTTGGTTAAACATCCAACTCTTGGTTTTAGCTCAGATCATGATCTCGTGGTTCATGAATTTAAGCCCCACATCGAGCTCTGCACTGTGAGCACAGAGCCTGCTTGGGATTCTTTCTCTCCCTCTCTCTCTCTGCCCCTCACTCATGCACGTGCACACTCTCTTTCAAAATAAATAAACTTTAAAAAAAGGAATAAATAGGGTTTCTAAGTGAAGATAGAAAATAAAGAGCTTCCCCTGATGTAAAAGTACTCCCTACCCTTTATATTTTTTGCATGTTTATAAATTTTATAGATAGAAACTGTATTAGAAAGAAGACAGGCAAAACCATCAGAAGTCAAAGAAGAGATATGTGTATTTTTATTCTATCCTTAACTCATTGATCCTGATCCAGAGCAGAGTCCAATACTCAACATGATCTATAATACACACCTACATGCCTCTATGCCTACAAAAAGGTAAAGAATAATGGAAGCAAATGAGGACAATGATATTCATGCTAAGGCCTCACAGAGCAGTATTTAGATTTTGAAGTTTAAGAAGGTGAAAATCAAGAGCATACAATGTCAACAATGCTAATAAGAATCAAATGGGCTGAGTATGAACAAGTTCAGAGTGGAGTTGACCTTTCTTACTCGTGATCTTCAAATGATGTGTTGAAACATTCTGTGCCATTTGGTACTTATAGTCCAACAACTCTCAGACTCCATGTGTGACCTAAAAACATCTGGCATGAAACTACAACTGCTCTGGACATATACTGTCTAATGTTGAGTAGCACAATGTCTCAAATTAGGCTAGGGACCAATTTCACAATGATGTTTTATCTAATGTGCAACCAACTCAGTGCAGCTGTTGTTCCCTTCCACCACCATAAGATGTCTCATATTAGGACCACCTCTGGAAGAACCAATCTGATCTTGCTCATACAAAGTGGAATACTGGGGGGGCACTTGGGTGGCTCAGTTGGTTGAGCGTCCAACTCTGGTTTTCAGCTCAGGTCATGATCCCAGGGTTGTGGGATCAAGCCCCACATCGTGCTCTGAGCTGGGTGTGGAGCCTGCTTAGGATTCTCTCTTTTTCTCCCTCTGCCCCACTCTCCACTCACACACTGTCTAAAATAAAACACCAAAACAAAACCAAAAAAAAAAAAAGTGGAAGACTAGGAGTCAGATATTCACTCATGACTCACGTTGTGCACATTTATGGAACACCTGTAATCAGCATGTATACTGTAGAACGCTGAAGAAGCAGGATAAATGAGACCCATCCCAGCTCTTATGCTACTCACAACCGGTTGTAATGACCCTACAGATAAGATTCCAGGACAGATCATTTCCAAAATACTCTGTTCTATTGTCAGACAGCATTTTCTGCCTCTTAATTCACAAAATAGAGTCACTACATAATTCTTAAAGAAGTGATAAAATTGAAGCTATCAAGATTTCAGCATGTGGCATTTAGGATGTAGAGATTTGAAGTAGGGGAAGAATACTAGTACTTTTAAAAATAAGATGGCATGGAATTCAAAAGGCCTTGGTAACAAAAGAAAACCAAGAATTGTGAAATTTCAGATGATATTAAACTTATTTGAACTTCTTGGACTAAATAAATTAGGTAATATGTTGCCATTTCTATGTTACAGTCCTTTTCTTTAACCTGCAGTGTCTCACATGACCTTGATAAGTTTCCTGGGTGGTAGTCAGGGCTGGTATTTTTTTCTTCCATTTTGAAAATACGGAAAAGGATGCTCAAGGGTATCCCTCCTGGTTTTCTCCTGCCTTTGGCGGTTTCTTTTTCAGCTTTCAGATCCTCTGGGTCCTTTTCAGTGTTAGAGCTCCTCAAGGGCTTGTCTCTAACCCCCTTTTCTAGTTCACCTTTGCCCACTGTATCAAGGAAATTCATCTAGTTCCATGTTGCTGAATGCACTGATGACTGCATGTTGATGGCTTATTTAAATCTCTACTTTTATGACTTCTAAATGGATGATTTCCTAATCTCTACATGAATGTCTCCCCAATTTAAATCTCTAGCCCTTGGTGTCTAAGTTCCAGATGTCTGCTTAGTATCTCCAGTTTAATGTCCTAAAGTATCTCAAACTTAACATGAACAAAAACAAACTGTTGTTCTTTCAAATATTTATCCATTCTGAGGCTCCCACATTCTTCCCTGACTCAGCTAAAGGCACCAACTCCACCCTAAGTACTCAGGGCAAAACCTAGGAGACATTTTTACTTCCTTTCTTTCCTTCATGTTCCACAGCCAAGCCATCCCCAACTTTTGACGGCTGTGCCACTGGATTCGGACTACTTCTTATCACCCTCACCATTATGTCTTAGGTCACATTTCCATGATCTCTTACTTTGGAAATGATGGTTGTTCCCTAATTGATTCCCTGTTGCCACTTTATCTACCTGTATAATATTTTGGAGTTTATGAATTTGTAAAATGATATTGGCCTCACAGCCTTTTGGTATTTTTCTGTAGATCACATGAAATAATATATGCTAAGCACTTATTCTGTCTTATAGTAGCTGCTTAAAACACAGTGACTTAGAAAGGTCTCATTGGCATCACGGTCTAGAGGAAAGAGCCTAGACTTTGGCCTGAAATGTACCTTATTTTAAATCCCAGCTCCACCAATGTAATGGTAGTGTGATCTTTAGAAAGTTATTGAACCTCTCTGAGTTTACTTCCTCACCAATAAAACAGGAAAAGTAATGGTACCACTTGGTGGCATAGTAAGGATTAGAATGACAGATGCAAAATACCTGGTAAATAGAAACCACTTAACAATGAATAGCTTTTAGTGTATTTATAATCACTATTATTGCCTAAGTTGCATGGCTAGTCACATACTCTAACACAGCTCAGAGCTCAGGTTCCAAATTCCAGTATTTGGACTCTAAGTTTGGTGCTCTTTCCACAAGATCCTGTCATTCAATAGCACTCTTCAAGCAGCCAGTTTGTCATCCTTAATAAGATGAGTAACACTTTCCCTAGAATTCTAGTTTCCCCCTACCCACACTACAAGTACACAAACATTAGCATCTATGATCTAATGGTTTCACAATGCTTTGGTGCTCAAAATAGTTACCCTAGGAGGAAAAAACAACCTCATGGCTTCTCCACTGGAATTGTAAATGTGAGGAACAAAACAATTTTCTCTGACTGCACTGAACAGCTAGGAGGCAGGAATGGAGAGAGAGCTAAATTCCATACTTACCCATAAACAACTTGAGCTTTCACATGCACCCAACCAATATTTTAGGATTTAAAAAACTGGAATCTTCAGACACAATTTGACCCATCTCTGTTTTGACATTAAACATTGGTGAGAAAAGAATGATTATGAATAAGTTTTATAATATCTTTAGCAAAAATTCTTTGAGTTTCTCAGATGAAAGATGCTTGTATGGAATACAGGTGATGATTCTTCTATGATTAGTTATATTCTATCCCAAATGCACTTAGTAAAGTATGTGCATAACATTACTAACCGTGATACTGTATTTTGAATTTACATTTTCAAGGCTTTATTGCTGTATGAATACTATTCAAGTAGTTTTCTCTAGCCAAGTTCTGTGTGCTTGTTTTGAATAACAGGCCTTCACTTGAAACAAATACTATTAAAATGGCTCCCACGCAAGGAAATAAAAAGAAGTGAGATGAAGTTGACTGGTTATACACATATACACTGAGCCTGAAATGAAACATGAGGAAGAAATAGCTTTTGAAGGAGATAAACTAGAGTTTGAGCAGTAGATATAATAAAGTGGGGAATCAGAAACAAATTCTCTGAATTAAGTTAGGCTACAATTATGCCCTTAGTGGAGG
The DNA here is from genome assembly GCF_018350155.1 of Leopardus geoffroyi. Lineage (NCBI taxonomy): Eukaryota > Metazoa > Chordata > Mammalia > Carnivora > Felidae > Leopardus > Leopardus geoffroyi. Next base: position 74,642,331 of record NC_059328.1, read on the forward strand.
CTAAGTCCATCTGGTAGGCACTGTGAGTGATTTCAAAAGATGGAATTTTTACCCTCAAGGAGTTTACAGGCTAGCCTAGAAAGCAGTGTGTGTGCGTGCACACACATACACACAAGTACACATACATACACACTTAAAATACGTACAAAGCAATATGGGAAAATGTGCAAATCATACAGAAAACAAAAACAAAAATCTTAGCTTGAGTTAGCTCTGTAATAGAAACCAAACGCAATCTCCATATACAAACAGCTACACAAATACCTAATTTGATTTTGTGTTACCACATTTATTTATTCTTTTGAACTAACTTAAAGTTCTTCAGGACAGTCAAAACTGTGCTTGTGTGGAACACCCAAATCAATGTAAGGTCATCATTCTACCTACTAGATTCTCTGTCCTGTTGTTCTGATGTGATGCAGTAGATACTGTATAAGCTTTCAAGGATCCACTCTGCTCAGTGAAGCCCAACTGAATAGGCCATAGTGGATACGCTGCAGGAAATGCTCAAGTCTCTTAAGGTTCATGCATACACATAATCAAATAACTTAAGAGAGAGCTGTTCCTTTGGATAGCCCAGTGCCCCAGAGAAAATATCACACTTTTAGAATCAATAGTTTAACAGCCAATTAATATGACTACCATGGCCCCTTGAAAGGGAATGACAGGGTAAGGGACCACACTCCCAGGGAGGTTGGACAATCTGGTGATACAGAGGAGATGGAAGAGGGCTCTGGTGCTGACCATGAAAAGCCAAGTGAACTTGACACAGCTGCTCTTTTTGGATCCTCTGTACCACACTAACAACAGGACTGCTAACGACTAGTCTCTTTACATTCTTCAATGGGAATTCCCACACAGGTGGTCCCAACAACCTTGGAATGTTTCTAGAATACTACAGTTGTCCCAAAAAGAAAAGGTCAGTTCCTCTCACCAAGGTTGGTGGAGATTAGCTATGTACCTCTACATAATATGCTATACTTTTTCTTCCATCCAAACTCTATGATGTCATCAGTCTGGATCAAGCCCCAGTTCCTCCATGAAACTGTCTCCTCCTCCCCCTTCTCTGACTTCCACTAACACTTCCTGTGCCACATTTCTGATCACTTACATTGTTAAATAGTCAAATTTAAATGCTTCCTCAAATTTGCTTTGTTCCTTTCCATAGGATGGTATGCTTTTCTAAAACACCGACTGCATTTCATACTTCTGTTTATTTCCCAGGGAACCTAACATGATCCTTTGCATTGCCTCTTTTAGATTTCTTCCTGCTATCTCTTAAGGCAATCATGAACTGTCATTGTATTGAGGCTGTCACAGGTTGGGTCTTTAATAGGTAACCAAAGCTAACATCAGATCTAAGGCTGAGGACAACTGTGACCATCAAACAGCAGCAACTATGATAAGAGGCAACACACACACACACACAAACAAAAAACATAGTGAACAACACTAACCAACAAACATCACTAAGTGTCTTCTAAGGTCTCAGCCTAAGTGAGGCACTAGGGATAAGATGTGTTACAAACTCTTCATTCCAAAGCACTGGGTTCCTTTAGGGGCTCTAGTTCTGATACCTAAAGTCAGTGAATGTCCAGACATACATGGTCTTGAAATGTGTTAAAGTTGGTGATTACAAGGCAGCCATAAATACAGACTAATACAACTCTGGGCTGATCTATGAAACCAGGGCAATATTGCCTGGCTACCCAAATCTGGAAAATTTTCTATGATCTGCTCCAAGGATGGCCTAGACTATTTTTTGCTGGCCTTGTTTGTTTTACAATGAAGATTCACATTTCGCTTATGAAATTTCTTTCAATATATTATATAAAATTAGAAATCACTTTTAATTAACAAAATTCCCAATTGTATTTATACATCAGGCACCATTTGTCCATGTAGAGATTTTGCTCAAAAGCAATCCAGTTTTGGTAAACTCTGTGAGAAAAATCTGAGTTAAGTTTTGGGTACCCCTGAAATAAACTGTAAGTGCATACACAGCTTAATGACTAGGAATTCATAAGAGATTTATACCTTCATCCAGTAACCATCCAATACCTAATTATTTCTTTTTGTTTGGCTTTAATCAGTAATAACAATACTCCTTGAGCAACCAGACATGTTTGTGCTGAGACTCAAAGAAGCACATGAGTTGCAAACACACTGTGTCAGAGCCCAATAAATGATTTCTTGAACTCCTTGCAAACAGGGTTCTGGACACATGCTTCTGATATTTCCTGGTATCTCTATGACAAACCTACGTCAATGAATCAATTATATCACATATACGAAATGGTATATAAACAATACTAAAAAAATTATATAACTACTTGAATAATTTTCTTTTTTTTTTTTAATCTTTTTTTAACGTTTATTTTTGAGACAGAGAGAGACAGAGCATGAACGGGGGAGGGTCAGAGAGAGGGAGACACAGAATCTGAAACAGGCTCCAGGCTCTGAGCTGTCAGCACAGAGCCCGACGCGGGGCTCGAACTCACGGACCGCGAGATCATGACCTGAGCCGAAGTCGGCCGCTTAACTGACTGAGCCACCCAGGCGCCTCGAATAATTTTGTTTCTAAATCTAGTCCTACAAGTTACAGAGAAACATATAATACACTACCTTTCTAGAGGGAAGCAGCTGTACAACAGAATATGGATTATCCATTCTTCTTCGGGAATAATTTTTTGTCTACAAGCTAATATTCCACTATGCCCACGTAGATGTATGCCATAGCACCCCACCTGATGTCCTCATATATTTGCTTGATACTCTGGAGATAATTTCTTCATCTGATAGCCAAAACACAATATCAATGTTGGAGCCATGTGTCAGAGAGCAGGATTGAGTGATTAAGCTGTTTCTCTTTAAGAACAAAATGAATGCCAGAGTTCTTTGGGCTCTAACTTTCTTGGAAGCTACACAACCCCATGTAAGATACCATATTTTTGTTCTATTTGGTTTTATTCTATAATTATTTATATATTGTGCCAGGTCCTATTCCAGGTAGAGGAGATATAAAGATGACTAAGACACGAACCCATCTTGGAGATAAACATAAAATTGGCCATACATGCACAACAAAGCTTGCACAGTCAGCCTCAGTCTGGTTCCAAGGCTCAGTAATATTCCCTGCAGTTGGGGTCCTGAACCACTTTCAGGCTTAGACCTATCTATTACCCCACTCACTTTTGCTCTCCAGATCAACTCTGACCATACGCAAAAGGAATCGAACATTCTGCAGCTAGGTATCAATATTCCTGGACTGAAGACACAATCTGTCTTCCAATACTAATAAATGCCAGAAACTACTAGCTCTTTACTAACACTACTTGTTCAAATCCTCACAACAAGCCAACAAAGTATTACTCAACCCATTTTATAGAAGAAGAAACTGAGAATCTGAGAGGTGACATACCTTTCCCCAAATCATGCTGTCAAGTAAATGATAGAACAAGGATTTGGCCCTAGATTCCTAGGACTTCAAAATCTTTTCTCCATGAAGCTCAAGGTTTCACTCCAAAGCCCAGCACTGGGCTTGACTGCCTACTTTTAATTCCCACTGATGATGACCACTGCCTTCCTACTTCCTGTCCTCCCAAGAATCTGCCTGTCCTTCCAGATTCCCCATGACTATCAACTGTCTCCTCCACTTACCCTGGTTATCAAAACAGACTATTTTCCTGACAAAGCCATAGCCCCAGAAGGCATTTGGCTCCCACAGCTCCTGTCCCTATGGGTGGGGAAACCAGTGAGAGGTTCTAGTTCCAGCCCAACTGGCGACTGGCCATGGTTGACCAACTGTAATGGTAATTTTAAGGGAGCACAGCTTTTAAGATACCACTTTCCTCCTCCTTTCTTTGTTGCTGTGTAAGAATCAAAAGACTACTGAGGGTAGCTTGTTCTGTGCTTAAAAAGTGCCAAAAAGTATCTCTCCCCCAGTTTTTTTCTAAGCATAAAGCCAGACTTGAGGTTCTGTGAAGATTCTAGACCTCTTACAGCATATCATGCAGGGTAGTGCATGTATTCTATTTATTGTTTTGATTCAAATGCAATCCTACATTTACAAGCAAAAATAATTGTTTCAATATATTCAGTTCTTCCTTCTTCCTTTCCTCTCATGCCCATTCCCCCAAATCAATCAAAACAACAACATCACAAACACAAAACAAAGAAATTAACCCATGATCTATAATAATTCTGACTCAGATTAGTGGTCACAAATGAAATCGGCTGATTGTCCCTTGTAAATTTTAGGTAGGTCCACCATGATTTCCTGTATTATTTGCATGTAAAAAGCTCATCTTACTCAAAGATCCCTGAGAGCTTTGTGGACATCAGCATTTATTATTTCCATCTTATACAAAAAAAAAAAAAAAAAAAAAAAAATCAAATGCCCAGAGAGGTTAAGGCATCAGCAAAGAGCCACAGAGTGATGCACTGGAAGTCCTATGAAGAGTCCTTTCTCCAGAAGCCTAATTTCTAAAGCAGTGTTCTATCTACTCAACCATGCTACCTCTCATTAAGAAAGATGGAGCATCATCATAAAAAATCATTTAGCTTTCTAACATTAACTACCTTTGTGCATCTCAAGTCTAATGCTTCACAAAGGCTTGGAAATTAATTAGACATTTTATTTAACTGCTACTTGACTAAAAGTTAAAAAGTATAATTTTCTATTGCAGAATAAGAACCAGAGAGACTAATTTGGTAGAGTTGTTAAATTTTACAAAGCCCGAGTCTCAATTTTCAAAAAATATTGTACATTTATTTATTGAAGTGAATGAAACATTTGCTATAAAACTATTCAATGGAAAGTTTTTTAACAAAGCATAATTTACTTTTCATTTACAGAACAATGGAAAGTAGAAGGAAATCTCCTCCAAGGTATTAGAATCATGTACAGTTTCATATTTGACTAAAAAATTATTTCCCTAGCCTGTTTTCTCAACACTAAGGATATGCAGAAAAGTATCGCTTGCATTCATCATGAAAATTACAGAAAAATGACTGAAACTACTGAGAACATTATTAAATAAAACATATACTTATTATCTTTTTGTCTCTGTCTTTTAGTCTATGGTTTACAGAACATTGACTCTTCTTTACCAGTCCTCCTACTCAGAAATTCAATTGCATTCTACTCCCAAATGTGGTAAGTCAAAGAACTCCCACACAACTTCATCTGGGGCATTTGAGGGTGAAATCCACACCTGGGATGTGGATCCACACTCTCAACCACCTGCTGGGAATGCACCCTCCAATTTAAGTGTGGCAAATGGGGCAGTGGGAGTCCTTCTCTTCCCCCAGCAGATGGTAAGCAGAATCAGAAGTTCTTTGTTCCAGGTGCATTGAGTTTCTAAATGAGGATGGGGCCCACTTCTCCTTATCTGATTATGCATGAGCACAGCAACTCAACCCAGGAGGCTAAGGCAATGAATATGTGCCCTGATACATTCAATGTGATAATATAGAATTAGGAAAAAAGGAAAAAAAATGTATCCTTGTTACCACCCACTATTCATATTCAGATACAGAACAAGTGAGCTGAGCTTGGTATCATAGGCAGTTGTCATCATGTATTCCAGGAAACCCTATCAGAGCCCCCAGTCACCTTGCCCATACAAGTGCAAAGGTTTTGGGGAATATAACAGGAAGTCTTAGAATCAAAAATGTAACTAATATAAATGAATATCGTCTTTTCTGGTGGAGTACAACAGAGAAAGCATAAACATGTGTGTGTATGCATGCACACATGCATGTGCTTGTGGGAAACTGGTCAGATCCATGAGGTATGATGATGCCACCATGGGCACCATGGTGAGGTATGATGATGCCACCATAAGGTCATGGGCAGCCATGAGGTATGCTACTGACTTCAACAAGCTCAGGATTCTAAAGACCCATAAGCATCAAATACAGGACCCTAAGCAACAGCAGTGAGGTGGTGGTAAAGGGAAATGTGATGGGGCCAGGACCCAGAGAACAGACTCAGAGGGAATCAGGTGAACTCTCAAGAGGTCCCAGCAGACAAGAGATGGAGGCTCTCACAGGAGAATGGGGTTCCATTTGACTTTATGCTTCTTAAGCAAGGACTAGTATTTCATGTATTGCTGTTTTCTCGGCAATAGAGTACGCATACAGTATATATTTGCCCCAGAAAGGAAGAAAGAAGCAAGGAAGGGAGGAAAAATGAGGCATGAGCAGAGGCTTAGATAATTAGGATTAGGGAGATCCAACTGTAGGTAGCAGAGGCCCAGGCCAAGAGTACTCCTAATCAAAATTTGCAGGAACAGGAAACTATGGGACAGATATGGGGTGGGAAGCATAAGACAGGAATCAGTTATTGCAAGTAGAATAAATGGACTCTGACACTTAGAATGTCAGGGAAATTCCAATCCTGCAAACAGCATCAACTGTCAGAGGAAACCTGCAGCCATGGAGACATGATACTAAAACCCTGAGCTGGTGAGGGGAAGGTTTAGTGCATGGACTCAGTGTGTGATTGGACCCTTCTAGGTAGGGGTGTATGTGTAAGAAAGACAGACAGGCAGACATATAGACAGGGATGCAGAGATACAGAGAGAACAGAAGAAAGAATATCTTTGGGGCTTTTCCTTGTTTGATTTACTTATTCATTCAATCACCAAGCATTTACTGAATGTCTACTTTGTATTACCCACTGTGCTGGGCACTAGAGAGACAAAACATCTATTTCATTTGGAAGGATATGCATGTATAAGGAAAATAGGGATGAATAAACATTAATACCTGTTCCTTCCAAAGCCTGGGAAAGGGGCCCAGCAACCAACAGCACAGATCATTGGTGGGGTAGGTAGAGGGATCCCTCATTGAGGAGGTAGAAGGATTATCCAAAATAATGTGTCGGTCACTCCCAACTGACCTTTCCCCTTCCATACATTTACTGTATCTAAAACCTCAAGAATCAGAAACATCACTCTTGATCAATTACTGCTCCAGATCCATAATAGTAGCCGAATAAAGAAGCAGAGGATGATGGCACAAAGAAAATCCATCTTACTCTGAAGTTCTTCTAGAACTTCCTATAGAAGTCCTGATTCTTGAAGGCTTTGTTGTTAAGACAAAGAAAATATCATTTCTGCAGGTAACCAGATAAAGAAGTTTTACTATTTAGTATGTGAAATAAATGCATCCTGAAAATACGTAACACAAAAAGAGAAGGCTCAGAGAAAACATAAGGTCTTTCTTCAGAAACTTGAAGACAGGACTTTTACCATGTGAGAGAGAATTAACCTTGTTCCATGATATTCTCAAGGAGCAGAGTGAGGATCATTGGGATGTAAGCTCTGCCCAGATATTATAAATGAATTGCTAGCCAAGAGCTATCCATGAAAGAATGGTCTCTCATAACATGCATTAGCATGCTTGCACCACTCAAAGCAAAGAATAAAACAGGTACCTACTGTGTAAGGATCCAGAGAAACCTATCAGAGACCATTAGTACTGAGAACCAAAGAGTCCAATATACCAACTCAGACCCAAGGATGGTAAGCACAGCAGCACCAACATAAACAACTCTTCTACATCAGATAGGTTAACAGCTGTATACCCTCAAGTGAACAGTCACTGGGAAAAGGACTCCAGCCAACAGCTAATTGGCAGAAGGTGAGGTGGAATCAGTCCTTGTTAGAAAGTAAGAGCTACAGGGTAATTGGCTGGTATCCTGAACAGGCCTCTAGAAGGGTAGTCTGCGGTGTTCATCTGGATGAGAAGGTAAAAGTCTGGGTCTGTGTGTTCCCCATACTGTCTTACCCTAACTCAGTTGTTTCCAGTTGTACTGTGTGAAGCCCTTGTAGTCCAAGAAGGTACCTCACAGGAGCCCTGAGGAAAATGCTGAGAAATGAAGAATCTGGAATCCTTATTTCCCATATCAAAGAGAAGCTCCTTGTTTGTTTTATTTGTGTACATTTTCTTTGAATAAATGTCACTCTTGTTGACTGCTAGCAGAATATCCAGCCCAATGCTCCAATGAAGTTTGAAAACCATAAATGTAGAAGGGTTTCAAGCCTTTCACATCTCATTCCAACCTTCCACGAAGGAAAATCCAAGGACATAATGAAATCATCATAGATGGACAGCTGGGCTATGATAACTAAGAAACTTCAGATGTGTACAGCCAAAAGACGAAGAGCTATCCCTGCTTCTCTACCATGTTTCTGAGTTCCTATTTGGATGGTTCACATTACTTATCTCTCTTCGACCTTCTTCCAGTGTGGCTCCTTTGTTGACTCTAATTGCAAGGCCCAGCAAGACCAGGGAAGCACAGGGAAGTGGATCTCTGCATCCTTCTCTAACTCTGAAAGTGATAAGTTTCTGCAGACCATTATCATCAGATAGGGCTTGAGGAAAGGGATTTCAAGTTACATAAAAGCAGTTCTCAAAGCCTATGTGTAATCTAGCCCAGTTCACAAGTGCAGGCCAAAACAGGCATTAGTACAAAGGCCGAGGTCAAAACTTGTTTGCTCAAAACAACACTATGTTTTAAATTTTACACAGGTACTGAGGTCCCAGTGGATGCCTGGGTTGGACTTAGGATCTTGCCTACCCCTCCATGGAGATCTATGTTATTACACAGCATGTCAGAGTAATACAGAAGGGTTCCATCCATTACAAATGTATTTGCTTATGATTTACAATTGGGAAAGCAGACATCAGGCCTATGGCAGCAAAATCACTTCCTGCTTTTGCCTGCTACTGCACTGAACCCACACTAGAATTAGATTTTTTGTTTTGTTTTGTTTGTTTGAGAGAGAGAGAGAGGGAGGGAGGGAGAGAGGGAGAGAGGGAGGGAGGGAGGGAGGGAGGGAGTGCGAGTGAGCACACATGCTTATGCAAGCAGGGGAAGAGAAAGAGGAAGAGAATCTTAAGCAGCCTCCACGCTCAGCAGCACAACAGAGCCTGATGATGTAGGGCTCCATCCCATGACCCTGGGATCATGACCTAAACCAGAATCCAGAGTCACTCACCCAACTGAGCCATGCAGGCACCCCAGAATTCTATTTCAATCGCTCAGGGATATTACTGCAAATCAAAGGTAAAAATGCCCGAAAAAGACAGGGATGGTCTTCTTTTGATAATTTCTAACTTGAGCTGAAAGTCTGTTTGTTGTGGGAAACTTAGGAAGGAATTCAAGTACTAGAATTCATCCCCTTTCTTCAAGCACTACTGCTCCTGATCCTGCTCCCACTCCCATCTCCAATTTGCATTGCCAAAGATCTCTTTGATCCAATGCAATCCAGTAAGTACCAGAATGATTTTTTTATAGTGTGAACACAATAAAATTATATTTCTCACCCATGTACAGTCTACTGAGGGTGTTCTGGATGATGAGATTTCTAGTTTCAGGAAAACATATTTTTCCCTTTCCAGACTGTAACTTACACAATTAAAATATTTACCAATATTTTATAACTTTAAGTGTAGAAAACTTATTTCTATTTAGATTACTTTACCTTACCCATTTTTAAAACATAATTTTCTTGAGTATTTCTACTCAAGTATCACATCAGAAGGTATATTGGTTTTTGCTTCAACTATCACATATAATTTAAGAAATTCATGAGAAGAATGGTCTATTATATTTATCCTGATTTTTTTTTTTTACCTTTTCTGATGTTCTTTCATTTCTTAAGGAAACATCCTTAAGAGTTTTCATTTCCTTTCTGTTTAGAGAACTCCTTTAGCCATTCTTTAAGGGTAGGATTTTTTAGTGACAAATTTTAGTTTTCTTTTGAGAATGTTGATTTTGTCTTCATTCCTGAAGGATATTTTTGCTAGATATAAAATTCTGGGTTGACTGTTCCTTTCTTTCAACTCTTCAAAAATTCTGTGCCACTTTTTTTCAGTCTGGCCTTCTGTGTTTCAGATGAGAAATTCATCATGTGAATCGATACTAAATTCAAACTAACATTCAATTCAATTGATAAATAATGTGTCATTTATCTCTAGCTTCTTTCAATTTTTTTTCTTTGTATTTAGTTTTCAAAGTTTAATTTTATTGTATTTTAGCATAGATTTCTTTGGGTTTATCCCACTTAGGGTTTGCTCAGATTCTCGAATATGTAGGTTTGGAGCATTCATCAAATTTAGGAAATTGTCAGACTTTTTTTTTTCAAATAATCTCTCTTTTTCCTTCTCTCTTTCCTTCTCTCCTTCCTCTACTTTTTAAAGTAAGTTTATCTTCTCTGTGTTTAAGTTGTATAAACTTTATTGATCTTTCCTCAGGTCCACTGATTCTATCCCCTATCATCTGTTCCCTACTACTGAGCCCATTCACTATTTTCTTTTGCTTTTAATAATTTTCAGTTCTATAATTTCCATTTGGTTCTTTTTTATAACTTATCTCTTTGCTAAGATTTTCTTTTTTTTTTTTTCTCATTTGATTCAAGAGAATTTGTCACCGCTGTTGAAGTATTTTTACGACGGCTGCTTTGGAATTCTTGTAAGATAATTCCAACATCTGAATCATCTTGGTGTGGTGTCTCTTGATTATCATTTCAAGTTGTTATTTTTGTGGTTCTTTATAAGTGACTTTTTATTATATCCAGATATTTTGTATGTTGTATTAGTGGGCTCTAGATCCTATTTGATCTTCTGTTTTGTAGATAGTCCCCCTGTCAAGGTGTAGTATGATGTCTAGGTGAGTATGTCCAGCATCTTGCTGGGTCCTACTGGCATTACTTATGCAAAAATGGAGCACTTACTCACACTGCCTCATTGCAAATGGGTGGAGTGGAAGTTTAGCTCCCTCTTCAGCTTCTAAGACACATTTCCTGCTTAAAGTGGAGCACTGACTGGCACCACCTCATTCCCTTCAAGTTGGGGTATAAACTCAGTTTAGCTTCCCACTCTGCCCCACTGGTACAAGGAGGTCAGAAGCTTGGGACTGACTAGTAGCAACACATTCTACTTTTATCAGTCCCATTGATTCCAGGTCAGGGTGGGGAGCCTCAGCCATCTTCTGGGTCCCACTGACACTGGTGAAGGGTAGAGTAGTGACAAGCGCATATTCTCAACATCTGTCCATGTCTTGCTGCTGCTGGGGTAACTGTAGGTTTGGCTCACAGTAGAACCTTGTTTTGCTGGTTTCTTAGAGTAGAGCATGAGCTCTGTGAAGAGACAGAGGTGTCTGACTCATCTTTACATTTCTATAACCTCATATAGCATGATACAGCTATTCTTGATAATTAAATGAATAAATAAAATAATGAATTAAAGAGAGGATGGGATTAAATGAACTTCATGGGCTCAAACTTCTGGAGTTTTAGATTCACTAAACCTAAGGGAAGAACCCAGATAATCTTTTCTCTAATTCATTTAATATTTAAACACAAGATTTAGAATTTCCACTAAAATAAATTGATAACCCACCTTCCTGAGAAGATGATTTGATTAAATTCTCAAAAATGTCAATGAGTAAGCTCTATACTACCTCTTCTGAGAAGCAATTTGAGTTTTTCAGAACTCAGAACTATACATGTCCTTCCCTTTCTCCCTCTGTGGATAGACCAGGAAGCCAGAAACCCACAAGTTACAGCTTTGCTGGCTGTTTCCCAGTAGCTTGCTTTCAATTTTAAAGAAGCATTATCTGGAGTCATTAAATTAACAATACTCTCCAGTGCACCCACTCTGTCATCCATCTGCTTAAGATGCTTGTCAGATGATACCCTCCTGTATCTGCAGTCTTCATCTGGAATTCAAAGCTATCAAACCTGGCTCCAAGGTAGTGCACCTTCTGTTCCCAGCTACAAAACTCTCATCTTTCAATTCTAGCGACGATGTAGTGACTAATAATACTTCCCTCCCCCACAAGTCCCCGGTAAGGATCTTGGATCTTTGGAATACATTTATACTTGGAGCATGGTGAGTGGAAAACATTTTAGGGATCAGAATATGTAGAAAGGTGCTTGTAAAAGAGACTCAGGTTGTCATTTTCACTCTCCCTCAACCAAAGAGTCTGACCCTAGGTTATCTTACTTTTTTTCCAAATGTCAGTTCATTTCTTACAGCCTGAAAAACTCCTTTCTTCTTCATCCCCATGAACAAAAATGATAAAAATATTTGGCCATCACTGGAATCCAACCACGACCCTGAATTTACTAAAAGCAAATCAAAACATAACCTTCAACTGCAGAGAAATTCCATGAGTAAATGAGATAAAGTGAATAAAATTACATGGCCTTTTAACCATAATTATTTGTAAAAACTTTGGCTCCCCTTTATTTCAAAGTCCTACAAGTTAATGTAATCCCAACCCCACAACTTCTCCCCCAAATCACAATTGCACTCTTCTCCACTCCAACCCAACTCAATTGAATTTGTACTCTGAAAGGCCAATTATGAGTTTTCCCAAGTTCAAATCTCTGTTCACACCTTCTGCCCTGCCTGGAAAGCCTGCTGTTCCTTACTTAATGTCCATGGATTACATCCATGTAATCAATGGCATCTTCAGTTTTCAGTGGTCCCTCATTTGGAACTCCTATGCCAGTTGTTTTCTACATCACTCACTTAACACCTAACATTCACTGCTTTTCTTATTATCCTTTTATGCCAATAGTTCTCAAAGTTTATTACTCATCAGAATCACTTGGAGTGCTGCTAAAAAGATAGATTTCATTGGTTCCCCTGAAGAGATGCTGATTTAGTAGGTAGACAGAATTCTAAAGATGGGCCCCCCACAATTCCCATAGCCTCCTTATTCAATCAAACACTAATTGAGGTACTGCTATGAAGGGATTCTTCAGATGTAATTTAAGTCTCAAGCTGGTGCAACTTAAAATGTGGAAATTATCTAGTTGGGTCTACTCTAATCATATGAGTGCTTTAGAAGCAGAGAGTTTTCTCTGATACGTAACAGCAAAAGAAGTCAGAGAGATTCTAAGCATGGAAAGGACTCCATGTGCCTTAGCTAGTTTGAATATGGGAATGGCCATGTGGGAAAAAATGTAGGTGGCTTCCAGGAGCAAAAAGCTGCCCTCAGCTGACAGCCAGCAAGAAACTGAATTTTTCCAACAACCTAAGTAAGATTTGAACTGGATTTTTCCCCAGAGCCTTCAATAGCAACCTAACCTAGTTAGACCTTTAACAAAGAACCTAGCAACATGGTCTGAACTTCTGATTTCAGAACTATGATATAATAAATACATGTTGTTTTATTCTAAGTTAGTGGTCATTTTTTCCACAGCAATAAAAAACTAATATAATAAATATAGGGCTGGACCCAGGAATCTGTGTTTCAACAAGTAGGTGGTCCCTGACCACAACTTAAGAAACCTTCTTCGAAAGTTTCATAATTTTCATTCCATCTGTTAATAAACTAAGTTCACAACTAATTTCCTGCTTGGGAAGATAAGATAATTTGTCATTAATTCCACCTCACACAGATATAACCCTTGAATACATTTTTACCTTGTAAAAGTCTCAAAGGTAGATAACCGATTTGTATCCAAATGTGATACCCAAAATTTGTGTTTGGACAAGTCCTCATTCACGGAGAAAACAAGGAAATGCTGTGAAAGCAGAGAATGGCTTCTGGATGGACCATTAAGTTCTCTATAGCTGTACATTGGCTATACAGCAGTGACAGGAGGCCCTTGGTCTACTAGACAGGCTTCTGTCTGAAATTTGACAAGGGGTACCCTAAAACTGGACTTAAAAATGCCATCTAGGCCACTGGTCTTTCAGCATGACCAGCCACCCCAGGTGTTACCAGAATATTTGCCAGGTAACATGGGGTAGCAGGTAAACTGCTTTCCAGGCATCAGAAAATGTGAGGCACAGAAGAGCAAGGATTTGAGATTCCTGAATATTTTGAACTTCTATCACGATGGGGATTCTCCTAGTATTCTTGATGGGAATAACCTTTCCAATAAAGAAAAACATCAAATAAACATAAATAAACATAAATAAAACATAAAACAAAAATAGTAACGGAAAGGAATCTGGAATTCATATAGTTCGAGTTCCTGAGCCAAACCCTGCTTGACTATTTCTGGTAATGGGAGCTCACTACCTCACAAGCCAGCCTATTCCATGTCTGGACACCACTATTACAGAGTGCTTCCTCAAGCAGAACAACCATAATTTGCCTCTCTGTATCTTCCCCTTGCTTGCTGTAGAGTGACTCTTGCAGCCACTCCATAGTGTTAACCTGGCCTTGAGTACCCTGTAGACATCTGAAGACCTCCATCATACCTTTCCCCTTTGCTGTGTATGTTTTTAGGTAAATACCTCCATTCTCTCCAATAATATATTATTGTATATTTTCCCTACACTATTCTACATGATTGGTGTCTCAGAAAATCAACCACATCAGTAGTGAGGAGTAAGGCCTGGGAAAGGCAGAGTACTTACAAAAACAAGAGAGGGTAGTGAAGTAACAAGAGGAACAGAGACACAAAAAAAGAGAAACTGACACACAGGCCAAATAGTATGCAATCCTTCACAGCTCTAAAGTTCCCAAAGAATAGACAGGATTCGAAATAGTTTTAAGCCCACTACTACCTTAAAAAAATCATTTCCTACCATCGTGCCACTATTTTATAGACCCTACCTTAATTCACGCCCCTATTTCTGCCAGAATCATAAAGCAGCTTCAATCACAAGCCCTAATGGAGTCTCTAACCTGAGCCAGGGAACAAAGAATATTTTAAAGACAAAACGAATAGATCTCAGAGGAAGAGAAGCAGCCCTCAGTCCCCTTTCGTCCAGTTCCTACAACATCATCTTTGTCTTATCTGTCAATATCTAGAAGTCTGAAAGCTAAATATGTACAGTGCTCATGTGTCTAGACAGACAGACAGTTCTAGACAAATCATTGAGCTGAATTTTTATGCTTCAGAAATATTTTAAACAAAGGTACGGCTGTAGTGGTTTTACACTGCACATGCTCATAGCTTGAATGCAGCAGGAATTCAAGCAAGCATGTTCAGGTTCTGATGGAAGGGAAAAGATCTGACATTACAAAAAAGTTTCTTTTCTGTTTCCCTCTCCCTTCCCAGCAGCCCAGTGCAACACCTGTCTCATCAGCAGGGCACTCGGAAGGGATGGGCCTCAAGGCACCTCAGTCCCAAGATTCTCCATGCCTCATTCTTCATCCGCGCTGCTCGTAATGTTCCATCACTGGCACAGTTACACCTGAACACTCTGGTGCTGCCAAACACCTGGCTTGATTTTCCACTGTCCAAATGAAAAATAAGCATAATCTGCTTTTTGAGGATACAGCAAATGAGGGAGTTCATGACAAATTGTGTTGGTTTATGCAGAATAGTGATAATAAGATACAAATGAGAATTTTTTGCTTAATGAATAATACTAATCACGTTTCAACAAATGCTGTGCCCTTCTAATTAGAGAGACTGCATAAAATCAGCTTAATTTATTTGTGACTAGTTATACAGAGTTTAAATATTTACTAGAGATTTACTCAAATGTTTGAGAGGATTTTAAACATTTCCTACAGTTGAAGCGGTCTGCCTAGTTCTGTGGGGTGCAGTGACAGCTCTAACTTGTGGGGCTCTGTGATTTTGCAGTGTGTCATGAAAATCCTGGATTCAAAATGAAGAAAGGGTATTATTGATTTACATGCTAATTCTCCAACTGTTACTCATTTTCTTGATTCCAGCTTCCAAAGTTGCTCTCCCAACATTCATCACTGCAGTACACTAGAGGGGATGAGCATCTTTTTCAATAAATTATAGGAACTATGACTAATTACGGTGATATTAACTATGCAAAGTAATGTGTAACTTAAAATGGATACGTTCATCATTTCAAATTACGCCTTTGACTTTTGATGGTCTAATACAGGCATGCTCTTTTTGTATTGAACATATACTATATTTTCTAAGATTCCTTTGCAATTCAAGGCTCTGGTGAACATACTGACCTATTAAAAAGAACCTACTAGAGTATCTTCAATGACCCAGTGCAAGTAAAGGGACAAGCAGATGACCACGAGATAAGAAACACAAAAAATATATGTTACGCCTCCCTGACATAGAATTAGCCATAAGAAATCTGATCATTAGAAGCTTTGCTGAAATGCCTTATTATCTGTATTTTTCAAAAGCATTTGACCATGAATTATTTTTATCCAATCCTAACGGCAACTTTGAAAGGTTTTATATATGTATCCTTGTCTTCTGGATGAAGACACTGAATCACTGATAGGTTAAGCGATCTGTCCGAGGCCACCGGACCGATTAGAGACAGTCTAGGAGTAGACCCCAGACTTTGTGCCATCTAGTCCACGTTATATGTTCTATTCCAACTGAATGGATGTTTAAGTGAGTTCATTAAAGAAACTTAGAGAAAACTTCCAGAATTCTCTTATTTGAAGGATATAATTTGTTCCATCATTTGTTAATCCATTCATTCCTCCATCTACAATCATTTATTGTATACGTTTTCTGTGTCATGCACTGCATTAGATAGATAGAACATGAAGACACAACCACTACCTTACAGAGCCCTCCCTCCGGTGAGAAAGATTGACAGGTAGTTCAAGAATTATAAAACACCCCTGGAAAGACTATACTAAATGTTTGTATAAAGTGTAATGGGGAGCACAGAGGTGATAGAATTTTTTCTGAGAGACAAGTAAGGAGGTGGTCAAAAGAGGTTCTCCAATGAGGTGATGGTTAAATTCAGTCTGAAAGCATTCACTGGATTTCTCCCAGCAGACAAGAGCAGAAAAGGCATTCCACATGCTTGAAGGAGCCAAGCATGAAAGGCACAGTGTATCAAGGAAGAAAGGGCTGGAAAACTAGGCAGATGATTTTGTGGAGGGCCTTATATGTCATCCTAAAGAGTTCAAGTTTGATATGTGGAGGCAAAAAAATCAGAGGAATGTTCTCAGCAACAGCAATGAGGTAATTATTCTGTCATCACAATCACATGGAAAGAATATGCAAAATAAAATGGAAGGTAGTAAAAGGAAGAGCAACCAGGGGCGCCTGGGTGGCTCAGTCCGTTAAGAGTCCGACTTCAGCTCGGATCATGATCTCACAGCTTGTGAGTTCAAGCCCTGCATCGGGCTCTGTGCTGACAGCTCAGAGCCTGGAGCCTGCTTCAGATTCTCTTTCTCTCTCTCTCTCTCTCTCTCTCTCTCTCTGCCCCTCCCCCGCCACACTCTGCATCTCTCTCAAGAATAAATGTTAAAAAAATTTTTTTAATAAATAAGTGCAACCAAGAAGGAGACCATTGCAATGCTGGAGGAGAAAGTGATGAGGCTCTCTGAGTCAGGACTGGGTAGAGGAAATGGATTTGAAAGATATTTAGGAATAGAATGGTTTATTAGATTTTACTTTTGATATACATAGGCATGTATTCCCCAATCCTCAGTTACTTTGTTCTTTCAGTGTTTAGGTGACATGACTCATTAGTCATTGTGCTTCTAAGTCCATATGCATAGAAGAATATAGTAAATTCCTAAATATACCTTCCCCTAGATACCAATTGGAACCACCACCATAAACGTTAAGGAAAATATTTGTTCCAAACTATAACTATGTAACCCAGATTAAGTATTTAAGATGACCTATCATAATTCAAGATAGCTTGTGACAACATGGAACTCACAGTTAAATAAATGATTGCATAGTAAGTGGGTGAAGCGGGGGCTCTAGAGCCAATTGCCTTTCTTCAAATCCTGCCTCTACCACTAAGCTGTATGATCTTGGACAAGTCACTTAAAAACTGTCTCAGTTTCTTTCTTCATTTGTAAAAGGGGACAGGAAACTAACCACCACAAGGGTTGTTATTAGTATAAGTGATTTATTATATGTACAGAGCTTAGAACAGCTGTGACATTATCGTTATCATTGTTACTACCATTGTCAAATTAAAAAAAGGCAGGCCCAGGCCTTAATGTGAATGGGTTCCACCCAATAGTCTTAATTATGACAGTAATAGTCTGGCTGTCTTCAAAATCCAAAATAAGATAGCATCATCATTATTAATTATGATGAGAACAAAGGAATGGTCTTTCGATCATGGCCAGGTTCCTGACTCTGCTGTAAACATGGATTACTTTGAAAGTTGCACTCTTAAGAGATTAAACCTGTTTCAATTTTTTTCCTAGTTTTTTCCTTTAAAACTTACTAAATATGGAGCATCCCTTAATTTATATAAAAACTTTTTTGAACTTAGTGATATTTTTAATCTTGAGGTGAAAACCTCCTTTTACCCAGCATTGCTCTTCATTTGTCATACATCTCTTCTGTCAATCTTTAGAAGATACTAAACCCATTCAGTCTTAAGATTTGACAGCTAAATCTGCTTTCAAATAAAGAAAAGGAAGCATTTATTGAAAACACAATAGATGCTCAATAAAAGTTTGTCAGGCCAGACTCTTAATATCAGCAGACAGTACGCTCACTATATATATAAACTCCTATTTCGGCCTCATGACTTTAGATAAGGTAGTGATCGTTATCTCCTCTGTGCAGGGACTTGCCCTGAGGTCACCTGACTATAAGTCCCTGCACCCAGCTCTACCTATCAGGGGGATTCTTGGCCTTCAGCTCCTCATGATGAAGATCTTAACTCTCATGACAAAGTTGGCTTCTCCCATGTGTTAAATATCTCATTAAGCTTCTCTCAAGATATTCAACTCCATTACTTCTTTTCCTTCTAAGGTCAACTCAGCAGCTTAAACAACATGCAGAAATTCACATGCAGACACATCACGGTGGAGCAGAGTATTGTAAACTACCCTCTAAACACGTAGCATCCTTATCTAGAAATCAGTGTACCAAGCATAGGTGGTAATTCAGAAACCACCATGATTTTAGACCTTGGTCATCTAAAGAACTTTTCAGGGACTGCATGGGCTCACAATTCATTACCGATATAAAATAAAGATTAATTGATTAAATGAAATGTAAAAGATCACCAAATATTTTTTAAAAGTGTTTAATAAAATTACCCTTTAAAAACAACCTATTAGCTGTCAGATGCCTTTCAAATATATATAATGCATCCTAATTAGAACAGAACAAACAAAACAAACAGCTGAGGCCTTTAGGGTCCCCAAGATCATAAAACTTGCGGCCTCTTTTCTGACACCAACAGCTTTAGGCCCCACTTCTCCCCTGGACATTTGGCGCCCGAGGCTGCAGCCTTGACAGGCAGCCGGGAGCAGCTCGGACTGAAGTTGTTCTGGGAGCAGAAGGAGGCCCCAAAAGCATCTGATTATTTTAAAATGTGCTTTCATTGTGCTGCTTGCAGCTGTGAGTTAATTTTGTTTAAAAAAAAAAAAAAAAGACCATTTGCTTCTTTAAAATCCAGGTTTTTTTCCCCTCTGCAGAGCAGCTGCAAGGAGAGCAGCAACAACTTCAAAAGCCCCCTGCCTCCCTGAGAGCACCACTTTGGGAGGATGCCTTCCTGGCCAGCAGGGAGTCAACACTGCGTTGCAGAGTGTACTGGCTTTCAAAGCTTTCCTCATTGGCTGATTTGTGCAGACGGGCGGAAGGATGGACCAACTATAGAGCATGCAGAGTCCTTTGAAGTACTTGGGACTGCCTCTCAGACCTTTTACAGGTGAGAAAACTCAAGGACAGAGAGGTTAAGTGGCTGGCCTAAGATCTCACATCTAGTTAATGGCAGCCCCATAGTGTATATAATCTGGAACCAGGAGCAATGGGGTACAGGGAAATAGAGATAGAATCCATCCAATGATGGCACCCCTATCAGGGAGCATTCTTCTTCACCAAGGTAGCATTTACTACAACTGTCCACTCGGTATCTTAAAGATGCTTGGCCACTGACTCCCTTATTCCTCTCTAGGTCCACTTCTGAATTATCTTCCCAACAGAATTTTGAGCTACTTCTCTCTATTCTCACCATTTGCTGCAGGCTCACCGCCCTCAAAAAGTACCCTCTCTCCAACATGTCATGCCTTACAAATTCTAGCCAATTTGATTTGACTGCAACTCATTAGATGTGAATATATGTCGAGGCTAAATTTACTTCAGATTTTGCAATCCACATTGCTCCTGGGGTTTCTTCCTTTGACCACACTGCCAAATTTGGCAAGGGAGTTCTAGCGCCTGGCTTTGGAGCTTCTTTGGTCAGCATATGATAACCAGTGTCCCTGTGAATCTGCCTGCATTTCCATATATTTAGCCACATGCTGATAAACAGTGGTGATCATCTCATCTCTGCCATTGCCCTGTTAGCAAGAAGGTAGCCCTGCCAGTCACTTGCCAATCAATTTCACAGAATGTAGGTTGTGCCTCCCCCAGTTCAAGTCTCCTAATTAATGAAGTGACAAAATTTTGACATTTTTTTGGCTTCTCTGGCTCTTGTGGGAATTTGGGGAAAAGAACTGAAAGAGGTTCAAAAGGGGGAGAGTGAGAAAGGAGAGAAGAATACACACTGACTTAATGGGTCTTTGCCAGTTTTTAGCTAATGGCAATTTTCATAATAAGTAATCTTTTTAAATTATAAAACTAATATGTGCTCGATGAAAAAAATCTTTAAAAATAATGGAAAACATTAAAAAAATGAAAACCACTTAAGTCTGATCTGTTTTATTTTCATGTGATGAAAGCCTCAATGCCACCTAGCCTAATTAATTAGGTAATATGTTAGTTCATTCTAAAATTAGGGCAGACTTTAGTGTTATGATTCAGAGACGTGACAATGCCAGCACATAAAAGATCTCATTACACCTCTGTTCTGTCCTGTATGCATCACACAGTTTACCCAAGGCCAGCTTCCCTCTAAGGTCACAAAATCTCTTCCAATATTACCTAGAACTCTAGGTGTCCTTATCCATATCAGGGAGAGAGACTGGGTGCCTCCTATCCAACTAATAGTCTTTCAACTCTTTCTGACTAGATCCAATGAAATTATGTGCCTATCTCTGAACTAGACATTAATGCCAAGATAATGCTTTCCACTAAATGGTTCATGCCTAGATTATGTGTCCACCACTAACCCAATAACCACAACTAGAGAGATAGGATTGTACTGATTGATTTCACACAATGATGGACCACCCATGGAACTCAAGGTGAAGGTCAACCTCACCAAATTGCATGGCTGCTGCACATGGTATAGAAGTGGGGAGGGAATAATGGGATGGATGCTGGGGAATCAATTGCAATGTCTTCCTTACACTAAGTAATGCAACTGCCTAGGGAAAAACCATTGTTGGTATTTTTGCTATATAGCTGTGAACACACACACACACACACACACACACACACACACACGTGTGTGTGAGCATATGTGCATATTGCAAATCAGAATCATATACACCATTTTCTGGCCTTTATTTTTTTCTGAAAAATCTATCAGAGTTTTCTCATGTCATCAAATATTATAAAAATTACCTAAAGGTTGCATGGCAGTTAAATAACCCCTAAGATTTGAGCGTTAAGTAATTTTATCTTCATCCTTACAAATTAAGCTATAATAAATAAATGTATACATATAGCATTGTTCATATACAGGCTTGTTGCCACAGGATAGAATACCAAAAATGGAACTCATGAGTAAAAAAGTATAAACAAAACTTTTGGATACTTATTACCAAATCATCACCTAGAAATTATACCAGTTTTATACTCTGCAATAATATACATTATATAATAATATACATTAGCATATGTAAATATACACATATTTTTAAAGCCCCCAAAGTATAAAAAATATTGTTTAGATTAGTAGTTAAATCTTTGGGGGAAAAGTAAAAGGAGAGATTCCTAATAGATTAAAAACTTGGAGGGGCGCCTGGGTGGCACAGTCGGTTAAGCGTCCGACTTCAGCCAGGTCACGATCTCGCGGTCCGTGAGTTCGAGCCCCGCGTCGGGCTCTGGGCTGATGGCTCAGAGCCTGGAGCCTGTTTCCGATTCTGTGTCTCCCTCTCTCTCTCTGTCCCTCCCCCGTTCATGCTCTGTCTCTCTCTGTCCCAAAAATAAATAAACGTTGAAAAAAAAAAAACTTGGAATTCAGATTATAGAAACTCTTATTTCAATCCATAATGCCTGGGACTATCCTGAGAGGAAACAAAAATAAATAAATAAATAAGATAATATTTGTGTGGAGAAGAGAACTGAAGTCCCCTCAGGATCTATAGTATGCTATTCTACTAGTCCTTGACTCTTTGATATGTAAATTACAGGCATGCAATTTGAGATGGCTTAGGCAAAAAGGTAAATTTACTGACTCAGATGACAAGGGAAAAGAAAAGTATAATTGGGAATGGCAACAAGGAAAGATGTTATGATACCTGGATCTTTCCTCTCTGTTACCTCAACTCCATCCAAGTCTTCTGCCAATCAGAAGCCTCTGAGAAGCCAGGACCCCAGCTGCCAGAAGCTTCTGAGCCTGCATTTTCTCACCTTTACCACCAGAAAGCCTCACCTTATACTCATTTTCAAAGATCCAGGACCATATTCTGATTTCTCAGGCTCAGTTCATCAACAGATCCCTCACTCTGGGGATATTGGGAGTAGACTTCCATACAGCAACCAATCACTGCTTGATTGGCAGCCTTTATATCACAGTCATGATCTAAGTAGAGAGGATGGCTCCTCTAGAAGAGAATGCTGTTATCCGAAGACAGAAGGCATGCTAAATGGACACAAATAACTCATAGATATTGTCTTTTAAAAATCCTTAAACAACTCTATGACATAGTTACTACCATAAATGTGCAGAGGAGGAAACAGAGACTCATAGAAATCAAATTAATTGCCTTGGATCTCTCTCTCTCTCTTTCTCTCTCTCTCTCTCTCTCTCTCTCTCTCACACACACACACACACACACACACACACACACGCACAATAAGATGATGCAGCTGGAATCTAAACCCTGATCAGTCTAATTATAAATCCTATGCCTTTTCATTAATTATGCATTAACCACACTTCATCAAATCACCCCACAACCTCCACCATGTGGCCATATACTACCCTGGCTTGCCACTAATCCATGTGAGAGCATGTTTCATGTACGTCCACCATCAGCTCTCTCTGAGCCAGAACCGCATGGGCTGCTGTGAACCACAGAGCAATGGGGAGGAGGGCACATGCTAGAGGAAACAGACACCCTGTCCTCAGCCCTCTCTACGTCAAAATCTAGTATTCCCTATAGGAAGATATGCTGAATTGCCATTTGTTCACCTTTCAATCATTTTGTCTTCTGTATACTCCAGCACAATTGTCTAAATCTTCTTTAAAGTACACAAAATGGCTTCTTAGGGTCACAGAGATGCCCGTATAGTCAGTCCAGTCTATTCCTCTCATTTTGGGGCCTAGGGGAATAATAACCAGAGAGATTAAACAGTGTGCCCAGAGTTAAAACCCCAACAAATATCATAGGTGAATTCAAATTCAAGCCTCTCATCTCAGGCTAGTGATCTCCCACTCACCAAGAGATGTTTCAGTCACTCCAAAGCAAACTGGGCTCCTAAAGTGAAAAGTAGCATCAGGAAGAAGCTCCAAGAGAGGAATGATAAAGGACAGTGAGTATCTGTACAATTTCAGAAGAAGAACATCCCATGGTCTCCTTGGAAAAAGACTAACATGCATCCAGTGACAGAAGAGAGTCACTGAGGTCAGTAGTGGAATTAGTTCTCAAGTGAAATCAGCAAACATTTGTTACATACTCATTAGCTCCCCAAACACCTTTTATGTGCAAGATGCTGGGGAGAGAGTAGTACTGATGCAGATATGGTCACTGGCCTCACAAAGAGTGCAATCTAGTGGGGAAGGTAGGTGTTAAACAAAAGCCACAGGAGTGATGGCTATTTTGAAAGGTCAAGCGTAGGATCCTGTGGGAATACAGAGCCAATCAACGGCAGTAAGAGGAACTGCTCAGAAGAGGGGAGCTTAAGCTGAAGAATGAGCAGGATACATTCAGGAGCAGGTTTAGCGGAACAATGAGCCAAGTGAAGTGAAGAGCATGTACGAGGGCCCAGAGGTGAAGAAAGTGATGATGTGGGGGTCTGAATTCCAGGTCTGTGGTTGGAGCACAAAGATGGGGGCCGGTGGGGGAGGGTGTCAAGTGTCCTCAGAGGCAAGTCAGGACCAGAGTAGGAAGCACTCCATGGGCCAGGCCCATGGTCTTTGTCCTAAGGAAAAAGAAGGGTTTTAAGCAGAGAGATGCAGAATCATCTCCACATTTTTAAAAGATCATTCTAACAGCAGTATCAAGAGATTAGAAGGGACTGAAGCTGAACATAGTGAAAAACTTCTTAGGAAGTGCTTGCACTGGTCTGATTAAACCACGGTGGTGGCTTAGAAGTGACTGCTGGCAGAGAGGAAAGGGCGGGGACTCAGGATTTGCTTCCACTGTTCCCTGAACCATGTATAATAGGAAAGGTAAAATCAAACCTAAGGTCTGTATATGAGGGGGGGGGTCTCTGAGAATTAGGATACAGAAGAATCCACATTGTCTCCTGTTTGCTAGGAAAGGATTAGAGAAATGAGTAGACAGAAGAAAAATAAAATTAGGTGTAGTAATTCTGATTCACAGACACTATTTCCTGGCCAGATGCTGCTGTGGAAATTTCAGAAACACCCGCTAAAATCATAAATGAAAATCACATATTTGTAACATTTAATGAGAATACAGGCTGAATTTACAGCCGCTGAATGTGCAATATGGATGAAGATGTTGATTTACCCATGGAAGATGGAAATACATATGATAGAGGAAAACAATACCCAGAAATGTGATAAACATTTGCATGAAAATGAGTCACTGGAAAAACCCAAAATTTCTTCAATACTTTATGCACCAAATTATCTTCAGAACAGTCAAAAAGAAATAATAAATAATAGTGCGTTTTCCTGCCATTAATTTTTATTTTCTTTTATTTCTTTTTACAAAACTTCTGTTGACTTCAGTGGAAGTTTTGCATCTAGAATGTGGCCCAGGAAATTTATAGTCTGTAACTCAGAGACCAAAGACCTTGAACATCAAGAAAATCTCTTACCCTTATTTATATACACTGTTCTTTATCACAAAGGAAGAGCTGGTACCCATTCCAAGTAACCAATCATTATGCAAGGAATATTCTGACTCACCCAGCATCCTTAATCAGTAAATGCTGTGCCAATGGAAAGAGAGTGGGAAGAAGTCACAGCATCCATTAATAAAAAATGACTGGGGCTTTCTATCAACAGAAGCATCATTAGGAAACGTATGGTAGGAAAATAGTAGGCTGTAGATTTGTGGTGGCAGGGATAGCAATGGAATACTAACATTTATACCCTCTTAACCACTTTGTTTTAAAAGGATGCCAGATTTCAGGTACCTACACATGTGCTTACTACAGCTTTTTGCATTTTCAATTGTTTGCTAAATTCCTGACTACAGTCTCAAAAGATGGGACTGTCTTCTCTGACCTTTTGGCCCTCTCTCCAGCCTCCAAACACAAATATTTCTCCTTTTTTTCCAGTTTTATTGAGATATAATTGACATATAACATTGGATTTTAAGGTGTACAATGTAATGATTTGACATATGTAACTATTACAAGATGATTATCACCATAAGTTTATCTTAAAAATATGAAATGCTTCATGAATTTGTTTTCACAGGGGCCATGCTAATTTCCTCTGTACACATGCTATCAAGGTGAGCACCACAGATATTTCTAACAGGTAAATGACTGTCATTTCCTGAGCATATCTGCCATGAAGGCGCTGGCCAATTCTCGGCAAAAGATAAATCAGATACGAAAGGGAAGGACCTCAGATTAATCCAATACTTTCTTGAACAGTCTTCTCTTTCTGCTGCAGTTCTACTCCCAACCATGAACCCTGGAGTAAATAAAGGAAGTATGATTCACATTTCCAATAAACTGTGCAATCAGTATCTCAACTGAGGAGGCTTCTTGGTCACACAGTAGACTTGTAATTCCAAAGTAACTGTACTGCATTTTGAGAGAAAACACGGCAGTCACGTTCCATTAACAGAAAGCCTTCTTGCGTGTGTCTCCTGGTAGGTTAAAGGGATCGGAGTCATTCACTGAGGGTGAAGGGAGAAAATTAAGTTCATGTAAAACACCTACAAATCTTACTAGGGGGATAAACACTACAAAAGTCCTCACTACTATACAATTTTTCTAGTATCACTAATGCATGTCACCAGTGGATTAACTAATAGTATTCTGCTTTAATGGCATTTCTGCCCTATCATTACCCCAAGCATGGTTCATAAAGTTACTCAAATATCAATAAATGAGCTTACTACAGTTTATGTGATTTCCTATTCTATCAGTTCTATAAGAATAACAGCATCAAATTCCTCATGCAGGCTCAGCTGTATGGATCTGAAGGTTAGGGACTGGATAATACCAATGGTTACATGAAATGAATTCAAATTCCCATTGTGTCAGTATTCCATGACTTATTCCATGATTTTTCTTCAAAAGATCATGGTCCTCATCCTAATTCTGCATGGTAGATATGGGTTTCTAATAATATTCCACTATTAATCCTACATTCTACCATCAGACGCTATCTGGATAGATGATGTTCCAAACCACCACCCAGTATATACTAGAAATTATACTAGTTTTGATAAGAAATAGTTGGAATATACCACCCACCAACCTCCCAAAAAATCCGATTTAATCCAATCTTCTATTGGAAGTCCAGGATTTATGTCACTATTATAGAAAAACTCATTTTGGTTATAGCACCAACATGACCAAATAAATGACTTCAAGATGCTAGAAGAAAGTATTTGGCCAAGATAAATAGGTGTTCAAACAGGCCTCCCCAGCTTACTCATTTTGCTATATGGAAAATGAACTAACTGAGTTTAATATACACCAAATGAGATTTGGAAGCACATTCCAATTCACTCCATTCTGTATCAGGAACGAACAGGTTTTGATCTCCCTGCTTCCATCTTTAACCCCTATAGTGTATTCTCAATAAGATGGCCAAAGCAATCCTTTTAAAGTATAAATCCAATCATGTCCCTCCTCTGCTCCAAATTCGTCCCTATCTCCCACTCTATGAAGAGTACAAGCCAAAGCCCTGGCAGTGGTTTATAGGCA
The DNA here is from genome assembly GCF_018350155.1 of Leopardus geoffroyi. Lineage (NCBI taxonomy): Eukaryota > Metazoa > Chordata > Mammalia > Carnivora > Felidae > Leopardus > Leopardus geoffroyi. The sequence goes on from NC_059328.1 coordinate 74,669,405, forward strand.
CCTACACGATCTGTCCTCTCTGATGAATTTCTTACCTCTCACCCCTGCTCACTTTACTTCAGTTCCACTGTACACACTGTTTCTCAAACATGACCGACATTTTCGTACCTCAGGACCTTGGCACTATCAGTCCTCTCTAACCAGAGCCTTCCTCTCTTCAATGTCCAAAATGACCCACTCCCTTATCTCCTTCAAATCTCTGTTCAACAGCCACCATCTCAATAGGCAACTCTGTCCTACTTATTTAAAATTATTTCATCCCCTCTCCCCACAGTCCCAATTATCCCTTATTCTATTTTTTTCCTCCATAGCACTCATCACCTTCTGACATTCTATATAGTTTAGGTATTTATGATGTTTATTGTCTCTCTTCCTCATTAGAATTTAAATTCCATATGGAAAAATTTTAGTCCATTTGGTTCACTACTGTACAAACAGAACTTGAAACAATACACAGGCCATACTAGGTGCTTGATATTATTAACTAAATTTAAATTTTTTTTTTAAATTTTTTTTTCTTTTTTTTTTTTTTTTAAATTTTTTTTGAACGTTTTATTTATTTTTGGGACAGAGAGAGACAGATCATGAACGGGGGAGGGGCAGAGAGAGAGGGAGACACAGAATCGGAAACAGGCTCCAGGCTCTGAGCCATCAGCCCAGAGCCCGACGCGGGGCTCGAACTCACGGACCGCGAGATCGTGACCTGGCTAAAGTCGGACGCTTAACCGACTGCGCCACCCAGGCGCCCCTATTATTAACTAAATTTAAAAAATCCCAAAGTTGTTGAACATGGCACAGATCTAACACATTGAAAATTTATATACGTTTTACTTATTAAATTCTGGAAGCCTCAGTTTTCTCATCTATAAAATGGAACAATTATAGTATGTAACACTTAGGGTTGTTGGAAAGGTTAAGTGAGAAAATAACTAGAAAGTATTTAAGACAATGCTTTGTAAATTATTTGGATTAGATCAAGAATAATAAAAGCAAGAATAATAAAAACAGTACCTAACATTTAACAAACATTTACACTTTTTGAAGGACAGAATTGTTTTCATTAGATCCTCTCAGAATCCTCCCAGATTCACTCCAGGAAAATATTAAGTACTGGATTTTCAGTGTCTGCCCTGGCAATATTAGGGATAGAGCCAAACACAAGACTATGTAGGATGGAAGCAGGATTCAAACCTACGTGCTCTGAGACCAAGCCCTGTGCTCTTTCCCCAATATCAGAGAAAGGACATATCGCTTCCAGCTCAAAATCTTAACAGATTAGATTGAAAGGTCTCTGAAGCGATCTTTTTTGTTTAGAGGTTCTTTACAGAGTCTGGAGGTCTACATAAAATGAAGCTTAGATGAATCAGGATTTATCAGCATCTAGTACTCTCTGCAAGCCCTAAAAAGTCAAGACTCAACTACTGGAAGATGTCTTCTCACCCTGATCATTGATTCATTCACATAAGTGCAATCTAGAATACTCTCATTATATAAATGTTTCCAAACATGGATTAGTTTTTCTTTTTTTAGGGAAGACCCCCAACTCCTGGTTCAGCATTGTTTATATGGTTAATGTCTAATAAATTCTTAACGAATAAATGAAGGAGTTCAAAGCAAATGGATGTGTTTACTGGTGCTGCTTACTTATATCATCTTCCAAAACATTTTCCTCCCTTCGCTTCCACTAAAATAGAGTACAAGCAGATGTTCACAGCGTCATGCCCTGCCCCATCCTCCACAATTGTGCTAATTGGCAAACTAGTTCCCAGAATGTTGTGCACAAAATATGCCTTTAGGAAATGCTGAGTTAAACAAATTCAAACAGGCTTTTTCACTACAGGACTTCTCAGAGCCTTTACTACACTAATGCATATTGCACATCCTCAAAATTTATATAGTGTCTACAGCATTTTGCATCCCACTGGAAACAAAGCTCTTTGCATGGAGTTTCTATCAAGTCAAGCTTTCCAGAGCACATGTGCATCTACAACAAATGCACTCAGAGTCTTCAAAAGCAAATCCATAAAAAATTCAAATGGAACATGAGGAATATGAAGAGGTCAAGGAGAGTTTACATTTATTGCAAAGCTAGATCCCCTACAGGGTAATTTATGTAGATTTACTGTTTACTTTCTATTAAGCCTAAGACTAGGTTTGTGTAAGTTCACAAATCCTGGACAACCATTACACTGGGGCATGTGCTAAAAGACTGATGTTTATTTCACTGATTTGCTTTTAAAGAAGGCACTGGTTTGGGGGCCTTACACAATCTCGGGATTTTACGGAGAAGGCCAAAGCTGCTCATAGTCAAAGTAGTTAAACTGATGACTGGAAGGAAAACAACGGATGTTTGTGTCCTGCTGGTCTTAGCATAGGGTCTCCTGGCCCATGTGAGTAAAATTTCTATCAAAAGGCAAATGTTATCCAAAGACACTTATCAGTTAATAGCATCTTACTTAATTTACAAGATTAAATAAGCCTAACAAGGCACTGAGGACATAGGCCACAGAAATTATATACTTAGAGGAGGCCAAGAAGAAGTTGGTTAGGGTATGTCAAAGGAGGACAGTTGTACTTGGGCTCCTTGAAGGAGGTGAGGGGAAATCTTACTGGAAGAAGGATCCAACAAAATGGGAATGAAGTGTGAATTCCATGTTGTCCACTTTATGCTTTAGCCTCATGGTGGCCATGATAACAGATCTTAAATATTGGAGCTTTCACAGGAAGCCAGGAGACCTCAACCTGGTTTTGTAGGTATTGGTGGCTGAAGATACAAAGATACCATGGGAAAGGAAGTGATGTCCAAAAAGGACACTGACTTTAGCAAATATGAGAAGTTACTGATAGTAGGAGGTCCCCAAAGCCAACCACAGGCATTCAAAGTCAAAACAACACAAAGCAGCCTTTCATCTGGTTCATCCAGAAATATCCCCTTTTCCCCCTCTTTATCCACTCCAGCCCAGCCACCACCCTTAGCCTTTGCCCATGAATAAAGAAGGGATAAAAACTAGTCTGACTGTCTCCATTGCTAGGACAGATTTTCCTATGGATATTAACACATACTGTATTTGTCACTATTGTACTAGGTCTTATATTTTTTTTAAAGCTATGGAAACTTACAAACTATTTGAATAATATACAAATCCCCTCTGAACCTAGTGGTTTATGAATCATTAATGACATTACTTGACCTTGAGACTCAGTCCCTTTATGGAGAGTCTTCCCTAAACTTAAAATCTGCAATTGCACACCCATTTCCTTTTTGTTCTCCATGTTCCCATTATGCTCCTTCATCCAGGCTTTTATAAATGTCCCATGGAGGCCTTCTCTTCAGGAGATCCCCGTTAAGTACAGCTTCCTGAGGCAAAGGTATTCTCTTAGGGTACCTCGTTTTGGAAGGTTTTAATGAGAAGTTTTAAAACAAGTTAACCCCAACCCTCGAACAAGGCTCCGTGGTGCTGAGGGAGGACGCTGCTCCCAAATGAGCAGAGTTCACCACTGACCAACATGATGAGACCGCACCCCAGTCAGTCTTGTCCACCGTTCCAGAAATCAGCTCTTCCTTTGTCTTAAGAAGATCTAGTTTCCCCTGGATCTTTTCCAGGATAAAACCCACTCATTTCTTTGACTCACAATGTCCTCTTGAAAACTAAGTAATGAAAGCAGATGCTGTAACTCAGACACATATTTTCCCACTCAAACATTTATCACTGCTTCCCACCCAAAGCTGAAGCATGATCTGCTGGGAAATTCACACTCTCTACAGTTCACGGAGAGGCTGGTCAGGCTGTTCTCATGGGTTCCGTAACTGTAACTTTCAATTAATCCAAAACGTTGTTTTATAAAGCCTTGTGTACTCTATTTTGACTCCTATAGGATATCCACAGAAAAAGAGAGATAGGTTTTTCTTTCTGAGTATCCTGTGTGCTCTCTAGCATTCATACCTCTTAAAAACAACCACCACCACCACCAAGATATTCCTTTTCTTGAAAGAAAAACCTGCTACTTGGAGATTACTTTCACTGGCCAGTCACAAATGAATTAATAAGTTTCAACTAGACCCTTAACTGTCACCTCCAAAGGCAAAAATCTGACAAAAATTATCCCTCCTATTCCTGAGTATTCTTCCTCCCCCCAGGATATGGAGAAAGTCATTTCTACTTGTTCCATAAACCAACAGGCCCTATAACCTTGAACGTGACCCTATTTATAAGTGCATCATCTACTACAGACCCAAATTTTCAGTGTTCAGAAAGCAAACTGTTAAAATAATCTTGCATATCTTACTGAAGGGTTGATTCCAAAAAATAAATAAAATTAATTAAGAAGACTCACATCCAGTATTTCATGTGACTGCTGTTTATCCTCCATGGCAGGCACAAACTTTTTTTTTTTTTTTTTTTTTTAAAGAAATTGCGGGAAGTGTCAAGACCCTTACTTGTTACAATTTAATTTTCTGCTGCTAAGGCAATTACAGTTCAATGAATGATGATTCCAACACATCGAAGTTTTCATTACTCTTTGCTTAATTTGTCAGTTAATGCCTTTGAGTTCTATGGTTTCCCCGACAGTCTTAACTTGCCATTAAAAACCTGTCAAGGAAACAACCTTCTGATTTCCAGCGGGTTTAAAGAGTATATATCCTTTCATTGTTAAGAAAGTTAGAACTCACTCCACAACAAAATATTCATACTCTAGGAATCCACGGTTAGGAAAGGTTGCAATAATTCTGGATTAGTGTTTTTTAATACAACAGCACTGCAATAAATACTAGAAATAAGAGTTCATGCTTAAGATACTATATATCATAAGAATGTTACTTTCTATCAATGTTTCTTAGTGGTTTATGGTTACCTGATAAATGTTGGACTTTTACATTCCTCTCCATGTCCCAAGCATCTATTACATTTACACATTTTATACTTCTCTAATATTTTTGCAATACATTTTCCTGAATCGGCTGATGACATTTAATAGAATGTTTAAGACACAATATAAAACCTTAAATGTGTTTGCTTATTCTGGGGGAAAAAATGTGCACATAGATTGGATTTCAAATTAAAACCTACGATGGTGTACCCAACATTTTTGCTTCTGTTGTATATATTAAAATACAACTAAATGCTTCTTATGCAATACTGCAGTATCCGTACAAATAACAAGCTCTCACACTTATAAGCAAGCTAGATGATTAAGGAGCTATTAATGAAGGGAAACAAAACCACAGTGCTGGGATGTAATAGTCCGTGAAATTCTTATTGGTAGAAAGAAAATCTGCAGTAAATAAATATTAACCTAAATGCTATAGAAAACATAAAGCAAACAGAAAAAAAATGTATTCTTTAAACTAAAATATAGGTTAAAAATTGCTGACAATGTAAGGAAGGTCTATTTGCATACCACAGGGCTCCATCTGCTGTGGAAAATATAAGCTGCAAGAATGATTTAATATTTAATAGAAGTAGTAGCCACTGTTAATTATAATTTGCACATTTACAAATCAGCACTGATAGCAATACAAATTATGAAATATAAGGGTGTTCTGCTGGATACTAGGGAAAATAAGATGACAGACAAAGTTAATGGAGTATCCCTAACCACAGCTCTGTCAGAACACATCAGAGAACTAATCCAGTTACAAAGAGCCTGCAATGGAAAATCTATTTAAAATATTAAAATGCTGTTTGGTAAAAGCTTTTTCATAGTGCATTTTACTTAAACAGTTGCTTATTGCTCATGGGTCATTAGCTGTACACCCAGATGCATTCTGCAAACCACCATTTAAAAGAATAGTAGAAATTAAATAAGAAATATATTTCTGCAGTATTTTTTTTTCTTGATGTATAGAAGGAGTTTGCCGAATATCAGTCCGGAGATGGAAAAAATAGTGTGTGGCCACAACATAAGTGGAAAGCTGCAGAATTAAGCACTACGTTTTGCCTACATTGAGCCATAAAATTCAACACAACTTTTCCCTCTAGACCTGATCTTATTCCCATTTATACTTAGATGCTAATAGTGATGATACAAATCGACTCTTATTTAGTAAGAAGACAGAAATTACCATTGATTTTTTCATTAATCTTCTATTTCACCTCATTTCTCTCATCATCATAGAATATGGATTAGTGGTGGAAGCATTTTATGCACAATGTTTTAATAGTAACTTTTGTTCTCTAAATCATGAATACCACTAATTTTAGCCTCTAGAATCCCTAATTTATGGAATTGATTCTTTATCCAAACTCCTTCAATTTACTATGATTAGGAAATCCTTGCTCCATTATTTTTGACCATTATTCTTAACATATGCTAAAGATGTTTCTGCATCTTGGAAAAAAAATGTAGAACAAAGGCTATACCAAGCATAGGCTATACCAAGCATAAGGTTTTAAATACATAAGCCTAAGCAAGCCAGACTGTTATAGATCACATGTAAATGTCAAATTGAATGCTGTCACAGTATATTAGAAAATATTAGCACATATTTAAGTCTATTTAAAGTATATTATCAAGTATGTGTTGGGTGTAGTCTCTGAGTCAGATACTTCTAGGAGATATTTTCCTGGCCATCTTCTTTTTTAAACTTTAATTTGAATCTTTCAGACAGTGTGCCCACTGCCTCTTCTTGTCTTACTTTTAGCAATTTCATACCTTTGCATTACCTGCCTGACCTCTGTATTATTTCTGGCTTAAGGAATTATTTTACTTCTCTATTAATATGCTATTCTATCTGTTCTTGGATGTATCAGATGTACTTTTCCTCACCCAATACATCTAAGATATGTATTCACAGCTATAACCCAGTAAAGGACCCATGAGATATGGATTTCCTTAATTTGGGACCCCAAAGATGCTACAGCACTACTAAAAAGACATTAACGATATCTGCATAATAGCAATAGAAACCTATCAGAAATCAGTCTGTCTTCCTGAGGACTCCAGGTGGCACACACACACACACACACACACACACTCGCGCACACACACTCGCACACTAGTTTCTCATGAGGCCCCAGTAGACCTGCTATCATTCAGGTCACAATTTCAAATATATGCTATCAATTCATCCAGAGAAATCTGAAGCCAAAATATTATATTTGAGTGATATCAACTTAGTTACATCCAACAGTACCCACAAAGAGCAAGTACCAGTTCTTTCTGGAAGAAAGTTCCCCCATGTTAGGCCCTCAAGACGACCACAGAACAAATTCAACAAAATATGAATTCATAATAAAAAAAAAATACTATGAACATGAACAAACACTCCACAATTTAGGAGAGTGAGCATAAACAAACCACGGGTTATCAACCCTTAAACCTTTAGGGTTCTGAACACATTAGTTATAGAATGTAAAATAACTATGAATGAAATGTTTTAAAAAAGAGGAAAAGTATCAAGATATGTGAAAAATAAACTGGACACCATGAAAAATGGCCAGTCAGATATGAAAACTAAATAAAATGTTTCGAATACAAACACACACACACACACACACACACACACACACACACACTGAATTTTAAAAATTACTGGAAGAGAATTCTGCTTCTGATACTGGTAAACTAGATATTTCATAGCATTTCTCTAACTTAAAACAACTAATAAATGCGGGCATAATGTTTTAAATAGTATGTCTGAATTCATAAGAAATACAACAAGAAAGGAAAGACTTATGAAGTCAAAATTCAGAAGAAGATAAACACCCAGAGTAATCAACCTCCATTTGAGTCTAGTTTCTCCTATGGCTGTCTGTGTTTTCAGAACAAAGAGCTGAGAGTGAAGCTAAGCAGAGACCTTAGGCTAGATGGAAAGAAATTCTAGCCCAGAACTTTCCAAATGGGGAGGAACTGGCAAATCTCCTAGGATTGAGAATAAGGGTGAACAAAACATAAACCAGTGTCAAATGATCTAAAGTCATATTTGCATTAAAGTAAACCTTGATTACTAATGGCCTTAGCCACCTGTCAGAAATAAACACATATCCTCTGGCAGAAAATAACATCACTCCAAGCCCCAAGTTACCTCTCTATTTTTTTTTTATATGCAGGGATTAGTATTTAGAAACAAAAACAAAAAAACAGTAACCAAGCATTTAATTAAGATAATGTAATCAAAACTTAAGAGAACTAATAGAGCATAGAAGCAGATCCACAGAATCTGAATAATGGAGTTCTCACCTAACAATTTAAAAAGAACTATGGTTATTATGTTCATATAAATAAAAAATAAGATTAACAATTCTAGCACAGAATGTAAACTATAAAAATGGAAATTTCAGAAATAAAAAATATAATAATTGTACTTAAGAATTTCATGGCTAAAAAAAAAAACTTCATGGCTAGAATTAAACTGCAGAATAGACAGAATTAGAGGGACTACCAATGATTTAGAATATACAAAAATATACAAGATATATTAGGAAATATATCAATATGTCAACAGAAATATCAATGTTAATAAACAAAAACACATCAACAGAAAATATCACATATTTTCAGAGAGGAAAAGTATAGTGTGAAAAACATAAGAGTATAAGAAATATGGTCAATAAAGTTAAAAGGTTTAATCTAGGTCTAATTAAAGTCCCAGGACAATTGACAGAAGGAAGTTGAAATGTTCTCTGAGAAGATAATAACAATGTTTTAAAACTGTTGACATTAAGCCATATTTTCAAAAAATACTATAAACTTCAAGAGAGACAGATCTTAAAAATACCATAACCAAGCATTCCATAGATCCTATATGCAGCTAGAGAAAAAAGATACTCACCTTCAAATGAGCAATGGAAGGACTTTTCAAAATGCTGAAACCAAATACCTGCTACCATAAAATGTTATACCCAATGGAAAGAGCCATCAAAAATGTAAACTAAATAAAAGCATTTTCAGAAAACAAAACAGAAAATGAAGGCCTGAACTAAACAAAATACAAAATGGTATTCTTTAGGAAGGAAATAAAAGATTCCCTAATTGGAAAAAGAAAATCTAAATCCCTAAATAAGTTGAGAAATATGCTAGATTCATGGATAAAATAGCTTAGCATAGTTAAAATAGTTGTCCTCAAGAACAATCTTAGAGGCAATAAAATTCCACTCAAAATCCAAACAAAATATTTGAGAAATTTAACAATTCTAAAATGTATATGGGCAAAAAGCTAACAACAGCCAAAACATTCTCAAAATGACTGGTGGCAAGGTCAAAGTATAATATTCCTAGCAGAAATCAAAGTTCATTATTATGCTATATTAATTAAACCAATTATGTATTTGGGAAAATACACAAAAATTAATCGAAAATATAATAAAAGGCGGTGAGCCGAGCGGTCCCGTGGATCTGTCTCTTGCTTCCACAGTGCTTGGGCACAGCAGTTCCGGGGACCCCGTCTTCCAGCCTCCCACCACCCTGCAACCCCCTCTCCAGTCCCAACCTTGGGAACCATCGTGGCCCCCTGTGCCTCCCGGACCGGCCCACCCCGTGTTTTGCGCTCGGCTCCTCACAGCGGATCAAGCACGAGCCCCCCGGGCCGGTCGGAAAGCCTCCCCTCGAGGGGCCGCCGCCCAGCCGCCCACCGCCTGGTCAACACGCAGCCGCGGGCTCGCGCACCCACCTCTCTCCCGCTCCTCTTTCCGCCGCCAGGAGGTGGCTCCGGAGCGCGGCCCGCTTCTCGAGAGCCGGTGGAGGTGAAGCCAGAAGGCCTCTCCTGAACAGGCAGAGCCACGGCGGCGGCCGGCCTCTTCCGGGACGAGCAGAGGCACAAGCCGTCCCAAGAAGAGCGGGGGAAAGCCCTGGACGCCACGCGAACCACCAAGAGCCTAGAGCGGACCCTGAACCCGGCCCTTTATCTGCGCGCCCGGTTCCAACGGCGCAGGCGCCCATCTCCGGGGCCTCCTGCAGAACCGCCGCGGGGTCAGCAGGTGAAGCTCATCCAGAAGATGGAGACCACCTGACTCACCTGGGAGGCCGGCGGCCCCGGGCCGGGCTGGGCGGGCACCGCTGCCAAGCGCCCAGCCTCCGGCACCACGAGGAGCCTCCGGAGCCCGGCAGGCTTTGAGGGGCCCCTCTGGCACCCCGGCCCTGGTGTCAGGGCCTCTGGCTGAGGCTCTCCCTGCGGCCCCTAGGCAGCTTTTTGACCACCGCGGAGCCCTCGCCCAGGCCTGGACCAGGTGGAAACAGTAAAGTTTTTTGCCAGATGTAGAGAATGAGTCCAGAAACAGGCTTACATGTACCCACATGTGACCGTGACATTACAGATAATTGAAAAAAGAAAAAAACTAGTCAATAAATTGTATTAGGAAAATTGATCATCCACCTGGAAAAAATAAAATTGGATCTCTATATTATACAAAAGTACATTCTAGATGGATTAAATATATATATGTGAAAAGCAAATCTTTCAATATTTTAGAAGAAATATCAGAGAATATCTCTATCACCACTAGTAGCAAAGGATTTCTTAAACAAGAACCCAAAACCTACTGACTATATAGGGTAAAACTGATAAATTTGCCAATATTGGTATCAAGAAATGATTAGCAGAACATTTCCTCAGCAGAACATAGTGACTATAGGCTGACTTTCAGAAGCTAGTGACCTGTCTTTACTCATTCCATATTTGAGCTGTATTTACCAAAACTATTTCAGTATGTTTCCACAACTGCTTTTTTCCAGTTGTATATCTTATTTTATCATGTTTTGTGTTGCCCACTTTTTTTTCATTTTTATTTTTATACATTTTTTAATGTTTATTTATTTTTGAGAAAGAGCGCCAGTAGGGGAGGGGCAGAGAGAAAGGGAGACACAAAATCTGAAGCAGGCTCCAGGCTGTGAGCTGTCAGCCCAGAGCCCAATGCAGGGCTCAAACGTACCAACCGTGAGATCATGACCTGAGCTGAAGTCTGACTCTTAACCCACTGAGCCACCCAGGTGCCCTGTTGCCTACTTTTTTTGGTTAACCTGTTATGTACCAGTGTTAACTGTCTTGCATTAAACAAGGCTTTCGCCATAGATAGGCATGATTTAAATGACTCGGTATCCAACACTCAATTTTTTTAAAAAGTTTAACTTTGTTACTTAGTGAATTATTAGCATATATCCCCCATCCAAAAAAATAAATAATTAGGAAAATATTTCATCAAAAAGTTTAAAATAAACAACCACAAACTTAGAGAAGACATTGGTAACATATGTAACCAAAAAAGTTTACTCTCCCTGATATATTTGAAAATTGAACAAATCAATAAAGGACAAATAACCTATGAAAATGAGCAAAAGACATAAATAGGTAATTCATAGTAAAGAACACACAAATGGTGAATAAATATTTTAAAAGGTTCATAACTGCATTAGCAACCAATGAAAGGCAAATTAAGGCTTCAATGTGATGTGATTTTATCTCCATTAGAACAGCAAAGATTAAAACGCCTGACAGTATTCAGTAATATGAAGTAAGCAACAGTGATATATAGAATTTTTTAAAAACTTGAAATCACTGGTATCGATTCTGCTGAAGTTTTAAAAAATATATAATATGTGTAAATAAAATTGCCAGCCCCAGAGGCTGCCAGTTTGTTGTTTATTGTCATTGTGTTGACTGTACCAAATCCCTAGGATTTTTTGGTGGTCTTCCAGCAGATGCTATTCTGAATGAGTCAGTGCTAATGCAGTAATTTAAAATAATTCTGTGTGCCAAGTAATAAATTATAACTATGCTGTCTGAACTTCAACTTTATTCAGCCAGTGGTAAACAAGTTTGCTTGAATTTTTTCCTTGGATTTACAAAAACAACTGTTTGAAGTATATAGGGCAGTTAGAAACATGTATTTCATTTTATCTGTTAAATAATATTGAGTAATTTAAAGCTTCTTTGTAGGCAACAAAAATGAGTTACAAAATTTAAAAAGTATTGTTTCTATAATAACTATAAAATTATCAGCTAAGATCAAAGAATGGGCCTCAGAAAAAAGAATCAGCTTGATATTTTGGGCAACCTTAACAAATGAATCACATCAACTACTTGGCTCCTTGGATTCACTGTCTTGAAATACGGTATCAAGGCCACCAAATAAATAAATAAATACCACTTCAAGTCTTTTGAAAAATGATAGACTTGGTGATTCTGCATATTAGTGGTCTTAATGTTTTTCATCTGATAGGTAGAGGTATCACTTCATTGCTTTCCCATGGTTAATATGAAAACAAATTAATAACTTGGCAAATATAAAGTCCCACATGTATGCTAAGCATTTGTATTTGTTGAATAAAATGCCTTAACTAGAAGCCTAATTACTAGGTGTTTGGTTTTTTTTAAATCTATTCCACACTAGGCATTGACAATTAACTATTTCAAAAGGATGTGTGGAATGTATTACTGGTTCCCTTTTCACTTTGGGACTAAAATGAAGTAAAGGATTCTATTATTGGCATAAGTCAATTCAAAACAACTTCTAAGATATCTACTAAAATTTTCTTTGTGTTCTTAGGAAAATATACATTCTTTACAGCACAGCAGAAAAAAATATTCAATATTCTTCCCTCTACTTCCTTTCCATAATTCTATCACTGACCTATTAATCTAATCAATACATTGTTCAACTTCCTCTACTAAGAGAAGAGACAAAAATAAGGCTTGTTTGGATTTAGCATGGGAAGAAAGCTTATAGATAATTTCATCTAGCTCTCCACTCAAATAGGATATCATTTAATTACATCTCCAACAAATGACCATCTACTTAGACTTTGTTGGAATACTGTCAGTGAAAGGGCACTTATTGTGTAAATGATGGAAACTACCTCAATTATTTCTAGAATACCAAACTGAAAATTCTCTGATTTGAGTCCAAATTCACCTCACTAAAATTTGTATCTGTTCTTGCCGTATCTGCTCTCTGAAACAAGACAGAGCAAGCCTATTCATTTTTCATGATCTTTAAGAATTTTGAAGTAATTGGGGTGCCTGGGTGCTCAGTCGGTTGAGCGTCCAACATCAGCTCAGGTCATGATCTCACTGCTTGTGGGTTCGAGCCCTGCATCAAGCTCCATGCTGACAGCTCAGAGCCTGGAGTCTGCTTCCGATTCTGAGTCTCCCTCTCTCTCTACCCGTCCCCCGCTTGGACTCTCTCTCTCTCTCTCAAAAATAAATAAACATTAAAAAAACATTTAAAAAATTTTTTGAAGTAATTTTTCAGATGTTTTTTATAGTCATCTCTTGTCTAGTTTCTATGTGATATGGTTTCTAAAACATCATGAGTGGTACTGTCAGAGCATGCTCTAGTTTGCATGTAACCTTCTAAACATAAGGGACACAGAATTGGACATTCAATGGTCCATGTGGTTTAGCTAATGCTGTTTTTAGGGAGACGCCTGCCCCCATGATCTTTTCCCACTGATGTGGCATTTGATTAGTTTTGTAGCAATGTCACTCCAAGTCACATAGGCAACTACAACTCCAAAAACTTTTCCAACCTGTTAAGGCAATTTGCCCTGATACTACCATCATGAATTTTTTGAACCTAAATTCATTTTATTTATTATTTTTGACTCAGAAATTTTATACTTTCATATTCATATTGAACCTCGATGTGATATGTTCTATAATAAGATCCTGTTTCACTGTCTATACTTTAGATAAACCAGCCTTATATGACTTTATCCAACCATTGATGAATAAGATATGGTTAAAGGCAGAGTCCTAACACATATTCCTAGAAAATTCTATTCACTTTGACACAGCCCTAGTTTATTCATAATCTCGAGAATTGCCCTTTAATCCATCTAACTATACCAGCATCTCACCCACATTTTTCAACTAATCTAGATGAATATCCTGATTGTTTTTGCTAGTTAATTCCTAAAATCAAGATGTCCTATGCTTATGAGAGTTCTTACACATAATACTACTAATAATAAATATTCCTTAAATGTGTACTAGTTTTTCTATGAGGACTTCCCTGTTAAACTAGCTTTCAGTTTTGTGCCGTATAATTTGTCACTTAATTATTGGCTGTTGTATGATCAGAAAGCTTCCTGTTTTACTTATCTTTGCACTGTTGATACCTTCGCAGTATTTATGTTTAGTTTAATTTGGAGAAAAAAAAGAAGGCAGGCAGGAAATGAAGGAAGGAAGGAAGGAAGGAAGGAAGGAAGGAAGGAAGGAAGGAAGAAAGGAAGGAAGGAAGGAAAGAAGGAGGGAGAGAGTAAGGAAAGAAGGAAGAAAAGGGAGAAGGGGTAGAGTCTCATCTCTTCATTTAGATTATTAAACTCTGAAAAGTAAGAAACCACCCTTTGTGCACTGTTTCTCTCCTTACAGTACTTATCTCAATATTGAATCCACAGTCAGAAATACATCCCACATAAGGACTAAGAACAAAACTTTAGAGACCATTGAGACTAGAATTGATATCATCTATGGATTGATATAAGTGGATACAAGGGGATAATAAGAAAAAGTTGAATGAATTAAAGTATTACAGCAGGTTGTTAGAAGATGTGCAAACCTACAAGGCAGTGAAATAGCTCTCTAGGTATCCTGAAACAGTTTTGACAGAACTGAGAGCATATTGAATCAATCTGTAAGATACTCAGCTGCTGACACAGAGGAAAAGGAAAGGTTACTCCTGCAGATTGATTAGCTAGTAGGTTCTATACCTGGTGAACGAAAAGAGGTATTAATGAGCCCAAAGTAGAAGGAAACCTCTTTCCTGGAGTTAAAGTTGGGGAGAAAGGTCAATGGAGGAAATGAGGTGAACCAGGAAGGCCAATCAATTGCAGGTCACAGTGGATCAATTAGAGCCCCATCTGCAAGACTCCCCACCAGAAACTCAGAGTCAGCTCTATCTCCTCTTTTTCTCTCACTCCCCTATAGGTCCCAAGACCCATCAATTTTAATCTTGAAATCGGTCCTTTCCTCCCTATTCATACAGCTGCTGTCTTAATTTAGGCCTCATTTCTTGCTTAAAAACTGTTAGTGGTCTTTTAACTAATCTCCATGCCTTCAGGCTCACTCTCTCATCCTAACTGCAGTAAGAATTATCCTGTAAATCACGAAACTGCTCATGTCACCTTCCTAGACAAAGTCCTTTGATGGTTCCTAAATTACCTACTAGATATACTTCTTGGCATGGCTTTGGAGATCCTTCATTATCAGACTTCAACATGTTTTTCCAACATCACTCTCCACCATTCTCTAACACACACTATACTTTAGTCATCACAAATGATTTCTTGAATTTCTATACCTCTTGCTTTTGCTAAAGCATCTCCCTCTGCCTGGAAATCCCTTTCTTCTTTCTCCACTTGATATACTTCTATTATCAATTAGAACTAGGCAAGTTCTTTTCAAAGATTTTCCCACTTCCTCAATCTCTTTTCCAAACGCAGATTCTTTCTTCCATCTCTGTACTTCCATACTACTTCTCCCATGCATCTTATTTTGTATCTATCTATTGTCAATGCCCAAAGGTTCTTGGTAAGTGCTGGATGAATGAATGAATGAATGAGTGATCCATGAAACAGGTTGACTTGTGAGAAGTACAATTTGACAATAAAGGAAACAATGATATCTATCCTCTCAGCTATTACTTTGAGTCACTCTTACATGGAGTCCTATAAATCTCTCTAAAACAATGAAACATATACAATCGGAATGTACATATATATTTATCAGAATATGTGTATCTAAAAAAAGTTTATGATGATATATATTGATAATTTTTCATTCATAATCTTTATCATTCTGAAACATTCAAATATGCAGCCAGCCTACCCCCACCTACCCATCCCAAAAATGTTTATACCAGGCACTATTCTAGGCACTGGAGTGAAGAAGAAGAAGAAGAAGAAGAAGAAGAAGAAGAAGAAGAAGAAAGAAGGAAGAAGAAGAAGGAAGAGGAGGAAGATGAAAAACGAGAAGGAGAAGAAGGAGAAGCAGCAGAAGGAAAAGAAGCAGAAGCAGTAGCAGCAGCTACTATAAGCATTTGTATACATGTCTTTGTGTGTTTCTGTTCCGTCTAGAAATGTTCCCATTTCTATTGAATAAAAACCTAAGAGTTGAATTTCTGTGTTAAGTGTTTTATAAGAAATTAACAAAGTGTGTTCCAAAGTAGTTGTACCACTTTCTATTCCCGTTAGCAATATACGACAATTCTGATTGTTCCATACTCTTGCCATGCGAGTATGTGGAGGTACCCACTGTGATGTTAATTTACATTTCCCTAACAGTTAAGGATGTTGAATACTATTTCACGTGTCTTTTGTCATTTTGTATATCTTCTTTTGCTTGAAGTATTCTCAAATATTTTTCTCATTTTAAACTGGATTTAACTTGTTAATATTGAGTTTTAAGCATTTTTTATGTCTTCCGCATGTAAGTCCTTTAGCAGCTATATGTATTGCAAATATATTCTCATTTTCTTAATGGTGTCTTATAAAATTTTTTTTAACGTTTATTTATTTTGAGAGAGAGAGAGAGCAGGAGAGGGGCAAAGAGAGAGGGAGACAGAGAATTCCAAGCAGGCTCCATGCTATCAGCACAAAGCCCAACCTGGGGCTCAAATTCACAACCCGTGAGATCATGACCTAAGCCAAAGTCAGATGCTCAACCCACTGAGTCACCCAGGCTCCCATTAATGGTATCTTATAAAGAGTGATGTTTTTAGTTTTGATAAAGTCTAATTCATCACTTTTCCTTTAGTTTATGCTTTTAGTGTTCTATATAAGAAATCTCTTCTTATCTCAAGGTGCTGAATATTTTTTTCTTTTGGTTTCTTCTAGAAGATTCACAATTTTAGCTTTTATGTTTAGGCTATGACTTGTTTCAAATTATTTTGTTTTTCTTTCCTTCTACCTAATTTGGATTTAACTTTCCTTTTCACTTCTAGTCTCCTAAAGTGAAATTTAGATCACTGAATTTAAACCTTTCTTCTTTTCTAATATGCTCATCTAAAGCTGTAAATATACCTGGAGGCACGGTTTTAGCTGCTACAAATTTCCTTCAAAGTACTGCTTTAGGTGAAAATTTCATACATTGCATTTTCATAATCATTTACTTCAAGGTATTATACAATTCCCTTTTAATTATTTACTTGACCCATTAGTTAGTTGGAAGCATGTTGTTTAATTTCCAAGTATGTGCTGATTTTCTAGATATCTCTGTTACTAATATCTAATTTAATTGTTATGGTAAAAAAAAAACATAGTGTTTGATTTAAATGTTTTTAAATATGTGAAGATAGCCCCAGAATAGCACTTGAAAGGGATTTGTATAGTACTGTTGTTGAGTACAATATTCTACAAATGTCAATGAGGTCAGGTTGGTTGATATTGTTTTTCGAGATTTCTACATTACTGATTTTCTGTCTAGTTGCTCCATCTATTGCTGAAAGAACACTGAGAACTCTAATTATTATTGCGAATTTTTTTCTATGTTCACCTTTCAGTTCTATCAGGTTTTCTCTATGTATTTTGTAACTGTTATTAAATGCATACACATATAAGATTGTTTTATTTATTTAATCAACTGACCCTTTTAATATTCTTCTAAAGGTCTATCCATTAATAATTGGTGTTCCAGTGTCTACATTGTCTGATATGAATAAAGCCACTCCAGATGTGTTATGTTATTTTCATGGTGTAATTTTTCTATTATTTTACTTTAACTTACTAATGCATTCCTTTTTTTAAAAAAAAAAAAAGTTCATTTATTTATTTTGAGAGAGCAGGGCGGGGGGAGAGGTAGAGGTAAAGAGAAGGAGAATCCCAAGCAGGCTCTGTGTTGTTAGCATGGAGCCCAATGCCTAGATTGATCTCACAAACTGTGAGATCAAGACCTGAACAGAAATCAAAAGTCAGATGCTTAACTGACTGAGCCACCCAGGCACCCCCCCCCACCTTACTTGTACATTTCTTATAAATGGCATTTAGCCATCCCTTGATTTTTTTATTCAATCTAATAATCTGTGCCTTTCAATAGATCTGTTTAGGCTATTTGTGTGTACTGTAATTTTGATATGGTTGGATTTAAGTTTACCATTTTGCTATTGGTGTCCATTCTTTTTCCTTTTTTCTTTTAATTCCTTCTCTTGGAAAAGTGATTTTTCTTCTGATTATTCCATTTTATCTCCTCTTTTAATTTATTACATATGTATCTTTGTTTTCTATATTTTTTAGTTGTTGCTCTAAAGTTTACAATATCATTAACTTATCACAATGTACCTTCAAATAATCTATAGCACAAATAATTTAAGAACTAGACAGCTGTATTTTTCTACTTCCTATGTTCCATCTTTCCTGTAAATACATGTTATTTCTGTATTTTTTGGACAACCCAACACATTGTTTATTAAAGATAAATTTTATGGGTGCCTGAGTGGCTCAGTCAATTGAGCATCTCATTCTTGATTTCAGCTCAGGTCATGATTGTAGGGTCATGGAATGGATCCCTGCATTAAGCCTCACATTGGGCTTGACACTGAGCATGGAACCTGCTTGAGATTCTCTCTCTTTCTCCCTCTGCCCATCTCCCCTGCTCTCTCTCTCTCTGTCTATCTGTCTTTCTAAAATAAAAATAAATTAAATTAATTTTTTAAAAAGATTTTTAAGTAAAAAATCTTTATATTTACCTATATGTTTACAATTTCTAATAATCTTCATTCCTTTAGGTAAATTTGAATTTCCAACTTATATTTTTCCTTCAGCCTGAAAATTTTTCTTTAAAATGTCTTATAAATATATATTCTAGCAATAAGTTATTTCTTTTTTACTGTCTCAAAATGTCTTTATTTAGTCTTTATTTTTGAAAGACATTTTTGCAAGATATTTTTGCTTGATATAGAACACTATGATGTCCATTGACTTTGTTTCATTTTGTTCTGTTTTTTGATGGCATTGTTTTTCCAGAATTTTAAAGCTGTCATTCCTTTAAAAATAAAAATAAAAATATAAAAATGTCATTCCTTTTCTTCTAGTTTGCATTGTTTCCAGTCATTCATATTTTTGCCTGTGTAGGGCATGTTTTCTTTTCTTTTTTTTTTTTTTTTTTTTAACATTTATTTATTTTTGAGACAGAGACAGAGCATGAACGGGGGAGGGTCATGGAGAGAGGGAGACACAGAATGTGAAACAGGCTCCAGGCTCTGAGCAGTCAGCACAGAGCCAGATGCAGGGCTTGAACTCACGGACCGCGAGATCGTGACCTGAGCCGAGGTCGGACGCTCAACCAACTGAGCCACCCAGGCGCCCCTGGCATGTTTTCTTTTATTCATCTGACTACTCACAGATTTTTCTTTATCATTGATTTTCAGCAAGTTTATTATGATGCGCCATGGTGGAAATTTCTTTTATTTTGCTTGGAATTTGTTAGGTTTCTTGGACCTGTGTGTTCATATTTTTTTGTCAAATCTGGAAAATTTCAACCATTTTTAAAAATAGTATTTCTGCTCCACTCTCTACCTTTTCTGGGACTCCAATTAAACATATGCAAAATTATTTGACATTGCCCACAGGTCTGAAAGGCTCTATTAAATTTTTGTAGTCTCCAAATTCACTGACGTTTTCTTCTTAAGTGATTGATTTGCTCTTAAATCCATTAAGTGAATTATCCATTTTAGATATTGTATTTTTTTCTTTCCCTAGAAGATCCTTTTTTCTTTGTTATGCTTTCTATTTCTCTACTTACTCATGTTCCTGTTTCCTTTAAATTGTTGATGTAATTATAATCAGTATTTTAATTTCCTTATCTTTTAATTCCATCATCTCTTTCACTTCTGGATCTATTTCTACTGGTATGGTTTATGGTTCTACTGGTACTGCTTTTTCATGTCATATAATTTTGGATGTAATTTGAACATTGTGAACATTACGGTGTTCAGTGTCTGAGTTTTGTTGTTTTCTTTTAAAAAATGTTAGTCTTACTGGGGCACCTGGGTGGCTCAGTCGGTTGAGCATCCGACGTCCGCTCAGGTCATGATCTCACGATCTGTGAGTTCAAGCCCCACATCGGGCTCTGTGCAGACAGCTCAGAGCCTGGAGCCTGCTTCGGATTCTGTGTCTCCCACTCTCTCTGCCCCTCCCCCGCTCATGCTCTGTCTCTCTGTCAAAAATAAGTAAAACATTTAAAAAAATTTGTCTTTTAAATGTTAGTCTTACTCCTGGTAAGCAGCTAATTCACTTGTAGATCAGCTTGGTTATTTGGAGGCTTGTTTTGTTGTTGTTGTTGTTGTCATTGCTGTTTTTAGGACAGGTATAGAGTAATCTTTACTCAATGTTTAATTTGTTTGTACTCTTAACGCTTAGGATTTCCGGGATCTTTTTTTTTTTTTTTTTTTTTTTTTTTTTTCCGGGACGGGATCTTTATCAACCATGAGTATGCCATGAAGTCTCTCTACACTGACTGATTGGATATCAAATGTCTCCCCACCCTGTTGAACCCTGAGAGTTTTTTCAGCTTATATGTCCTTGGTGCTTTCTTTCCCAGTAATTGTCCTTTGCCAAGCCTTGTGGAAGTCTTGCCCTGTCCACATGCAACTTGCTATTCAGCTAAAAAACACAAGGGTACTCCATGCTGGTGTATGAAACTCTTTCTCTGCATGGCTCCCTCATCTTTGGTACTCTGTCCTACAAACTCTGATTGCTTCAGCTTACCCACACTCTAATTTCTGTCTCAGCTCAGCAAGACCATTGTGTTCTGCTTGGTTTCTGCTCCCTTTGCTGTGGTCTAGTAAACATTTTGAGGGAGAAAGCAGGGTCATCATAGGGCTTGCCTTTTTTGTTTTCTACCTTTCATCGACCTTGTGTGCTGCTTGTAGTCTAATGTCCAAAGAGTTGTTTCACACAGATGCCCACTTTTCTAGTTGTTTACTCATTGTTTACGGCAGGAAGGCCAGTCTAGTACCAGTTGCTCCATCGTGGTCTGAGGCAGAAATTCATCCACAGATAAAGATAATAAATATAGCTCTGAAATGACATCTCACAACATAAAAATAATTCTCAATCCTCACAAATAATAATACGACATGAGTAAGGGTGGCCTGGACCTAAACTAAGCTGTGTGGTAGGTTATGAGTAATTTCTGGCACACCTGCTGCATTTACTTTACTATTTCATATTTAAGGAAAGATATCAGAATGCCAGTGAGGAAGAATAATGTTATGGAATGAATAAAAATGAATCTCGTTTTCACTTTACTTATAACATAACTCACAATTAATTGCAAAACATCATTGTGTCCAAATAAGAACTACCATTAATTTAAAGGTAAAAACCCAGCTCTAATACTTATAATACAGAACTCTTAAAATCTGGCTGCTAGCAATATCTTCAGCCTCGTCTTTCTCTAGTCTGTCTTACCCATATCATGTTTCCACCTCAATGAATTTCACATCGTCCCCAGAATATGTCATACCTGCTCAACTCCACACCTTTACATATGTTCCTTCTTCTCTCTGAAGCGTCTAATCTTTGTTCTGCAAGTCAATCCTTATCCTGCTTTCAAGACCCCCAACCTTGAATTAATAATTAATCTAGCGTTAAAACATTTATTGAGAGCTTTCTATGTGTCAGGTACTCACAGAACTCTTTACATGTATTAACCCATTTAAAACATACAGTAACATTTTATGCTAACTTTAAAGATAAGGAAATTAAGGCTTGGAGAATTTAAATACTTGCTTAGGCTTACACAGCTAGTAAGAAGGAATCAGAGATATAAATCCAGATCTGTATGAATCCAGAGCATGTGCTTTTAACCAGTACACTTGTTATTCTCAAATTTTTGTTACATGTTAGAATTACCTGGGAATTTTCAAAAAAATCTCCATACCAATTAAATCAGAATTTCTGGGAGTGTGACTCAGATATTAGCTATTTTAAAATCCTGCCGGTAACAGCAACATGTAGCCAAATTTGAGAATTCATGTACTACCCTATACTTTTTCTGCAAATGAATTTGGTATTGGTCAATGAAGTCCCATGTCCCAAAGCCACTTTTAGTATACTGGGATTTAGCATTTTACCAAATGATTACTGCTTATATCATGTGGAAGAATGTGGGGGAGGTAGAAATCAATGGCTCAAAAAAGTCACAAACCCAAGCACCAGGCAACTGTTGAGTAATTGAATATCAAAAGTCTACCATTAAAGCAATAATAACATATGCCTGGCTTGTTATTGTAGTTGGCTGATTCTGTCTAAGTTACTGTTCCCTAGGCATTGCAGGATACCATAAAGTAAATAAGAGGCATTACAAAATTGCTTTGTAAGTATAAGTACAGAATATAATACGGCTATATTGTTAAGTACAAGCATTGAGCACTGCACAGTATTAATAACCTTTGCAAGAAAGGCTCATGCTCATGTCAGAGAAATCTACACTCAACCTATCCATAATTATTGAGAAACATAGCATTTATATATCAGATAAGAATATGATTCTTTCAAATCTAGTGTCTAGCTGCCTCCAAGAATAGCCCATGCCCAGTGATTCAGTAGAACTCAACACACACCCACACACACCCACCTCTCCCACCATACATACATTATGTTTCTAGTGACTTGCTTAGAACAGAATTCTTCCAGGCCCTAGTAGGAGATCAGATTCAGGATTAGAAATAATAAAATTTGATTAACCCCATAAATTTGTTTGTGTATTTACAAATACAAATGTGTCTCAACTCTACCTGTGTTTATCCCCTTATCAAATTCTGA
Organism: Leopardus geoffroyi; assembly: GCF_018350155.1. Lineage (NCBI taxonomy): Eukaryota > Metazoa > Chordata > Mammalia > Carnivora > Felidae > Leopardus > Leopardus geoffroyi. The sequence continues at coordinate 74,692,103 of NC_059328.1, forward strand.
GATACGTAGGTTATTTAGTATTACTAGTGTTCCACCAAGATGACACTTTTTAATATCACAGATAATAAGACACTTTTCCTATAGAGGGTAAAATTGCTTTTGAGAAACTTAAGTATTTTTGACTGTTGTTTTGTTTTGTGGAAAAAATATATACCAATGCTCAATAGCATAATAGAATATTTTAAATTTATGCACTTTATCAATATGCATTTAGCATCCCCATTTTCCAACTGGGGAACAGATCTGTCAAGTTAGAGTGGGATACGTTGCAGTAACAAACAACTCCCAAAGTAACGGTGGTCTAAAACAACAATGGTTTGCTTTTCAGACACATAATATCCATTGCAGATCAGCATTGCAGACTTTAGGTTCATAACCCACACAGGTTTGAGCTGAGGGAGGGACTGTTGAAAGATGCTGGCACCCAAACCAAAAGGAAAGAAAGAGCATAGGTCTGACTCTTTAAGCTCTCACCCAAAGGAATTTCTGTTTTCATGTCTTTGGATAAAGGAATTGAGAAAATTCCAACCTACCATGTGTCTAAGAAGAGAACCAGAAAAATTTGGTAAACAACACTGGTAACTACTGCAATCTGTCCTTCTGATTATCATTCTCATTCTTGTATACAAAACATAATTATATCTGCCCAGGAGACAGAACTCGAAAATTTCATATGATTACAGCATCAAACACAAAGCCTAGGATCTTGGAAGAATGCACAGTGGTCTCTTTATCATTCATCATCACTAAATCCAGGATACACAGATCTCTTGTCCATGGTCTATTGTGCATGGACAAGCCCAAAGTCCTGGGCAGGTGTTTTGATGGGCCCTGTCTGGAGGTAAAAAATACTCCTTGGGGCACCTGTGTGGCTCAGTCGGTTAAGCATCTGGTTAGCTCCAGTCATGATCTCTCAGTTCATGGGTTCAAGCCCCATGTCGAGCTGTGTGCTGACAGCTCAGAGCCTGGAGCCTGCTTCAGATTCTGTGTCTCCCTCTCTCTTTGCCCCTCCCTTGCTTGTGCTCTGTCTCTGTCTCTCTCTCTCTCAAAAATAAATAGACATTAAAAAAAATTTTTTAAGAAAAAAAAGAAAACTACTCCTTGATGAGGCCCTGATTATTTCCTTATTCACTGTGGTCCTTGGGTTTGTCTTCTGGAAGTTTATTCCTTCCCATTATAATCTATGGCCACATATGAAATGGGCTTCAAGGAATATACCCTCCTTTGAAACTGAGTAGCTTTTTGAACCTCTTCTTGACCTCAGACAATTATAACTTTAAGAGTCATTTTAAATCTTAAGGGTTTTTTGTAGGCTTGTCATTTCTTGGGTAGTATAAGATTCTTTAAAACTTAGTAGGCCTCTTATCAATTTTATTTTCGTAATTTTCATATACCAATAATTATAGCTCTTTTCTAGACAGAATTCTCAGATTTGCTATATTCCTTTCCTTTATTGCCACCCCCCTCTTTCCTCATCGTAATTGCTGATACTTTGGGAATATCAGGCTTCTCCAGGAGATCCACAACTTCAACAACTTTTCTCTTAGCCCTTTTTGTCCAATTGAAAAGTATTTGCTGGCTAAAACTTGATCTATCCATAGGTTTTAACAATAGGTGTCCCTTGGAACAATTATAAGAATTTCTCATTTTTATGCTTTCCTGTTTGAATTGGAAGCAATTATGCACATCTCTGAGTTTTTGGACTCCATGCTTGTAGATATACAAAATCTTTCAATAGAATAAATTTGTCTTTCTTGTAATGCCTTGCCAAACACACCCGATGCAGCCAACCCATGCTAGCCATATTTTAGGTCATTTGTTAGAGCAGCACCCCAGATTCTAGGTACAAATTCTTATGTCAGTCAGGTTAGACTAGCTTATGTTGAACTCAAAAACAACTCCAAATCTCAATGGATTATAAGGGGGGGCAGGGCTGAGGGCTTTTACTTGTTCATGCTACGTATGTGTTGCAGATTGTCAAGGATAACTCTTCATTGCTATCACTCAGGGTTCCAACCACTATTTGAAAACTGCTGGTCACCACTCCAGGTTTCAAGAGAGAATGTGCTGAATCACACACTGTCTCTTAAAGTGTCCACCAGAAGTGACATGTACCACACAAGCCAAAGCAATCCACATGGCCATACTTAACTCCAAGAGGGTTGGAGATGACAGGCTACATATATGCCCAGAAGGGGAACTAGATATACTTGATGAACAACACTGAACATCACAGAGGAGTACTTGAAGAAATGGGTTCAGTGACCTAATAAATGATAAAATAACTCAGCATATCAAAGAAAGAAATTTCTTTCCCATTGTTAATTTATACTTACAGAGTTCCTAGATTATAGACACTATACAACATCAATAAAATGTAAAGAAACAGTCTTCTAACAGTTTCCACTTAAAAGAGAGTCATCAAATCACTAACACATTTTAACAAAAATAATCTTTTAATTCCTATACCTTTTATTTACCAGACAACATAAGTTAATCTGGAAAAGTTTCTTGTATAAAATGATTCGGAGCTTAGATTTTCCTTTTGTTTGTTGTTGTTGTTTATTGCTTCTGAATGTTCTATCTCAGCAAGCTAAATAGCCTCCTGAGATAATGTGGGCCCCCCCGATCGCCTCCCCCCCAAATCTGGGATAGGCTTAGCACAGAGGAGAAATTAGTGCTTTACCTTAGGTATAACCTTGGGCAAGTCACTTGTTATTACTTGCTAAGACTTCTTAGTCATAAACGTTTGACACCCACATACACTTCACGGATGTTGGAAGGGTTAGTGAGGTTATGTTGAGAAGTGCCTTGAACCATTAAATGCCAAGGTGCTAGAGTTGATTTAAGAGCTAATCTTTTTGAATAAAACTCAATAAACTCATTGCTTGTTCCTCTACTAAAAATATTAACAGGAGCTACAAAATGCCACCATTTAACAGAATTAGCAGACTTTTCTTTAACATACCTCAACTGCATAATCAGTACAATTATGTCCCATTATCGTGCCTTTCCTCAAGCTGTTCAGTACCTAAAAGCTCTTCAAGCTTTACTATTCAAAAGCTGAATATGGGCCATCAATTTCTCCTTCTGTGCTGCTTCCAGTTACCACAGCCTGAAGAGATCTTCAAGGAAAGAGTTATTCACCTGGCACTCACTCCCATCAATAACTCATTACTTTCACAGTCTGCAAAGCCAACTGGACTGTGTTTATAAGACTCAAAGGTAGAGCAGAGAAGGAGGATGTGCCACAAAACTTCATAAGTCGTGCCAATGCCCATCTGGCTTGACCTTAACTTTTCAAGTCTCAGTTCAATTGCCCACTCACTATACTCTCCTTGGCCTCTTTTTAATGCTTCATTCCATTATACTAGTCTTAGTATCTGGAGTAACTGTCTAATTAAGAACTATTCATCAATTACATGTATTCACAAATGTGATTCTTCTTTCATTTAAAAGTAATTTTTTCTCAATCTGTGAAGATTAAATTAGGGAAAATTGTATAGTTTTGTGTGATTACTCAAGCCCCAAGCCTACCAACACCAAGAACAATATAAATTCTTAACATGTGATTTGGTATGTGGTTAACCAAATATTTATCATCATATGAATGCATAATATCGAACAATGGATTACAAATTTATAAAGAATGAGAACATGACTAAATGTTTTTCACACCAAAATAAACAATATGCTTTTTTTCATTGAAAGTATACTTCAAGGTCATGATGAATCTCAAGGTTACTTTTATAAAACCATCATTACACCGTAGATAGAAGTGACAGATTAATTTCGTTAATGGCCCAAATTAATGATTTTCCTGTGTGAACCCTTCTTGCTCTGACATTTTATAAGCTCCTCCTACCCTTACTCTGACTCCAGTCATGTGACTTGCTTTGGCCAATTGGACAGGAACACATTTGACACTAGCAGAGACTTGAAAAAGTACTTGCACATTTTTGTTTCCTCTCTTGCTCTTCTGCCCTCACCACATGAACATTCCCAGGCTATCCCACTGGTAGATGAGACATGGGTCCAGAGCCAAACCAACCCAAATTTCCCAGTCAAAGCCTCAGACATGTCAGAGAATGTAGCTGCCTTGATATTCTGCTGCTGGCAAAGGGGCTGTCTTCATTGATCCCAGGTCAGATCAGCAGAGCCATGAGTTAACCTGCAGACCCATGAGTAAAAATAAGTATCTCTTGTAGTATGCCACTTAGGTTTTGAGGTTGCTTGTTACATAGCATTTTTGTTGCCATAGATAACTGATACACAGAAGTATTATCAAATAGATATTTGAGGTTCATACAATGCCAAACAATAGAGTTCACCATGCCCAAAATTAGTCTTGAAACTGTCAATCCAAAATTCTCTTTAGAGCTACACAGTAACATGTTACAAAATTTCTGAGGAGAAAATATTAATTTAGAATGTTCTTTAAATGTCATTTTACCATATTGAGCAAGCAAACATCGCTTCTGAAAGTCATTCAACTCCCGTCTTTTTTTTTTTCTCTGAAACAAATAGATATATGTGCAAAGCTAGGAAGACAGTTTGAAGGAATGGGAAGAAACTTAATGTGAGGTTGTTCAAAACTGAAGCGAGGGCAGCTATGCCTGCAAACCTAACTGTACTTCTACTCAGCACTCACACTCTAGATCTAGCTAGAAATGCGACAGGACCCCACAGGCTCTGATAGCCTCTCTGAGACTGAAGGATGTGTATATTACCTCATTTTAGAAACAGTTTGTTATGCTGTCCACTGCACTGGGGCTCCTTAAGCAACAGAATTCTACTTGGTGTTCAGAATCTTTGCCCTTCAGAAGCTTTGAAATAGAATATTCTTTTTTTTTTTTTTAATGAAATGGAATATTCTAATACCAAATCACCAAACCTTCAGTGGTTATCCACAGAGTGCAGGACACCACACAAATCTGGCATCCTGCCAAACCACATCAAAGACTTAAAATTGATGGTAAGCAACATTTCTTGGACTTTGAACTGTACCTGCCTTCAAACTTGAGTTTCTGTCTTGGAAAAGTAGATGTCTCAGATGTCCTCTCAGTCAAGAGCTGCAATGAGTTGGAGGGACATTTCTTTTAAAATAAGATGAATGAGGGGCGCCTGGGTGGCGCAGTCGGTTAAGCGTCCGACTTCAGCCAGGTCACGATCTCGCGCTCCGTGAGTTCGAGCCCCGCGTCGGGCTCTGGGCTGATGGCTCAGAGCCTGGAGCCTGTTTCCGATTCTGTGTCTCCCTCTCTCTCTGCCCCTCCCCTGTTCATGCTCTGTCTCTCTCTGTCCCAAAAATAAATAAACGTTGAAAAAAAAATTTAAAAAAAATAAAAATAAAATAAGATGAATGATGTGATTGCTCTGTCATGCTTGTCCACTTGATACAAACACCTCCACTCAAGATCTTCAAAATCCCCCCTCCTCACTATTCCAATTACCTACAGTTAAGTCTCTTCTGAACAATTCACAGATACTGGCTTACTTATCCCTGTGAAGAAGTCAGTGTTATTGTCTTTATGCTATAGTTTGAAGAAAGAATACCAGAAATATAAAGTGTTTTACCCCTAAAGCAAAACAAAAGCAACGCTTAGACAGGAATTTGGACCTTCTGACTCCCAGCCTGTTGCTTTTTCTATGGACACTGGACGTTCACTGCTGAGAAAACAATGCAATAAACAATACCAACATGGCATTCTCAAGGGAAAGGAAACACTGTTTCTGGACTAGAGGTGCAGACCTGAAAAATGCTTACGTGTAATAAGCCCCCACTTAATCATTTCTGTAATCTTTTTAATTTTCAAGAAAACATATATTCTATCCTGTTCCTCCCTCCTTTCCCTGCCTCTCTCCCTGTCTCCAGCTCTTTCTCCAAAAGTATTGATGTTGGAGGAGATTATCAAGAGGACATGACCATATGTTGACCCATGAGATGGATCTGGACAATCGGCGGCCTTCCTGTCCTGCGAATGTGCATCCTGCCCACTGTTCCCACAGTAGGAACTTTGTCAAGGACACAGCCTTGAGAGAGTAATGTGCTATCAAGACCATCTGGACAGTACATGTGACTAAACTCCATTAAGACCTCTATATAATCCTTTATGATTCCAGCAGTGTGTATGGAGATTACTCATCTTGGGCCCACCCAAGACAAGCTTCCTGTGTAAATTCCCTTGTTTATTAAAACTGCCACCTACCCAGCTGGAGTGGTTTGCCTCTTCCTTCCATCTCTCCTTGCCTTCTGTGTATGGGGGCCAGTTTCAGACCCTATCTGAGGGATTTCCAAAGTTTTGAAGCAACTATCAGGAGTTCCAACTGTGATTCAGAACTTTACACAAGAAAATTCACTACTAAAAATTTACTGAAATGAATTTATTCCCATCAACCCACTCCAAACTTTGAAAAGAAAGACTCCATGGATCATGGAGAAACTGTGCGAGAACTTTATTCTAAAGGTTGACTGTCTGAACTTCATTGACTCTGGATGTCACAGATGGATTTTAGAGAGAGATGTGAATTACAAAATACGAAAATTATAAATACACAAATTCACTGTGCCTTTATTTCTGTTAATGGATATAACAATAGTATATAATAATATAATATATGTAATAATAATTGAAAATGAGGAAGAATGATATTTAAGGAACTTTGCATGCATGCCTATAATGAATTTATCACGTATTCATAAGGTACCACAATTACATGTTCTTACCCCAAAAAAGTGTTCATAAATGCTCATCTTAAAATTAAACTATTTGATTATGTTTTTGATACTCTTTTAATGTGGTATTTTCTTTTAGGGAAAGATTTGGTAACCCCAAGTTTTGTCAATATAACCTAAGAAAAGTTCACTGTAATATGCTTATGGTAATTCTATTTTATTTTCCAAGAAACATCATACTACTGCAGCAGAAAATACAGGTGTTACTGTGTTTCAAATTGTCTTTGTGGCTGATTTAACATTTAGGTAACTTTTAAATCTCAGACACACCCAGTCTCATCAAGGGTTTGCATTCCAAACCTGCCACATCTTGGAACATTCCCAAACCTATCACAATTTCACAAGTGATTTGTCCTACTGATAAGTTCTCCCTGGTTAGATTAATCCACAGTGGAGTAATTTGGGAACTAGCTGCTTGGACTAATCATTTGAAATACATTTTTTGCTTAATAGCAGTAGGAACACTGGATCTTCTGAAAGGTTTCTGTGACTAATATCTATTCAGAAATCATCCATTTGTATCTCCACCCTCACCCATGGCACAACTGAAACACAGCCCAGCCACTCCCAAAACCACGCTTTCCAAAGACACAATATACATTTTGATTTTGTTTTTCAGAGCATGTTCTCAATTTTCACTTTCAATAGGAATATTTTTAGAGATCATTGAAAGCAAAATGTCTGGAAAATGCCTTCAAACTTATCTGAGTTTCTTTCCAAATGTCATGATTTTTGGAAGAGACCACACCAAGTGGTAAAGAGATGGACAAGACTGCAAACACTTCTAAAATCTCTTTGGAGATATTCCATGTGCCACATTATATATGAACTGAGAAACGAAACATCTGTGACTAATACAAAATTGAGTCTGTCTTAAATTATAATTAACAGCAATGAGAAAATGCTGCCTGTTCCCTTCTTCGGGGAATCAAGTCATCTATTTACCATTAAGAAGCTTGAGCCAATGATCATTATTTGTGTAACTGCCCTGCCCAGTGCTTTTCCAAATTATAGCTCAAGATTCACAACACAATAAGAACAATGAGGACTCTTACCCCAACTTAATAAAGCCTTCAAAAATTGGGTGCCTGGGTGGCTCAGTCGGTTAAGCGTCCAACTTCAGCTCAGGTCATGATCTCATGGTTTGTGGTTCGAGCTCCGCGTCAGGCTCTGTGCTGACAGCTCAGAGCCTGGAGCCTGCTTAGGATTCTGTGTCTCCCTCTTTCTCTGCTCCTCCTCCACTCATGCTCTGTTTCTCTCTCAAAAATAAATAAAAAACATTCTAAAAAATTAAAAAATAATAAAAAATAAAGCCTTCAAAAATTAGTTTGCAGAGGACTTTAAACCCTGCATAATACTTCATCTGTAAGACCTCTTTTTGGCCCCATATTGAATATTTATGCCATCTTTTTCTTTGCACAGAACACTAAGTTGATAGAACTTAAACTTCTAGCTTTAGAAAATATATAGTACTAATTTCTCTCCTGACAACATTTCCAAGAGAATGTAGCAAAGGAGAAGAGAATAAATTAAATTTCTTTGGGGATCCATGCTGAAAGTTCCAGGCTGTGCTCACAAAAGAGGAAATGAGCCTCTAGAATATCAGTGTTTTATCACAGATATGGGTGCCCGAGTCCCAAAGCCTCCCCAACCTCTTTCCATTCCCACTGCTCTGATACTGACCCTTTACTTTAAAATGTAAAGTACACCTGTCCTTCCAATGCCCCTCACTGTTTGGGACCCATCACTCATCCTTTCTAACTATCTAGTTGCAATGCAGTCTTCAAAGCTAACTCCAGTGTCATCTTCTATTTTGAAATTTCTTTGACAATTGGCAATCTCGCTTTGCAGTGAACACTCTGTCCTCTGAATTTCTATTATAGCCCATGGTCTTGCCTTCTTAAGTGTGTGGATGCCATATCTCAACAATGCAACGAAAAACTACTGAAAGGCCAGGTGTTGCCCTATTCTTTATTAATAGGAATAGCAATTCCTTGAACCTGTGAAAACACTTTAGAAAACTGTAAAACTACTTTTCAAATTCAATTCCCTTACATATTCCTTTCTACTTTAGTTTCACAATAATTCAGTGAGGTCATCCAGGATGGTCTTTTAATATTCACATTGTGTAGATATGGGAAGTGAGACTTAGAGTGTATTTAATGACAAACAAATAGTACCCTAGCTGAGACTGAGGTTATTTTTGCTACCAGCAGTTCCAAATTTTTCACAGGAGAACACCATTTAAACATCTAAAATTTCATGAACCCCAAAATGTTTGCAGTTGCACTTAAATTTACTGTCTACCTGACCTCTAGTGTTACCTTCCAACTTTTCTAGGCCCCTCTGACACCCATTGAAGCTTGTTTTGTCTGACATGCCTCCACCAACCTCCATTCCTCTACTCCCCCCAGTCAGTCACTCAGCTAGCATCTTCCTGACTGGCCCTCTCCCACTGCCACCTAGGATGCCCTATAACATAAATCTTAATTTCACTGAAAGGAACAACCTCCTTCTCAACATCCTCCTACATCTTGGCATTTGAGACTATTGAGTTACGTCGTCAATGGGAGAGAGGATTCCAGCATAAGTTCTCAAGGAGCTGATTCTCTGTATATTGATCATCAGAATATATGCAGCAATATATTATAAACTACTGTCCTCAGAGTTTACCATCTTCTAAGAACACAGATACCCATGAGACAACTTTAATTCAAAATGCTATTGAGATAAATATAAGAAATCTATACTTTGACACATCCTGGCTACTCTCTAACAGCCAAATTTCCTCCCGTTATTTCCTTCTTTTCTTTATCTCTGTTGTTGTCTCTGTTTTTTTTGAAGTCTTATTTGACCTGAGCTTGGAAACATATGAAGAATGTTCATAGACCTAAAATGAGGCAAGAACATCCTAGATTTTGCCTGGAAAAAGGCAGGGAAGCATGGATGGAAAGTGCTCTAGTTCAGGGAATAGGGTCTGGAGTCAGCAAGATCGGGTTCTAATTCTGATTCTGGCACTAACTAGTTGTGTCACCTTAGAAAATTTGCTTAACGTCTGCAAACCCAAGTTTCTCTATCTATATCATGGCCATAATACAATCATCCGTCTTGCTAATTCTAGTATTGAGATTGAGCATCTAAAGGATTTAGCACAATACCTAGCACATATTTATTCATTTGTTTATTTATTTATTTTAAATGTTTATTCATTTTTGAGAGAGAAAGAGAGAGAGAGAGCATGTGCGCGCACACGCATGAGTGAGGGAGGGGCAGAGAGAGAGGGGGACAGAGGATCCGAAGTGGGCTCTGTACTGACAGCAGCCAGCCTGATGTGAGGCTCAAGTTCACAAACCATGAGATCATGATGTGAGCTGAAGTCAGACACTCAACCGACTGAGTCACCCAGGTGCCCCTCTAGCACATTTTTAATACCCAAAATATGTTGAACGGTGAGTAGCGAGTTGAAGTGAATAACATTAACTGAGGAAGCCAAGCACTGTGTTCAGTGCCTTCAGTACACTGCCTTACTTTATTCCTCCCAGTGAGGAGTCCAAGGCTTAGAGAGGTTAAGTATCACATGTCACACATGCAAGGTTCAATGTCACACATGTGAGTTACAGAGCTCTTCAGCCTCCTAAAGCTGCATCTTTAGTAATGCTTTCCTATTACTTTCCAAAGATGTCACTCATGGAGACCTTGAAAGCCAGATCAAGAAGTCTCTACTTCATTCTTTAGGCATCAGAACTCACTGTGTATTTCTTGGTGAGAAGCAAGGTCTATCTAAGCTTGAGGAGGGTGTCTGGCATTCACATGAATGACTGGGTGAGAAGGACGACTCAGGAAGCTATTGCACTGGACCAAGCAAGAAGTGGCAAAGCCCTGACTAAAGTAGTAGGAGTATAGTATGGAAGGAAAGACAAGGGACTTGGCTGAGGAAGGGCCTGAGCAACCTGCGGTAGGGAGATAGAAAGATGGTGCAATGGGGCATAAGAAAAATACAGAAAAAACTGGGGAACGATTTCTCTAGAACAGCATCTCACCTTCTCCATTCAGAAACTCTTTTAAATCCTGCCTCCCATAAGAGCTCTCTGCAGACAGTTAGGATGGACACTTCTGAAGTACGTGGAATGGGGAAAAGATAGCTTTCTAGTAAATTGGCTTCTTTGAAGGTTATTTGCAGTCGATGCCAGCCCCAGAGAGTGAGGAATCCTTGAAAGTTGGTACTAGAGCTCATTAGTCCCACCCACCATTCTGGAAAGCTAAAAGGAAAAAAGAAAAAGATACGAAGGATGCTATCTTTACACTTCAAACATGAAATAATATGTGTGATATTGCTTTGAAGACTAGAAAGTGTTATTGTAACGTGATGGCTGGTGACGTTTCTGAGGCACATGAGATAGACAAAATATAGCCCGGTACCAGGCTCCATAGTATGGACTAATTGACTGGCTGATTATTACCCAAATCAGGTTTACATGATTTCAACTCTTTTCCCATTAGTGCTCCCCTAAGATATTTATTCTTTCCAATATATCAGATTTAAAATATCAACTCTGGTGCCAAGTATTAAGATATTCACATTAAAACCACTGGTTTAAAGTTTAATTGTATTGATCTGATTTTTAGAGGCAGCACTCACAAAAAATATTATGCAGTTCAACATTGATTCAAATTGGTACTGAACATAAAACGCACCCTGCAATAATGCAATCCGTACACCCACAGACGCAAAGACAAGCATCATCCAGGCTGATTCTCACCTTCTCCCCTACTGATTCTCTCTCTCTCTCTCTCTCTCTCTCTCTCTCTCTCTCTCTCTTACTGTCTCTGTAGTCATCTGCTAAGGGGCCCTCAAGCAGTGGGGGTGCGTCACAGGCTGAGAAGCTGAGGAATCAGTCTGGACAGGAAAGCGTCATTGACTTCTGACAGAACATCAGAGGTGCATACAGAAAGTATGCAAGCCTAGGAAACAAAAACAAATATACATACACATGTACATTCAGGTTTGGCTGGTGGCATTAGCTTAGCTGAATAACTACAAGCAAATCACTTATCTGTATCTCAAATTTTAATGACCGAAAAAAAATGAGATAATAATCTGAACTGCCCACACCCACCCAAGTGGACGGGACTAAGTTTTGGAACCATACAGAGTAAGGTTCAAACCCAGGATCCCCCCTCTTGCTTACTGTAAAAGGCTGGACAAATCATACTGTTAACCCATATTTCCTCCTGAAACTGGGAGAAAGAATTCTCACCTCATCAGCACCGCAACAAGAATTAAATGAGATAATGTGGTGAATGCACTTTGTATAGAAGATATTCAATAAATGTTCTTTTCCTTCCTTCCTATTTTAAAAGGCTGTTATGGGAATCCAATTATGGTAGAAATGAATATACTTGAAAAAATTTTTAAAGATCTATGCAAGTGTAAAGCATTATTATTATGATCCTTCAATTCAATTTTCTCCTCTTATCCCGAGACTGGTGTTCTTTAAAAAAAAAAATGGTTTGTGGATAAAAGACAAGCTAGGAGGAATAGAGTTTAAAAACTAATGCAGACAGTGGAAAGCTAATGTTTCTTCATTCGTTTCCAACTTTGTGGTACTTGGTAAGTCAGCAAATAAAACCAATCAGTTCCAATTAACTTTCCTGGAAGTGAGGAGCCAAAAATAAAAGAGCAAGTTATATATGTATTTTTAAAGCCTTTTCAGTGCTGAAGAAGCCACTGAACTCTAGTATAGTAAAATAATAATAATAATAACAATGTGCAATGACATTACTAACAAAATGCTAATTGCTACCTGAAACGACACTCGTAAGACCGTCCAGTGACTAGGAAAGAGCAAGATCTCTGGGTTTCTGTGGAGATTGCTCACAGTTTACTCATCTAATTGCTATCTGCAGGGACACTCTGAGGAGTCCTGCTTTGTGGTTACCAAAAAGAAGTGGGTTTCTAAGGGCTGCACCCAAAGGTCGTCAATAATAAAACCTCCAAAAATAGCAATAAAAAGCAGGGACTTCAATTTACTACTTTGGTCTAATGATGTGAGGCTACCAGTCAGTGAGAATGGCTGGTATCAGCAGCTACCAGAAATAGTCTCAGTAACACCACTTGGCAGAATGACTGGCCCAATGACTATTATAAAGACACATACACCAGGGTAACACCCAACACCCACATTTAGACATGACCCTAGGGGTGCAGGGACACACACTGGAAGTCAGGACACTGAGTTCAACTTCAGAAGAGACATTTCAAGACTTGAGTTTCACGACCCAATTAGTCCATTGCTTGTTAAAAAAAAAAAAAAAAAAGTTACTCTTTCTCCATACGCCTTTAAAAATAGAATTCTTCGGGACTGTCTCCATAAAACTGAGTCACACAGGCAGATCCTTCAAAGTACAGCTCCCTCCCATGGCACTTCATTCTTCATTTAAAACATTGAAGGAACTAAGCGTGTGTCTACTTTAAAAAATTAAAGTGCAGAAAACACTGTAAAATGGTCATTTTTTTTAAGTTTATTTATTTATTTTGAGAGAGAGCGTGCAAGCAGGGGAGGTGCAGAGAGAGAAGGAGAGTGAGAATCCCAAGCAGGCTCCGCACTGTTGCAGCATCAGCACAGAGCCCCATGTGGGGCTTGAACCCACGAACCCTGAGATCATGACCTGAGCCAAAATCAAGAGCCGACCACTTAACAGACTGAGCCACCCTGAAATGGTCATTCTAAACTTAAAATCTCAACATTTTCTCCTTTCTATAACCTTTCCCTATCAATCTCTCCTTTTTACCCACAAATATTGCTTTACTTCACTGAGGGTCCTACATTTTAAAATCCAAACATATGGGGTAGGTTGCCTCATTTAATACTTTCACTTGTCAGGTAGAAAATATCTCGCACATGTTGTTGAACCTGACAATTCCTTGACTGAATGTTGCAGCTCCGGCGATTTGGAATTGTTAACATTATAACCAATAAACAAGAGAAAACCAGCTGAAAGGGAAACAAAGCGTTGGCGAGCCAGCACTGTACATTAAAATTCTCTACGCCGTGGAGCTTTTTAATCTTTTGAAACTTGGGAAAAGGGTAAGATACATGCTAATTTTTTTTTTTTTTTAAGTTCACACCATCTAGCAAAACCATCCAAATCATGTTGGTGTGCAGAGATTTTTATTTCTAATCTTTCTGTGCAAAATGCTTTGTTAAATCCTGATGACAACTTTTATGCATAATGCATAAAATAAACTTTGCCAAAATCTAAGGCACTTTTAAAAGCATGTAAACCCCTTTAGAAGCAAAATGACACATAACAGGGCATGCCGTTGCAACACCCTGGGAAAACCGCACTGTGGGGTTGACGGCGAGCATTGTGCTCCATATCATTAACTTCCAAATGTCTAATATGTGTAGTTACCTTGGTTTACTTGCATTCAAAATTACATGCTCTTTCTTATGAGGCTCTTCATATATTGATGCCTAGTTTATGTACGACATAAATTCAGCTCTGTCTTCAACACTTCTGGGAATCTTCATGTTCTGAAAAGACCAGATACTGATTCCATATAACCAAGAAAATCTTGTTACCGACCAAAAAACTAACTTTAAAACTGTGTGTGTGCGTTGTGAATTAGTATTTCTACGCATGTATCCATCATTTGATAAATCAAATAGGTAACTCCAGTTAAAATCTTATGGCTGTTTTTGCTTATTTAAAATCATAAAAATAGAGACGAGGAAGGAAAAAGACTTAGCATTCAAAAGTAGGTACTATAAATCCTGCCATGCAAGAGCCAAATAAAAAAATAAATAAATAAAAATCAGAATAATAACAATGTATCACTAGCCAGTGTCACTAAAATGATTTGTTTTACTCCTCTAATCTTTACCGTATCTAAACTGACTATAATAAATGAATAATTGCTCTGAATACAGAGCAGTTAATTGAAAAACTGCACCAAGTATAAAACCAAGAAATCATAACACAAAATACAAGATTTCATCAGTGTTTAGGAACTTGTCTTTGTCAATATTTTAAAGATTCAGTGTAAATGATATTGTTTACTATCATATATCATAGGCCATCATGAATTATGTGAGGTGTCCCATGAATATTTATGGTCTTAAGTTACAGGCCATTTCATCAACACACATCCAGGTGTGAAATTCTCATTGAGTCTGGCTTCGCCCTGAAAGAAAATGGTGGGATCTAAAACAGCTTTACCTTGAAAGCCAAGTTTCTTAGGGCAGGCCCTACACAAAAGGTATGTACCAGTTTGACAAAGAGTGGGCATCCGCTGGAACGTGGAAGGTATGGCAACCAGCTCATAGGCTGTTAGGTTGTTTTTCAAAGTTCCCCTCTGGACATTCTTTTACCATTGTGTGCACCAAACAATTCAAATCCTAAGAGGGGGGTGGATGCTAGAATGCAGAAACAAAAACTGCATTGTTGATTTCAAACAGTGTTGTCCTGGGAGAGCGCACGTTTGTGTAGATATCCCACAGCAGATAAAATAATTTTAAGAATTAGTTGAATGAAAGCAAGGGCACAAAGACGAGTTGTTAATTATTTGGGCCAGTGAAAAAATGTTCTTTCTGGAAAATCTTTGAAAACCTGTAGCACCTGAATTTGCATGAAAGTTGTATTATATGAATATTTCTTTATTGAAGATAAAGCACTTCGGGCTCAGTTCAATAATAACAGCTTACAGGAGAGTAATTGAAGTTATCCAATTCTCTTCCTATTGAAAATGACCTACAGTATATACACACAGAGACACATACAAAAAAAATCTGTCGTGCAATTTTATTGAGACTGAAGTAAAAAGGGATTGGGGTGAGACACTGTGTGAGCATTTAACACGCACCAAATGATGATATGGTCGGGGAAAATTATCCCTTTTTCTTCACGTTCCTTTTCCAAATTCCCATCTTGTTCCACCTCCTGCTGAGCTCCTATTGACTTCAAAGAGAGGTCCATGGGGGTCCAGAGCAAGATGAGAATTTGGCCCCGCATGCATAATTTTTGTGCTCTCTTATTCATAACGTACACAATAAGCACTGCATTTGAAAAGGCTCTAACAGAGGCTGATAATGGCTCCCGGACGATCACGTATCTTCTTGGTATACTAAATGATACCATCAATTGTGCCAGTGGAAACACTGAAAACTCTGAGGAAAAGACCATGCCAAGTCTTTATAATGATCCTCATCTATTATTATTACCCTAGTTAATAATAACAATATTTATGTAGTATTAGAATTAAAATCTCATCGCTGTAACTTTTATAAGATGGCACGTGTTTCTGAATCCTTGTGAGAAGGAGGATGTACAGAAAATTCTGAAAATATTCTCCCAAGAAATCTCATCCCCTCAAAGGTGCGAGGAGATGTCATGTAAACCAGCACACCGTGACAATAACACAAAATTACTGCCATGGTGAAGAAATAATAGGTAGGATAAAGTCACCTTTTAGGACACTGGTAGGAAGACAAGTTACTGTATTCCAAGGCTGCAAATGACATGGAAGATACCAGAAGGAAAGTTGAGGAGGAATAATGCTTGGGTGGGGCTGACAAAAGTACCAGCAAACTATTCCAGCATTGAGAAGAGTAGTTTGTCGGGGGGGGGGGGGGGGGGGCAGGGGGGGGAGTGTGGGGGGGGGGATGTGGAGGTAACAATATCAACTCACAAGCTAATGGGATCCAACCATCTTGGGAAGCAGGGGGAATACTACACCATGACTTTAGTTTTATTCACTAATGAAAGCATTCTGTCACATACAGACAAATGAGGAGCAGGTAAAGATAAATCAATCTCCCTAGTACACATTTTGGTCCATCATTATTTCATCCTAGAAAGTTTGTACCTAGGTATGTGGTTAATCTAATATTGCCTCTTATTTTTCACTGTCCTGTCCTTAAAGGATAATTTACCTTTCAGACACCGATACCTTACTCCCTACACTATAGTATCAAAGATAGGCAAGACCGTGGGACTGCTAAGCACCTCATTTACTTACACAATTTTCATATATTAATCATTTCAATACTTCTTGATATCCAGGATCCTTAAAATCGATGGATTTCCATCCCACTTGAAACACATTTGTAACTTAGATGGGCAGCAAAAATGCCATCCTCTATTTATAGATAAGGCCGACAACTCACAGAAGGTAGGCGACAAAATTTTAAACAGTGTCGCAAATCTAAGAAGCGCTTTATGGATTGTTTACAAAGAAATTTCACATGTTTTATTTCACTTGTTCCTCTCAACAACATGGTAGGTCAGTTGAAGGGAAGAAAGTGGGACTTCGATTATCAGAATAGCCTCCAACAGACCTCTTTGCCCCAGCACATAGGGCACTTACTTGAGAATGAGATCTGTTGCTTCCTTAGCCACTGACTCTCTTTTAGTGGATATGCTGCATTATCCCCAGCATGTGACCTTTTTTCCCAGCTATTAGCATTGCTATTATCACACATGTATGCAAAAGGGAGAAAAGTGACCGTAACTCAGAGATACTACTACAGGGGTTGGGGTAGTAATATATATACTCTGCTTTCACTTCTTTGAGATGAACATTATGTCGACACAATATTATCTGTCTTTCCACCTTTATAACTCAATAATGCAAGGCGCTGGTAACTTATCAGGGAAAACAAGACTTGCTTAATACCCCCCTGTTTTTCCTTCCTTGATTCACTATTTAAAATAGAATTCATGAGGGTGACTGTGTGGCTCAGTTGATTGAGCGTCCGACTTTGGCTCAGGTCATGATCTCGCTGTTCCATGAGTTCCAACCCCACCTCGGGCTGTGTGCTGATATCTCAAAGCCTGGAGCCTGCTTCCGACTCTGTGTGTCCCTCTCTCTCTCTGCCCCTCCCCCCGCTAACACTGTCTCTGTCTCTCAAAAATAAATAAACGTTAATTTTTTTTTTAATTTAAGAAAGTAAATAAGTAAATAAATAATGAAATGGAATTCCTGGATTTGTATTTCTATGGGTCCCCAGCACCTGACTAAGCACTTAGTATAGGTAATCGATAAATACTTCTGAGTTGAATGAATCAATCAGTACATATATCGCGTTGAGAAACACCCTTTTAAAATAATTATTTGGGTCATTTGCCGTTAAGAAGTTACTCTCAACTTGAACCCAAGTGAAAATTTTAAGCTCTCTGCTTTGTTTTTCTGATTGGTCCACTCCTAGAGTCATTTAAAGGTGGATCCAACAAGGAGAATTTCAGACATAGGCATGGAATTATAACCCAGGATTTTCTGTAGTCTACTAGGAACGAAGCCTTCTCTTAAAGAGGCCTTTTCTACTTGTCTTTTTTTTTTTTTCCTATTTGTGATCCAAGAATCCACAACAAAGCACAACACACAGGCAAAAATTGCATGTAAATGGTTGAAGCACATGGCATGCAACTGTCTCACATTCTCACAGCCTTAAGTAGTAGAAGATTATCTTTTTAACGAGGATAATTTTATTTTTCACTAGATATCTATCAAAGGAAAGATTACAACATAGCAGCTGGAACGCTGGAACCTACATAATGTATTGCACATTTTAATCATGTTGGATAAAACACTCTTTCTATGGATATCAATTATACTAATGACTCTTATATAATACTCTCATGTGCCTACGGGATATGTATTGTCACCTCGCTTTTGTCATAAAAATAGTTAGTAGCTCTGGATCCACACTGAAGTAGTTGCTTTCATTTTTATATAATGAATGAGTAACACTGTAAAAAAAGACATTTTATCCCATATTAGTTTAACAGAGTGAAGAGATTTCACATATGACAGTGCTAAATATACTCTTAAGCTGCTAATAAAGCCAAAGCCTGCAGGGAAAAATTCTAATGATGAGCAATGCCAGAAGTTTGTATTTCTGAAACTAAAGCAAAAATGTTCCACTTAGGTATAATTTCTAAATATCTTAAAAAGGAACAGGGATTTCTAATAATTTCATTTCCAATAAATCTCCTTAGTCAATTTGGAATTATTTTATTTGCAATAAATCTCCTCAGTCAGCCTAAAAGATAAGCACACTTTTTTTTTTCTTTCCCATGGTACAATGTTATGGAGGAAGCTTCTTTGAATGTGTCCTTAAAATTAATAATGACAACAGAAGGTATGATTCATAGCCACACTACTATATGATTCCTTTTTGTCAACAGAACAAGAATTTCTGCTAGAATGGTTGGAGATTATTCACCTAAAAATAAATAAATGAACACTTGACCAAATTCCTCAGGTTGTGTTTCAGCAATGCCTCGGCTGAGGGTCCATCAGGGCTCCCATTCTTCAGAGTACCTGCTAGCATTGCTAGAGTTAAGGCTTTATGAGAATTTCCATTGTAAACTTCTCGTTTCCAGATTTAATAAATCAGTCATAAAAATGTGCTCAAAGCTGAAACTTGGCAAAGCAATTTAAAGAAAAGAGAAAAACTTCTGCCTGGTCATTTTTAAGTTACACAAGTATAAAAAGATACAGCTGGGAAGGGATCTCAGAAGCATTCCCCTTACAAACAGTTTTGAAGGCATATGGCTTTCATTATATAGAAAATCGGTCAAGTGATTGGTCCACAGTATAGTCAGAATATTTGGGGGTGGTTTGAAGAGCAAGGTAAAATAATGAAGTTATTTAAATTCCACCTAGAAGTTTTTAGGTGTGCATTTTCAATGTCGTAGTCTCTTCAGTTCACCAGAGCTTCTGAAACAAAAAGCACTGGATCATGACTTGCTTCTCCCTTTGTTCAACTAAATATGGCGTACATCTGAAAATATCTTGGAGAAGCCTCTCTAATTTAAGTACTAACATCTATAAGGTATATATACATTTAATTATCTGCATGCATAGAAGTTTCTGGTTTCTCCAATTTACCTTTACAAAACTTGCCTCTAAATTTTGCGGGTTAACTCACGTAAATATATCAATAGATCCATCCGAACGCTAAATCCTCTAGTACATATTGAGTGTTTTTCGGGTGCTACTAATACAACCAAATGAAATATTTGTTAGTTGGTTATATCCTCTATTCACATTTGAGAGCCAATGGAGGCACTAGTGATTTTGCATCAGCAATATGAACTTTAATACATAAACATGAGGCCTAAAAAGAATTTTGTAAGGTAAGAATCTTTGTAATTTAAATGTCTTCCTTTTCCCCCAAAATGGAGACATTAATTCCTTGGTATTTACGTATTTAATTTTTACTCTTCAAAACTTATTCTGAAGGTTCATGAAGTAGTTACTTTTAAATTTTTTTACTCATGTTCATGGGGAGATTGGTATGATAAAAGAATGACTTAGCTAGGAAGTGAGCCTGGCCAGCTGCACAGATTCCCTATCTTGACTTAGCTTTCTTTTCTAATCACTTTTATGTATCCAGTAATATTATCTTTGTTTCTTTGTGGGGAAAAAAAATCCTTAAAATAAAGGTGAGTGGCATTGAAAGTGACATAGACGAAAAGTGATGACCATTAGTCATAAAACAGAGTGGTATAATATGGTGTCTTTATAATTGGATTGCCGGGATTTAAATCCCATATCCATTCATTTTCTGTTTTTGTGACTCTGGGCACATTATTTATTTACTGTAAAGCTCAATTTGCCCATTTGAGAAAAGGCATGAAGAGTAATAATGCTGCCTCATAAGTTTTCTAAGAATTAATGACTCTCAGCACTTATCTGAGTGTCTGACATAAGTGCCCAGTAAACTATTTGTTGTTATGATATTATTATTGTTATTATTAGTATTATTATTACCATGATCATTATCATTATCATCAAGGATAAATTATAGAAGTGGCTCCAAATAACTCCGACCAAAGCATCCCAAGATTTTATAGCTCGCACCTTCTATATTAAATAATTTTTATCCCATCTCCTGTCTTTAGTTCCTTTTGGCTTCTCTACGATCACTCTCACTCAACCCTTTAAAGTCTAACTTTCCAGCACAACAGTTTTCCCCTCTTATATGAAGCCAAGGGTTTTATGTCCACCTACTATTCAACAGCAGGAATAGTTCTTGGACTTTGAAAGAGATTTAAAGATCGTACTCATCAAATTGGTATATGATAAAGCTGGCAGGAATCACTAATATGCTAGATGACAGAATCAAGGTAATAAGGACCTGACAGACAAAAATAATAGGTGGAAATTAACATGGTGGTCAAATCACATTTGGAATATCAGATTTTGTCCTGGGCAAGAACAAGCTGAATTGCACCCAAAAACCATTAGAATGAGGAGAGGATATAAAAACCCCAATATCTGAAGAAAGACTGAAATATTTGTAAACATTTTTCCCAGATAAAGACTGGTCAGTCAAGAACACCCTTTTCCAAATTTATGAAAGGCTTTGATTTGGAATAGTTATTGTTCTTACTCTGCATATTTCCAAAGAAGTTTGACCAGAGCCAATGGATATATAAATTGTAGGTAGATGAAATATCATTAAAAGATATTTTTTTCAAACAATTAGAAATTTCTAAAAGAGATGATTACCCTCAAAGAGATGATCAAGATTTCTCACCTTGATCTTTACTTTTATTCTTATTGGGCAAAGCCAGTGACTTGATGTACCTTAGATGCCAGCCTCTTTTCTGACCTCTAGATCCAAATGTCCACTGGATTTCCAATAGGTCCCTCAAAACAGATTCACTATCTGAATAGCTCAATATGTTCCTTTTCTGGGTTGTCCATCTCACTTCTTAGTCACCCAAGATCGAAACTTTAAGCGTACAACTTCTCTCTATTCATCTTGATGATGATGACAATGACGATGATGATGATAATGGCAAATACTTTCCATTGAGCTTTTACAATCTGAAGTCAATGTGCTAAATCTTATATACATTATTTCACATAATCATTACACTAGTCCCATAATGTGTGCATTATTATTCTCATTTTATAGGGGAAGCTGAAGCTTAGTAGGTTAAGCTGCAGAGCCTAGATTTGTAGTCAAGGGTGTCTGACTCTAAAGTCTTTATGATTATCCCCTCTACTATAAGCCTTTCCAATTAGTTATCTGTTCTACCTTAGAAAGTTCTTCACCGCAGGCCTTTTCTCTTTTCATCCCTTCTCCAAGTGAGGGAACTCTGGCTCCTCACATGGCTGGCTTCTTCTCTCATCTTTCATGTAGCTGCTTCTGTGTCATCCTTACTAAAAACACTTCCTTCCCCCTACTCTCATGACCATAGTGTTTGTAATCATCAGTATATATATGTAGTATATACATACACATATACATACACACACACACACACACACACACACATATACATACACACACATTCACACATCTTGCACTTCTCTGAATCTCCACCACCAAGAGCACTGACACCTAGCTTGCATTCAATCAATACTCGTTGGTTAATTGATTGTGGGATACATATTTTACCCTGGCCTCTCATGTGGTCTTTCCAACACTTGATATGGTTCAATCTCTTAACATCTCATCTAGACGATGCTAATGGTTACACATCTTGCTTCCAGTCTCTTTTAGTTTGAATAAAAATATGGAAAGACTCAAGTCCCCTGCTGAAAACTCTTCAATGGCTACTCTTAGACTACAGAATAAGTCAAAACTTCTTAATGTGGCACTGAAAAGTCGACTTTAACACTACATGTGCAGCCTTCTCTGTTTCAGCCATACTTCACTACATACAATACTACCAGTGTTGTCTGAACAAGGCTATATAATTTCATCTCTTGCATCTGTTTAATGCTACTCTGTCCCAGAAACCCTTTTTTTGTCTCTCCTGAAAAAGAAAAAAATTCTTTGGGAATCACCTCTTCTGCAAAGGTTTTTCTGGCCCTATCTTCCAGAGAAAAATTAAACATCCCTCTACCTCCATATATGTTTCCATTGCATTTTGCCCATTACCTTCTTTAGTAGTTATGGAATTGTATTACAGTTAATTATGCACTTTGCATGTGTTCCCAACTAGAGTTAAGATTACAGTGCTGACATAAAATAGTTGCTTAACAAATGACTAAATTTTGAATAAAACAGAAAGTTGAGAGGATTTCCAATGCCTTTTCATATTTGATGTTTTATATATCTTTAATGACTTTATTATTTTTAAATTGGAAACTATTTTGGTAGCCCATGGAAAATTCTTTTAATTTTGATCCATGTATACTCATTAAAAGCAGTTAACTTTAAAGAAGACATCTATAGTGCCAAAAACAGAGAGGAATCCAGATACAGAAATTCTGGAGTTCTTTAACGTTGACTTCAATTCAGCAATTACATTTTTATTTAAATCAAAAATCTCCTCATACATTTCTAGTGAAAATTTAAATGGACAAATCTACTGGGAGGTCAAGCTGGCACTATGTACTAGGAGCACTATAAATGTTTATGGTGTTTTACCCAGCATTTGACATCTAGGAAATAATAAACTAGGAGAATAAAGTTACAAAATCAGTTGTATTATTAATTTGTTATTGTATTATATATTATTTTGCTTTTATATTAAAATACCAAATAAAATTGGAAACAAAGTTTAATAACAAGAAAATAAAGAATAGTTAAGTAAGTTAGAGCACATCCATACAATTAGAATATATTTCTAAAAAATCAAGAACAAGAGAAAATACTTGTAACAGTATGGAAATAGTAGCAACTAGTGTTTTACATGTAGTCCCGAATATATACATATGTATGTATATACATATCCATATACAGACATATACATGTGTGTGTGAGATAAAGAGAGAGGAAAAACATTAAGATATAATCTCCATGTGATGAGACTATGTAGAATGATAATTTTCTTATTTATTTATTTATTTTCTTGCTATATTTTCCAACACAACAAAAATGAACATATATTTATTACATGCAATATTTTAAAAATCTGGCACCAGGACAATCTAAACTCTTTTCACTATGTAAAATCTTCCCTCAATTGAAGCCCAGTAGGATTTTTAACAAACCATATACTATAAACTTTGTTTCAAACACATGTTCCCTTCACCCAAGGTAGCTTCCATGCAGCTTAAGTTATAAAATGTCGTCACCGTTTCAACCAAACAGTTCAGTAAAAAGTGGTGTAAAGAAGGGAGTGAATCTAAGAAACAAAGAGCATATATAGCTTTTGGATAAAGTTGATATATGAAAGTTATAAATGGTTAACATAATGTGAACCAAGAAGAGAGGGACATGTGTGGGAGAGATGCCCTAATATATCACATGTACATATTCATAATGAGTAGAAAATGCAAAATATATCCCATCTGTTTTCACCCTTTTCACCCTCTTCAGGTTCCTCAAACAGCTGGCTGTGCAGCAGTGTACTTTCGTGGCCATCTCTTGTTAGAGGAAGAGAATGGCTTCCATTATTGCCTTCATGGACCAGAGGTGGCTAATGGGGCCAACCCAAGATGACAGCCACTGTCACAACATAAGCACATATTTCCAGCATAATGAGTAGTCCTGGGTTGTTAACTCAGATTTTAGCTATTGTTCCTGCCAGGCACATTTTGTCTAGCCTCAGTTATAAAATATTAAAGTGTCAGAACACTTGCAATACATACCTATCTTAAATAAGGTTGTAGAAGGCAAGAGACTTGCACAGATTGATCTCACTGCAATTACAACTTCAGACATACTGCCTGAGTAGTTTGATCTCATTTGGTATCATCACCCAAAGTATCTGCGAGATTGAATCGCAACAGCAAATAGAGCTTTTTGAGTATTTCTATTTCATTCATATAAATAATATGTTCCTTCTTACTCAAGTCAGATGACCGTCATCTCAATGATCTCAGGATGTGCTTGGATCTTGACCCACTTTAGTGCTCATGGGTCAGTGGAATATTCCTTCCATAAGCAATATTCAATGATAATATATTGCAAAGGGAAGAACACTATAGGAATAATAAGATCTGGGTTTGAGTTCCACCTCTGCTCCTACTCAATGGTGTGATTTAGGACATGTCATTAAGCTCAGTCACCTTCAAATTTAATATCTACATAAGCTAAAAAAGGAGTGGAACCCTAGAAGCCTGTTTCCACCCCAATGGTTCTTAACCAGGCATAATTTTGTGCCACCCTTTCTTCCCCACCACCCTACCACCCACTCAGGGGACATTTGGCAATGTTGGGAGAAATTTTTGGTTCTTACAATGTTGGGAGAAATTTTTGGTTCTTACAACTTGGGAGAAGAAGCTACCTCTAGTGGGTAGAAGCTGGAGATGCTGCTAAACATCCTACAATGCCTAGGACAACCCCCACAACAAAGAATTATATGGCCCCAAATGTCAACAGCACAGCTTTGAGAAACCCTGCTCTACCTTCTAGTTATGCCCTACCATAGGAGAGAAATTTCAAATGATTGTTGGGTCAGAACTTTAAACCATTTCTTTTTTAGGCTACTGAAGTTTGAACATTGATAGTTGGGTTCTAGACTTGCATAGGTGATGCTTGGTGAACTTTATCTTCTAAAAGTTGGAAAATATTTAGAGAAGTCTAGAATGTCACCACTGGTTTCAACTGTCACAATTGCTTAATTAATGTGGGCCTATTCATATAAAATTAGTCATCTATACCTTAAGCACCAGTTGCATTTCTCTTAATCTCAGTAAGGGCAGTTTAAAAAAATCTGTTTTCATACCACCAAATGCCTTAGCATCATAAATGTGATACAACTTGGAAATCAAAGTGGGTTTATCTATAGGTAAGTCTATTTAAATAGCTGACCATTTACTTGATTATTTTCCCTAACCCTGAGCCTTTTTATTTCTTGATTATTTTTTCCAACACTAAGCTTGTCAATGGTTCATATTATTGCAACAATGTGAGGATTAGAAGACAATATATTCTTGTTGGGATTTCATTACTAAACAGGATAGAGAAGATTCTAACATAAATGATCATTAACTAAATGCAAAAATTAGGAAAAGTCCACAAAGTTTTTCTTAAAAAATATTTTAAAAGCCAGAATTTTGTGATATTAAAGAAAACCATATATAAAAGATAAAATGTTTGTTATCTTTTATTTGTTTGTTTTTCTTTCTTTAACAGGAGAGCAGTGAAAAATCATACTAACCTACACTATAGTTCTGTGTGCTCTTTGAAAAAGACATGGAGAGAAAAATCTACCTTATCTTTTTTTTCTTTAAAACTGCAATAATTTTGAAATAATTCTTGTCATCATGGATCCTCAAGAACTACAGATTCATTATGGAAGTTTCTACCACTCACCTTGAAGATTTCAGCAGAGGTGCTGTCAACTTCAAAGATTTTGTCTTCCGTTGGTCTCTGATACTGCCAGACCCTATCAGTATGGTGACAGGAGGGTAAATTTGCCTTAGATAGGAAGCTCCAAGATGGAGTTACAAACACATATCCAAACACATTCAATAAGAGTATTAACTAAAGGGTCTTCTGAAAATCCTTCAGTAAACACAAAATGATTTTTTCACATTCATCAATTTAGATCTCCGTGGGTCTCTGAGTGTGAGGACCACAGAAAGTTGTGGAAGAACCAAATGAACTTGTATATTTCTTAGGGATGTAAGAAATATTGGATAAATGTATTCATATTTGACCATCCTACCTTTCGTTCTTCATGTCATAGGCTTTCCTTTGAAACTCGGAGTAGATACTTCCATTTCTTTCACTTATAGTTGATGCAATTTTAGAAAGCTCTAAAAGCCTTGTACTAACAGTCAATCAACTCCTAAAGTGCCTCGTCATTCTTGTCAAATCAGCCTTAATGTTTCTTGGCAGAAAATCCAATTGTTTCGGTATTGGTGGACTTAAAGAAACCCCAAGTTAATGCTGAGGAGGATTCTCCATTTTCTAAAAGAAAGACTGGTACAAATGCTTTAACTCGATTTGAGTGTTCAACCTTTAGTCTTTTGACAATATAAATTTTTCCATGCCAGTCTGATATCATAGACAGAGCACTGGACGTGTGCATCAAAAGATCTGCCTGAATCACAGTTCTGCCATCCAGTAGTGGTGGGTCTTTGGGTATGTTACTTCGCAGCACTGAGTTTCAGTCACCATTATGGGATAACAACATCTAATTTACAGGGCTATTGTTGGCATCAAATGAAAAAATGTTGTGAATGTACTTTGTATATTGCAAATCACTCACTATACAACTGTCAGTTATAATTTCTGCCTTTAAGAATATATTGAATGGATACACTGAGCAGACTAATCCAAGGGTAGAGGTGGTAGAACACACATCATTGTGACCCTGTGTATTACCATCATAACAGCACAGGCTTTCTCTGGATTATAAACAACCCATTTACATAAACTGTGGAGGAAGAACCAGCTCCTACTACCCAACAAGGTTATTATCTTTTTTTTTCCTTAATATAAAATGTGTAGCAAGAGGATGACCTCATGAGCTTCTATTTTTATGCAGATGTAGAAAGGAAAAGAGCTATAAACTTTGGGTACACAATAAGAAGGGACCCTTGCCAGGAGAGATATCATTGCTGAGGAGTATTCAGAAGCAAAGCTTCATTACATATGCTTGTAGAAACAATGTTAGATGTAACAGGTGTAGTTGAAATAAGATTTGCCATCACTCTTACACTTCTGGTTTCCAGATAAGTGCACAAGAAGACTTTATAGACAGCCCCTGAATCCAACCATCACACATGGCATTCTTTCTATAGGGAAATGTGTTTTAAACACAAACAAGTAAGTTTAAATAAACATTTAGAGTGCAACTCTACCCAAATTTAGAGATTGCTTGTATAATCAATTAAATGTAATTTATGTTTCAAATTCTTCCAGGGTTAGATTTCCTGAGGATAGAATCAGGGAATTGTCTGCTAGTGAATTCATAATGGTAAACGGCCACCCATGATGCTCTATCGAGAATCCTGACAACATGGGAATGGTCTCAGTCTGCTTTGGTACAGATTTTGGGTGTTTTCCTACTACCTTATATTGTGCTTATCTAATGAGATAGTGTTTTGATACAACATTCCACTTGTTTGAATAAGAGGAAGAAGCCAATGAAATTGGTCTTTTTTCTTCCTCATTGCCGATGACTCCACTCTTAAACCTTAGGGCTCTTTACAACCTGATACAAATATTATTAGAGAAGTACTTTTTAAAATTACTTTTAGGGGCGCCTGGGTGGCGCAGTCGGTTAAGCGTCCGACTTCAGCCAGGTCACGATCTCGCGGTCCGGGAGTTCGAGCCCCGCGTCAGGCTCTGGGCTGATGGCTCAGAGCCTGGAGCCTGTTTCCGATTCTGTGTCTCCCTCTCTCTCTGCCCCTCCCCCGTTCATGCTCTGTCTCTCTCTGTCCCAAAAATAAATAAACGTTGAAAAAAAAATTTTTTTTTAAATTACTTTTAAATTAATGACTATGGTCCAGATGATCCTATCCTATCAGCTGTTTCCATCTGCGCCACGTAATAGCTGTGACTGAATCAGTTGTGTGGGGATGTGCAATAACGCTCACGAGTACAAAAATTATTGTGTCATATTAAAGTCTGCTCATTCTAGCCCAATGTTCCCAACCTAATTCTGTTTTTTCCAGAAAAGAAGTCATAAATACTGGCATAAATTTTAGTATACATTTTGCAGTGTCCTAAATATGCCATTCAGTTTACTAAAAATGTTATGATGCCTTTGCACATTCTGTTCCCTCTGCCTGGAATCCTTCCCTTCTTGCCTCTCAGAGGAACCCTCCCTCCTCCATTCCCCTTGTAGTGTGTTCAATCCAAGCTAATCTACATGGTCTTCCCTACTGCCTCCAGTCCTGTCCCAGCCCAAACACAATGCTCCACATGTTACTCGCTTGCTCCACATGTTACTCTCCCATAGGACTTTGCATTTACCTCCACTAGCACTTACATTACCATCCTATAAATACTTGCTTACAGACTGTTTGCTGACAGGAAATATATTATTCATCTATAGTAACTACAGAATAAACTGTGAATCAAGTGAATAATCAATCATTCTTTTCTGACATGAGTAAGTGGTATGGAGAGTCAAGTATTGTGCTTGTGGTGTTTAACCTTCCTGAAAGCTTAGGAAGTTTTATAGGGTATTCATTAATCTCATCTATTTTTTCATTCAGTGCATCATTTGAGATGTAGCTGTGGTTTCTGTGTCTCCATTGCATGGACAGGACATGATGGACCCTACATAATCCATGTTCCCCCACCTTATTTGAGTCTCTCACTGGAATCCTAAAACCATAACCCTACTCTGGTGCTCTGGATGCCTACCTGAGACTCCTTTGGAAGTCTGGTACCCCAAGAATAGGTCAGCAGTAGTCTTAAGTTTGGTTGGACTCTCAGCAATTCTACTCATTATTCGTGTAAACTTGAGAATGTTACTTAACCTCTCCCGACCTCACATCTGTAAAATGAGAATGATACCTATTTCACAGGGTTCCTGTAAGTAAGGCAATATGAGAACACCCTGGAGGGTGCCTGCATACAGCAGGAATCAGTTATATTGGCTTGCTTTCCTTGTCCACTCCTGTCCTCCTTTAATAGCTAAATTTGATGTAACCATATTGGAGATAATCCTAATGGTCACTATAATTCTATCAAGGAAGGAAAAGTGAATATAAAAGTGGAGATTTTTTAAAACATGGATTAAGTCACCGGCATTTGAAAAGGATCTATAATCTCAAATACCTCATTCATTCATTTATTCATTTATGCATTCAACAATATTCACTAAATGCCTAACATGCCAGGACTTGTCTGGGCTTTGAGTATATGGCACCTTAATAAGGCAGACAATATTTTTTTTAACACATTTAATTTATTTATTTACTTACTTACTTGTTTGTTTTTTTACACATACACACACACACACACACACACACACACTATTTTTTATACATTAGCTTTTCTGGATAGACTAAGAAGAGTATCAACATTTTTAGACTTCTAAAACAAAGTTAAATAACCAGAATTTGACTACAAAGTGCCTCTCTCAAGACAGACAATATTTTGTACCCTTCTAGGGTTTCCCCTCTTGTGGCCTTCAAACTATGAAGAAATCAAATGCGTGAGGTTACATAGGAAGCTGGGGAACAGCTTGTATTTTCTAAGCATGCAAGTTTTTTTTATAGTTTCTTAACTGAGACAAAAGTTTCATGTTGGATTGGTTCCCAATGTTTTTAAGGTCATCACAATGTCTTGCACAAGTGGCTGCTCAAGAAACATTTATTGAATTAATAAAGTTTTCAAAGAATCTTTATTTATTTTAGCTCTAAAATGCTGATGAAGACATTATAAGCCCCAAAAAATGCCTTAAAAATATTCACTGAGTGTTGACTGAGAAGCAAAGAATGTGAATTTCATGCATTGTGCCAGTTCTTCCGCCTCCACTGGAAAAAACAGACAGGTTGGCTATCTAAATAAACAAAAATTTTTCACAGCTGGTGGTTTTTGGTATTTAATTATGAGATGAGAAGGAACTGCTTTTCTTACCAGGGAGGAACATGAATTGGTCTCACCCACCGGAATGATTTAGAAAGCATATTATACTGAGAATAAGTGACACAAGAGAAAAAGGATAAAACACCCACCCACTGGTACATGAGAATACTAAACATTCATTCCATTGAGCTTACTGACAACTTCCTCCTTTTTGCTCTTATGGAGAGACCTGGGAGCCTTCCTATCTTGTTTTGTTGTAGCTAGGGTGGG
Source organism: Leopardus geoffroyi (assembly GCF_018350155.1). Lineage (NCBI taxonomy): Eukaryota > Metazoa > Chordata > Mammalia > Carnivora > Felidae > Leopardus > Leopardus geoffroyi. The sequence goes on from NC_059328.1 coordinate 74,722,517, forward strand.
TAATGGTGCTTCATTGAGTCTCTCTGCACTTAGGATGCATCTGTATTTCTTCAGGGAGTGAGGATCTCACTGCATCAGATGATGAAGAATACCCTTGCTTCAATACCCACATGGCATTGTGCAATGCTCACTGAGGCAACACTAACTTCATGCTCTGCACTGGAACAATGGTAAAATTGGGGAGCTAGATGTGTACTTAGGATTTCTTAGTTGTTTGATCACATCGATGAAAGGATATGCAATCAATCTCCCCCTAAGACAGTGAGTGGTATTGGCCATAACTCATTACTCCGTCAAGGATTTGGCATTTCAATCGATGGGAAATGATGTGTGATCATTCTAATTTATTATACATCATTTCCCATCAATCGACGAGCTGAAACCTTGACATAATAAGTACTTACAGACACTGTCAATCATTCCTGGTCCAAATACCTCCTTGTGCTGCCTTTTGGGATATCCTCAAATAGTCCTGAAAATGGAATGTGCCCCCAAAATCACAAATGCAATGATTTCACTCAACAGAAGACTTTGAGATGACCTCTTACTGGGGGAGTCCATCAGCAATTGCTTAAACACTGGACCATTCACGAAGGTAAAGGGGATGAAACTGATGAATATTCTGACTAGCCACTATTTTCCTCCCAACCTGTCTAAGCAGGATCAAAGAATAGTGGTATTGCTAGGGTCATGGGGGTACACTTCTGTCTTCAAAAAATGCCAATCTTCTCCACCTCAAAAATTTAGTCATCTCAAAAAATTTTAGTATTTCCTGAGTGCTTTTTGGAATAATGTCAAAGAACATTGATTTTTCTGCCTTTTGTCACTGTGGGGAGTGACATCACAGGTGAGCAGATCACCAAATGGTATCAAGATAGCAGAGCTCATGAATTACTGGTACCTCTAAATAAGATCCCTCAGCTGTTTTTATTGCCTATACTGAGAACTGTCTGGTTTGATTAGTTCTATTTGTTTGAAGTTTGATTCTCATGAAAATAAAAGAAGGAAACAATATTCTCAGGTGCATGTACTAAAGCAAGAGTCTCTGAAGTCATGATTTTGGACATTACAATGCTGCATATGGTTTTCATAGTGATGTCAAAGACTGCCCCCTTCTCTGCATGAGCGTTTTTGATAATTTTGAAAATACATCACGACATGTTCAATTTCTACTTTGTAATATTTTTCTGGAACAAAACCATATTCCCATGAGAATTTGCATGCCAAGTAGGAGAATTGTTATTTTCACCAGCCACAAAAGGAGCATTTTCCAAGGAAAAGAGGGTGATGTATTCTCTATAACTGACACAGATAGCAACACTTTTGTGAGGACAGAAGGAAAAATGCTGCATTTTGGCTGGAAAAAGTTACTTTTTTTGTCTATGAATTTCTTTTAAATATCTGGGAAAATAACAAGTAAAGCCAAGCTGCAGAGGTCTTTTCATTCTTAATAAACTTAAAAAAAAAAAAAAAGGAAAGAAGAGAAATAAACCCTACACGATTTTTTTTCACCAATAACATTTGTAGCATCAGCTTTTTTTTTTTTTTTTTTTTTTTTTTTTTTAAGAATCCAGCTGTGGAACTCTGATCATTTGGAGGAAGCCTAGCATACTGCTTTGCATGCAGTGTATGACTGTGATCTGGAAGTCAGTTCAGGCACTCTATAAATCATCAACAAGAAAGTTTGCTCCCACCCTATTCAAAGACCCATACCCGAGAGATTAAAAATGACAGACTAATACAGTGGATTTTAATAACGTCTTTCTCGATGGATTTCAAAGCGTTCGTTAGCTCTTTCAATCCTCACAGTTTGCTTGAGCCAATGACTTTGTAATCTTGGGGGGGAAATGCCCTCCTCATTCCTCCAACACCAGGGCTTCCTCTTTGCTTCCTCGTCAGCAATCAGTGGGTCTTGGCAGAACCAGGGCTTACTGGGGAGCCAGCTGGCTCCTTTAGCTCTTCATATGCTCTGGGGCTTATCCAGGCTAATGGAGTATCACAGTTCATTATGCACCTTCCTCTTCTACCCCCTGTGAGGAAGCTCCAGTGTATACCAGGTTTGGGGCAGGAGGCATCATTGCCACTGAAGCTGCCAAAAAGAGCTGCCAATATCCTATGGAGGTGCTAAGGGATATCGATATTTGTAAGAAAATGTGTCCTGACCCTGGAAGAAGGCTCAAAGGCATTCCAAGGATGCAGGAGAATTAGTATCAGCTACTCATTCTGTCTTGCTCTATATTTGAGGGCAGCAGCAACCAGCTATTGATCTCTCACTATGTGCCAAACATTATGTTAAGTTCTTTACACATAGTAGCTTACTTAGGTCTTAAAACAAACCTAAAAAGTTGGTACTGTTATTGTCCCTGTTTTAAGATGAGGAAGCAGAAACAGGGCCTGCACAGGCAAAATAACTTGCCTGTGCTCACATGGCCTGTAAAAGAGCTGGCATTTCCAACCTGGAGTCTCGATAATAAGCCCATCTTCTTACCTGCTATGCAGTACATACAACCTTTAAGGAAGGAGAGTTGTCCTTCGATTCAAAGACAAAGGGGAAAACCAGTTAAGGAGGATTTTGTTTTGTGGGGAAAGGAGAACAGCAAAGAACAGAGGAAGGAAAATAGCAAGCATCTAAATGATCGAGATAAGCTTCCAAATATGGTACAAGCCCATGAAAGTATAAACTAAAAAAACTGTAAGGGCATCCTTATGATAATTAGGACCTCTCTCTTTTTTTTTTTTTTTTAACGTTTATTTATTTTTGAGACAGAGAGAGACAGAGCATGAACGGGGGAGGGGCAGAGAGAGAGGGAGACACAGAATCGAAAGCAGGCTCCAGGCTCTGAGCCATCAGCCCAGAGCCCGACGCGGGGCTCAAACTCACGGACCGCGAGATAGTGACCTGAGCTGAAGTTGGACGCTTAACCAACTGAGCCACCCAGGCGCCCCAGGACCTCTCTTTTTTTTAATAAATATTTATTTCTAGAGAAGAAAAGATACAAGCATTTCTTTTTTTTTTTCATAGAAAAAAGATTATAAGAAGAGAAACTTTTTTCAAAAATCAGAAGCAGAATCAATTGCAGTCCATGCCACTTCCTAAGAAGTGAGGCCCCTGCTTCAGAACCTTCACTAACAAAAGAAACAATGCCTAGAGTGAGTGCTCACACATGAAGTTTGAGTGTGATACGATTTGAAAAGCTTGAGTAATAAACTCCTGAAAAATGGGGTTTGGTAATGAGCAAGCCTTTAACTATATAGACATGTTGCCAGGTACCACTTTAATAAACTATTACAAATGATCGATGCAAAGGTGTTTCCAACAGCTGTTTATGCAATGTGGCTGGAAGAATTCTTCCATAAAGAAGCTGTTAGTGGGAAAATTGGCTATGCATGGTTGTGATGTCAAATCCATACATAACAAACTTTTTCCTGTCAATCAACAATCTTGCCATAAATTAATCCATTTATAACAAGCCTTTTTGAATTGACAGCTTCGATGTGAATAATAAAAAGGACTCTTTAAGGAAAGTGAACTCAGAATGGCTTTTTGCAACTCTTTAACACATGCAGAGAAGTGGCAGAGCCTTGTGACTTTTAATTTATATTGAAAAAAGTTGGCAGCAGCTCCAAGCACCAAAGTAGCTTTCCAAAAGCAGCTGAATACAACAAAATGAGGGAGAACTGTCAGGTTTGGCTTATAGAGGATAAGCAGGACCTTCTCATATCTAATGATAGAAGCAAATGCTGATGCATTTCCCTTGACCGTCCTGGACATAAAGATCAAATGTAGATGTAGTTGTTATGTAAACATACTCTCCTTTGCTTTCTGGCCAGGGACGTATTGCCACACCAGAACCTCATGCAGGCGAGGGTGCCTACGTGTTCACTAGCATCACAGTAGGAGCATCAGGCAGAACTTTAGACCCTGCTGTCAGATTCTGTTGTTCGAGCACTTGACCTTGCCTTTTACCTACATTGTTACTCAAGCTCAGTTATCTCTGGTGTCTTTTTTTTTTTTTTTTCTTAATTAAAAAAATTATTTATTTATTTTGAGAGAGAGAGAAAGAGAGAGACAGTGTGTGTGCACACATGGGAGAGGGGCAGAGAGAGAGGAGAGAGGATCCCAAGCAGGCTCCATGCTATCAGTCCAGAGCCCAACACGGGGCTTGATCTTACGAACATGAGATCATGACCTGAGCTGAGATCAAGAGTCAGACGCTTAACCAACTGAGCCCCTGCAGGCACCCTAACTCTGGTTTCTGATGTTCAATTCACAAAATTCAGAGTTGAAAAGAATGCCTACATGACATCAGATGCATGCTTCTTTGTTCTGGGTAAAACAATACCTAAGGCAAAAGTTGTGTTCTTAAAGGTGACTAAAGATGGGATGCCATAATCTCCTCAGGGATCCCCAATCCAACATTTCTAACTGCTAAATTTTACCTTCACATAGTACAATGGCCCCTATCATCATCTCTAGAGACTGAGAAGTTGGCTATTTTTCACACCTAATTTCGACATGCTTCTTCTGGTTAAACAATATTTATTTCTGGAATCAGGGGTTACTTTCTCCAAAACTCTTTTAGTACCTATAACATTCCTGCTGTTTTCAACCCTCTCTTTACCTTTCTACTTAATCAGTCTGATCCAAAAGTAGATATGAGTAGATCACTGTAAACAGGCATGTAAGTCAAAAATTATTTAACATACCAATAAGATCCCTGTAATATATTGGGAGTTTTATTTGCTTTACATTTTGTTCTCCTGTACTCGATTGGCACCCCACTTTAAATTCTTCACTATTTATCCTTTTAAGTTTGCCTTTGACTAGAGAAGACCCATCCTGGACCTTAACCAATGCAATTCTCTTCATAGATGCCCCACCCTGCCCCTCTCTGTTAAAGAAGGTTATTCTGAAATTCCTCTGTTCTTGTTCTGCCCCACTGGTATGCTTGCTGAATTGCCAATCTACTTCCAGTTGATCATGCCCCTTTGCCTAGTAGACATTTCCAGCCAGATTCACACAGAGACATAGGTAACCAGTGCCTAGGTCTATTTGTTTCACAGGTGCCTACTTTTTTCACTGATTTTTGCCATCTTTACTTCCCCCATATCTTTATTTTGTCAAAGGCATATAGACTCTAAATCTATTCTCCAAACTCAAGTTTACTCAACTAGACCTCGCATGATCTTTAGAGCACATGTTCTTAATTCTACCATGAGAGAGGTTGATGAAAATAAATAGGTCTGATCATAGCATTGAATCTAAGAGACTTTAGGGATTTGAAGATGGAGTGTAAAACAGTGTATTTTGAAAGATAGTGAAAATCATTCAGGATGCATTCCTTCTCTCCTTTGGTCTATCACATTGTATTTTATACTGAATAGACTCTCATGTGTTTGTTCAGTGAGTGAATGAATGGACAAAGAAATAAGTAAGTTTCTTTGGTCCAATGGAAACCACTTCTCATAAGCAGAGAATCTGCATTCCTAAACCTTGTTGCATATAGATTTAAGTTTAAATTTACTCAGATTAATTTTTACCATAATGTAGACAAATATTTCCATTTAAAGATTTCTATCTATCCTAAGAAATTCTCCTGAGGGTCTTCATCAATCTTCTTATCTTTTAACACAACCATACATAACACCACAGTACTACCAAAAGCCAAAATGCTTGTGTAGTCAAAGAGATAGTTACAGCCCTACATTCAAAGAGGATAAAGCAAAGAGTTCTTATCTTAAAGAAATGCATTTGTCCAAAATGCAGGGAGTATTTTACATACTTAATGTTGAGGAGGTAATAGCATGTTCATCCACAGTATTTCAGTTATTTTTCTGAAGTTATCATCTAAATTAGTAGATTGGTGTCAGCCTGCTTGAAGCTAATTGTAACCTTCCTCCCATTGTACCTTCTTTCCTTCAATATTTACTGAGCTCTTATCATGTGTAGGCACAAGGAGGCCATGTTATCCTGCTCAAAGCTAGGTAGCCCTAGGTATAATACTCCAGCTAGATCCTAATGGTAGCATAAAGGTGAAGTAGCAAGTTACCAGCAAGATTTCTTCTGCCTTCTTTCACAAATATTTACTGAGGGCCAGGTACTGTTCTAAGTATCAGGGTCCCATCAGTGTCAAAAACACCAAAGACAGGCAAAAATCCCTACTATCATGGGGGTGGATAGATGGAAGCAATCCTCCAAATTCTTTATTTCAGCATTTTTATTTTACTGACTCTGAACTAATTCAGATAATGGAAAAGATGGAGAAAAGGACAAAGAAAGCATGACTGAAAGAGAAACATGGGCCAGAAGTCAGGAAGATGAGCCTGAGTTATGTTAAGATCAGAGATTTCTTCAGAGCCTCCTAATATCTGTCTTCCCTGCCGTCTTTGGTTTCGGATGCTTCACTACCTCCCAGTCATGAGCGGCTTCTCTGCAGGAAGACTAACAACCCAAAACAGACTAAGTTTACCATTTGTAGATATTGTTAAAAAAGAGACAACAGGCCCCAAATGGAGTTACTTGTGCTAAACCCCACATCCAGAAACCAAGACTGAATGTCCAACCTAACTGCAGTTTCAGCCCCCAAGGAAAGCAAACTTCAACAAGTCAACACAGAATTACCTGGTCAGCACTAGTGAGATAATCTGCCCAGTAGGCCCCTTCTATTCCCCTTAGGAAGGGACCTGGCCTGAAACAATGCACTCTTTGCTAATCATTTCTTTTGTCCAGCCCCTTTCTGTTTGTAAAAACCTCTCCTTTTCTACAGCTCCATGGAGCTCCTTTCCACTCACTGGATGGGATGCTGCCGGATTCATGAATCATTGAATAAGGCCAATTAGATCTTCAAATTTGCTCAGTTGAATTTTTGTTATTTAACAATATCTAAGACTTCCCTCCAAATCCCTGAAAAATGGAGAGCTTGTTGCCTAGACAGATAGATCAATTGTTATCCTTAAAAATTCATGTATAATGAAGAGTAACAACTGTAATCCTAGGTAATTACACAGCTCCATTGCTCTCAAGGTTCCCTTCAGCAACACCACCGGTTCTTCACCGGAGGCGAATGTCTCCTTTTGCCTGCCTGCATTGTTTCTTCCTTTCACATGCCCTATTCAATTAAATGAGGAAGGGCTAGCAAAATTTGACACCAAATTTCCTGAACTTATTATTATTGGAGAACAATGCTTTTCCAAAAAAAAAAAAAAAAGACATTTAGAGAAAACTGATAAGAGCCAAAAGCTTAGGTGAACATTTTTTGCTTTGGCTCTGTATTTTTAAATTAGGAGGACAGCAAATGGAGATCTTAGGATAAAGTTACTGTAAATAAGATCTTTGTCTCTAAATGAGACTAGTTCCTCAAAACTCCTTTTTCTTTTTGACTTGAACTGTTCAGCCCCACTTTCAGTGAAATTCAATCACATTCATTAGCATTTCTAAAGATGTAAGCTACTCAAAACAGCTGCATTGTCTTTCCTTTTCAACTAAAATGCAGCTTTTCCTTCTAAAGGGAGAAATCTCCCTTTAGTTACCCGATTCTCTCTGCTTGGCACTCATAATTTTCAATGGTGGAGCCAACCCCCACAAAACAGGAAGTGCAATCCCATTTGATCTCACTTGAAAGAAATTGTAAATACTTGGTAAGAACGGAAACAGTGGCTCAAAGAAAAATACAAAAAAATAACTGTGGAAGCAAAAAAAAAAAAAAAAAAAAAAAAGCAAGTGAGACCATAAAGATAAAGTAATAATCATTTAAATGAACTAACTCTTTGTTCCTGGAACTAACATTCTCATTTTGGGGATACTTAATATATTCCCTGTAGGAAGCAGTCTGCTGTTGGTCAGTCTTCCTTCTCTTTCATTGGCTATTTCAGCAATAGAGAGGGAAACACTTTATCTTTTTAATCTCCTAGGTCTGTATAAAGAGCATTCCATATGCATCAAATCATAAAATTACTTTATATATTATTTAATGGTGAGTATGGATGGAAATATTGCTGGAAAGAGCCAAAGGTTTACTAGTTGATCTTTTTCTCACTTAGAAAACCATCTTTTGTGGTGCCCAGTTAAAAATTCTGGCTGTAATTTCATTTGTAACCCCAATATTATGCAGTTAAAGCCCAGAGAGTATGCTGTGATTTATAAAAGAAGATAGTATACTAGCCCATCTAGTATACTATAGAAGGGCAAGCCCTGAGCTGTGTTTCAGACAAGGTTTGCCATGATCTATAGAGATGTTCAGCTGTACCCCTACTGACAGTAACCATCTGGCAAGGTTAGAGAGCTTGACAGGGCCATGGGCTGAAGCACCCACTGGTTTCAAGTCCTAACCCAGTGAACTAAGCAGGCACAGAGATCAGGAAGATGATGGACATGTTACAAATATTGAAATTAGTCATTTATAATCATATCTGAACACAACAAAAAACAATGCAAAACTGAATCAATCTTCTATTTCCAGTAGATATCAAACTGAATTAAAACACTTTATAAAAAGCTGACCATAAGAACTTTTGAAGATGAAGCAGCTCATTAGTGGAATCTACTAATAGCAGCTGGGTCTGGTGCTATGGAGGGTAGGGATAGAGGCAGTCAGGGCTCTTGCTACTAATGGATGTTAAAAAAGGGGGTGGGGGGGTCACATGTGATTTGCTCAAATTACTGCACTTGTGAAATTAGTAAATCCCTGAACAGGTGTGTCAAAGCCACTTTCTATGTTTAAACCTGGCAACCCAATTCCCTTCATAGGCACTACTGCTGACCTGGGCTGAATAAGTCTCTAATAAGAAAGAAAATCTGAATCTGAGACTACAAATGATAATCAGACCTATTCTAAAATTTGTGAAATGTAAATCCTTCCTAAAGGAATTTCTAAATTCATGCTTATGGGGCACAGTGAGTCAGAAATGTCAAACTACAAGTGACAAGTACCTGCAGAAGTGCTTCTTCTGAGACTGTCAGTGCCTGCAAAGACAGGTTGGTTAACTCCCTGGCATTCTTGCAATGGAACTGAAAACCGTGGGTGGTTATCTGCATGTTACAGGGAACTGATTGGACAATATCTTTGTAAAGAAACCCATAAGACCCACTAGAGGAACACAGGCAAATCCATGATGTGGATTCGGGCACTCTCCCTGGGGAAAACAAAAAACATCTCCTTGTGTTGTCAGCCCAAAAAGAACAAATACCTGACACTGTAAGTCAGGGAGGAACATGTAGACTCCTGGTGGAAACTATTCCAGCCAGCCTTTCTGAGGTGTGGCCACGGTGGATACAGAGATCCAAGCTGAAAATGGATCATCTTAGAAAAGTGCACTCATCCTGTATCAAACTTTGCCAGGTAAATCCTACTCTTCAAGGCTCTCTCATTTCTAATCCTGTTCTCCTATCAAATCTGTCTACTATGTATGACCCCTGACTCACTGTTGGTATGTTATTTTTTTTAAAAAGACACCAGGGTTCATGAACACTGACAGGATGGAAGAACAGATGTGTGAACATGTGTCTTCATCCTGAAGATATACATACCACAACAATAATAATAATAGCTGTCACTTACTGACCTCTCCCTTTGTGCCAGGAACAATACTAAATACTTTATGTATACCAATCTCTTCCATCTCTTCCTATGAGAAAAGTATGACCATTAGCCCCATTTTACAGGTAAGAAAATTGAGAGACAGAGGAACAAAATGGGTAGAACCCTTGCTCTTGACATATAGCTGTCAAATAGTATTACAGGACTAGGTCAAATCTGTCCATTGCCAATCCCATGCATTTAACTAGGATACTACACTCTCCTGCTTCATTGTGTTTAAAATATCTCATTGTCCTAGTTGAGCATTTGTTCTGTGTGGTTTTGTAGGACTGTAGAATCATATAATCATTTGCCCATTTCTCTATGACTTTATGGCTTACATGGCCCAGGCTCCAGCAACCGCACTTGAATTTAAACTTTCTAGGACAGCACTGGCCAATAGAACTTTCAGCAATGATGAAAATGTTCAAAAAAGCTGCACTGTCCAGTATGGTAGCCACTAGTCACAGGCGGCCATTGAGCACTTGAAATGTGACCAGTATGACTGAAGAATGAAGTTTTTAACTTTATTCAACTTTAATTAATTTAAATTTAAATAACTGCACATGGCTTTGCACATCTCATCTCTAGAGTAAAAAGCATGATGCTCATTTAATTGAAACTATCTCATTTATTCACTTGCACAGTATTTTTTGAGAACCTACTATACACCAGACTCCATATTAGGCATTATATGGAATTTGTTCACTGACCAAAATAGACATTAGTATCTGACCAAAAGGGAGAATGAGATAAAAGAGCCAGAGAGTTTGGAAGAAAACAGGAGAAGGTGGCATCATGGAAACTCAGAGAGGAGAAGTTCCTCAAGAGGGGCTGGGAAAAGACAAGATGAAAACAGAAAAATGTAAGACAGATCTGTCATTACCAAGAAACTGTATATTGCCCCATAAGGGCAGTTCCAGTGAATTAAAGGGATCAGAAGCCATACTGGAATTGTGGCAATGGATATACTGGGTTGGGGCACATAGGAGGTAAGAAAATAAAAATGACTTGTGTAGACAACACTCAAGGATCATTGCTAAAAAGGGGAGTAAAGAAATGGAGATGACACCAGAAGGGAAATGCACGGCCCATGCATGGTGCATGCTGGGTTCTGTAGGCCATGGGGGATAATCTAATAGAGAAGGACAAATTGACACAGCAGTAAAGGGCAGGAGGTAGCTAATGTCTTGAGAACACAGGAAGGGTAGTAAGATCCAGACAGCAGCGACCACGCCTGGTCTTGGCTGAAAGGAGGGCCACTTTCCCAGGTAAGAGAAGGAGAAAGAAGATGGGTGCAGGTGAGGGTGGGTTTCACAGACTTGTTCACTTAGCCCAGCTGAGCCAATCAACCCTGGAGCCTATGGAAGCAATGAGTTGCGTTCAAAGAAAGGTCAGCCTAGCATTCAAACGTAATTGAAAAGCAGTTAAATACTTTCTGCAGTCTCAGGAGAAATCCCCAAAGGAAATGCGTCAACAACAAATAATAAAAACAAAATTTCCTAAAATTTCTTCACCTCCCTGCCTCTGTCTCTGCCTCTTGCACTCCCACGTTTACTTTTTCCCGCCACTCCAGAGTCTTCAAAATCTCTTGCTAAAAATATAAATGGAGTGAGATGAAATGATATCTGCTCCTGGCTCTAAAATTTTATGATTCTATAAATGATAAACCTGATACTTAAAACTCCACCTATTCATTTGTGAGAGGCTGAGCAAGGTCTGAGGAATTCTGAAGGTTACTAAAGTTTTTTTTAATAAAGTGACTCAAGATGCCCCATCATAATGCATGTAACAAAAACTCACAGGGAACACTCCAAAATTGCAAGGGCGGTAGTATGGGGGGAGAACTCGCGGAGAAGGCAGGGGGTGGAGGAGGAGGAGGAGGGACCACAGAAAAGCAGGAAAATCGGGGCCAGCACTGCCAAGCCCTGAGGAGAAATTAGACAAGGATTTGGAGGCATAACATCTGTTCTTCTGTTCCAAGCAGCTTTTGTTTCCAAATTCACCTCCTCTCCCTTCCTCGACTCAGCCAAGCCCTATCTCCCTTTTCTTTGAAATGATAAAAACAGCAGACAACTCACCAAAACAGTGGAAACCACTCTTACACCACATCCCAGTTAAGATGGGCACACTTGGGCCCATAGGATGATAATAATACAACCGGGAATTTCTAACTTTTTTTTTTATTATTATTTTAATTCAAGGGGAAGCAAGGGGAAGAGGTAGGGTAACTTACCTCTTAAGCTGTTTGTTTGAAAATAATACGCAGAAAGGGAAAAACAATCCTCAACTAACAACTGCCTTCCTTGCCATCTGCTTAATCTAAACATTAGCATATCACATATCTGGGTGAACTCAAATTGCACTGGAAAAGGAGTGCTCTGTTCCACTTTTTCAGACCCTTAATGGGGGAGTCAAGTGAGAATTCTCTGTGGGATTATATGGGCTTTATGGGCTTCTAACATATGCATTTAGGGCCACATTTTCAGTCCAGCCTTAACTCATCATACTAGGACTGGAGGCAAAATTGTGCCTGGCTTAATTAGCACAAGTACTAATCAAGTACTAATGAAATTTGCCCACAAGCAGTTCTTCAGACTAGGGCACAAGTAGTGCACACAATTTCCGTATATATCACTTAGCATGTCAGCACAAAAGGAGAGGAGAAATGAACAATTCCTCCTTAAAATTTGCTTCAGGCGAACCACAGGCAAACATCATCTCTACCCAGAAGTAATACATTAGTCTCATCAGTGTAAACTCCGTAAATCCTAAATCTGCAAACTGCATCCCAATTTGCCACATTAGGTTGCAAATTTCTAAAAATATAGAGAATGTTATCAATGAAGACACTTCATTCTCACTGATTTATGAGCTATTTAAGACCAGAATTTGGAAATGAGTGTGATCTGTAATGTACCTTAAAATATATAGGCGGTCTTTCAAGCTAAAATATCAGTTCTTAAGAGGTGTCAGTAATGTTGGAAAACAGACCTATTTGTTTAAACTCAGAATCATGACAAAAAGGAGTCCCAATTTTATCTCTTCTATCAGTGATGTACCCTTAGTCTTCTTAGTGGGTTTTAAATCTGCTATTAAGATCTGTCCAAGCATAAGAGCTTATTTACAACACAAATATTAATTACACAAAGGAAGATGCCTTCAATCTATCAATTAAATCATACTAATCGGAGATGCAGTAAGCACAATGAAGTAAGTATTTACATAATCAAGCTTCACACATAGGAAACATTTTTCGCTCTGGGTATCTCATGGTACTTTGCCAAAAATAAAATTCTGGGTCATCCCTTTTGGGGGGACACAAGAGAAACAGTGATTAATTCTCAGAGCACGGTCCGGTTAAAAAGCCAGGCAGAAAATTAAGTGAGAACTCCAGGAGGGCTCAATGCTGCCTTCTCTTCTGCCCTGCAAACCACACTCCCTCCTCAAAGGGCTGTTACATTTTTCCTGGGAAAGGATCTCACGCTGAAGAAGCGGCAACTTACCCACTTGAACAGGTGCATAGACCAGAGGACCGGTTGTTCTCTTTATGGACTATCGACAAACGTCACTTTAAAAAAAAAATGATCATTGGTGAGTGCTCAAAACCATCGAGTTCACACAATGCCTTTATAAAATGAAATTCAGGAAAGAAAAAAAGAAAGTAATCCAGAAGGAAGGTAACTTGGATGCAACCTGTCACCTGCGGTCCAGTGCAGTGAAAGCCTCCCACACAGCTTCCCGATTTGAGGACAACAGATTAATTTTGACATTGACTTCTCTTGCCCTTTCAAAGATGCTGATGTCTGGGTATTACATTATACTTATTTTTCCATTTGTGACTTATCCCTATAGAACAGTGGAAGAGGGAAAAATGGAGTTTCTTGTCAGTGAATTTTCTTTTTCTTGATTAAATAAAGGTTTGTGAACTATAAAGAGTGTGCAAATTTAACATGCTGTAAAACAACAAGAAAGATTCATGTGGGCCACAGACATTAACGAAATTCAAGCCTGACGTTCTTCAAAGGAACCAAGGGCCCCATCTGCTGATGTTTAAATGTACTACAGTAGCAAACGGATTAAAAGGAGCACATGAAAAAAAGCATTTCTTGAACTAAAATACAAAGAAAGAGCCTTGAAGCTACAGAATCTGAGGAGCAGAGGTACCTTTAAAAGTCAGAGAAACTGCCCCTCTCACCTTCTTCTGTTTGAAAGCATAACTATATGGAAGTCATATGTAGTTATTTTATTTTTAATTTAATTTAATTTAGTTTTCTTCTCGGTCCTCAGGTAAGAGGGTATGCTCTTAAGCATACAGCCTTCACGGCCACCATATCTCTCTGAAAGACCTTGAAGCAAACTTTCTTGTTCCTCCAAATGGTGACTCTTGGTTTGAAGTGACTTCGAAGAACTAGAGTCTTAACAATGGGTTCTGACCTGCCCCTTTGATGATAAAGAAGACATTCCAATCACTTCTCAGCCTTATCTTCAACCTGAGATAATTCTGGGCCCTTTCTCTGAAATTTATTTGGTTTATGACCATTGCAGAACTAAGTGGGTAGATAAAGCATAAGAGAAAGACTGCAGATAGTTTAGAATAATGTTGTGTCAAAATTCATGATTTGACCTTTCTTTACCTTGTTCTCTTTGCCTTAAAAATAAGATGGCAGATTGCATGAACTTTAAGTTTCTTTCCTCCCAGCTCTAAAATGCATTGCATTATCCAGAAAGGTAGAAAAGGCATCATAAAATCTTTATATCAACATAGCACATTGCATACATTAGGTGTTCCATAAAAATGTGAATAGCACGTTTTCTGTCAAAAAGTGCTTGTCCTATAATTATCTTCTCTACTTAATTCTGCCATTCTAAGTTTGTTATACCCCTTTTATATGTGGAATATAATAATGCTTGTAGTGGACAATTATTTGGGACAACCCAGACTCCCTTCTCCCTTTATTTAGAAAATTACCTCAGGGTGCCTGGGTGGCTCAGTCGGTTGAGCACCCGACTTCGGCTCAGGTCATGATCTCATGGCTGGTGAGTTCAAGCCCCACATCAGGCTCTGTGCTTACAGCTCAGAGCCTGGAGCCTGCTTCGGATTCTGTGTCTCCCTCTCTCTCTGCCCTTCCCCCATTCATGCTCTGTCTCTTTCTCTCAAAAATAAATAAACATTAAAAAAAAAAAAAAAGAGAAAATTATCTCAATGTCCTCAGAAATAATTATCTGTCTTCCATTATGAATAGTTCTCTTGGGACCATCAGTCAAGGTTCTCTGACCCCTCTTAGCTGAGTTGTGGGCACATCAACCAACCTTGGCCAACTCTCTCTAATGTGAGTTTAACTGTTACATAGAGTAAAATAAGAGGGTGAAAACAATTCATTGGTCCATTCTGGCAGCGTGCTCTGAAATAACTGCTAACTGGTCCCTGTTACCTCGGCCCCTAGACTCCAGGAGCTGGCCTAGTTGCTGTCCTATTTCCAGGGTGGATTCTCTAGGCTTTCCCTCAGGAAGCTGAAGCATCAGGCTGAGCTACCCTCCAGGCTTCCCCAAAACATTCTTTCCTGCTTAAGTGGTGTGGCAGACATTTGCTGGTTGTATCTCCCACATGCAGTCCCCCTTGCTTCTTCCTAACGGGGCCCTAGACATCCCAGTCATGCATGTGATGTGGAATTGACTGCATTTCTCTCTCTCTCTAGGGATGGATCTTGAATGACTCAAGCGAATTATCATACCCCCTCCCTTTGGCCACAGCAAATGGTACAGAAATGGACATGTAACTGAATTTAGGCCAAATAGAAGACATGTTTTGGGAGGGGATTCTGATAAAGAGGTTACCTCTATCTTCTGTGGGAATCATCTTAAAACTTGTTCTTTCTCATGGGATGTGAAGCATGCAAACCTCATTGTATCAGTACCAGGATCTACCTTCCCATCACAAGAGAAATTGGTCTTAGGATGAGGCCAACATTCTGATAACCTTAATGAAAACAAAGAAACCACATCCTTAAAGATATCTGGAACTTGAACTTTTTGATTATATGAAGCAGTAGATTCCCTTTCTTGTTGAAGCCATTTTGATTTAGATTTTCTATTATTTATAATTGAAATCATGCTAAATCATATCCAGAGTCTGTTTCTGTTGGTAAGAACTGAATAACTAATAGGTACAGTATTCGATTAGGAATCTGACTTCCCAGGAAGATGAATCTCTGCTTGTTCTTATATGCTATACTTCTATTTAGATCTTTTGACAATATGATTGATTTTGATATTTTAAAATCACACTTGCTTCTTTACATTGTTGAATCCTGTTCAATCTGTAGTTCACTATGACCTGTCTTTTTCTGCCATTCTTACCTAAAGTAAACCAATCATTTATTCTATTCCTTTGGTAGTTCGACTTTTTCCTTCTTTTGTTTATTAACCTCAACGTTTCCCACGTACCTCATTTTCCTAAGTAACTCTTCAATTTATCAAACTCATTTGCAAGCAACAAGCAAAGTTTGCCTTCTAAATTATCTAATAGAGTATACCACAGGGCAGGTATCTGTTCAAAGAATAGTGAAGTGCTTAGTGTCCCAAACTACCCTTTCCTGTTAGTTCAATGAATACCTTCCTACTATATCATCAGGGTCAAAAGGAATGGATTTTACTGGAGGTCCAGAAAGATCTTAAGTTGGGAGCATGTGGTTCTCATGACACCAGATGGTGTGGTCATCTGTGACTAGGAGAATGAATCTACATCTCTTTTTGGATGAACTGTTAAGTTCACTCTTTCACACTTGCCCCACCTATTCCAACTGTACTTTCTCTCAGTAATATGAAGAAAAACACTGGTTAAAATGCTATTTCTCTCCCTCTTATTCTGAATCATTTACTTCTTCCATACTTGGTTCCCAGGTACCTCCAACATATCAACTCCTTCTGTCTCAACTCTCTCCCAACACTCTTCCCCCAGAGCTAGTCTACTTTGTTTCTTTTTTTTTTTTTTTAAGTTTATTTATTTGTTTTGAGAGGGAGAGAAACCGAGCACATGATCCGGGGAGGGGCACAGAGAGAGAGAGAGAGAGAGAGAGAGAGAGAGAGAGAGAATCCCAAGCAGACTATGTGCTGTCAGTGCAGAGCCCAAGGTGGGGCCCGAACTCACAAACCTTGAGATCATGACCTGAGCCGAAGTCAAGAGCTGGACGCTTAACCAACTGAGCCACCCAAGTGCCCCTAGTCTCCTTTGTTTCTTACCCATCTCAACTAGACGCCACCATCGACCAACTTGGTCAAACAAGCATGGGCTTTTCTCTCTTACTCACCCACCACATCTTAATTAGTTACCTAGTATACTTGATTGTACTCAAATAATATTTCTGCAATATATGACCTCCTCTTACTCCTACTTCCATTTTCCAGTTGGAATTCTTTAAATCTCTGACCTGAGCTATCCTCCTACCTTATGTCTCTGCCTCTAGTCCTGCCATGTTCATATACACCATTTATCTGCTCTCTGGATGATGTATCTAGAATGTAAATGTGATCTTACCAATTCTCTCGCATAAGACAATTGTTCCCATTACTTGCACTGTGCATTCTAAGCAGGTCCTGTCTGCTCTATTCTTACCTCCCACCATTCTGGGCTTAACTATTCCAGTTTCAGGAAGATTAAACTCTGTCTGGTTCAGTCCCTGAAACACATTTCTTCCTGCTCCTATTCCTTACTCATGCTGTGTTCTCTGCCTAATACAACTCCCCACTCCTTCTTTACCTGGCTAACTGATGAAACCTACTGACACTGCTTTAAGAGTCATCTTCCCTAAGGGGTATTCTCTGACTACTCTCAGACTTGGTCAAGGGGTCCATTCTGTAACCCTAGGGAATTCTGTGTACCATGACATCCTAGTACTTATAAGGATAAATTTGAAGTAGACATATCAACACAGTGCCTGTTCTATGCCTCCTCCTTTAGCCTTTGATGAACAGACAGTTCGTAGACCTATTCTTATCGTGTGACTTTACCCCCTTGTTGCAGTTGATTAAATCAGGAGTAGGCACACGTGTCAGAGGGAAGCCAGGGTTGCTTTGAAAAACATGAGCTGGACCAATGCTGTCATGTTTATAAGTATTTGGAACCAAGAAATACAAAAAGTTAGAAGGAGGCGCAAATTGTGAAAACCCATTATGTAGAGAAAAATCATGACTGGTCCCTAACAAGACAAAATTTTAAGAGAACAGAAACCAGAAAAGAGAGAGAGAAAGAGCAGAAACCATACATAAGCAGAAGGGTAAGAGACAGAAGTAAAGAGATCATAGTAAGGACTCTGAACTCCTACTGCTGAAACCACCAAAATCCCAGAGCCACCTGGATACAGAGCTACCTTCCATTCTCACTTTTCCTGAAATCAGGAGGCTCAGCTTTCCCTGGGTTATTGTGTGCTTATATTCTAATAATAATTAATATCTATAATAATCTCTCTAACACATGAAGTAGGACCTGAATCTTAGTTCTTGTAATAAGTAAAGGAATGCAATTAAAACAGCACTGAATTTTCCTCTTTCCTCATTGGTCTTTACCCCTGGACTGTAAGCTTCCTAAGGGTAAAAGTGCAGATATAGTGTCTGGAGCACAGTAAACACTAAATAGAATTGATATGGAAATCCATGAATGGGGAACCCAATAAGACAAGGCCACAGGGGGCAGGAGATGGGGGTCTGCTGCAAGCTTAGGTTAACCATAAGGAAACTTACATTAAACAATAAGAGAGTATAACCATCTCATCAATGACTTAAAGTCACTTCGATTTTAACTGATATTTTGCAAAGGAAGTTCTTCCACACTACTGCCTCTCTTGTGAAATATGGGATCTGAAATTTGATGTTATGTACAGTTCTTGATTATGCTTTTATAGATTAATTTAGACAAGGACTTAATGATGACCTACCAAGTGCTTAGCACATGGCTGCTTGCTACGAAAAGTACAAAACAAGAAGTCCTCTTCTCAAGAACCTTGTTTTCAGCATTTGCTCTTTATAAAGCTTCCTTATTACCCAGCTCCTGGATCTTTACAGAGCATTTTGAAACTAATTTAATTACCCTATACCTTGCTCATAATAAAAGCTTCCTTAAAAATAGAGTATTTAAAAAATGCCACAAGTTCCAGCTTCTTGCTCCAGTTAATGTAGTAAAAGCACAGTGAAATATTATCAACAGTAGACTTCATTTTTTTGACTGCTTCAGCCACAATAAAGAGATTATGAAAATTCTAAATGCCTTGCAACTTAAAGCATATAAACTCTATTTTTCAAACTATATGAATAGCTGGAAGAAGCAGCTAAGAGTAAAGGCAAGCAGGGAATTGTAGAATAAAACTTTCATAAAGTCTCTGAGATGTCTAGTGAGGAAGTCTCAGGGCTGACTGTTAGGATGATTTAAAACCTTAAACATCATTTTGTTGACACATAATTCTTTTATATATTTTCAGTTTATAAATTGTGAGCTCCTCTAAAGGAAACACAGTTTTTCACAGTGAAAACAAAGAAAAAAGCCTCTAACTCTTATTACATTTTAAGCACTAGATAACTTTGCGAGCGGGTAACCGAGTTTATGAAATCATGTAAGTCAGCATTCTGTGAATCACCGTGGCAGGAAGCATTTTCTGAGCAGACTTTCTATTGACACATAGGTAACCATTTTCACATTTAATATATTTCCTTATGGTTGTTAATGTGCCTCACAAATATGGAAATGTGAAAACCAATAGATTCTGTGGCTACAAATTGGATAGTAACTAATGCAGATAGAGCTATTTTTTTTTTATTTTTTCCCCTTTGGGACCCTCGAAAGTTTTGAGCAAGAAGAGCCAATGGGTTTTTGAAGGAATCCTGTCTTATTCAAGATAGTATTTCCACTAAATATAGTATCAGCAGAGAGGTGGAACTTTTTTCTTTATTAGATTAGGGAGGAAATGATGCTCAATCTACATTTATTGAATGTTTATTGAATAAATAAATAAAATATGGAAGCAGTAGGGAATGGATAGGAGGGTGTAGGGGGAATTGAAGCCAAAAGGCATTTTTTTCAGATTTTCTAAAATTTCTTATGCTCAAAGCCTACATAGGTTAGCTACCATCATGGTATTTCGTACTGTGAGAAAAGAACAATTAGTCTTTCCTAAGAGCAGATAAGATCGTTTTGAGAAATCAGATGACCATAACCCTTCATTAATCCATTCATTCATTTATTCAACAAACATTTTCCTAGCTCCTACCATGGCCTAGATACTATTCTAGGTGCTAGGGATACAGCAGCGAAGGAAACAGTTACTGCCCTCAAGGACCTTACATTCTAATGGGAGAAACTAGACAATAAGTAAAGAAACAAATGGCTACATAACTTAATGTTGGTGAATCACGAATGCTATAAAGAAAAATAAATCAGGGGATGGGGACAGACAGGGATGCGGACTCTAATTTTAGATTTAATATGAACATGGAGACCTAAGATAGGGACGAAGTGAAAGAAGAAGCCATGTGAATTTGTGGGTGAATAGTAGGAATAGCAAGTGCAGAGGATCTGATCGGATATCAGGAATAGCATGCTCCAGGAAAAGCAGGGAGGCCAGCATGATGGAGGTAGAAAAACAGCAGGAAGCTGGAGTAAGTGAAGCCCTGTAGATCACAATAATATCTTTGGATATTGTGCTAAGTATGTTGAAAAGCCACTGTAAGATATTCAAACTTGTCCTTGTTTAGATAGAATTTAAAATCCTGAGAATGAATAGTCTAGGGTTCAAAATGCATCAAACAGTGCTCACACTATCAGCCTCAGGTTTACGATGCTAATTTTTCAATCAGCTCTCCAAGTATAATCCCAAATTATGCACTTGGGGGAAGGCAGACATCTTTCTTTAACCACAACAGTCAATCGAAGTTTGATCAATAATAAGCTTTTAAAAAAAATACCTGACAGTTTCCCATCAGTAACAGGTGTTTTCAGGAGCTAGTTAAAGGCGAGCAGCAAGAACACACCATCACCCATTCCAGTTCACAGAAGCCCCTGATGGGACCAGGCTGTGCTGAAACTTGGCCTTTGGCAGGTCAACTCAGACTGAGAATCCAGGGTAGACATAATACCTAACTTGGAATAATTTTTCAGGCTTAGTTCAAGAAAGCATGAATCTGGTGACAAATATGTTTTTTGAAAATAGTGTTTTTATTGCTTTTTCAAATACATCCTCACTTCAACTATAGCTTTTCTAAGTGCAAGTACTTCTTTAATGACTCATTAATAATGACTAACACTCATGTGTATACCAACAATTAAAATGTGCTAAAGCTCTCAAAATGAGATGTTGGCGCCTTTAAAATGGCAACGGTTCTTGTGTTAGTCAGGGTAGGCTAACAGCTGTTTAAAAAAATTCCCAAACCTCAAAGGCCTAATACAGTACAATGTTACTTCTTGCCCTCATGACAGACCAGGTTGGCAGCGAGGGCCTCAGCTTCCTGCCATCATCCAGCGATCAGGCTCCTCGGACCTCATTATTCTGCACTCCTCTGGTTCCTTGGAGTCCTCTTTACTCAACTAATGGCTGGGGAAGTGAAAACACGCGTGAGATTTTCACTCCATTTTATTTCAACATCAAGGCAACCCATTCCTTGATACTCCTCCAACTTCCCTGGTCATTCCTTCTTGGTCTCCTTTGCCGATTTCTCTTCTCATTAACTTCTTAATGCCAAGGGAATGGGGTGGGGAGCTAGGTATCAATCCTGGGGCCTCCTTTCTTCTCTATCTCAAGTTGTTGCTCAGTAGTATAGCCCAGAATCACAGCTTTAGAACGTCTGAATGTTGAAGCCTCCCAAATACACATCTCTACTTGGACTTCTCTTTCCAATCCCCAGACCCATATAGCTACCTGTGTATTCAACATCTCCACTCAGATGTCAAATGGACATATTACATTCAACACATTCAAAGCTGAACTCATGCGCTTCTCCCAAACTCTGCTCCACTTCGAACTTTATTGATGTCAGCTGGTAACTCCTTCTGTGCAGCTGCTCAGGCAAAACCCTCGCAGTCACTTGGATTTCTCCTCTTTATCTTACATTCGTACTGGCTCTACACATATCCAGAATCCTATGACGTCTCATTTCCCCCACCACTACCACCGGTCTTGGCCACCATTAACCCTTGGCTATATTACTAAAATGGTCTCTAACAGGTTGCTATGATTCCATTTTGACCTTCTGGGGTCTTGCTTAACACAGTAACCAGAGTGATCCTTTTCAAAGTATGTCAGATCATATCCTTTGTCTGCCCAAAGCCCTGAAGTGGTTTCCTCTTTCCCATTTCACTCAGAGTAAAAGCCAAAGTCATTACCATGCCTACAAGGCCCATCGCTATGCACAAGGCCTCCTGCTTGTGGTCTATCCTCATCCCACCATTCTCCTCTTTCCTCCCCCTGCTTCCATGTTCTTAGGACATGTCAGATACATTCTTGCCTTAGTGACTTTACCCTGATGAGAATGTTCTTCCCTCTGATATCTACCTGACTAATCCCTTCACTTTCTTCAAGTCTTTGCTCCAAATATACTTTCTCACTAAAGGTAGCCCTGCCCATGTTATGCAATACTGAATCTTGCCTACCTCCCACCTTACCACAGTACTAAGGAACCACCTTACTCATCTATATTCTATTTTCTACACTGCACACATATAGCCTTCTAATATGCCATGAAATTTTTTTTTGTATTATGTTTATTATTTATTTTCTGTCTCCCCATCTAGGATTGCAACTATTCAAGGGCAGAGATCTTTATTATTTCATTCAAAGGTGATTCCCACATACCTAGATGAATACCTGGTACATAATACTGTTTAATAAATATTTTTTGAATGAATAAATGAAGAGCAAGTATTGTAGTAGAAACAGCAGAAAAACTTTTAAAAATTTTGTCTAGAGGCATCTGGGTGACTCAACCAGTTAAGTAGAGCGTCCAAATCTTGATTTTGGCTGAGCCCAGGGTTGTGAGATCGAGCCCCATGTCTGGCTCTTCACTGAGCTTGGAGACTACTTAAGATCCTCTCTCTCTCCCTCTCTCCTTCTTCCCCCCTCCCCCACTACCACGCACACTCTCTGTCTCTCCAAAATAAAATTTTAGGAAAGTTTTTTTTAAAATTTGGTACCCCTGGTACCTGATCCTCTGCCTTATTAACTTCTGTTTCCTGCTCTAGTCGTGTCCAAGGAACTTAGACTCCAGTTCCCATTTGAAGCAGTCCTTGGATACTACCTACTGTATCAGGACTATATAACCTAAGATACCAGGGTACAGGCTCTTAAGTCAGGCATGTCTGGACTCAATTCCTGGCTCCACCATTTAGGGCAAGTCATTCTACTCTTTAGTCCTCAGTTTCCTT
The DNA here is from genome assembly GCF_018350155.1 of Leopardus geoffroyi. NCBI lineage: Eukaryota > Metazoa > Chordata > Mammalia > Carnivora > Felidae > Leopardus > Leopardus geoffroyi. Next base: position 74,745,497 of record NC_059328.1, read on the forward strand.
AACTATAAAATACCAGTGATAATAGTACTTACTTTACACTGCTTTTTGAGAAATGAATGTGGATAAGTGTGATGACTAGTACTGTGTTTTCACAGTTTTTGCATTTGATAACTATTCGCTGCTGTTAGCTATTACCTTTAAGGGGATATTCTTAAATGTGCCAAACAGGTGGCCCACCCACAATGCTCCTACCTAACCAGGACAAAGACTAACACATGATTCTACAGACTACACCTCTCTCAAACTGTCACACATTGGATTCAGTGCTAGGGAATTCAAGAAAACAGCTTGCATTTACTTTAAATATTTTAATTTTTTTTTTTTTTTTTTTTTTTTAGAGAGAGAGAGAGTGCACATGAGCAGGGGAGGGGCAGAGAGAGAGGGAGAGAGAGAATCCCAAGCAGGCTCTGCCTTGTTAGCCCTAAGCCCGATTTGGGGTTTGAATTCACGAACAGTGAGATCATGACCTGAGCCAAAGTCGAATGCTTAACCGACTGAGTCACCCAGGCACCCTAAAAACAGCTTGCATTTCTAAGTAGATTCCATGAAAGTAAATAATCAAATTTATATTAGGTTTAATTATGAAATTTCCAGTATTGTTGGTAATAAAATTAATTGTCAAGTGTTGGTAATTTTATGATCCAACCAATGTTTTCAATTTGTTTAGAACACTGTTTTTCATCATGGCAAGCAAGGGTCGGTTGGGCCTCGCTCTAGTTGTGAACTTGCAAACCGATACAGAAATAATACTGGAGTCATAGAGTTACCTCCTAGAACTTCAGAAAATATGCATTGTTTTCCTCCTTCCTTCTTTTTTTTTTTTTTTCACTTCTTTCTGGGGCTTGAATCTTGCTCTGTTCTCAAGGGTTTAACTGTCTCTCTTACTTTTTATAAGTCTTCCCCACCTTTCCAAATGTAGTCAGCCTCCCCATTATCTTCATCAGGGTTCTTCAGAGGAAGAGAACGAACAGGAGATATTCACATCTACATTTATATCTACATCTATAACTGCATCTATATCGAGAGATTTTAAGGAACTGACACATGGAATTGTGAGAGCTAACAAGTCCAAGATCCACAGAGCAAGACAGCAGGCTGAAAGTTCAGGTAGGAGTTGATGTTACAGTGTTAAATATGAATTCTACAGGGCAGGGCAGGCTGGCCGGAAACTCAGGAAGGGTTTCTATGCTATGGTCTTGATAGCAGACTGTGATGGGTTGAATTACGTTCTCTAAGAAGTGAAGTGTTGAAGTCATAACCCACAGTACCTGAAAATGTGACGTGGTTTGGAAATAGGGTCATTACAGATGTAATTAGTTAAGAAGAGGTCATAATGGACTAGGATGGGGCCTTAACCAATATGACCAGTGTCTCTCTATAAAAAATGCCATGTAAGAAGACAGACACATACACAGAGAGAACACCATGTAAAAACTGGAATCATGCTATATAAGCCAAAGAAGTACCAGAAGCTACCAGAGAGAGAAGTGGGACTAACCCTTCCCTAAAGCTTTCAGAGACAGTATGGCCAACACATGATCTCTGATTTCTAGCCTCCAGACAGTGAGAAAATGGATTTCCATCATTCAGTCACTGGTTTGTAGCACTTTGCTACAGTAGCCCTAACAAACTAATATACCCACCAACCCCAAACTATCTTGGATTCCTACATCTCTTTCTCTTCTAATTTTTAATGAGTCACTATATCTTGTCCACCCTAATATTAAAAACATCTCTCAATTCTGGTGTCTTCTATCCCATTATTTTAGGCCCTTATCACCTCTGACCTTGTATATTAGAACACTACTTAATTGGGTCTCCCTGATTTTCAGCCTTTTCTTTCTTCAGCCCATTCTCCAAACATTTTCCAAAGACCCCTTCTTAAAATAGAAATCCAATTGTATTCCACATCTGGTTGGAAACCTCCACTGACTCTCCTTTACTAGCTGCTAATGTTCAATTCCTTAACATGGCACTCGCATCTTTATAATCTAGACCCAACCTTCCTTTTCAGCTTTACAGTTCTGCTTTGCTCCTATATACTCTCTAACCATGCTAAACTTTTTTTTTTGGACTATTATCTTCTGTGCCATTGACTGTTCTCACTTCTTCACTCTGGTAAAACTGATCCTTTCTTCTTTGACGTAATGCCTTTTTCAAATGTCTGCACTGTCTTTGCCCAATATCATGTTTCTCTTCCCATCCCAAGTTTAAATCAGTCTGGTTGTCAGGGACAGAGGAGAGGTTCGGTGCTATTCAGTAATTCCAAAAATTATGTTCATGGAAGAAGGAAGAGGAGTGTCAAAGAGGGTAGAAGAAAACAAGTTTAAAATAGAATAGAAGATAGTGGAAAAGAACAGGCAGGAGTTCAAGGTTGATCTTTCTTGTAAAACCAGTTTCACAGTGTTTTCAGTCAACTCTTTCTTTTAATTTCGAATTCCTTGGAGATGTGCCTCAAGATGCTTTTGTATAGTCTTGTGTTCAGGACTGTCAGAAAGGCTGCAGTTGTACATTGTGTACAAGGCTCAGTTCCAATAGCCAAAATGCATTGGCTTGTTTAAGTACAATAAATACCTAGGGAAGACAATGCTATATGGAATAAAAGCTGTGGCAACGCAGTCATTAGATTTGCTAAGACTATATGCCTGCCAAATTTTACTACCAGATGCTTAGGAAAGAGAGAAAATTATAATTCCAACTGGTCAGTGGTCAGAAGGTAATATTCAAAACATCCTACCACATGGATAAACAAGAAAATAATTAGAAATCAAATGTTAGAGAATTCTGCAGTGAGCATGAATGTAATCCACAGGATAAACAACACTTGGTTGACATTTGACTGAATAAATTAAAACCCAAAGTAATTTGAATAAAAATTCAAGACATGTATCAGAGAAGTTCAGGACAGGAGACAAAAGATGAAATCTTGCTCTTGCCATTTGAGCTCTATTGGACTTTATGAGTAGGCCTGGAAAAGAAGGTCAAAGGTCTTCTTTTCTTTGTAGTACTATTCTGTAGTACTATGGGGTGAACTTCAATGTAGCAAGGCCATAGCTTGACCCTTGAGAAATCCATTAAGTTGAAATGCATACATTCAAGATAGCACACAGCTAAAATTACCATACTCATAGCAAATAAAAAGTCAATCTGAACCATCAACCTTGTCTCATGTTTCCTTGAAACAAGATTAATAATAACAAACCAGAGACTTTCTACTAGGCTTTCATTACTCTCTGTAAAAGAATGACAATAACCAGTCAAGGTGCCGGATGTCTACCTGTCACATGCACTAGTGCGCACATGCACTCATACACACACACACACACACACACACACACACACACACACACATTGTGGTTTTCTGTGGATGATAAGGACTCTAATATTATGAGGTATACAGAATTGACTCAACAGTTGGTTTTATTATTCTACTGCAAATACTCCTTCAACAGAAATGATTCCACAAAACTTCCAAAGAGTTTGAATTTTCGTACTTTAGGTTTATAGTAAAGACCATAGTCTGCTATAAATCTAATTCTCCACATTGAAACTGTTCATTCCAACACACACACACACATACTCAACATAGATTTTTGCTTACAAGAGACTTACAGAATACCTGAGTTGATGGTTATATCACTAGGGTGACCACAAGGCTCACTCAGGGCTACAGTTTGCCTGAAATGAGGTGAGACAGGCAAAGCTAGAGCTCTGAGACTTACGGTCACTTTAGTGATATACTAGGGTGCACTACCCTTGGTATTGAGAGAAAAAATCTAGTGCTGCACTTGGTATTGAGAGAAAAAAAATCACAGTTACTCAGAATTCTGATCGGTGAGAATATAGGATAAAAGGTTTATTCTGGTGACCAGTCAGGATGCAGCAACTCAATGACTGTACAGAGTGAGCAAGGCCATTGTCTAGTATATCAGATCCATCAAGAAAAATAATTACATCCATATCAATTATTGGTCTATTAGAAATAAAGACCTGGTGGAAGGACACTGTCCAAAGGTGATTGTCTAGTGCTTTAAAAATAAATGTCTTATCTCTGCCTTGGTATTTTCTGTACCATCAAAAGGCCATTATCCCATGACAGTTCCATTCCACAGACATTAACATTAGATACCTATTCTTTCTAAAGGCTCTTCACAATGCTTTGTCTCATTTGGTGGGTTTGCCAAATGTTCTTCACATTTCATTAATAAATTGACCCACACAAATCCCTTAGGACTCTAGGGGAAATTAAGCTTAATTCTTTTTTCTTCTTCTATTCTAATTAATACTGTTAAGAATGAAAAGATGCTATCAATAGATCAATCAAGTCTAGTAAATTAGGCAGCACACTTTAAATGAAATAACAGTGAGTGGAAAAACTCTATTAATAAATATAACATATATAACAACTATCTACCAATAGTTATGCTAAGAGCATTGTATTTATTTTACACACTAATCCCACAAGACAGGCGCTATTTTTCCAGGTTATAGCTGAGGAAACTAAGGCATAGGGGGTTACTAGGTGCTAACATCACAATCTGGCTCTGACTTTAAAGCCTAGGCTTGAAAACATTCTGCTCTATTGCCTTTAGGTAGTATGTTCTAGGAGTGTCTTAAACCCCTGACCTCAAGCAAATTATGTAAGTACCCCATGCCTCAGTTTCCTACTAGTACAAGTGAAAAATAGATCATCTGAACTTCCTAGGTAGTTGGCAAGACTAGAAGTTATATCTTCAGGCTATGATTAACCGTAGTGGGAAAAAGTACAATTATGTCATAAGGAGGAGTAATAGCCCTAAAATTGTACTAGATCATGTTATTTTCTAGCTTTGAGCCTTTCAATTGCTCCAGGTGAATGTCAACTTTACCATTTATAAAAACACAATACAACTCCCATCCTCTGCAGAGTCCTAGGCAGGTCTGTCCCAACAAAGCACCAAAGCCCTGTGGGGAAAGGTCGCTGTGAGCCCTGGCTCCCAAGTTCATTAAACACTCTGCTTCTTCCTAACTTGATCCTTCACTTACTTTCACTTTTTTTCTTAGGAAAATGCAGCTTCATTTTCTGAAGTATATGGGCCTGCAATAACTGGCCCATTGTCTGTGACAACCTCTGCACTGTTCAAACGAGAGAATGGTGTAATTATATACCCCAGAGGGCCTCCACAAATGAGTGTTTGTCAGTAGACCCCAACCAAGAAGAAAGGCAGCTGCTGGTTCATCTCCTCCTTGATTCCGCAAACACACTCAACAGTCTGAGGGTAAAGGAAAGATTGCCAGACGGTTTACCTTGGGTGGAGGAAGATCCTTTCCTTAAGGCTTTACAAACCAATACAAATCAGTTTCTCCCAGTTTACAGATAACAAGGACAGACCAAGGAAGATTAGGAATCAACAGCACACAGGGGCACCTGGGTGGCTCAGTCGGTTAAGCGTTCAGCTCAGGTCATGATCTCATGGTTTGTGAGATGGAACCCTGCCTCACGGAGCTCTGTATTGATGGCCAGAAGCCTACTTGGGATTCTCTCTCTCTCCTTTTCTTTCTGCTTCTCTCTCTCTCTCTCTCTCTCTCTCTCTCTCTCTCCCTCCCTCCCTCCCTCTCTCTCTGAAAATAAACAAACTACACTTAGGAGCTGGAAGGAACCATGAGAACCTATTTGGCCTAATACTGCCTTCTGGAATGTGAGCGTCAAAACCTTTCAAGACAAGCTAGGGAATATAATCTTTTCAAAATGTAGTATTTTATAGAGTTGTTGTCCAACCATGGGGAAAGGGAAGCAAGAGATTAGACTTTATTGAGAAGCTCAGAGGCAGACCAACCTTCCCTTCTCCATTCCCTGCTCCTCTCCAGATAACAGCCTGTGACAGCAAAATGGTACTTCCCAGGCTGAGGTAGATAGCCATCATGCCAACCTCCCCATGTCCCAGCCACACGTCCTTGAGTGTTGGGTTCAGGTATTTTTTGCAATTCTGTTTAAATATGGTGCAAATACTATTCCCTTTCTCTTTTAAAATGTATAATATGAAGATATTTGGTCCACTTTTCAGTACGATTGTATTAAATCTTTTGGACCCAAAAATCTGTTTGTAGAAATACTTAAAATACATACTTTCGGTTATGACGTCAGCAGGAAATTATGTCTTGATTCTGAGGGATGGATTTGCAGGTAGCTCCCGAACTCGCTTGTTGCTCAGCTTGAGGAATCGTACATGATCTGGGTGTGCGTAGAGTGTTGTGAGTATAACGCAATGATGGCAAGAAGGAAACAGGGAATCATATTTAAATAAGATCCATAAAACGCGAGGGTAAATTCCCTCCGTGTGAAGAGTTAATCCCAAATAAAGGGGAGTGAGAAAAGCCTTAGGTTGAGTACTTCCCATGGATGGGAAGAAAAGACAATGAAAAGAGGGAGGAAATCAGGTGGGGAGTGAGGAAGAAACTATTTACTTGTTCATACTTTAACTCCAAGTCCCTTATCCCTGGCTACTTTGCAGGTGAAGTTTTATACAAATTATTTTTGGCATGTGCCCATAAAACTTAAGTGGAAGAAAACTAAACTGTCAAATTGTATTAAAACTCTGATCTGACAATTTAAGACAAAGATATTCAGAGTGAAGGTTGCTTCTCAATCCTTTAATCATCTGTTGTGTCCTGACATTCTAGGGGTCTCAGAAGAGTGCATGACAAATAGTGTTCCATATGTGCAGTTAAAGCTATCCGCGGCAAGGCTGAGTGACAACTGACGCACGCTGGCTCTGAGTGATTAGTATCAACACACCGGAGCCACCTCTTCCATGACCGACATGATGGATAAAGTCATACACAAAAAATGCATCAGCTGGTTTGCCTGTGTGACCCTAAGGTGTCGCGCTGATCACCCTCCTGAGGAAAACTCATGGTACAAGTTTATCTGGAGATTTGTGCTCACAATCATTGATTATCTGCCTATAAGTTCTCCAAGCCAGAAGCCAGAGCATTTCCCTTTCCTCCCAACCCCATCTGTACTGGGGCGCAATTACTGAACTAATACAAATTAACTATCATTTTTTTTTAATTGAAGAGAAAAATGAGCTCCTCAAGGCACCTTACAGGGTCACCCAAAACCAGACACAAATGAGTTTTCTGTGCTTCTGGATTATCTGTGCCCTTCCAAATGCAGAGATATTTGGGAAAGGATACTCCTCAGACAGCTATTGGCACACCTATTACATTGTGCTTGGCCTCCCATAAGACACAAGCAAGTACTCAAATAGACATTATTTTTATCTAGCCTATACCTGTGCATACCATATACAGCTGAATGATTATGCAGAATACACCATAGATGCTCTGAGAACATTTTGATATTAACAATAAAAGAACGTTGTAAATTGCCCGTCACTCTACGTGAAAATAAGTGCATTTTGGTGCTTGTGAATGGATTCCTATCCTCACGATCTGAGTAATTTATGGATATCTTTTGGCTAAAAGCACTACCACTTTGCTACTGCCGGAGATCTATAAGCACAATGTGTGTATAGTATGCTTGCTCTCTTGAGTTTTGTTTTGAATATTGTGTCATGAAAGGGTAAATTCTTTCCTAGATCGGTACTGGAAATTTATGTGTGTGTGTGTGTGTGTGTGTGTGTGTGTGTGTGTGTGTGTGCGCACGCGCGCACGCGTACGCCCTACTGGAGTTTCTACAATATTCTCAAGTGACATGATAAAAATTTTTAAGATTTAAATGCATCCACAATCAGTATAAAAAATTATTCCAAACAAGTTAAAATAGATTCAAGTCCTTACGGGAAAATGTTTTAAAAGAAAGTTGTGCTTTAGTTAATGAGAGCAATGTTTTGCTACAAAAGGAATCATTTTTATGCTTCAACAACCAAATATTTTCTGTTATATGCACATGTGACATGAATGTACAATTTGGGGCGGTTTTTCAGAGTCAAGTTCCTAATATTCAGCATTGTTCTATATCCTACCACACCGCACCCTTTCTTAATCATACTATATGTAGTTGCTCATATAAATTCTGTAACTGAAAAAGGGAAGGAGGAAATCTAACAGAAAATTTCTTGCCAGATGGAGAAAATTGAAACATTACCCTGTTTCTTTGCCAGCACAGATCCATTTTGACAAGCTGGAAATGATTTATGGGGAAAAAAACGTATTTACACTGGCAGAGATGTTATTAATTGCCATACAATGTTCACATTTTTGCATTGTTTTGTATATGATTACTTACAAGGCTTAAATATACAGTCCAAATATGTGGCTTTTTTTGCATGCTGATTATTATATGACAGACAAACTTACAATACATGGTGCATGCTATAAATTTCGTTTAAACCTCACAGACAACATCACAGCAAAGACATGACAAAACAGCAAACCCACAAGCAGCAATCAGAGAAAACAGGTCATTGTGTATGTGCGTACACAAACAGCATACACACATGGAGGCAAAAGATCTAAAGGGTTTGATGCACAGTACATAGGAGCTGATGAATAATATAACACTCTCAACACACAAAAATATTACTTTTATTACTTTTCAGAATAACTGTTGCTACATGAAACTACTGCTAGAAGAAGGCTCCAAAATGTTTGAAAATGAAAATATTAAAGCAATATATAATTTCCAAGTTAGAGAATTTTGCATCATAAAGGGCTACTAGGTGTGCTAACTTCCATAACAGAAGTTTAGAAGGGTTTTTTTTTTAGCTATTTTATTTCAGATGGTTTAAAAATAATAATATCATTAAAGGGGTATTTTTTCTTCATATACATATGCGGTAATAGGAAAAAGAAAAATTAGGCTATTTAGTGAGAATCAAAGTGACTACAATAAAGACAAGGCAATTTATCATAGGCACTGACCATTAGCTGTCTACCTGCTCATTGCTCTTAAAATACTGTCACTTTTTTGCGCTAATATAGATGGATATATTTATTACCACTTGCAATTCCAGATTTTAATCTCATATTAGAAAGATGTTCTCATATAACAGCTACTTTGTCTGGAATCGTTTACAATATATCTGTGTCCACTGAGGACATTTTAAGATACCCTTATTTCCAGTCGTGGAAATGAATTCCGAAGGTCTCAATTTCAAGGAGTCATATCAGCATTCTTACATAGCTGTCTCCTAGGTTTAATGTTTTAGTAGCACAGCTTCTCTGCAATTAGTTTTATGCTCTTTAAATGTAAATCAGATGTAAGTCTCTATAAACGCTCATTCTCTATAGCGTTTTGCAGAGTGTTCCCATTGTATTAGGTTCCTCTAGTAGGCAAATAATTCCAAATATGAAAAAAAATAATGGTGTGCATGTGCCAAAACTATAATTTAGCTGTTTGTGATTTATCCAACTTCATTTTTGCCTGGGAAGATGGATTCAATGTGTCTACTTGAAATTAGTTCATAAATAAGAGCTTATTGTGAATGATTAATGAGTGTGGTCCTACTTACATAAGATTAATTCCATCCAAGGTCACTCCATCTCACTGAGAATTTGGGCACTTGCCCAGTGACCCTTTGTGGGTGGTCCTCACTTCTCCAAAATGGGACACCCAACGGGAAGCAGGATCATCCAGCTGCCAAGCATCGCGTTCAAACTACTTTCACTTCATCCTTCTCACAACTTCAGTAAGTTTCAATCCCAGAGGAGCTGAGGAGAGACCTGGCTTCAGAGAATTTATTAGCTGCATATCCCTGCATATATAATCACTGGCTCAAAAAGCTTTTATTCAGCACCTACTTCATATCTGGCACTTTGCTAAGCAAAAGCATGATGGGGAGGCAGGAATCATACTACAGATCATTGTTGTTGTTCTAATGAGGCCAATTGATGATTGCACAGCAGACCCTCGCCCTTTTCCTTAGAGACTTTTTGGCATATGTCAATTCAAATGAATAGATCTACAAAGTAATTTTTAAATATGTAGCAAATTTTTAAATATGCATGCTGGTTAATAGAAGATTTAGAAAACGAGGGAATGAGGCTGAAGGGGTGAGAAAGAACAACTAGAGTATTGGAGGTTTTTTTCCTACCAATAGAAAGAACACAGTTTTCAGATGGATGACATTAGAGGGATAGATAATGTAGCATAAAATTAGGAATGACGATGTTGGAGCTTAAAACCTAGCTATACCACTCACTACCAGGCGTGAATTATTTAACACATTCCTTAATCTCTCTAGGCTTTAGCTTCCTCATCTGCAAGATGGGGATGATGATATCTCAGAAAGTTGTCGCAGTGGTTGTCAGTTCAATGCAAAGCATTTAGAACACTGGCTGACGTAGAATAAGCACTCATTAATATGTGCCACTACAATTATCCAGAACACATTTGCTTTCTGGAGAGAAGCTTTTAACCAAGAGAGACTTCAGAGGTAACAAGCTTGCTTAGTAAAGATATCTATATCAAAAGTCTATATGTGTTTGTTTTCATAACTCAACTCCTAAGTGCCTGACATTAGGAACTGTGTCTCTTCCTCTCTATATCCCCAGTTACTGACAAAGTGCTGGAACTTACAAGGTGCTTTGTCAATTATTTGTTGAACTGAATTGAAGTGGTTAAACTTTTAAATACTTTCAAAGTTGAGAGTGATCCCTCAAATGTTCTCTTTCCGATACCTGAGCCAAAGGAGATGTAAAGCCTAACCATCTAAGATTGAGCAAACATAATTCCCAGGAAGGAAAAACTTTCTCTCACCATGAAATGCCTCTTGCGACAGGAGCGGGATCAGTGGAACTCCTGCAGGTGCCCAGTGTCAGAGCAAGGGCACAGGCAAGGTTCTGTGAACACCAATGCAGAAGATGGAAACCAGCAACAGTCACCGCGAAGCAGGAAATATCAGCATCAGGGGCTGTGGACGGGGATTGGTGTGGGCATTCCAGTAGCATACAGTCACACGATGGGGAGACCTGAAGTGGGCATGGGTCAGGCATGTGTCCACTGGCCTGCCCAGCACGGGAACATTTGACGGCAACTCCAAAGGAGGGGAAATTGAGGTGAAGAGAAATAGGTAATTCCTTTCTCTCCTCCCAGATGCTGCTATAGGCATGTGACCCAGGCTTGACCTGGAGACAAAGAGGCCAAGGTAGCTGTTGCCAGTAGTTGTGGGTGGATTGTCCACAGATCCAGGAGCAAGTGGCCACTGGCAGCAGCTTCAATGGTAGCTTCCCAAATTGATGATTGTGTGGCATTTTCTATAGAATTTGCTGCCAAGTATCCTTTGGCTTCTGCCTAGTTTTTGAGCCTCATTCTCAAGACTCCCTGGCTATTCTATGAAATCCCTGATATCCTTTCCAATGCTTTCTTTTTTCTGCTTCAGTTAACTGGAGTCAGTTTTCCTTGTTTGCAACCAACAACTCTGATTAGCACAAGAACAGGGCCAGATGCCTATGTGACTGTCACCCAAACTCTTGATTATCCCAGGTCTGGCACCCTGTCAGACTTCCTGGCTGTGTGACCTTGAGCATGCTACTTGATCCCAGGTCCTGGGAATAGTGACAGCAACCATCTCAGAAGGTTTTAATGGGATTAAATTAGATAATGAACATGAAGTACTTAGAAGAATGCACAGCACATAGTACTCAACATAGGTTGCCTATTATCATCGCCTGTCAGTAATGAAGCAAGGGTACCAAACGAGACTCAGAAACCTCGTGGCAGTAATTTCATCCTGCTTGTTAACATGTATCTCTACTATACCTTCTCATTAATGGAAATCATATTCGATCATATTTTAATAGCTTCTCTGTAATTTTCTCATGTACCACATGCAAAGGAAAGATTTTTGAGGCATACTTTTATAAACACAAGCATCATGTTCACCCATGTTACACAGCTTCATGGAAATGGAAATAGAAGTTGACTTTTGTTTTCTTTCTGCTCTCTCTCTCTTCTATCTCATAATTAGACCGCAGAATCAAATGATACAAGAAACTGGTCTTATGTGTCCTATGTATCCTCACAATGTTAAGCACATAATAGGTGCTAAATATACACTCACTGATTGATAGCCCAGCAATTAATTTGATTGCAAGAGCCATATGGTCCACTACATGGTATAGTTTGTACCCAACCATCTGAAATTCCTTCTGACCTCAGTCTGGTCCCTGTTAGCTAGGACCAGTGACACAAACCACAAAGTCACCCAGAGATAGAAAGATATGGCTCCTAATGATTGCCTGACTCAGGAGGAGAGATCTAATTCAGCTTTCTCCCATACGTCCCTCATGCTACCTTACCCTGTTAAATAAACCAGAACTAAACTGGCTTTTCCAAGACAGAAGTAGCCAGGGATCATAACAGTTTTCCTAGGCAGGTTCCCGTCCAGTGTTCCACTCATCCATGTTGTGGGCAGCTGTGAGATTTGCTCTTCTGAGCCCCTCAAGAAACACCAGAATGATGAGCTTCAGTATCATTTTTTCTCCTTCGGGAGAACACTGTCACTGATTCCTCTCAGCATACACTTTATTATCGTCCAAGTTCCCAAAGGCACTTGAGAATATGTGATTAAAGGAATTCCCTAATGTCATATATACAATAAATCTAACTCGCTTTATTATCTAGCAAGGTTTTTTTTCCCTCCCTCAATCTAATGCTTCCTGGCTAGAGATGAAGTCACTCAGCAAATATCCCTAACTTGACCTTAGTTTTTGATGTTGAATTGAGTGTTTGCAGGTCAAATGCCAAACTGCACATTGGCTACTCCTAAATAACAGTTTGGATAAAAAAATCTCTTGTATCTTTTGACTATTCTAGTGTCATCCATGTAAACCGAATTCAGAATTCCCAAGCCTTTAAAGCAGAGTTAGAGTTGAAGGTACTGATAGTTAAAAAGACCTCCCCCTCATTGCTATTCAATGCTTCCATTTCCTGTACCCACTTGTAAGTGGGTAAAGAGCATTTAAAGACCCTCCCTCTCTCCTCCACTGGCCTCCATCTTGCATTCTTCATCAGTTTGGACTGCTATAACAAACTACCATAGGCTGGGGGGCTTATAAACAACAGACACTTATTTGTCACGTTGTGAAGGCTCGAAGTCTGAGATCAGAATGCCAGCACCATCAGAGTCTGCTGGGGCCCTCTTCCAAATTGCTGACTGCCAACTTGTTGTATCCTCTCCTTGTGGAGAGCAAGGAAAGGAAGCAAGCTCCCTCCTGACTATTGTGAGGGCACTAATCCCATTCATAAGAGCTCTACCCTCCTCACCTCATCTCATCTAATCCTTACTACTTCCCAAAGGCTGAAGCTGCTACTAGCTTCTCATTGACAGGCTGGGTAGGGTTTCCACATGTGAATGTTGAGGGGTGGGGGAAGACACAAATATTTATCCCATAATACCTTCTCATTCTCTGACCAATTCACCCTCAAAGCTCTAAGTGGTGGAGGGAGGAAATGATCAGGACAAAAAAAACATTCCCAGGGCCTGCACATCTCACCCCTGAGCTTTGCATAAGATGATAAACATGATGAAAAAAAGCTCTCAGGCTCAGAGGACCACTTCTCTGGTAGTAATTTGCCATTTTGAGTTAGTTAATTCTATTCCCATGCTTCCACAAGGCCATATGCACCTTTCTGTCAAAGGTGTACCTTCCATTATAATTGTTGTCTCCTTGCTTACCTCTCCCATGCAAATGAGTGCTCATTATCAATTGTCATGTCTTCACTGCCTAGGATAGGACTTGAGGAATAATGATTAAGACAGATTGCAAAAACCAATTATAAATTCCCTCAATCTGTATATGCACCACTCAACTCTTGGCAAGGGTATTTTGTTGCTCCTACAATCAAGAGGTGGAATTGCTTTCCCTACTCCTTTGATCGAGGTTGACCTTATAATTTGTCCTGACCAATAGAATGAGGCTAGAATGAGGCTCGAATGTGCTAGTTCAGAGCCAAGGACTCCTGAGGCCATGGAGTGGCTGCTTTTGTTCTCATGAAGTGATGCTGCCACCTTGTGAAGAATCCTGGGCTAGCGTCTTTGAGGTTAAGAAGCCACATGCAGCAATGATGATGAACCATTATTCCAGCTGTGGCTCCTTTCACCAACCTCTTGACAGTGAGAACCAATTGCTAGATAAGTGAGAGAGACTCTCTGAGGCTATCCAGCCCCTCCTGGGCCGCCATTTATGAAAGCAGCCATATGGGTGGGCCCAAGTGAGACCAATAGACAAACCACCCAGCTGAGCCCAGTCAAACTGCATACCCACAGAACCATGAGTAAGTAAAACCTTTGTTGTTTTAAGACATTGATTTTTGGCACCTTTTATTACACAGCAATAGATAAATTATTCTGTGAGTATTCAATATAGGTCTGTTAGACAAATGAATAAATGAATCACTTAATTAGGAAAAGAGTGGGAAGTCTCATCTTACTATTGCAATCCCTTGTCCTCATGGCTGGCCCAGCACATTAGCAGAGTGGTTTAGCACCTGCTTGATGTACCAGCTTTATCTGTACTTGTTCATGGTGATGATCACACAGACCTGAAGGCGCTAATTTCCTACATCACGCCATTCCTGAGAAATTCTAGTAGAGTCTTACGTAGAGGAGTCACTAGAACACTTGCCTTCCAAAATCTGTCACTTTTCAAGCTAGGTGGCTTTGGAGCAATTGTAAATTCCCTGATTAAGGTGAATAAGCATCCTGGTTTGCCTGGGACATTACCAGTTTAGTGCCTATCACTCCCAAAGCAACCCAGTTTAAACAAGGAAGTATATGATCACTCTCTTTGAGCCTCAGCTCATTGTAAATGACAAATAATGTTAAACAGGAATACTCACAGGATTGTTTTCAGAACTAAAGAAAATAACACATGTGTAAGTAAAAAGCTCTGTGCTGACAGCATGGAGCCTGCTTGGGATTCTCTCTCTCCCTCTCTCTCTGCCCCTCTCTCATTCATTCTCTCTCTCTCTCAAAATAAATAAATAAACATTTTAAAATGTTACTTTTTGTGGTAGATGACAAATATTGGGTCAGTACAAAAAGTTATTTTTCTAGTGTTTTATTTACTTTTGAGAGAGAGGTGGGGGAGCAGGAGAGAGAGAGAGAGGGAGAGAAAGAATCCCAAGCAGGCTCCACACTTAGTGTGAAGCCCAGCGTAGGGCTCAATCCCACAAACTGCAAGATCATAACCTGAGCTAAAATCAAGAGTTGGATGTTTAACCAACTGAGCCACCCAGGAGCCCAAAATAATTATTTTTAGAAATTGTTTTAAAAATGTTATTAGAAGTAAGAGAATCATGTTGAAGTGTAGCACATTACAGCTGTGAGGTTTTAAGGTATAAAAAAGTAAATTTTAGGGGAATGTTACATGAGGGGCAAGGAGACCATTGGCGTGTTCAGGTGGCACGAAAGAAGTAGCTAAAAGGAGGGGGTGTGCAGAGGCAGGACAGAGGCAGGAAAAGAGTGGTCTCTAAATTATATGCAAGATGATCTCTAAATTATATGCAAGTCCTTACTTAAGGAAGTCATGTAGGCACTGGGTCAATGAAGGGAGGCCCACAGCAATGAGACCTCTCAAGTAGCTGTTAGTTTAGAACAAGGCCTGAAAACAAAAGGGAAAAGAGCCTCAAAAATTGACTTTTTTCTTATGCTGACAGGGCTAGCCCAGCCTTCTCCATTTTCATCTGGAAGAAGCTATGTTTTAGGTCTAATTCATGAGCAAAAACACTAATGTCCTCCCATTATCCGTTGATGGGTACTTTATACTTGTTTTACTGTTGCTTAATAAATAAATTAGAACATAGCTAAACTTGTTCAACAGCCAGTCATTAGTGCAGTTAGATCTACTGTTCAGAAAACTGAAGGGCTATTGACTCTGCTCAGTTTAATGAAGGAAAATGAGTCACTGGAGATCTGGGCAGGAATGACTCATAGCTACACCAGCAGCCTTCTCTCCATTGTAAACTACTTTCCATCATTGGTAGTCAGCAAGAAGCTAAAAGAATGTTGATGTTTCTTTCCTGAATGGTTAACTGCCTGAGTTCAGACAGACAGAAACTGTGAATAACAGGAAGTCAACATTTCTATCGTAAGGGACCAATTACATAAAAAGTTAAAGGCAGTCAGATTTCTCATTAGCCTTTCAGAAGTTAAGTGTGGTGCTGTCTTTAGAGGAGTCAGGAGACCATGTCATAGGAGAATCTCCGGATAACAGGAGTCTATCTAATATAGTAATGATCAGAAAGGAGGAATCCTCTCAAAAATCAACCCACCATATACTGAATTCTACTCTAGCATAATGCTACAACAAAGTTCTACAGTAGTTTTTTGGCTTGTCACGAGAGCAGCTTCTCTTTTCTGTGCCTCAGTCTTAGAAGAGAGATGGTATTGATTCAGTTATATATGTTATTAATTGGAAAATGAGAAAATTTGTCATTCTTCACACATAGAAGCAATGATCAGTTATAAACAGTGGGATTCTATAAGCTAAAGCTATGGGAAGAGGTGGATTCCTATGAAGGAGGATGGTGGCCTCCAGAGGTACAGGATGATCTCTAAATTTTATGCAAGTCCTTACTTAAGGAAACAACAACAACAAAAAATTCTGCTTAGAAACACTCAGACCCCAGACTGTTCTCAGAGTGTGGATATTTATAGGCTTGGAAATGGAATTAAGATAAGTTTCCTTGGGCAATACCACATCTCTATTACTCTTGGCTTCCTGCTGATCTCCATGTTACTGAGACCATCTTGGGAAATGTTTGGAACTCAGATTAGAATTTAATGTTCAAAGAATGATGTATAACCAAATGATAGATAAATGCAGTAAAACTATCTCAAACTTTTCCTGAAGAGAGAACCTTCTATAACATACCTCAAACTTCAGAAATGTGGAGCTGATATGATGGTAAGCAAGACAGACGTGGCCCTTGTACTCAAGATGCTCATGGTGTAGGAGGGGTACCAGCACACAGACAGCTATTACACACCAAAGTGAGAATTTGGATAGAAATTGCACAAGGTGCTGTGGGAGTACATAGCAAGAGCCCTTACCCAGATTTCAGGAGTCAGGTGAATCTTCCTGTGTAAGTCAGGGTTCTCCAGAGAAACAAAGCCAACAAGATGTATGGATATGTACACCAAAAAGAAAGACCAAGAGACACTTTGTAAAGATTGACTCATATGATTTTGTAGGCTTGAAGAGTCCAAAATCTGATGGGGTAAGCCCACAGTGGGGAGACTCAGGTAAGAGTTGCCTTCTCCTGGCAGAATTGCTTCTCCCTCGGGGGAGATCAGTCTTTGTTCTAGTAAGGACTTCAGTTGACTGAATGAGGAATATACACATAGGGTCATTTGCTTTGCTCAGAATCCGCTACTTTAAATGTGTATCTCCTCTAAATAAACACCTTCACAGTAACATCCAGAAAAATGCTTGACCAAATATCTGGATGCCTTAGCCCAACCAGGTTGGCACATGAAATTATTTATTTATACAATAATTTAATTAATATGTATTAATATTTGTCTCCTCACTAAACCCATCAAGAAGCTGCTCCCCATCCCCCCTCCCCCCAGCCCCTGGCAGCTATTAGTCTACATTCTATCTCTATGGGTTTATCTCTTTGAGATACTTCATGTAAATGGAAGTATAAAATATGTGGACTTTTACATCTGGCTTCTTTCACTTAGTATAATGTTTTCAAAGTTCATCCATGTTGAAACATGTATTAGTACTTCATTACTTTTTCTTATTGAATACTATTCCACTGTATGAATATACCACATTTTTCTTAGTCATTCATCAGTTGATGAGCATTTGGGTTGTTCCCACCTCTTAGATATTGTGAAGAGTCCTTATATTGACATTTGTGTACAGGTATTTGTCTGGGTCTCACTTTTAATTCTTTTGGGTCTATTTCTAGAAGGTGAATTGATGGGTAATATGGTAATCCTGTATTTAACCTTCTCAGGAACAACCAAACTGTTTTCCATAATTGTTGTACCTTTTCACATTCCTACCAGCAAGATATGAACATTCTAATTATTCTGTATCTTCATCAGCACTTGATATCTTCCATTTTTATTTATTTATTTATTTATTTATTTATTTATTTATTTACTTACTTACTTACTTATTTTTATTTTGGAGAGAGACAGAGACAGCATGAGTGGGGGAGGGACAGAGAGAAAGGGAGTCAGAGAATCCCAAGGAGACTCCACACTGTCAGCACAGAGCCTGATGCAGGGCTTGAACTATGAAACCGTGAGATCATGACCTGAGCTGAAACCAAGAGTTGGACGCTTAACCGACTGACCCACCCAGGTACCCCAATCCATTTTTAAAAATTATACCCATCCTAGTGGGTATGAAGTATTACCTCATTGTGGCTTCGGTTTACATTTCCCTAATGACTAACGGTGTTGAGTATCTTTTCATGTGTTTGCTGGCCATTTTTATATTTTCTTTGGAGAAATGTCTATTTAAGTCTTCTGCACATTTTTTAACCAGGTTGTTTATCTTTTTGTTTTCGAGTTGTAAGAGTTCCCTTTATATTGTGAATGATGGACTCTTATCAGATATATGGTCACAAATACTTTCTCCCATTCTGTCACATTTGTTTTTGCCAAATGTCTCCAGGACCTACCACAAGACTGGGCAACAAATATGTGTTGAATGAATAGAAGGAAGGCTAAAATATGTGAGGAGTCTGTGGAAGGTTTAAAATAACAAACTCGGGGCGCCTGGGTGGCGCAGTCGGTTAAGCGTCCGACTTCAGCCAGGTCACGATCTCACGGTCCGTGAGTTCGAGCCCCGCGTCGGGCTCTGGACTGATGGCTCAGAGCCTGGAGCCTGTTTCCGATTCTGTGTCTCCCTCTCTCTCTGCCCCTCCCCCGTTCATGCTCTGTCTCTCTCTGTCCAAAAATAAATAAACGTTGAAAAAAAAATTTTTTTTTTAAAAAATAAAATAAAATAACAAACTCAAAGGTATTATCAAGTGCTAATCATAGCCTGAGACTGTGTTTATCTGAAAGTTACAACAAAGGAACTGAACTTAATAGGCCAGACATAGGTTGAATTTACTAGTGTGCTCTGTTTGACTTTAAATGTTTCTAGGAATGACCTTGTGATAATGTAGAATTATAACAGAGATATGTGAACATTATAATACATTAAGACTGGAACCTCAGGTAGAATTGATAAGGACCAGCATGCCATAATGGAGGTTTTTTCTTTGGTTTAGTTTAGTTTTGTTGGCATGACAGTAGTAATATTGCCTTGCTCTTGATCACAAAATGCTTTTTCATTTTCAAAGTGCTTTTCCATCATTAATTAATATTCACAATGTAACTTTTTTAGATCTTTCATTGCATTCCGATTCATACTGGCATAAAATTGTTAAGATTCAGGAAATAGACACACAGAATAGTCCCTTCTTTTCTGTAAGTAGTAGGAAACAAATACATTTGATTTTATCACCAGTTAATATCTATTTTTAATCTTTTCATTTCCTAAAAGCTATTCCATCTAGACTCAAACTACTGAGGTCAACAAGAGAAATTGTAGAGAAAAGTGAAGATAGATCAGAGAATTAAATGTTCTCTTTATCCAAACTCTACTTTTGGAAGACACATGGACTTAGGAAAGACTTTTTAATAATATGGAGAAAAAAGTCATAAAGATCAGTAGTTAAGAGGAAAAGAACAACCTGAAAGACTATCTATAAGAGAAAAAGACAGTTAAACTGGCTTAGGGTTCTAAGAGATACCCCCATATTTTTAAAGCGAAAGCAGAAACTTTGTGTTATGGGGCACCTGGGTGGCTCAGTCAGTTAAGTGTCTGACTTCGGCTCAAGTCATCATCTCACAGTTCGTGAGTTCCAAGCCCTGAGTTGGGCTCTGTGCTGACAGCTTCAGATTCTGCTTTTTCCTCTCTCTCTCTCTCTCTCTCCCTCTGCCCGTCCCCAGCTCATGCTCAGTCTCTGTCTCTCTTAAAAATATACATAATGAATGAATGAACGAATGAAAGTTTGTGTTATGGACTGAATTCTGTTCCCCAAAACTCATATGTTGAAGCCCTAGTACTTCACATGTTCATATGAACATATGAAATTCATATATTGAATGCCCCTAGTACTTCAAAATGTAACTACATTTGGAGGTAGAGCCTTTAAATAGGTAATTAGGTAAAACGAGGTCATATGGGCCCTAATCCAACATGACTGGTGTTCTTTTAGGAAGAGGAAATTAGGACACAGGCATAGAGGGAAAACCATGTGAAGACACAGAAAGAAGACATCCATCTACAATCCAAGGAGAGAGGCTTGCAGTGGAACCAACCTTGCTGATGCCTTGATTTTGGATTTCTAGCCTCCAGAATTGTGAGGAAGTAAGTTTCTATTATCTAAGTCTATGGTGCTTTGTGATGGTAGCCCTAGCAAACTAGTATACTTTTCACATAGCATTAAAATTCCTTTAATATTACAACAAGAATCCTTTCCAAAGATATCCCAGTCACATCCACAACAAGTCCCCCAAATAAAAGTTTTTTCCAGGTTGGCTGATGTAATCAACCGTTGATTTATTTTTCTGACTTCACTAAACCCTCAAATTAGATCCAAGCTAGGATTTTCATAGAAAGAATAAATCAAGAATTGGATTAGTTTAAGCCCATTGGATTTTCAGAAACAATTTTAACTAATATTCAAGTGCCTTAAAAAAAATAATAGTGTTTTCCCTCATTTTGTTCCCATTTATGAAGGTTCTCATGACTATGAGAAGCAGAAGGTCACAGATGTCTTTAATGGGCATTTCTGTACATTGTTAAAAGAATACATATGTATGTTGTCTTATACTATACGAAGTACTAATAATCCATTCTCGCTTTGATCTTCACAACAATACTGAGATAAATCAAGGCAGATGATGTACTTTTTTTTTTTGTACTTATTAAAAAAAAGTAAAACTCACAGAAAGAAAATTACTTCCCCCAAGGTCACACAGCTAGTAGGATCACTGTAGAAGAGACTCAGCTATGTGCTGACCAAACCACTTTTATTTTCATAAAGTTGGCAAACCATGGCTCACTGGTCAAATGACCACCACCTCTTTTGGGAAATAAATTTTGTTAGAAGACAGTCACATCCATTCATTTGCATATTGTTAGGAATTGCTTTTGTCCTACACTGGCAGAAATGAGTAATTAAAACAGAGATTATATGGTCCACAAAGCCTAAAATATTTACTATCTGGCCCTTCCACAGAAAAAGTGTGCTGATCCATGTCCTAGACATACAACTAAACTACATTTCCCTACAACTTCTGTGGCAATTCAGGAATTCTCTCTTCCTTCCTCTGGGGTTGAATGCAAAGGATCTAATTGAGGTTTCCAAGGCATTAGGGAAAGACACAGTCCCTAGATGAGAGAGAGAACAGAGTGGCATAGAACAGATCCGCACTACAACACAACATTGTTCTAGGACCTGCGTGAGAAACAGAATTTAACTGTATTAAGCCACTAAGGGTTTAGGAGTTTCCACAGCATGTAATTTACCATGTCTAAGAGAATAGAACTTGGTTTGTTTTATTCTAAATCTAGAACTGTTTGTCTTCTTGAACTGTGAAGATGGTAAGGAATAAAAAGGAAGAATGAGCCAAGAACAAGGTCCAGAGCTCAGGATGACATCACCCGGACTCCTGCACACAGTTGCCCGAGAGCAGAAGTGGCTGGTGGGTTTCATCTCTTGCCCATTCCGACAGTGGACTGCATTTACTGACAAAGATTTTGAGGCCACCTCCAGGCTCCAAGGAAGCAGTGGTACACAATGCCTACCATGGACTCAGGAGTGCAAAGAGATGAGACAATCAGGGATTTTGCCATGCACACCTCTGAGAGACACCTGAATGATCAGGAAGCATTTGTTATGTGTAAGAATATGAAAGGGACGGATTTCAACCTGAGCCACATAGTCTAATATGCCGCTATTAATTAACACAAATAGAAGCCTATGCTAAACACCAATTTTAAATGATTTGGTATGGGGGCAGGAGGAGGGAAGGGGAGCTGTTTAACTCAGCGAATTAAAAAATAAAAATTGGAAAAGATCACATAAAGTGATTTTCACCATTTAAGAGGTAGTGAGCCTCATACTGGAGGTTTGGCTACACTACATCTTTCTTTCGTGGAAAATAACAAAGTACATTTCAGGTCACATGGTTCACCCAAGTCACTTATTTGCCACATAGACAGAGACTTCTCTCAGTCATCTTCCCTCATAAAAAAGGAGGGATGACGATGAGGGAGAAGAGAAGAGGGGGCTTATTTACTTTCCCAAGCTTTTCTGCATTTAGTTGGCAGAGTCTTGGAAGGGAGATTCTCGTGGAAAAAAAAAATCCATTTGAGGGGCGCCTGGGTGGCGCAGTCGGTTAAGCGTCCGACTTCAGCCAGGTCACGATCTCGCGGTCCGTGAGTTCGAGCCCCGCGTCGGGCTCTGGGTTGATGGCTCAGAGCCTGGAGCCTGTTTCCGATTCTGTGTCTCCCTCTCTCTCTGACCCTCCCCTGTTCATGCTCTGTCTCTCTCTGTCCCAAAAATAAATAAACATTGAAAAAAAATCCATTTGATCTGGAACAAAGCAATTAAGAAAAAGAAAAACAAATTATCTTTATGTCTTCTGCAACTTGGAGTTATTGCTCAAACAAACCACGGATCTCAGAACTCTTGCTCATCTTCTGTGTTTTCTCCAGCTTCCTTCCCCAGTGAATGCAGAAATCCTCAGAAATATGGTCTTCTCTGAAGTTTCATTATGTGTCTTTCATGAGTGTTTACTTTTAAGGCAATTATAGTAAATAGAAATGAGGTGGCAATATGTTATTTTCACCCGACCCTCTTTTCCCTTATTTTGGTAACACCATTGTGGGTCATTCTCTCCTTGATGAAAAATTTTCCATCCTGTTTTCCAGCGTATTATTTTTATGTATTTGCCAGGTTGCTTACAGGCACTGCAGCACCAGCGAAAGGTTTGTGAACCATTCGGTAAGTGGTTCCTGCTCGAATGAATTACCTAGCTTTCATGAACAGCCAGGCAGAAGCAAAGCAGGCAGGAAAATAATAAATACATTTGTACCATGGCACTCTCCCCAGCTATGAGCTTCTCACAACCATACAATTTCCCCACGAGGAAAGACAAGATTGCACTGTCATTAGAATAGGTAATCATTAGATTTATCTTTGATATAATTTGTAGCATCTTAAACATTTCTATGTAGCCTCATTACTGCCAGGAGTCCTCTTTAACTGAGATGATAAGTAAATAAAGTAGAAATTACACACCAACAAGAACCTGGAATATGTTGTTTTAGTGTATGTCTGAGAGCTCCCTTCAGCAAACCTAATCTGCACAGCAGTTACCATTATTTCTACCTCAATGAGCATCTCCTAATTGCTGTGTTATTGCTTGTGAAGAAAATATATTATTAAAGTCCACAACTCATGACTTGTTGCACATCTACCCATGAAAAAACTTTCATTTCATCAGCTTTTAATCAGTTTCAAATGGGATGATCAGCAGAGGAGCTCCCCCCTCCTCCTGAATATCTGTTCATTACCATTTCCTAATGTCAATGTACCCTTCTCACAGTCAGGATGCATTCATAATTTATTCAGAGACCTGAAGATTTTATTAAACCAAATCTCTTTAACTCTCCATGAATTGGCTCAAGATGATTTTGGTGGCTTTTTGTAATGAACCACAATTAAAAACTTAAAAGTCTCAGAACCCCCTTTTAGTTGTTCATGTTTTATGCTCTACTGTTGGTCTGCTGCCAGATAATGATCCACAGAGCATTAAAATTTTGTATTAATATTATCTTTACAAATACAATATTGCTCAGTGGAGGACGAGGTTTGCAAAGGGTTCTTGCTTCATAGGTATGTGTTAGGTGGTTGTTGGAAATTTTAGGTGATATTTGAAGCTGACATCTTTGTCTCTGGGTTAGTCACCTAAATTCTCAAGACCCATGTTCTTCCTTTCCTGGAGGATATTCTAGAATAAGTTAATCATACCAACTGGCTTTCAATCAATGTGAAATCACAACAGCCTTATGATCTCTGAATGAATTTAAGCAGAATAATAAATTTGAAAAATAGAATGGATTTCATTATTTAATGACCAATTATGCCTTCCTTAATGATTCAAAATAATACAGATCAAGGGCCATAAGCATATATCAATCAATAATATGGCCAATAGTATATATCCTTGCAGAAGTAGTGAATTAGTGTGTTATTGTTCACTTATGTGGGGCGGGGGGGACTTGGAAGAATGATCATCAACACTCAGTAAATTCCTCCCAACATACATAATTCCAATAAGTATTTGATTTTTCTAGGACCGTTAAGATATCAAAATGACAGGGGTCAGAATTCAGATAAGTTTTAAATATTTAGAAGAGTTGAGAAGCAGAGGTAAAGGGTTTATTGATTAAACACTCTGCTTTAGGAAGGACACACAAGAAGTGGTAAAAGATTAGGCTGGCATTCAGCTAGAGAACCATATTAGCTGAATCAACCAGTACAGTTATCCCAGTAAGTTATTAAATCTTATCTCAAAGGCCTCAAATGTACAGATTCGTCCTATTATCCTTAAGATTCCAGGTCAGTCTAGGGGCGCCTGGGTAGCTCGATTGGTTAAGCATCCAGCTCTTGATTTCGGCTCAGGTCATGATCTCACAGTTGTGAGATGGAGCCCACGTAGGACTTGGTGCTGCAAGTGCACCTGCATAAGATCCTGCATAAGATCTCTTTCTCAGGACGCCTGGGTGGGTAGTCAGCTGAGTGTCTGACTTCGGCTCAGGTCATGATCTCATGATTCATGGGTTTGAGTGCCGTGTCAGGCTCTGTGCTGACAATGTGGAGCCTGCTCTGGATTCTCTGTCTCCCTCTCTCTCTGCCTCTCCCCTGCTCATGCTCTCTATCTCTCTCAAAACAATGAATAAACATTTAAAAAATAATTTAAGAAAAGATTCTCTCTCTCTTTCCCCCACCACAACCACCTGTAACACTCCCATGTCCATCAAGAGTCTAGTCAACCCTGTAACTACAAATGTCAGATTGGCTCTATTCTAAAAAAAAGTAGGCTTTTTAAAAGTAATACCAGCCATTGGGGTGCCTGGGTGGCTCAGTTGGTTAAGTGGCTGACTCTTGATTTTGGCTCAGGTCATGATCTCATGGTTCCTAAGTTCAAGTCCTATATCGAGCTCTTTATTGACAGCACAGAGCCTGCTTGGGATTCTCTCTCTCTCTCTCTCTCTCTCTCTCTCTCTCTCCCCCTCTTGGTCTGTCCCTCCCCCACTCGAGTGTGTGTGTGTGTGCGCGCGTGTGTGTGTCTGTGTGTGTCTGTGTGTGCGCGCGTGCGCATGCATGCTTTCTAAATAAATAAATAAACTTAAAAAACAAAAACACCATCCTGTTGGGAAGAAGACCACTCTAGGCCAGAGTGGAAGACCACTCTAGGCAAGGGAGGAAGATCCTATAGAATTTGTTTCATGAAGCTTTGCCTTCAGCTTTTTGCAAATTCCACAACAAGAAACAAACATAAGAGCTCTGCCTCTGAATTTTCCACAAAGACAGTATTAAATATATTATCTCTGCTAGTAGAGTATATGGTTAAGAGGATCAGATCTATAATCATACCACCCAGATTCAAATTCTGACTCCATCATGTACCACTTGGATGACTTCTTGCAATATTTTGCTTCAGGTTCCTTATCCGTAATGGACACAATCATACTTCCTATCTTCTGGACTTGTGGAAATTAACAGAATAATTGCATATGAAGGAAGCCCTTAGAACAATTAGTAAGGAGTGCTCAATAAATGTTAGTTATTATTCACCCAATGGACAGATACTTAATGGGTGCCCACTATATTTTAGATATTCTATAGGACTGGAGATTTAGCAGTGTAGTGAGCAAAACTGACTAAAATTTCTGCCTTTTGGGGGCCCATTTCAGTCAATAGACAAATAAGTAAAATATATAGTATGAAAATGATATTCTACCAAATGGTTTAAGTGCTATAGAAAAATATTAAGGCAGTAGGAATATAAGGAACACTGAAGTTATAATCTTACATGCAGAAAGAGGAGAACTCATTAAGAAGGTGACATCTGAGTGCAGACTTAAAGGAGATAAAGGAGTGGGCCAAAGAGATATCTGAGGGAAGACTGGTTTGTGCAGGAGAAATAGCCAGTAAAAAATCTCTGATGCAGAGCATGCCTGATGTGCTCTAGAAATAGCACAATAAATATTAGCTGCTAGTGTTTGGGATATATTTGCATTCCTAAACTTCTTTAAGAGTAGATACCATATCTATTATTTCTTTTCATCTATCATGAGGCTTGGTTCAGTACTGGGTGGAAAGTAGAAGGGTGTTTCTTATAATAAGTTGCTGACTCTCTGCATCAGAATGACACCACTTGTCAAAAAACAAAAAACAAAAAAAAAAAAACAAAAAAAAATTAAAAATAAAATAAAGTAGCCCCCATCTCAGATCTACAGAATCTTTGACATTGGATCCCTGGAATCTGCATTCAGATCTTACCAGTAAACGCATGTTGGTCTGATTGATTTCTTTTTATTTCTATACAGATCCACAGATCCACTACTCTAGCCCTGCCCTGCATCTGCCCTACAGATGGATGAACTTGGAATCTACTTTGGAGAGAGATGCAGTATTTGATAAAAGCCAGAAAGCATGCTGGCATACATTTACATTGGATGAAGTACCAATTCCACTTAGCTATAGCATGAAATGCTTCTTTTATTTGCATGGGAGATCAACCATATAAGGCATAATAACTTCTTTCAAAAGTTCATTGCTAGTCCCTTACTAGCTTCTCCCAGCAGGGATGGCTGGCAGCTCTTCTTGCAGTAAGTGGAAAGCCATAGTCTGTCAAAGCATCAAGCACTAATGAAATAAACAAAAACTTTCCTTACCTGAGGCAGGTGCGAAAGCCTGCTACTCTAAGTGCCCCCACTGGACACAATTTAGACTTGCTTTCAAATGCTAAAAAACAAATAGGTTCTCCTAAGTGTAATTAAAGCTCAGCCACACATTGAATCTATTGATACTGATGGAGTTATTTTGATTCCAAGGCTCTTAAGAGTTGTTCCTGAGAACATCCCATAATTTGGTAATTATTATCTTATGCTAATATATGACAAGGAATGTTAAAAACATTCATGAGCTTCCTAGTCTTTTTTTAATAATCTTGAATCAATACTGACTATTTCTCCAAAGGACAAAGTAGTTGCGTGCCGTTATAGCGCAGTATGATTTGATTCAAATGATTAAATATACCGTTTTAATAAGATGTATTTCCATATTAAGAATACTTTATACCCCTTCTGTTCCACAGCTCCCCTTCCTTACTCTGGAATAAAAGCCAAATTCCCAGCCCATGCCAATTATTTTACTATTCCTTTTGACTTAAAGATTGTATTGAAGAGGTTTTGTTCTATTGTGTTATTTGAGCCATACTCACAAATATCTCCAGTTCTTACCATCAAAAATTTACACTGTGGGCAAATGAAATTTCTACGGCAGGATGACAGAGGATACTATTAATCAGTGTTCCAGGGCAACAGGCTTATCCCAGGGCCATCCCCAGGAAACCAGGAAGTATAGTCATTGTGTCTACAGGCATCCTTTTAGACTTAAAGAAATAAACATAAAAATTTGTGGGGTCAGGAATGTTCTCAACAACATTGTGCATAATATCTCTTCTAGAGGCTGATTAATATGCATCCCATGCCCACATAACTTAGATTATTAGCAGAGAGAACAAAAGGCCAGCAATCTTCAGCCAGGAAAGGAGAGTTGAGAATGTGGGACAGGAGGGGTGCCTGGGTGGCTCAATCGGTTAAACATCCAACTTCAGCTCAGGTCATGATTTCAGATGCTGGAGCCTGCTTCGGATTCTGTGTCTCCCTCTCTCTCTCTGTCCCTCCCCTGTTTGTGTGCTCTCTCTCTCTCTCTCTCTCTCTCTCTCTCTCTCAAAAATAAATCAACATTAAAAAAAAATTAGAATGTGTGACAGGACATCACCAACTAGGGCAATATGGTAGAAGAAAACTAACAACTGAGGAGCATATAGTCCCTAGGCTCCTAAGCCTAAAGAAGGATGTTTAAGAAGATGCTGAGAAACAATGGCCCATGAAAAAAATAGAAGAGGATATTTAAGATAGGCCTGACCTATTGTCTTTTCCCCTAATGTGGAAGAATTCAGGATGCTGTGCACAATATTCAAGCCCTTGAAGTTCCTCCCACCTAGCCCTTCACCTTTCCCCATCATCTCTCCCTACCTGAACTCTTCATTCTCTCTTGGGTCCCCAAAATCTAAGTGATTGCAACAGGCATGTCGCTC
Source organism: Leopardus geoffroyi (assembly GCF_018350155.1). Classification (NCBI taxonomy): domain Eukaryota; kingdom Metazoa; phylum Chordata; class Mammalia; order Carnivora; family Felidae; genus Leopardus; species Leopardus geoffroyi. The sequence goes on from NC_059328.1 coordinate 74,773,867, forward strand.
AAACTGGAATATGGCAAATAGCTTTGCTCCCAGACCCATAAAAGGCCACTAAGCAGAACGCACCTCATAATCATTCTCGACAGCAACTAATGATTTATTATTATTGATCAATGTGATAAAAGCTACTTGTTTGTGATTTTTTTAATGTTTACTTATTTATTTTGAGAGAGGAAGAGAGCACAAGCAGGGGAGGGGCAGAGAAAAATAGAGAGGGAGAATCCTAAGCTGGCTCTGGGCTATCAGTGCAGAGCCCTTATGGCACTCAACCCCACAGACCATGAGATCATTACCTGAGCTGAAATCAGAAGTCAGATGCTCAACCAACTGACACACCCAAGTACCCCATTGGTGATTTTTGACCATGTCCCAAACCAGGGTCATGCCAACTTCCATTGTCCATGCCACTTAGTGGTAGAGATTGAAAATTACACTGTGTCATGGCAATGAATCAACATTTAGCTGATGAATTCTTTGTTACACATGGCTGCTTTGAGTTTACTTAACATCAGAGGCAACTTTCATATGAAAACATTACTAAAATATACAAGAATGTAATCTGCATAAGATAAGTTAGATGAGCCTGTTGTGCTCATCTAACACAAAGCCTGGCACTTAGTAGATGCTTACTAAGTATTTGATGATTGATTGGTAGAGAGAAAGACTTTTAAGAAACCATACAACCCAATAAATTATAAATTTATGGGAACACAGATGAGGGAAAAGTAATTTTACTTATGAGGAATTAGAAGAAGATACAGAGAACTAACATTTGAGCTGTATCATAAAGGATAACTAGAAATTTAATAGAATAGAAAAATAAAACAGGACACAAACATTTTCAATAGAACAGGAGAAATAAGAATAAAGATGTGGAAGTGCATTGGCTTTTGATAAAACAGTCAGAATAGTGAACATTTTGGGTAATGATATAACTCTAGAAGAATAATAGGCTAAGATTAGGTTTTGCAAGATCTTGTAAACATGCTAAGAAATTGGGACTTAATCTTATAAGAAATGACAGTGCAGAAAGGAGAAGGGTCCCTCAGACACAGCTATTACACTTTTAAACATTTCTCCTTAAGATTAAATAGACAAGTGTGTAAAGACATTTGTTCAGGAATGTTTATCACAAAATTTATTACAATATTTGAAATTCTAAGTAACATAAATGGCCATTAAAGGGGGTTGAAAATTAAAGGAATGATAGCCCGCCCATAAAATGTAACCACTAAAAATGAGGATGATGATCTTTATTTATTGATATGGAAAAAATATCTACACTATATTAAGGGGGAAAAGGAGGCTACAAAATATGCAGAGCATGATCTCATTTTTGTTTTGTTCTATTTTGTGCTAGGTGATAAATGCATAGAAAAGATTCTGGAAGAATATATACCAAAATGTTAGCAATGGTTATTTCTGGGTAGTGTGATTATAGAAAATTTTTATTTCTTTGGTTTATATATGTAGAGTTTATATAGATGTATGCTATATACATATATCTATATTGTCTATTTTTTACAACGTGCATGTATTATTTTTATCATCAGAAAAAAATAATATATTTTTAAAGAAGTTCATTTTATTGATAACTTTATTTACCATATGAGATTTACTTCATTTTTCTCTTTGTTCCTGTGTCTCTGATTCTCTCTGTTAGGTCATAAATATCTAAATCTATCTTTCATGGTCATCTTCACCCTGGCTGGGAACACTTGAGGGCAATTTACTTAATTGTTCCTAAGTGCCTGAATAGTGTTGCAAGAAGTTTGGCAAGAAAATAGTATTCAACTTTCAGAATAATAATCACATTATGAAATTACAGGTCCAACTGAAACCTGGTAAGAGTATTGAATGAAGAAAAGTAGTCACTAAAATCTATAAGACATTGTAAAGACACAGGAAGGAAAGCAGAAGGCAGTCCAAATGAGGGCATAATTGAGTTCAATGACCATGGTGGGAGAGAAACCTTCACATTTTAACAATGGTTGTATAAAACTGCGATAATTGCAGACTGCAGTCAGAAATGAGGAGATCAGATCTGTCAGAGAGCATTAAACATCAACTCTTCAGGGACCAATTAGAATCTATACCAAGACAAAAGTAAATTCAAGCCATAAACTGAGTCTACCCTGGCTCTCCTAGAGCTCACATACAAAAGACCAAAGAGTTCTGATGGCATAGGTGAAATACATAGAGCAGGGCAAGAGATCACAAAAACATATCTTTCTCAAATTTAAAAAACATGAATGATAAGCTGGGAAGATGAGTGTATGAAATTCTCACTCAGAAAGAAGCAGAAAAGAAAGCAAGATGTTTAGGGAATTCCTTACCCACACTTGAATTATTTTTAAATGAGATGGTGTATATAACACCTACTTTATTATGATTAACAATATTTACTTAATAAAAAGGCACTTGTAGTTCACTACTATATCCTTAGTGACTAGAATAATGCTGGGAACATAGTAGATGCTCACTAGATGTTTATATTATGAATTTTCCATTAATGAATTTTAGAAGGAAAATATGTGATTGATTTAGACAAATAATAAATCTGAGAACTCAGGGTGCCTGGGTGGCTTAGTCGATTGAGCATCTCACTTAGGCTCAAGTCATGACCTCATGGTTCGTGGGTTTGAGCCCTGCATTGGGCTCTGAGGTGACAGCCCAGAGCCTGGAGCCTGCTTCAGATTCTGTATCTCTGTCTGTCTCTGCCCCTCGCCTGCTTGCACTCTGTCTCTCTCTCCCTCTCTCTCTCAAAAAATAAACATTTAAAATAATAATAATAATAAATCTGAGAACTTAAAAATAATGATTCTGGTGAAATATATTAAATTCTTGACAATAAAGACATGAAGTATGAATAATTGAAAAGTCACTTACTTGTTGCTGAAACATAATGATCTCAAAGGCCACTTTAGTATTCTGTAATGATGGGTAGGTAGAATGGAGTTGCAAAGTCTGGGACTGAAAATCAAGTGTTTGAATCCTGGGTCACCACTTAACTCTGTGACTTTGAATGAGTAAATTATTTACCTCATCTTTAAAATGAGGATGACAATATCTGCCCTATGCATATGGGCATTTTGATATTCAAACTAAATCACACGTATTTATACTGTAAATTGTTAAGATTCTAAATAAGAGATCTTTTGGTATAGAAGAGGATTTGGGGGGCAACTTTTCCTCCATTATATTAGGTTCAACAAAGGCCTTGAAAATTGGGTGGTGGAAAAAAACAAATGGTTATCTTCCATTAGGAGCATTACAATCATTATCTCTTTACTCCAAAACATAAACAGTATCCTAATTTTAGGGATGAAGAACTGATGTTTAGAGAGGGCTGTCCAACCTGTAACTGGTGAAGTGATTAATTCAGTATTAACATGCATTCCTTTGCTGTGTACTGCTGTGACAAATTACCACAGAGTTGCTTAAAACAGAAATTTATTCTCTCACAGTTTTGGAGGCTAGAAATCTAAAATCAGGGGTCAGCAGAGTTAGTTCCTTCTAGAAGCTCTGAGGCAGAATCTGTTCCAAGCTTCTCTCCTACTTTCTGGTAGTTACCAGAAATCTGTGGTATCCCTTGCCTTGTAGACACGTCACTCCAATCTCTGCCTCTATTTTCACATGGCATTTCTCCCATGTCTTTATCATCTTCTCATAAAGACACAAGTCATATTGGATTAAGTACACCTACACCAGTCTGACCTCATCTTAATGAATTACATCTGCAACAACCTATTCCTAAATAAGATCACATTTTGAGGTACTGGGGGTTAGGACTTTAACATGCCTTTCTGAGGAGACACAATTCAACCCATAACAAATGCGTATCCTCAAAACTTCAGGTTATTGAAAATTAATCAAATTAACCACGTTATTAAATGGGTAATTTTATAGGTTGAGTCACAAGAAGAGGAAAATCTATAGCAGTCCAAACTTCTGTCAGTAGCCATCAGTCAGCAAAAGTATTTAAAATCTAATAGAGGCAAGGTTAGAAGAAAATTACAATTTTAAAAAGCACCCAAGGGGCGCCTGGGTGGCGCAGTCGGTTAAGCGTCCGACTTCAGCCAGGTCACGATCTCGCAGTCCGTGAGTTCGAGCCCCGCGTCAGGCTCTGGGCTGATGGCTCAGAGCCTGGAGCCTGTTTCCGATTCTGTGTCTCCCTCTCTCTCTGCCCCTCCCCCGTTCATGCTCTGTCTCTCTCTGTCCCAAAAATAAATAAACGTTGAAAAAAAATTAAAAAAAAAAAAAGCACCCAGTACAGCTCCTAATTGTATTAATTCTATGTAAAAAGCACCTCAAAAAAAGCCAGTAAAGTTACTAGCCTACTGTTCTATTCAGATAAACAGTTTAATTACCATGTAAGATGGGACTCTAACCCCATACATCTACCCACATGCAAATCATCCTGAAGATTACTTTCCAGAGAATTGAAATCTGGAGGAGAGAAGCCCCTCATTCTGTCATCAATGTGTGTTGATTTCAGTGAAGCATAAAGGCACCCAAGCACAGAAAGGTAGGTGGTAGGAGTAGAAGGCTTGTCATTACCCAGCAGTATAGATTGTGTTATTGTGTCTGACCCTGAGTTCTGCATGGTCAACCACCTCTGCATTGAGTACCCAGGGGATAATTCATCATAAATGAAAATGTTCTTGGTAAAGGTGGGGGAGGAGTCAGTGGTCATGGCTAGAGACGGGATTTATGACATTATAATAAGTTAATTAACTGCTGCACTCATTGCTTCTTAAAGAATGAGAATAGCATCTAAATGAACATGCTTATTAGGAAAGATATCTTAAGGCATACCAAATGCTTGTTAGGGAAGATGTCTTAAGATGAATTAAAATACAGAGTTTTATGAGGTCTGGGGATACATATTAGTCATAAGAACTAGAGAATTATAGGCTAATGATGTCATAAAGATCTGATTGGGTTACATTTGTGAGCATGTGCTGAAATGGCCAGTTCAGGAAGATCGAGGCAGCCCTACCAGGAATAAGTTAATTTTACTACAAAATAACCAGTATACATAGATATTTGGCAAGATTCTGAAACTCGTGAACACGAGGTTAATAAATGGGGAGAAAAATCTTGATGCACTGTTTTGAGTCATTTCAATACAGACAAAAGAAATCATTTTTAAAAAGAAGATTATTTAAAAATATTTCATAAAAACAATTATACACAAAAAAGCAAGGGGAAAATGTTCCGAGAATGTATGCTGCTGTAGGCCACTGCAAATCTAATCAAGAGAAAGGATAAAAATTTCACAAAGTTTTTAAATGGAAAGTGGAACATAACAGAAGATTTAGAGTCTAATGTGGTTGTATATTCATAAATTTCAAAATATCAAGGAATTTAATGCATTATGTGAACTAAAATATACGAAAATTAACACAACGGTTAAAAATTAAAATGAGTAGAGAAAGTTATCCATAAGCCACATCTGAGCCTCTAGAAAAGGAATTCGGGCTCATAATAGATGTACTAGTAAATTCTCTCAAACTTTTAAGGAACAGATCTTTGCCACGTTATATTATCTGTTTCAGAGAATAGAAAAAGATTAAAAGTAATTCAGATAATTCTAAGAAGAAACATATCCTAATTTTTGCATTTCTAATATATTCCAGGAAAAAAAAATGTAGCTGAATATCACTTAATAAAGATAACAAAAGACCCAAATAAAATGTTAGCAAATAGAAATTAATATATAGTTAAAGAGTTTATTATAGAAATCTATTAATAGTCTAAAATTAGGAAATCTATTAATATATAACATTAATAGATTTAAATTCAACCAAAATATAAAAGATAACCATCTTAATAGTAGTATACTATCTTTAACATATCTTTAAGACATCTAATTCAAACCATCAGCCAACATTTTATTTGACAGTGAAAATAACAGAATAATTCTCAATGAGATATGATTAAAATACAGATATGTCAAATTGTTATTATTTAATATTAATATAACTAATGATAACACTATCTGACATTTATTGAGTTCTTATGCCAGTAACTGGTTAAAAGATACACATGTTATTTATTTAACATTATTTCAGAAGTTCTTAAGACACAAAACACAAAACTACAAGTGTTAGAAAGAGACAAAATGTGATTATATACAGTTGACTGGCTTTTAGAGCATAAAAATAGAAAAAAATAAAATGAAAAGCTATTAGAATTTATTAAAGTTTGTTATAACAGCCAGACAAGAGATAAATATTTTCATATACCAAATAACAATGTAATAGGAAAAAATGTAAATCAAAAAGAGAGCCCATTTATAATCACAAAGCAAAATTTAAATTAAGAAAAAATAATGTCTTATATGACAATAAATGCAATACTTCATTGAAAGATAAAAAAGTAAGGAAAAAAACTGAATAAAAGAAAAGCCTAACATATTCCTAAGTGGGAAACCTTAATTTTTATGAAATAAAAGTTTTGCTCAAAATGTTTAGTGCATTTATTAAAATTTTATTTCCAATCCAAATGGAGTTTTTTTTCTGGAGTTTAACCAACTGATTCTAAAATCAATTTGAAAATATGGATAGAAGAGTAATAATTGTTGTAAAGACAGATCAATGTTGTTTATTTATTTTATTTTGACTTCAAGTTTTTATTTAAATTCTAGTTAGTTAATGTATATGGTAAAATTGGTTTCAGGTGAAGAATTTAGTGATTCATCACTTACATATAACATCTAGTGCTCATTACAATAAGTGCCCTCCTTAATACCCATCATCCATTTGACCCATTCCCCCGCCAACCTCCCTTCATCAACCCTGTCTCTTCTCTATAGTTAAGAGTCTCTTACGGTTTGCTGCCCTTTCTCTCTTTTTTTTTCCCCTATTCCCTTATGTTCACATGTTTTGTTTAAATTTCACATATAAGTGAAATTATATGGTATTTGTCTTTCTCTGACTGACTTATTTCACTTAGAATGATATACTCTAGCTTCATCGACATCATTGCAAATAGAAAGATATCATTCATTTTGATAGCTGAGTAATATTCATATATATATATTCATATATATATTATTATATATATGGTTATATATATAATAATATATATATATCCATAATCTGGCTATTGTTGAAATGCTCCAATAAACATTAGGATGCATGTGCCCCTTTGAATCAGTATTTTTTTTATCCTTTGCGTAAATACCTAGTAGTGTAATTGCTGGACCATAGAGTAGTTCTATTTTTTACATTTTGAGGAACCTCTATGTTGTTTTCCAGAGTGGCTGCACCAGTTTGCATTCCCAACAACAGTATAAGAGGGTTCTCCTTACTTTACATCCTGGCCAATATCTGTTATTTTCTGTGTTGTTAATTTTAGCCATGACAGGTGTGATGTGGTATCTCATTGTGGTTTTGACTTATATGAGTGATTATGAGTGATGTTGAGCATCTTTTCTGGAGGACAGAGATTAATTTTAACAAAATATTAAAACACATAAAACTAAAGAAATTAGAACGTATCAGTAAGTGTAAGAAAATACAGATCAGTAGGAAAGAATAGGTCAGTAAAAATACACCTCATTATACATACACATTCAGCATTTGAGTAGACCTGTATGACATAGCAGAGGAAAGGTAAAATTTTAACCAAAAATAATCATAACTTATCTACAAGAGGAATATAACATTTAATTTATTTTAAGCCTATAATGAGAGAAGGAATTTGTAAACTGAAAGTCAATTGGAAGACAGAAAATTAGAGGGGAGGGAAGGAAAAGGCAATGGAAGACTTTTGTAAATTAAAATAATTGTTTAAAAAAACATTTGTTAATGTCTTAATGGGGGTCATGAGATCCAGCCCCGAGTCTGGCTCCACAAAGGGTGTTAAGCCTGCTTAAGATTCTCATTTTCCCTCTGCCCTTTCCCCACTCATGCTTGATCTCACTCTCACTCTCTCTCTTTCTCTCTCTCTCTCTCTAGGAAGAAAGAAAGAAAGAAAGAAAGAAAGAAAGAAAGAAAGAAAGAAAGAAAATTAGAACTAGAACAAAGTGAAAGAACAGACTACCTAAAAACTGTACCAGAAAAATAAAGAGCAGGATTAAAAGATAAGTTAAGGAAAATACTTGTGGAGAATGCACAGAGATGATGTCTTGGGGGTTCCAGTTCAAGATGGTGATGTAGGAAAACTCTGAACTCATCTCCTCCATGGAAGACACCAAATCACATTTATTAATAAAACAATTGCTCCTGAAGAAGAACTGAGGGCTGACTAAACAGCTACAGAACTACCCAAGACAGAGAGTGGCAAGAGAACAGCAAGAGAGAGAGAAAGTAACAGGGAAGCCCCACCCTCAAGAATGTCAGTGGAGAGGGGACACATCCCTCTGTCCTTGGGCACAGAAGAAAGCTGTGGTTTAAAAGAGCAACTAGCATATAAAAGAAACACCAGAACTCTGACAAATGGCAGAGGAGATACAGGTAAGTTCTCCTGGTCAGGATTGGAGAATGACACAGTTTACATTGCTACCACCTCAAAAGCATAGACTGGAACACTGTTCAGACACCATGGCAGACAGGTCAGATTGTCACAGAGGGCTTGCAACCTCAGCAAGCCCAGGGTACACAAGACCACACCAGCCACCCTGTGGTACTGGAGCACAGAAAATGAGCCATGGTTTTATGTTTGTTTTTTAAATTTTTACTGTCTTATTTTATTTTATTTTTTTACTTTTTAAAATTTGTCTTGTCTTTTTTATTTTTATTTTTCTCTTTTCTCTTTCTTCATTTTCCTTTTGTCTCTTTTTCTTTTTTTATTTTTTCTTTCTCCTTTTATTTTACTATTTGTTTTTTTTTTTCTTTTTTTTTCTTTTGTTATTGTTAGCTTTTAAAAATTCTCTCTGTAAAATGCCATGGCTTAGGACTAGCATATACGGCCACTTCTCCAGTCAAGCAGCAAAACTCACCAAGCACACACAGTGTGCATAGGGGTAACCATACACAGGGCCCCTCCTTCAACTTTAGAAGTAGCCATTTTGCCTAATCCATAGAAACAGAGAAAGTCAAGCAAAATGAGGAAACAGAGGAATGTGCTCCAAAAGAAAGAGCAAGAAAAAAGCACAGTAAAATAATGAAATGAGAGAGATAAACAATATACTTGATAAAGAACTTAAAATCATGATCATAAAGATACTCACAGCATTGGAAAAAAGAATGAAGAACTTAGTGAGAACTTTAACAAAGAGATAGACAATATTAAAAAGAACCAAGGGTGAAGAATACAATAACTGAAATTAAAAAAAAAAAAAAAAACACTAGAAGGAATCCACGGTATTAGAGAATGCAGAAAAATGTATCAGCAATCTTGAAGATAGTAATAGAAAACACACAAGCTAAACAGCAAAAAGAGAAAATAACTTTTAAAAATGAGGATAGATTAGGAGGTCTCTTGGACAACATCAAGGAAACAAGCATTTGCATTATAGGGGTCCCAGAAAAAGAGAAAGATGTAGAAAACTTATTTGAAAAAATAATAACTGAAAACCTCTCTAACCTAGGGAGGGAAATAGACCTCCAAGTCCAAGAAGCACAGAGAGTTCCAAACAACATGAACGCAAAGAGGTCCACACCATGGCACGTGATAATTAAAATGTCAAAGGTTAAAGATAAAGAGAGGATCGTAAAGGCAGTAAGAGAGAAACAAAAGTTACCTACAAATTGAGAACCTATAGGACTATGAGTTGATTTTTCACAGAAACTTTACAGGCCAGAAGGGAGTGGCATGATATATACAAAGTGCTGAAAGGAAAAAAGCTTCAACAAAGAATACTTTACCTGGCAAGGTTGCCATTCAGATTTGGAGGAGAGATAAAGAGCTTTCGAGAGAAATAAAAGATAAAAGAGTTTGTTACCACTAAAACAGCTTTACAAGAAATGTTAAAGGAACTTATTTCAATGGAAAAGAAATGGCCATAATTAGACACAAGAAAAATATGACTAAAAATATATAAAATATGAGAACATATACATAAAATGTGGAGAAGGGAGTAAAAAGGGAAGAGAAGAGGAAAAAGTCTTTTTTCTTTTTCTGTTTTTTTTAAGAATGTGTTTGAACTTAAATGACCATCAAATTTATATGTGCTGCTATTTACTTAAAATGTTATATATGAACCTCATGGTAACCACAGATCCAAAATCTATGACAGATACACAAAAAAGAAAAAGAAAAAAAGCAAAAAAAAATCCACTATAGATACTCATCAATCACAAATACAGACAACAAGAGAAGAAGAAAGGAACAAGCAAGAACTACAAAACCAGAAAACAAATTATATACACTATAAAACCAGAAATAAATCACACACACACACACACACACACACTGGGAAAAAAAAAACACATACACATGAGGACTAAAGAACATGACATTAAACAACCAATGGGTCAATGAGTCAATCAAAGAAAAAATAAAAAAAAATACATGGAGACAAATGAAAATGAAAACACAATGATCCCAAATCTCTGGGACATAGTGAAAGCAGTTCTAAAAGGGAAGTATATAGCAATACAGGCCCACCTCAAGAAACAAGAAAAAAATTAAGTAGACAATCTAACCTTATTCTTAAAATAAGAAGAAAAAGAACAAACAAAACCCAAGGTGAGTAGAGAAATGAAATAATAAAAATAAGAGGAGAAATAAATGACATAGAGACTAAAAAGACAATAGAAAAAAAAAAACCAGTGAAACAAAGAGCTAGTTCTTTGGAAAGATAAACAAAATTGACAAAGCCTTAGCCAGTCTCAACAAGAAAAATAAGAGAGAGGACAAAAAAAAATCAGAAATGAAAGAAAAGTAACAATTTGGTTTCACAGAAATACAAAAAAAATTTAAGAGTATACTATGAAAAACTATATGCCAACAAACTGGGCAACCAAGAAGAAATGGATACATTCCTAGAAACATACAATCTTTCAAAACAGAACCAGAAGAAATAGATAATCTGAAGAGACTGATTACAAGTAACTAAATTGATTGGTAATCAAAAAACTACCAAAAAATGAAAGTTCTGGACCAGATGGATTCACGAATGAATTCTACCAGACATTTAAAGAAGAGTTAATACCTATTCTCCTCAAACTATTCCAAAAAGTAGAAGAGGAAAGAAAGCTTCCAAATATATTCTATGAGGCCAGCATTACCCTGATACCAGACAAAGATATCAGGAAAGAGAGAGAGAGAGAGAGAGAGAGAGAGAGAGAGAACTACAGGCCAATATTCCTGAAGAACATAGACACAAAAATCCTCAACAAAATATTAGCAAACCACATGAAACAACACATTAAAAAGATCATTCACCATGATCAGGTGGAAGTTATTCCTGGGATGCAAGTATGGTTCAATATTCACAAATCAAAGTCATATACCACATCAACAAAATGAAGGATAAAATCATATAATCATCCTAATAGGTGCAGAAAAAAACATTTGACAAATTTCAACATGCACTCATGGTAAAAACTCTCAATATAATGGGGTTAGAGGGAACATGCCTCAATGTAATGAAGTACATATATAAAAAAACCTACAGCTAACATCACCCTCAATGATGAAAAACTGAGAACTTGCCCTCTAAGGTCAGGAATAAGACAAGGATGCCTACTCTTGGCGTTTTTATTCAACATAGTACTAGAAGTCCTAGCCACAGCAATCAGACAAGAAAAAGGAATGAGACATCCATTTTGGTAAAGCAGAAGTTAAACTGTCACTATTCACAGACAGCATGATACTACACATAGAAAATCCTGAAAATTCCACCAAAAAAAGTACTAAAAGTAATAAAATAATTCAGTAAAGGGACAGGATACAAAATTAATATCTCAAAATTGACAGCATTCATATATACTACCAAAAAGGTCATAGAAAGAAAAATTTTTTAAAAATAACATCATCTAAAATTGCACCAAAAAATGAATAAATAAAATACCTAAGAATAAACTTAACCAAAGAAGTGAAAGACCTGTACTCTGAAAACTATGAAACACTGATGAAAGAAATTGAAGATGACACAAACAAAATGGAAAAATATTCTATGTTCATGGATTAAATAATTAATATTATAAAAATGTTCATATTACTCAAAGCAATCTACTAATTCAGCACAATCCTGATCAACACACCAACAGCATTTTTCACAAAACTAGAACAAATAATACTAAAATTTGTATGGAACCACAAAAGACCCCAAAAAGCTAAAGCAATCCTGAAAAAGAAGAACAAAGCTGGAGGTATTGCAATTCCAAATTTCAAAATATATTGCAAAGCTCTAGTGACCAAAACTGTTCCATACAACTGGCACAAAAATAGATACATAGATCAATAGAACAGGGTAGAGGCTCCATAAATAAACCCACACTTATATCATCAATTAATCTATGACAAAGGAGGCAAGAATATACAATGGGAAAAAGGCAGTTTTTTTTTCAATAAATGGTATTACATGTAAACAAATAAAACTGGACTCCTTTCTAACACCATACACAAAAATAAGTTCAAAATCAATTAAAGATTAAAGACCTAAGTGTGAGTCCAGAAACCATAAAAATCCCAGAAGACAACACAGGCAGTAATTTCTCTGACATTAGCCATTCATCATGATGTCTCATGACATCAACATTTTTATAGATACATCTTCCAAGTCAAGGAAAACAAAAGCAAAAATAAACTATTGGGACCATGTCAAAATAAAAACTTTTGCACAGCAAAGAAAACCATCAATGTAACAAAAAGACAACCTACTGAATGGGAGAAGATATTTGCAAATGATACATTTGATAAGGGATTAATATCTAAAATATGTGAAAAAAAAAACTCATACAACTCAGCACCAAAAAAAAAGTCAAAACAATCCAATTAAAAAATGGACAGAGGATCTTAATAGACATTTTTCCAAAGAAGACATACAGATGCCAAACAGACACATGAAAAGATGCTCAACATCACTAATCATCAGGGAAGTGCAAATAAAAACCACAATGAGATATCCTTTCTCACCTGTCAGAATGGCTGAAATCAAGAAGACAACAAACAAGTGTTGGCCAGGACGTAGAGAAAAAGGAACCCTTGTGCAGTGTTGGTGGAAATGTAAATTGTGCAGCTACTGTGGAAAATAGTATGGAGGTTCTTCAAAAAATTAAAACTAGAAATACCATATGATTCAATAGTTCCATTATTGGGTATTTATCCATGGAAAATGAAAACACTAACTGAAAAAGATATATGCTCCCCATGCTTATTGCAGCATTATTTACAATAGCCAAGACATGAAAGCAACCTAAGTGTCCATCAACAGAGAATGGATAAGGGAAATCTGGCATATACACACAATGGAATATCACACAGCCATAAAAAGGGATGAGATCATGACATTTGAGATAACATGGATGGACCTAGAAGGTATTTTGCTACGTGAAATAAGTCAGAATGAGAAAGGCAAATACCATATGATTCCACTCATAAATGAAATCTTTAAAAAATGAATAAACAAATAAAAAGCAGAATCAGAACTATAAATACAGAGAACAAACTGATGGTTGCCAGAGGGGAGAGGCATGGGGCGGGGATGGGAAAAAATGGATAAAAAAGGGAGGGAGACACGGGCCTCCAGTTTTGAATGAGTAAAGGAATAAAAAAGCAGGAATAAAAAGCAGAGCATAAGGAATATATTTGATGGTACTACAATAGCAATGCAATGGGACAGATGGTGGCTGCACTTGTGGGGAACATAGCAGAATGTATAAACTTGTCAAATCACTAAGTTGTACACCTGAAACCAATGTAACATTGTGTGTCAACTATGCTCAAAAACAAAACCAAAGCAGAGATTGATACACATCCCCTATGTTAGATAGGAGCCATACTGATGAGGTTAAACTCAAAAGCTGAAAGGGCCCAGGTAGAGAGTAATGGAGACAGGTAAAGGGGTCAAGCATGCATAAAGACCACATCTACAGCCAATGGGAGATGGCAGCCCAGGTTTTGGGGGGTAGGGGAGCATTCTAGTAGAGAGCTCTCATGCTGGCATGTGGGCCAGTATTGCTAGATCTGCTCTATGTAGGAGAAACTGAAAATTCATATCTTTTTTTAATGCTGGCCAATTCGTTCCATAATGTGCTGACAATACAAAGCAAGCACAATGCCATATAATCTACCAGTTTACAGTCCTAACTGGCCTGAACAGACAATTAGTTAATGAGGAAATATTATTAGTAAAAATACGTAAAAAATGTGTTGAGGATCAACTACTTGTTTGAGAGGTAGCTTGTGAGTTATCACATCTTGTTTGTGAGTCATATGAGCCATATGACTATATGCAAGACTCTTTATGATGTAAGAAATTTCCAACAAGTAAGAAGTAGTAAAGGTAGTATCTAGCTGTTACCCCTTTCTAATACCCACTTTCTAATGCCCATGATGAGCTCAGCGTCTCACCATGGGGACTGTCCCATGCTCTGCCATGAACACCCCTGCACTAGTTACCCTGTATTACATGCAGCTACCCGAAACTCACATTCTTTAGTTTTTGCTGTGTTCTTTCCTGGAACGTTGCCTATTCTTCATAAAGAAAATCTTATTTACTCTTTGAAACTTAGTTCAAGTGTTACTTCACTGTAAAACCCAAGGCAGAATTAACCATAAAATCAACTCATCTATTAAGTATATGCTTTGTGCCAGAGAGTGGCTGCTTACAGCAGCAAACAAGATAAAACTGCTGCCTTCATGGGACTTACACTCTGCTTTCCCACAGCACTTCACTCCTGTCTTACGGCCCTTAGCATGTTCATAGTTATGATCATTACAATTCCTGGAAATTGCTTATTTCCCCCACCAGACTGTGAGCTGCCTGAGAGAAAGACTGTGTCTCCCCATAAAACCAGCTCCTCCAGTAATTCATATCTTGTATTCCTTACGATTTCAGGGTTTGTAAATAGTTTGTGGATATAGCACACATTGAATATATGCAATATATTCAATATAGAGAGAAGCTATCCTATTATAAAAGACCACCATGACACTGAAATTTTAAACTTTCTGTGGAAAAGAAATTCAAACTAGGATAAACTTTTTAAAGTAATTTAGAAGTCAAAACTATTCATCACAATTTCCCAGTACTCTGCTACATTGCTACATTCTGGTTTCCCTAAAACAGTGACAAAAACACTGAAACATTAATCAATCCAGATATCTGCTAATCACTCCTACAAGTTAATTTGAGCAACAGAGAAAGGAGTCAGTATTCTTAAATTAACCCTGCAGAGACATATTAGCATAGAAGCACAAGACAAATTCATTTTGACATCTGGAGTTCTGTGCACTAACTATGCCCAAAACACCAAGTATATTGGTTATGTCCTCTTACAGCAACTGCAAAATCATTTCTTCTCAAGCCACAAAAGGTTTGTGTAACAGTACTGTCTTGGGTCACAATGGCTAAGATCTACAGTTTCCGTCAGAAAAAAAAAAGTATTCATTGTCAAGATAGGAAGTGACAGTGCAGAATCTAACACTACATTCAATGCTGTTCTGACTCTGAGCTCCCAGAATGCTTTGTAGGGCATATTGTGTGACTTATCAAGCTCTCCCTATGTCTATCTTCATCTGTGGACCAAAAGTTCTCTGAAAGTGAAAAGACACAGAACATGTACCTTGTAGCAATTTGAACAGTGAACTGAATTGGGTAGGTGCACAGTGGAGGCTTTCTCGCTATTGGAATATATATTATATTTTATCATACGACATGAATTACAAACATTTTGCATTGGAGAGTAAACTATGACATTACAATGTTTTCAATGTTTGACGTTTAAATCATCTGGCATCCTATTTATAATTCTCAACATAAAATATAGAAGATGATCAGATGAGAGAAGTCAAAGGACCTAATTGAACAGTAAGAAAGCCAGTACATAGACTCCTCTTTCAGGCTAGGTCTTTTTATTTATGAGCTGCAATTAAAATATTAAAGCTGATATGCCTAAAGCATCTCATATTGAAAACTAGAATCATCCAAAGCCACAAAATTCCAAGTTATTTATTCTGAGATATTGACTGAATGCAATAAATTATCCTTAAATACAATCATTCAAAGATAGGATTATTGGGAGTAATAATCATTCATAATAGATATCATTCAATTATCCATCTATAAAACATTTTTGAGGGTCGATATTATAGAAAGATGAAGAGTCATCAGTAAGAACATACATAAGACATTGTCCCTGTCGCCATAGAACCTTATAGCCTAAAGGAAGACAAAAGATAAACATAGTTGGAGGAGCAGCTCCTGTTTGCCAGAGTTGTATTTAAGTCATTGACTTGGAGGTATTTACAAGGTTCCACATTTGTTTCTCTACTTATCTGTGTTAGAAGGTCGTGTCAGAGAAATGAATAACACTCCATATAGTCATAGGATTAGAGTTTGAAGAATCCATAGAAATCATCTGGTTCCTCTTTTTTTTTTAACATATTCAAAAAGAAATGCATAAAAGTTAAGTGCCTTGTTCAAAATCACACACAATAGAGAAACAAATCTGAGACAAGAACGTAAGTTTTCAGTTCCTTCATTTTTCTACTTACATTGAGATAACTTTTAGGAAGAATAAGGTATTACCCACGTTTATAGAAAAACTACAAATTGCTTCTAACATTAACATGCCCAACTATGTAGGCTCTCGTCTTTCAATTGACTTTTAGCAATTCTATCTCAGCTATAGTCTAGTGACCCCCCACAACAAAATGCACATCTCTTTATACATATTTTATAATTTGTTTTAAGATGTACTTTACAAGGTGTCTAAGTTTTCTCTGGTATCCTGATTTTAGTTAATAGCAGAAAACAACAAGACCAAAAATATAAAATAACAGTCCTTGATCTAGACCTGTTTAGCGTTCCAAAGAAAAAAAATGCACCAGGGCTGCAGGCACATGAAAACACGTCAATCAGATGTAATTGCTCTCCAAGAGAAACACTTTTCAGGCAAGTAAAAAAGAACTCATCCTGAACATAAGGCTTTGTAGCGACAACTAATCTACTAATGACAAGCTCAGTTTGTTATTCTCAAACTCGTGGTTCAACAGTCAACATCTGAATTATGACAGAAAAGGACAACCTGGCCAAGTCATATCTTTTAAACAATTGCAAAAATGATATGTGCAGGCATTTATAGCTGATATATTTATATTATATACATATATATATATATATATTATGTGTGCATATGTATATATATGTTATAATGATATTTCATTATATCATTAATAGTTGCTAAGAATAAAAGCTTTTAAGTACTTCATGGTTACTAATACCAATGCAGAAAAATATCAGAGCTCTAGCACATTAAGAAAAAAAAAAGGCCCTCTGCTTTTTTGCACAATAACTCTTAAGGACACTCAATAGGCCAGATTCTGCCTGAAGACAGTGAAGTCCACGTCCCAGGGGGTACTATTTGAAGGCTATATTTGGCCGGATGCATATAAAGACAGCTTTAAAATTCTTTCAATATCTTTTTCCATTATTGCAGTCTACTTAAATGGAAACTTAATAATCCCTGCTACAGAGGACAACTGCTAACTTCAAAAAGAAGGTCTTGGCCTCTATTTTTGCTGCTTACATTCATTACCTGAAAACTGAGATGTCATATTTTTTGTAGCACAAAAGTTGGGGTATTCAGTAACTAGAAAGGATAAAAGTTAAACAAATAAAGCAATAAAAGAAAGGAACAAGAAAGAAAGAAAGAAAGAAAGAAAGAAAGAAAGAAAGGTCACAAAAAATCCTACAACAAGCCTTAGCCAAGAAGTCCATAATAATCTCCTCTTTAATTTACTGAAGTTGGATGCCATCCATTAAGACATTCATCCCCTGAAATGTCATACCAAGGAAAGCTTACAAACTGTGTATAAATGACGTTTTAAGTTCCAAAATAGTTGATATTTAGTTTTAATAAAGCCATGCAAGGAAGAAGTATACAAAGTCATAATCTAATAGGGATTGGGAAGACAAGATTGTTAGATCTTCTTCTTCTGTGCTTTCTTCTCTCTGGTTGTTAGGTTGCCCCAATTCTTAGGAAAAGGCATAAGAGACTAACCACTTCTGGCTAATCTGTTTACTCCCTAAAAATCTTTTCCCTAGGGTACAAGAGTGGCTAATCACAATTGCTCATAATTTGGAGTATAGATTGGCTGCATTTTACTAGAGGCCAAAGTTGTGGTGATTTAAAGATAGAGCCAGTCTCCATCCCTTCTTTTTTCCTCTTCCTGTGCTCAGGCAATGGGATGTCCCTGCATGTGACTTCCAGATTGTAAGTGCAGAGCCTATAATAGAAAAACAGTAGCTTTGTCTACGTGGACTGTTGGTAAGAATATTTTGTTGGTGTGGTAGACACTGTGATGCACAACCCAGATCCTCCTTCAAGGAAGGATTTATTGCACCAACTGCTGCGATCACTGTCAGCTCTTCTGGGAACAACTTTAGTCATAGAGAGTCATTCCCATCCTTCCCAAGGTCACTCATCTTCCCAAGGCAACCCACACCCAAAAACTGATTGATACAGGAGTGGTCATCTTGGCCCACATCAGGAAGACTCTGAAGGTCTATTCTATCTCTAGAACTCCCAAGAAGACAACCTAGGCTGTCACTGGGCCTGTATAATAGCTCAACTTCTTCCTCTGTCCACACCTGCCTCCTTGCCTTCCCTTCAACAAGCATAGATCCATGGGTGCTCATTAATAAACATCCTGTACACTAAACTTCAATGTAGAGTCTGCTTCCTTGGGGAACCCAACCTGAGGTAGTAGGATTCAGATCTCCATTCTTAGTGCTCTGGATTCTATAGAGTGGGAATATCTGTTTAGGTTTCTAGGTCAAAGGCTTCTGCTGCAGCTTCATTTAGCAGAGAAGTCTTACACTTAAATGTTATGAGCACATGATAGCTATTAATAAAATTGTATTTCACTTCCCTTTTGAATATCACCATCATGTCATGGCCAACATGCCACTGGAGCAAATTAGGAGTGGGCGAGAATTTAACCATCGAAATCCCACTCCATACCTGTAATAAAGCCTACTCTTGAAGTCAAATGGAAAGGAAACAGTATGTGAATCCAAAAATGTCAAGCCTTCTTCAAATCATCTAAATTTACCCTTTTGAGACTCCTCATTTCCATGACAACTATAAGAAGGAAGAGTTAGTGAATAGTTTGCAAAATGCAGAGAAGTTTTGGAGACTGAGGAATTTAAGGAATTAAATTTAATTAGTTAGATTAAATTGAGGTGAACTTCTCTTTGTTGCTTAATAAATGGAATGAATATGGAACTGCAAGAATCTTTCCTACCCATTCCCAAAAAAGAGCAATAGATGCCCTGTTTTCAAAGGACCAGTCCTCAGGGAAATCTTAATTCAACTAGTTGGAACATTAAGAGAGCATTAACATTTCAATGCACACTACATGGCCAGCATTTGTAGGCAGAGGAAGATTCAAAATTAATGTGTACTCAAAGTGGGTGGTACCATTGTCTGATATTTATTTAAGTAAACTTATTACCTTTGTGCTGCTGAAGAAAGCTTAACACTTAGATTTCTGAATTCTACCTACATGAAAATATAAAGATTATATTCCTTTTTCTAATGCTATTATGTTATGAATCAGCGAATACTTTATGCACAAAAAATGAAGGAGAAAAGTATCTTGTAAACCCTCAGGGATAGTAGTCAGGATCCCTTGCATTTTGATCTAGATACCTAATCTAGTCACCTGGACATTGTCCTTCATTGAACTATACAAATATCAGAATGTGTTTGCGAGGCAGATCAGTAATGCTAGCCAATTTTACAGAAGAGAAAACCTAAATGGAATTCAAGTTACTTACCCAATAAACATCAACTATAGACTAATGTTTGAGTCCTTCCAAAATTCGTATGTTGAAACCTAATCCCCATTGTGATGATACTTGGAGGTAGGGCCTTTGGGAGATGATTAGACTATAAGGGCAGAGCCATCACGAATGGGATTAGTACCCTTACAAAAGAGACCCCAGAGAGTTCCATCACTTCTTTCATCAGGTGAAGACACAGCAAGATGACTGTTTATGAACCAAGAAGTGAGCTCTCAGCAGACACTGAATCTGCCAGACCATTGACCTTGAACTTCCCAGACTCCAGAACTGTGAGAAATAAATATTTGATGTTTAAGCCACCCAATATACGATATTTTTGTTACAGCAGTCCAAACTGACTAGGACAACAACCAACTAGAATTACCATAAAGCCTCAGAATCAAACTCCCATCAGTTCACAAGACAACTCACTAGGCTTCTTCCTTTTCTAGAGTTAAATTTAAGAAATTGATGTCTTTGGCATCAAAGATACTAGTCCAGTTCAAAATCCAGCAAACATTTTTAATATAACTTGACAACTCACATTTCTGTTCCTTAAAAAAGAATTGATGTTTTGGGAAAATACTAGAGAGGTATTTTAATTGTTCCCAGCATCTCCACCCTGGCCTCTGGCAACCACCACCTCATTTGGACCATCAAGCAAGTGAGGATAACTTTCCAGCCCAGTTTTTACCTAAGCCAGTGCTCACCCTAGCCAAACTGACCTAGAACAATTTGTGCTTTCCTATGACTATGCTTTTGCTCACTCTATTGCCCTCACTGACAAAATTAGCTTACATTTCAATAGCAATTTACAAATACAAACATTGTATTTTACAAATACTATGTAGAGCCTGTCCTCTCTGCTGATCTGAAATTTTTAATAACAAAAAAATATGTATACATTTCTTATATGTGCCATAAACATTTATTAAGTAAGTATATCTTTTTTATCACATGTGTGTTCACAAGTAGATCAATAAGTACCTTGAGGGTCAAATGCCATATACTTCATTTTATACCCTGAGTTTAGAACAATGCCTAAAAAATTCATATCTTAAAATACATCTGCCCTTTTTATCTAATTGATATGAAATTCTAATATATAGCATTCTTATGTTTTTATGAAATATAAATTAAGATGTTTGTTTGAATAAAAATTAAGTAGACATTCCTGTTAAAGCCATAAACTGAAAGTGTTTTGCTAAACAGACTTAAATACCAAGGGCTTGCCTTGCTATAAACATAAATTATTATGAACTTCTTTAGGTCATTTGTACAGCTTCTTTTAGTTTATAACCACTTATATAACGATCAATTGTCAAGTTTGGATTCAAGATGGCAGATTAGGCAATTGAATTTGCTTCCCATCCCTCCAAGATTCCACTCTTAAAGCACTAAAAATTACATAAAGGGTATAAATATGTAATAGAATATAGACTTGGGGATGAATGGGTACCTGTAAGTGATGTACTTTCACTAACTTCTGGAATAAGGAGAAGAGATATGGATGAAGCAAGCAGAGAAAGCCTCAGTCTTAAAAATAATAAAAGGAAGCTTCTGTAAAGGTAAAAGCCAACTTTTCTAACAGAACAGTTACCGAGTCCTGGACTCAGAGTCAGAAGGTATGGCAAGACAGGAACTAAGAAGGTGGCTGAAATTGGGATATTAGTTGAACATCTACATGAGGGACATCTGTAGTCATGCAATTCTCCTCCCCAGTCCCCAACACTGAACTCCAGCCAAAACACCAAAGGGTTTCAAATTTCCTAGACTGAAAACAGTCTCTGAGAAAGTAGACTACAAATACAAAAAGAAAAAAGAATATTAGACAAAAGGTAAGAGGGATAGAAAACAAATTTTTGATTACAGTATTTACTATAATTCCAGAAGAAACAATGGAGAAAAAATGGGGGGAAAAACACAATTATCAAAGATACAAGAGAATTTTCTAGCACTGAAGAAAAAAGATCATTAGACTGAAAAGGTCCACTGAATGGGTACAAAAAAACAAATTCTGAGGAAAAGTCTTTTCAACTTTGAATTCTATACTCAACTAGCCTATCTTCAATCTCGAAAGAAAAATAAAGACACTTCTTGATATATAAGCATCAAGAAAATTTATCTCTTACATATGGTCTTCTTCAAAAAAGTTACTTAAGGATATGTGTCAGGAAAAAAATGAAGGAATTATAAAGAAAACATCCATAAAACGCAGGTCCAACCAAGGAGAACAAACAAAAGAAGTTTTAGGATGATGGCCACATATGAACACATCCAGCTTAAAATAGCACAGAAGATTCTACAAAGTATCCTAAGGAAAGAAAAGAGCATAATAGAAGAGAAAGTATAACTGAAATGGAGAGGGGAAAAGCAAATCAAATAAATTATGAATAGAAAAAAGTAATTTAAAAATTCACAATATGTGCCAACTAGTAATCTTCCAAATATGAAACAAAGTTAGGCAAAAATTAAAGCAACTGATGGCATTCAAGAAAAAAAAATATTTCATTTATAATTATTGCGAGAAAGGGTTTTCTTCTTGTGGCCCAGGTACTCCTTCTTATATCTACTTGGTACTTTAGAGAAGTGAATGTAACACCCTACTTGGACCAATGTTAAACAATAGCCATAATCACACAAATACTGTTTATTGCTTTTCCACTTTTCTGTTTATTCTACAAAGAATGAAATACTTGATTGTGATTGTAGGACAGAGTATGTTGCTAACAGTCTTAATAATGTAAAAATAAAAGTGAAGTTGACAGAAAATGGTATGTGAAAGTGGGAAGAGAGGAGAAAGAATGGATAGGAAAAATGATAATATCTTCTTAAAATTTGGGAGCCAAGAGATAACAGAGGCAATTGGTGAAGCAAGAAACAATATGTAATGATTGGTATTACTTAAAGTAACAAAGATAATGTAAGAACTAAACATTATAGAAATGTCATCCATTTGGGGAAGGAGACCTGGTGCAAATAAGTCACATACTCACCTTTTGTTTCAAAGAGCTAATACATATTGCCAGATATGTATGACTCCTGAAACAGAAATATGTTATCTAGTTTTTGAAAGGATGCACCAAAAGAAAAGGTGAACAGTTGAAAGAGATGGACGCTTGGCTTTGGGACTTACTAAGAAGGGAGAGAATTGATAGAAGACTGACATATTTGTATTATTTATTGCCACATGTATAGATTTCATACATTTAACCAAAAAAATTTTAAGTGAATACAGTGTTACATTCCAAAGAGAGAGAGGTATATATCTGAAAGCAGAACTCACTCTCTGGAAATATAACCTGTCTCTGTAGCCCCCTTTCCTTTAGTCACCCTGTACACCATCCAGCCCTCATGGCTCTTCAGTGTCTGCTCTCAGTCCTCTTTCTTCCTTGACTCAGAAATCACTCCTACTTGGGAAACTTATCATGTCATTGTGACTTCCCTTTTTCAGTAGATTATGAATATGAATGTGATAGAATGACACACGCAATTTTGAAAGAGGCAGAATGTCTTAGTAATTTAAGTGATGAAAGGAGAATATCTTCTCACTCATTCTGAACTCTTTTGAGTGCAAGCAACAGAAACCAAATTCAAACTAGTTAGTAAGATAAAAGAAAGTATTGACTCCAGGACTCTAAGGACTAAATGACCAAATTGCAGGAGTAGGGATACAGTACAGGTAGACTTCAAAGATATGCAACCAGGAACGTCAGCACTGCCAGGATCCCCTATCTCCACCATCATCTGATTTTTCTCTCATGCCGATTTTATCTCTCTCATCGAAGACCAGAGTCTTCCACCTGGTGGCAAATATGAGGCAAGTGTGGTAGCAGGCAGCTATCAATCCTCACAGCACCCAACTTTGCCATCTGAGACATACCTCCTCAGATCAAGTAAAAAAAAATTTAGAGGTAGGGGCACCTGGGTGACTTCGTTGGTATAGCATCAGACTTCAGCTCAGGTCATGATCTCACTGTTCATGAGTTCAAGCCCTGTGTCAGGCTCTGTGTTGACAGCTCAGAGTCTGGAGCGTGCTTTAGATTCTGTGTCTCATTCTCTCTGTCCCTCCTCTGCTCATACACACATACTCTCTCTCTCTCTCTCTCTCAAAAATAAACATTAATTTATTTTTTAATTTTAGGGAGCCCCTGGGTGTCTCGGTTGGTTGAGCATTGGACTCTTGATTGGATTTTGGCTCAGGTCATGATCCCAGGCCCTGAGTCAGGCTCTCCACTGATCATGGAGCCTACTTAAAATTCTCTCCCTCTCTACTTCTATCCCTTTCCCCCACTTGCACTCTCTCTCTCTTAAAAAAAAACCAATTAGGGAAGAATTCCAAATGACCCAACTTGGGTCAGGTACCCAACTCTAGATGAATTAGCTATGATTGGGAAATACTATCATCGGGCGGGCAGGCTGTGTTATGTGTCACGTTCTCTCACCCCCACAGATGAATTAACTGTTGTCAGGGGCACAAGGTCATGTAAAAACAAGGCAGCTCATACCAAAACTCTAGTTGAAACAGAGGAAAAATAAACTCTTGAAAGAAAAGAGAGATGCTACTCCAGTACTGGGATTGGGAGATGGGACATATTAGATAAAACAGTAAGTGTTTGCTATTCAGGCAATGAAACTATTTCAAAGAAATTACCTAGTGCATGATAATTGTGGCAGAAAAAATCAGTTTCACAACATTCAGGCTTTACAATAGTAAGGAGAAATAATAAAGTATTAATTCAACTTCATCTTTCAAAAAAGGCCCATAAATGGAAGAATTATTTATAGCCTTAAAGATTAACCAACTTTTGCCTAAAATAATCTCATTCAAATATCCTCAAAGCTGACAAAACTTTGTTCTTTGGATATATATGTAGGTTTAAAACAACTAAAACTCAATTGTATGTATGGAATAAGGAAGGTAATTGGGCTAAAGGTTTTTATTTAAAAACAATGTTTCAGGTTTCAAAGAAGAAAATAAATGTAAATAATACAACTAATTTTTTTGTGTGACTATAGAGGCAATTCCAAAGAAGGGATACCAAAAAAATTTAAAAAATAAAAAAACATATTTGGAGCAATTAGTATTTTTTGAACATCTGGTAGCCACCTAGAATGAGTTCTTTGAAGTGAACAGATCATTCAGAGACATGTGTCTATCATCAGTCTTGCTGTTCTATGCCAGGGGTTGAGAAACTTTTTCTAGAAAGGACCAGATAAATAATTTAGGCTTAACAGATTGTACTGTCTCTATATGGACTGCTCCATGCTGATGTTGCTGCTTAAAAACAGCCATAGACAACAGGCAAATAAATAAGTATGAATGTGCTGCAACGAAACATCATTTACAAAACCAGGTTGTTGGATTTGGTCTGCAGGCCATAATTCGCTGACCTGTGCTCTTTACTAAACAAATATTCAGCACCTCCATTCTCTCTGTTCTTCCATATACACTTCTTGCTACTTTCACTCGGCTTTAAAGCACAAATGTGATCATGTCACAGTCTTACTTAGAAATTTTACTGACAAATTCCAGTTCTCGTCATGACAAAGCAGATAGTGTCAGACCATCCTCCCTACTGAGATTATCTATAAAAGCAAACTAAGACATAGAACGCAGTTGTTTGAAGTTAACAGACAGAAACCAAGGCATCCCGGACTAGAGGGGTCAATGTCCTAGAGAGAAGGGAAGCACACTGAGGGGGCTGCCCTGCTCCTTCAAGTTTTGCTCTCCATGCATTCTCCAATTCACAGCACAGTGCATAAAGGCCGAACTTGAAGAAGCAGCATAGAGTTTTGGCATTCTCACAGTCCTAGAGAGGCACGATTTGAGGGACCAGAATCCCAAAGGAAAGGAAACTTTCTGCACAACAGTATGCATAGCTTTTCTTCTTGTAAAGTTCATAGGTTCCCAGGCTATGGAAGATTTAGAGTCTTAGAAACCAAATTCTTGGCTTAAATACAGCACCTTGTTTTGTCCTTTGCATACCACAAATATTTACAAAGCAAATATTTAGTCAAGAACCAAAAGACATAGTCTTCAACATACTTACTATGTAATTAGAGAGTCAGTATCAGCAAAGGAAATGGCATTAAAGCCACAAAGAAATTAATATCGAGTAATGAAACATAGGCACTGATCATACATCAAAATCTTAAGATTCTTCAGCCCGCTATGCTTTAAGCCCCTATGATTTCAGTTCCATGAAATCTTCTGTTACTTCCTAGATAGGCCCAATTAATCTTGTTAAGTCTTTTTTCTTACAGATCAAGTTCAACTTTCTTGCCTATTTCCAAGAATAAATAAATAAATAATTCAAGGGCAGTCTTGTCTTCCAAATCTTCACAACTATGACAGTCATTTATAAACTGAGATAACAAGTTTGAGACCCTACTCACACTTGTGTTTATAATCTCACACAAGAGAGCATCAAGATACTTTTTGACATTCCAGATATCAGAGTTCTTCTAAAATTGTCTGTTAGTCCAATATTCCCATTTGTTACTTGATTTAAATGTCTTCTCAGGTAATATATTTAAAGAATAAGTGCATTGTTTATTTTAAAGTAATACAAACTCGTTATTTTTAACATGGAATTTTATTTAAAACTCACTTGATGCCTGCCACTTAGTAATAATTATCCTTAATATTTCTAAAAAATGTTGAAATACATGGATTGATGTAATGTGATAGTAGAATAATCATGTTCCCAAGATGTCCACACCCCAATCCCCATTTTGCCATGTTACCTTACATGGCAAAAGGGATTTGGGAAATGTGATTAAATTCATGGATCTGGATCTAGGTGATGACCCTAGATTATCTGCATGAGCCCAATCTAATCACCAGTCTTTGACAGCAGAGAACTTTTCCACGTTGCCACAAGGGTGGAAGAAGGATCAGAAAGATGTAGCTCGAGGGGTCCACCTGCCCATTGGGCTCGAAAGATGAAGGAAGGAGGACATGAGCCAAGGAATGTGAGTGGCCTTTAGAAGCTGAGAATGGCCTTTGCTCTATAGCTAGAAAGGATACCAGGACCTCAATCCTATAAGCTAAAGGATCTAATTCTATCAGTAGCTCAAAACAGAAAAAACAAAAACAAAAAAACATTCTCCCCTAATGCATACAGAAAGGAACACAGTCCTGTCAACAGCTTGATTTTAGCCCGTAAGATCTATGTTAGACTTCTGACCTACAGAACTATAGTTTTGGTAGTCTGTTATGGCAACAATAGGAAATTAATACACATAGGTGAATACATTAATAGATATAGGTGACTTGTGGATGTGGGATTTGCCCAAAATCAATCATTCTATATACCCTATTTTAGAATAAAAAATACTTTATTAAATTTTATATTAATGTAATAGAAACAAAAAATTAAAATCAAGGTGTTTCTTTACCATAAGAGATGTATTTTGAAAAAGAAATTCATCTGGGGCACTGGGTGGTTCAGTGGGTTAAGTGTCCTACTCTTGATTTTTGGCTCAGGTCATAAACTCACAGTTCATGGGCTTGAGCTCCACATTGGGCTCTTCAGTGGGATGTCCTGAAGTCTGCTTGGGATTCTCTGTCTCCCTCTCTCTCTGCCCCTCCCTGACTTGCACTCTAAATAAGTAAGTAAGTAAATAAATAAATAAATAAGCAAGCAACATTTTTTAAAATAATAAAATAAAAAGAAATTCATCTAATTGTTTTTCTTCTTTTTTGCTTAATTTGATTATAGTTGATACATGATGTTACAATAGTTTCAGGTAAAAAACATAATGATTCAACAACTCTCTATGCTATACTATGCTCATCACAAGTGAAGCTACCATTTGCCCCCATGCAACACTATCACAGTATCATTGACTATATTCCTTATGTTCTACCTTTTATTCCTATGATTTATTCATTCCCCATTACTGGGAGCCTGTATCTCCCATTTTCTTTCACCCATTTTTCCCATTCCCTCATCCCCCTCCCCTCTGGAAACCATCAATTTGTTCTATTTATAGTTCTGGCTGCTTTGGGTTTGTTTATTCATTTGTTTTATTTTTTAGATTCCACACATATGTGAACTCTTGGTATTTGTCTTCTCTGTTTGTCTTCACTTAGCATAATACACTCTAGGTTCTTCCATGTTGTTGCAAAGCACAAGGTATCACTCCTTTCTATGGCTGAGTAATATTCCATTGTATAGATATACAACACATCTCCTTTATCCATTCATGTATCAAGGACATTTGGGTTGCTTCCTTATCTTGGCTATTGTAAATAATGCTGCAATAAACATAGGGATGCATACATCTTATTGAGTTAGTATTTTCATTTTTCTTGGGTAAATACCCAGTGATGGAATTACTAAATCATATGGCATTTCTATTTTAATTTTTTGAGGAATATCCATAGTATTTTCTGAAATGGTTGTGCTAGTTTGCATTCCCACCAACAGTGCACAAGGGTTCCTTTTCCTCCACATCTTCACCAAGACTTGTTATTTCTTGTCTTCTTGATTTTAGCCATTCAGACTGATGTAAGGGGATGTCTCATTATGGTTTTGACTTGCATTTCTCTGATGATTAGTGATGTTGAGCTTCTTTTCAGGTGTTCATTGAGCATGAGTATATCTTTCTCAGAAAAATGTCTACTCAGGTCCTCTGTCCATTTTTTAATTGGATTACTTGGGTTTTTTTGGTGTGGAATTGTATAAATTCTTTATATATTTTGAATATTAACTTCTTATTGGATATATAATTTGCAAATATCTTCTCCCATCCAGTAGGTTGCCCTTGTGTTTTGTTGATGGTTTCCTTTTCTATAGAGTAGCTTTTGATCTTGGTGTAGTCACAATAGTTTAATTTTGCTTTTGTTTACTTTGCCTCAGGAGATATATCTAGAAAAATATTTCTATAACCAGTGTCAAAAAATTACTGCCTATGTTTTTTCCTAAGATTTTTGATTTCAGGACTCACATTTAGGTCTTTAATCCATTGTGAGTTTATTTTTGTGTGTGGTGTAAGAAAGTGGTCCAGTTTCATTCTTTTGCATGTAGCTGTCCAATTTTTCCAGCACCATTCATTGAAGAGAACATGAAAAATATTGAAGTGCTGGAGTCAGTTGTTTTTAAAGCTGTGCTTTTGATTAGGTAGTCTTTCTTGTCCTTGCTACAAAAATGAAGAAACAAGTATATTGCCACTTCTTCTAATTCCTCCCCCCATATCACCAAATTTTATTAATTATATTATTCATTTTACTATTTCATAGTTTATAACATTTACATTTTGTTCTCTAGTCAATATTCCCCCAAATTTTTCAGTTATTCTTTCTTACTTTTTAATGCTTAACAGCAGTCTTTTTCACTATGGCTTCTTTATTCATGAGTTTTTAATTTTGATTTATGTTTTGGTTGGCTGCAATTACCTTTGTTTCAAGAAAGACTCATGAGTGTTTTGTTCCCTGAGTTCTTGCATATGATGAATGCTTTAACTTTAATCTTGGAGGATAAGATGGTTGGGTATAAAACTCTTTGATTATATTTTATTTCCTTCAGAAAATTTTTTTAATGTTTATTTATTTTTTGAGAGATAGACAGAGAGACAAAGAGTGAGCAGGGGAGGGGTAGACAGAGAGGGGGACACAGAATCCAAAGCAGGCTCTAGGCTCCGAGCTATCAGCACAGAGCCTGACATGGGGCTCAAACTCAGGAATTGTGAGATCGTGACCTGAGCTAAAGTTGGACACTTAACTAAAGAGCCACCCAGGTGCCCCTATTTCATTCAGAAATTTATAGATACTTTCCACTCCCTTCTGGTACTCAATGTTGCTGTGGAAAGACTGAGGCTAGCTTAATATCATATTTCTGTACATTTTTGTTCTTTAAATTTTCCTCTCCTGATAGAAAAATTCTTCCTTTACCCCTGAAGTTTTCTACAATATATCTTTATGTGGATAGTTTTATGTCAATTGTTCTCTAAGACAGAATAAATCCTGTTTACCTATATACCCAGGTATTTATTTCAGGGAATTTACCCACTATTATATTATTTCATGTATTATTTTATATATATGAATATATTTTAAATGTATATTTTACATATTATATATTTTATATATTTAAAATATCTTTTATATATTTTATACATTTTTTTCTGCCTCACTTTTTATAGTCTTTGCTTCAATAACCAGAGTTGTATTTTCAGTCATGTTTATTCATTTTTTTTCTTTTTATATGGCTTTTATCCTCACAGTGTTTTTATTTTCTCACCCATTTCTTTCCTGAACACTCCAAGCTCTCTTTTCACATTAATAGTTTTTATTTTTCTTTGAGCTCTTTTCAAAGAGTAATCAATGGCCTGCATTTTCTTAAGCCTGAAATTTTTGCCTTTTCATATTTAATTATTCCTGCAGTATATTTTTCCTTTGTCCACTGGTTACATTATTTTTCTCTCTTATTCTGTAATTTATATTTGTAGGTCCTATACTAGTTCTTCTGTGATTATTATTCATCTTAAATAATAATCTATAAATAGCTGGCTATTTATAGAAGAATGTGTGAAGGCATGAAAAGAGGGTTAAGTCAAAGCAGTCAGCAGCTTCCAGGGGATATATGTCTCAAACACTCCTCTTAACAAGTCTATTATTACCTAGGGAAAACAGTATGGCTGGGGAGAAGCAAAGGGAATTCTTGCTACACTTGAACACACTTTGCAAAAAAATAGCACCTTTTCAGCAATATTTCTAGGATTGTGTTGAAGTGATGCCTAAAATGAAAAGACATTAGGGCTGGTCTGCTCATTGTTCAATTGAAATGTCAATGTTCAGAATGTGCTGGTTTCTTAAACTACAAAACATCCCCTTTACCACAACTTATACCACCTCTCCTTCACCTATAGCACCATCTCTTTAGGACATATGATTTAAAAATAAAAAATAAGATGGTTTGTTGACATGTTGTCTCTTTCAGTACCAACTTGAAGTTCTGTGGTATTAAACTAAATCCCTATGGAACTACTTCCGTCTTCTTTCTTGGCCCACCTACATCTTTATATTTCATCTCCAATGAACAACAATCCTTATATATGATCCTTCCAGATCAAAGACACTTACTTTTAGGAAATGTAGGTTCTGCTCCAGGCTCAAGATGGCATTCATGGGTTCTCAGCCTCCTCACCATCTCCCATTCAGACCACACTAGCTAGACATGTTTATTTATGCAAGAGGTCAGTTGAAGTTGATACTTTGCTTTTTTTATACAGAGTGTTTCTTTTTCTAGCAACATTCTTATAATTTTTATTGGTGGATTTTGAGGGAAAGAAGTTTAAAAAATGCCTTAACTTAGTCATTTTTAATTATGACTCTCAGGTCATCTTTCTTAAATCAAAAGAAAATGAAACTCTGGGAGGCCAGGGTGTCTCAGTCTGTTGAGCATCCGACTTTTGATCTCAGCTCAGATCTTCATCTCAGGGTCATGAGTTCAAGCCCTGAATTGAGCTCTGTGCTGGGTATGAAGACTAGTTTAAATAAATAAACAGATTAATTAATTAATTAATTAATACCACCTTAGCCCATTGGTTATAGAATTAAGATAGAAGTTGGTCATCAATAAACAACTGAGACATTAGAATGATGATCATTAAATGAAAAATGGGGGGGAGAAGTCAATGTCCATGAGCATTACTAAAATAAAGAGGTTTTTAAATAGGTAGCATATTCAGGTTTTTAATCTCAGGAATGATATTGTGGAAAAAAACAATCTTCAAAAGTAGTAAGTATAACTTAGACCCTTGGCTTAGCTTTTTAAACAACAGCTAAATCTTCAGCAATATTCTGAAGGGAACTTGTATAGCCTGCATAAAAAGCATGAGGGGTTTGAACTGCAGTTTCATACCTTTTCCATCAAATAGGAGAGTGAGTTGGTCCATCATAGCTTAAAACTTCGTTTACATCATCTTATCAGGTATCTTTTTCTAAAATAGATGAATTTCATCTACACTGAAGATCCACTGAAGCAAATAACCTTCTTCGTGATAATCACAGCAAGGGTAATAGGGAACTCTCCTTGGCAGTTACAGTTCCATCTTCAACAGACTGACCACTCACTTTGATGTTGTGCAGATTGGAGTAAGTCCATCGGGGGCTTGATGAAAGTTTCATCAGTGGTACCTTGGCTTTTAGCCTGTTAAATTCTTAACCTTCCACTGAATTTACATTAAGCTAATGTGCACTTAGTATTTACTTTGATCTTCTCCAAAATTTTTCCATCAATCACATTTTTTCCTCTCTTATTAGTGGAATATACACATGCTGCACTTTTCACATTATGACTGACTCACTCTGCATTTCAGATTTTTCTTGCTGTCAAATGACTAATTCACAATGAATTATGATACTTATCATTGTCTTATACCTTCCCTTTTTTTAATTGTCTCAACTCTATTTGCATCATAACCTATACCTCTCCTGACTAGAATTTGCAACATAGCTGTTACTATTATATTAGGATTCGTAATACTTATAAAACTCCTCAAAGTTAACAAGAACAATCAACATGTAAGCTTACACAAATGACAATGGCTAAGAGTATGTTAGCTGCTTGCAGCCAATACCACACCTGTTGGTTTAGTCCTTGAGATCTGAAATGCAAATTTTCTAATGCTACTAAATGACTAGCTAAATTAGTAATGCTGCTTTTCTGGGTCAGTGATCCTGATTAGAAATATGGGCAAATATTGCTGAGTACACTTGACTTTTGCATTACAAGATTTGGCTAAAAAGTAGAGATAGTTGGCATTACAAAGATCCTCTTTGTATCTCCATTTTCACATCAGAAAAATCTTAGCCCCTATTCTGAGGACACAAAACTTGTTTTAATGATTATTAAATTCTCTTCCATATGGTAGCATTTTCACCTTTAAAAGTTTAGAGATTTGCTGCTTAATGCTGTTAAAGCTACGCAGTGGATTGTTATATTTTTACTTCTAGCTGCATAAATGTGAAGGTTACCCATGGGAACCAAAGGAAACCCTGTTGGCATCACTGACATTTAGATGGAAAGCCTACACTATTCATTCACTTCCAATTTGCTGAACTATTACACTCATAGATTTAAAACATATACTTCCCACCTTTCCCCTTCTTAGCCTGGCACTTTATACAGGGCATAGAGGCACATAATCAAATATTTTTACGATAAGAGAGAGGTCATTATTTGATATTTACAGCTACCATGCAATAAAATGCATTAAAATCTTCTAATTCTCTGCTTGGGCTTGAATATGTTTCCAGCAGTCTCAAACCCAGGCCAAAATGTTAGTTAAGAATTGATAAGAATCACCAGCATTTATCCACAATGTCCTTAACAATCCCACAGAACTGCTTTAGTTTCCTCTGGTGCCAGATGGGGGGCCCGCCCTAGCTCCTTTGCAGGTCCACAGGCTGGGCAGGCTGAGGGGTAGCTCTCACTAGTGACTTCATGTTCCCAGAGGGGTTTATCTGTGTTCATTGCATTGCAGGTGGAAGAAGTCCGTCCCACCTTGAACTGGGATACTCATAGCCAATATTCTCTGCCTCTGACTGGGCCTCAGGGCAGGAATGGGACAGAGGGATTCCAGCAGCATTTTAGCTTGGTTTGGAGAAAGCCAGCACCAGGACCATCAGAGGGTGCCAACAACTTGCAGGCTCTGGCAACACCCTTGGCTTTTCCTGGCCCTCTATGTTCTCACCTGCACATTTAGGCAGAGCTCAGATGCCCAGCAGGCCATGGGCATGGCCACCAACATTTGTATTCAATTACCATACAGTTCTCCTGGACTTGAGCTCTACTGTACCATAACTGTTCTTAAAGCTATATAGGACATTTACCGCCATGCCAATCAGGTGTGCCTACCACGTTCTGTGAATCTTGAGATTAGTGCCTTCCCATCCCACATAGCTCGGCCACCTGCCCTGACGTCCAGGGATGCCCCAAACCTGCACAGGGCGTAACCAAATGTGCGAGCTCAGTGTTGATGTGGTGAAGACGCTGCCAGGCTGGCCTCCACATCTCTCTCCAGGGCCATTCGAGAGCTGGGGTTGTAAAGCTATAGGACCCTTTTTAATAAATAGAGAATTAACAACAACAAGAAAAATCCCACAGAACTAGTTTCTGATGGCTCCATCACAGCCATTAAAGATGAAAAGGCACAAATCATGATTTCCAGTTATTCCTTCCCAAAAAAACACTTTTCCAAATGGAATTCTATGGTTTTCCTAGAAGGAAAAAAGAATGTGATCTTTGGTACGAATGCTGTTATTCAGGGTACCACTGAAATACATTTAACTAGGCATCTACTGTTTGGGGAATTTGCAGTGATTGAGTTCCAGTTCATTACTTTCAGGGCTGTGATGCTATTGCCAGGGCCTCAAAATCAGTGAGATGACCTAAACCCAGGTCAGAGAGGCTACAATAGCACAAAGGCAATTATGCTGCAAGAAAAATGTTGTCCACTAATCAGCTGGCAATCAATTACTAAGAAGAGAAGATAACCCTCTCCCCACTCAAGCTCTTCAGTATTAATAGTGCCATCGTGTAATTACTTTCGGCTTGGGCAGGTGCATGAAAGGACAGACTCTATAGCACACTGCATCGAAGATTAATGAGTTCTGTCAATTTGCCCAGCAGACATCTGATTCTCCAGCTTTCTGTAGCTACTGGTTTTACACTTGCCTCAGGGTTTTTACCCCTGAAAAAATTAGCTAGTAATTTAAATACATTCAATAAGCATACATCTTTAAGGAAGGAAAAAAACCCTAATTTTGCAATGAAGTATGAACCAAAAAGACTCTTCATTTGAATATTAACATAGCAAGTGGTTCATAATGGCAGTATTCTTTTAGTCACACTTTATTTTTAGTTATCGCAATTAGTGATGTACAGGATTCAGAGACTATATAAACCTCTTGAAGCGGGATCATGTAAACTCAGCATCCCTGATATTCCCCCTTCTTCTTGCTGGCCTAGAAGCTATAAAGGCAAAAGCTGTGAGAGCTCCAGTAAATAATGGAACTATTTTAAAGCCTCCTACAATACAAATGGCTTGACTAAAGAGGAGAATTCTAGCCCACTGATTTTCTGGGTAAAAGCCATCGAGACTTCCCCCAAGCCCCCTCCCCAAAGGAAAATGCAGCACTGTCCCAGAGAACCTGGTCACCCAAGCCCATACATTTGTGTCAGAACAGGAATTGCCTATAAACTGAAATGAATATCAGGAAATTTGCTGTTGCTCTAAATTGATATTTTATAACCCAACTACTGTAAAATCTCATAATCTTTAAATACACGAAGTCAATGTACTAAATGGCTATTTTATGATGCTACCTAAAGCCTCCGATTTGTTTCTCATGAGGACCTAAGTCTTCCTAGCTCATGGCTCTCCTTCGATTGCTCTTTGAATGAGTGTATGAATAAAAGCAGAAAAAAAACTGACTCAACAACATTATTTGTTCCTCTATTTTTCTGCTTCCATTTAATGTTATAATCAGCTACCCATGAAATTTTTCTCCAAACTACATTCATTAGATATTAGATTTTGCTAATTAATTCTTTGTATTAATTTCTTTCACAGCAATGTTATCAATTGTTCCCAGTAAAAGGGAGAAAGAAAGAAAGAAAGAAAGAAAGAAAGAAAGAAAGAAAGGCCCAGCCATAACTTGATTTTCACATAAACAAATTTAACCTTACCCAAACATTATGGTCGTGTTTATCACTGATCCATGTTCATTGGTTGGTGTTATTTAAATTATTATTTTCTACAGTAAGAGACAACGGAGTAGGAAGTACTTTTAATATGGAGAAACTATTCCTAAGAAGATAACAATACCTGTGCTCCCTTGAAAAACACAAAGTCTCGTGCCTCCAAAGCTAGTAATCTTCAAAGTTGGAACTATTTTGAAGCCCACATTAGACATAGAATCCGCATTAAAATGAGATTAGTGACACATTATCAAAGTCATGACCTCATATAGGTCAATAAGAACTAACACCACCTTACCTCCATGATAAAATGATCTTACCTGTTTGAATTTTCCTCCTTATAAGATTTCTACCTAAGCTGATACCTTTTTATTCATCCAGGGGTTTCAAAAGAAATCATTTTTCTCAACGATCTGTTATCTTCTGATGAAGCCCTTGGTAGCAACATGAATGGGTCAATTATGAGAGTGTCCAGCCCACAGCTGAGAGCTATTCTGCCCGCAAACATAGTTCTGGGAGCCTAACTTTGATGTATGACAAGTTAGGCCACCATCTCTGGGGCTACAAATGGTGTCAAAGGCAGAGCTAATTTCTTTTTTTTTTTTTTTTTTAATGTTTATTTTTGAGAGATAGAGAGAAACAGAGCATGAGTTGGGGAGGGGCAGAGACAGATGGAGACACAGAATCCGAAGCAGGCTCCAGGCTCTGAGCTGTCAGCACAGAGCCTGATACGAGGCTCAAACTCACAAACCCTGAGATCATGACCTGAGCTGAAGTCAGATGCTCAACTGACTGAGCCACCCAGGCACCCAAGGCAGAGCTAATCTCAATCACATGCATTCAAATATACTCACATGAACTTATGTATATTTAATTAGTACTTAAATATCACTCTGATGACTAATTCCTGGTCAACACTAGCTGAATACTTTAAAGGCTAATATTTAAGATATATTTAGATATTCTGCCCAAAAAAGAATATCTAAACAGTGTGAACTGAATGGATAGGCAAAGAAAATAGGCAATACTATAGGCAATAAGAGCACTGTGGAAACAAGAGTTTCATTAATCACTCAATATCACTGCTCTATGATTGGATGTGTTAGTGACTAATCCTAATGGATGTATTATTATTATCATTGGATGACAAAAGACAACACCTAGCAGAGAAATAAAATGTCTGGACTCCCACCAGCCCAGCCTACACAGGGCAAAAGAAAAAACTGAGCTTGATTTCAATGTATCTTGAAGGGGGAAGAAATAAGAAAACTGAAGGGGCTACAGAAGAAGAAAGGTTATAGGAGAACAGGGTGATTTTCCATCCCTGACCTTCATCAGTCCTGAATTGTGTTTCATCCAGGTGGTTTTCTGTAGGGTAGTGTGCTTCTCAAGTAAGAACTGCCCTTAACTGGAAAGGGCCATTATGAA
Source organism: Leopardus geoffroyi (assembly GCF_018350155.1). NCBI lineage: Eukaryota > Metazoa > Chordata > Mammalia > Carnivora > Felidae > Leopardus > Leopardus geoffroyi. Next base: position 74,810,920 of record NC_059328.1, read on the forward strand.
AGCCAAGGTCAGAAATTTCCTCTAGTGCACACCCTGCAGGGCTGCATAGAGAGAGATGCTTGCATACCTGCTTGCATACAGAGGTAAGCACAGATATAAGATGGAGGGGCATTTCCTGCAGACCCCAAAGCTCCCAGCTTCTTTCATCCAGGAAACAAATTTTATTAGCATGCCCTGAAATATAATAGCCAAAAGAAATAAATACTGTCTCTCTGTGTTTTCCTCTATGTGAAACCTATCACCTCTCCCTAAGCTCCTATATAGAACTAACCTAGGACACATGAGGGGATAAATCCTAAAAGCAAAACACAGGCAACTTAGGCCCTCAGAACAATTTTTTTTGGCCTACCATCTTGAGAAACACCCTCATCAGGTACTCCACATATGAAACCATATTACTTTGTAAAATACAATTTTACATTTTAAATTCAAAGTAAAGTCTAAAAACTTTTTCAACTATTATAATACTAAAAAATAGAATAATAATAGCTGATATTTAGTACTAAAGTTAGGCACATGCTAAGTGCTTGATACATGTTAACACTTTCAACCCTCATAACAACTTCATGTAGCAGGTACAATTATTATCCCCATTTAGATGAGGAAACTCAAGCACAAAGAGTTATAAATTTGTCCAAGATCAAATATGCTAATGAACGGCAATGCTGGGATTCAAAGTCAAGGAGTTTCCCTTCAGAGTCTCTGCTTTTTACCACTGCATTTTGAATAGAATTTTTTTGAAAAAAATCATACTATGAAAATAGGACAGAGGCGCCTGGGTGGTGCAGTCGGTTAAGCGTCCGACTTCAGCCAGGTCACGATCTCGCAGTCTGTGAGTTCGAGCCCCGCGTCAGGCTCTGGGCTGATGGCTCAGAGCCTGGAGCCTGTTTCTGATTCTGTGTCTCCCTCTCTCTCTGCCCCTCCCCCGTTCATGCTCTGTCTCTCTCTGTCCCAAAAATAAATAAACGTTGAAAAAAAAATTAAAAAAAAAAAAGAAAATAGGACAAAAAGAACAGAAATAATTTTTTAATTGTATAAAATAGTAGACTCAATAATGAGCATGACATACAATTAAGCAACAAGGTGATAGAGCTATTTAATCAACCTAACATATCAAAACACCCCTCATTTGCAAGCCTAAGTCTGAGTCAATTAAATTCCTGAATCCATCAAAGTTTGTTTTCAGTGCTCACCCTAAATGCCCATCTTTTCATCCAACTAATTTTTGTGCTGGGCTGGCACTGTACTAACTGAACCACTGGATTTTATCTACAAGATACATAATTATCTGACTTTCTCTGGTCAGAGTGTCTAGGACCAGCGTGGATTGAAGCTAATGTCTTTTTTAGAGGACTTACTAAAGACTGCAAGAAGTCATTAACCACCTCCAGTATGGCAACATCGTCTACACGTCCTTCCTCCAGTGCTCCAGGCATGGTAGGCTTTCAATGTCCCAAGAGAGACTGGCAATGTTCAAGTAGCTTCCTTGCTGTATCATTTCCAAAGCAAGTTCAGCTACACATAACAGAAAACTAAAACTTAAGGTGGATTAACTGGTAGAGGTTTGTTTGTTTGTTTTTTGTTTCCATACAATAAGAGGTCAGAAGGTTGAAAATCCTGGGCCAGTGTGGCAGTGCCATGATGTCATCGGTACAATGCCTTGTATCACTACTTCATTACAAGCTTGGAGTATAGATCCAGTCTGTGTAGTCTCAGACACTATGATGCTGGCAAAGAAGGGAGGAATGGGGAAGGGCAAGACGAAGGGCACATGCCAGCGGAGCCTGGCTCTCACCTAAGGAATTTCCCTGAGTGTCCAACGCTAAGACTTCGGTTTATATCTCATTGTCCCAAACTGCATCATGTTGCCACCCCTAAATAGCAAAGGAGAGAAATGTGTTTTTGAACTGGTGCTTTGTTAACTGGAAAAATAATCTGGATTATGACAGTAGTAAAAGAGTAGAATTGGGTTGTTAACTCTCAGCCTGCAACACTCACATTAGTCATGTGTGGGAGAATCCTCACACTGCTTGCTGTATCTTGCCTCGGCTTCACCAATTTCATAATTGGGAATCTGTTGACTATAATTCTGATATATAAGGACACTTTTGGTTATAATTAAAAAAAACTCAATTCAAGTGTAAAAAACTCAGTTTAAGTGTAAAAAGAAATTTAATAAGTTCACATAAATTAAAAGTCTGGAGTATATTGGCTTCAGGTACAGCTAACTCCAGGAACTGAAACAGTGTCATCTACCTCCTTTTCCTCCTCTTCTTCCTCTTAGACAAGCTTATTCTATGTAGCAGAGAAAATAAAATGGCTACTGGCCATCCACATTCTACAAACTTAGCATTCCCAGTGGAAAGAGTGATTATGAGTGATATTGAGGCTACAAAGATGAATGATAAATAATCCCACATTTAAGGAATTCACAAGTCTACTGGAAATACTTTATTTTCTTGGGTGGGTGAATCAAGCTATGTAAAAGTAAAGTATTATACTCCCACTAATTTGAAATAATTTTAAAATATATTATTCATCTCTAGAATGTATTGGCCTCCATCATTGTTAAGTAAATACCCCTTCAACTCTAAGATCATAAGACTGAGCATCATATCCCAAAGGGTATTCTAAAAAGCAGAAGTTCTGGGTGTTACACAGAAAAGGGGTTCCACACCAAATAAGTATCAGAAACCATGCATACAACATTGTATTCTTACAGATTTAAAAGGCTCATTGACATACTAAGAACTCCAATAGATCCTAAAGTTAGGAAACCTGTATAATTTTATACGATCCAGCACTAAATTTTACCACACAATAGTTTTTTGGGTTAAATGAGAAGAATGAACAAAACTCGGCTCTACAAAGCCAGCTCCCGGATTTGAAAGAAATTATGAAAGGCAGGAAAGAAACGAGAATGATAATTTACACTTTATAATGTGCCACATGATCTGCCTCTTACCTGTGAAGACATAATTCCATATTTATGCCATAATACAAGTCATAACTATGGTAAGGGTAAGCAGGGACCAAAACAGTGAAAAGATGAGAGAATGGTTCACTTTGGTATTTACTGGGAGATTGAGTTATTTCTTTTAGAAGCAGCTCTGTCTTCCAACAGGAATCTAAGTGCATTTTGACAGGAGGTTGCTGAATGGTTCATGTTGTTTACGATACAGTGTTTCAGTTACTTAATTATACACTGAAGTACCTAGAAATGAAATATCTCTTTTATGTACAACATACCTAATACAGAATTGTTTAGGTTGAAACTACAGGCTCTCTTTGTATTCGGGCATGTTGCTCAGTGGCTTATACATTAATAGGCTATCCGTGTACTTGATGTTGACAATAACTATGAGCCTTCAGTAAAAACTAAACTGGTATAGTGGCCCTCTCTCAGTAGTACACTTTCTGCTTCCCTACATTCACACCATTGTGCAAGCTATTCCTGGTATGTGAATGCCCAAATCTGAGAGTGATGAAATGCTATCCAAGTTCACGCCTATCTCCTCTATGAAGTCATCTCTGACGATAACAATAATAATAATAGTTAATAATTATTAGGCACTTACCATGTGTCTTGGTCTAAGCGCTTAGCCCACATAATTTATTTTGATACCCATATGCCTTAAAGTCATATGGGGGTCAGTTTAATAATTATCTCCATTTTATAAGAGTTCTAGACATCATGTTCTGATCACATTTTGGAAAATTTCCAATGATGTGTGGCTCTATAGATAGAACAGGAATTGTCCCCATCTCTTGACCACTTTGACACAGTGCTAGTTATAGGTGTTTTGTGTCAGATTGCAAACATAAAAGGTTAAACAGAATGTCTGAACTAAGGCTGTCTGTTGAGGGACATGGTAGGTTGTCAAAATCAAGTAAACAAGAGCTTACTGGGGCACATGGAACTTGAAAATCATCGTCACCTAATTACACCCTAAGCTGTCCAGTCTGGATCAGACGCTATATATATAAAGTCTGTTACATCAAAAGAAAGATGCAGGAATCCACTCACTGAAACTGATATTGTGCCTTTAAAAAGTATTTGATTTCAGCATTTAAAATACTGTGCTCCACTGGTTTAATTTTTATAAATGTTCCCTCTCTTATAGATCTTCTCAATAGCCACATCAGAGGAAAGTGAAGCAAGAATAAGCTCCTCATTCAGGCACTCAGTACACTCCTGCTTGATTGGAATGGATATTGTACATAATATGTCCCTACAGATGTTTCCTCCAGTGGGGCACATTGAATTTCATTTAAATGCCAAGGCACAAAATCTAAAACAATGTGACTTTAACAAAAAATCTGATGAGGAATTTGATGAGAAAATGGCAAGAATTCCTGTGGCATTTGGGTAACAATTTCAAGCCTTCATTTTAATAGAATAAACAGGATCATATTTCATTCAAATCTGGCAATGAGATGAGCTTTGGGTATTACATTGATATAAACCAATAAAGAATTTGCAAATTTGAAGCACTAATTAACAGACACAATATTAAATGAAAAAAGTTTGCTCCAGGGGCAAATATATTTTGAAGACTTTAAACTTTTATTAAAAGACATTTTTTGAATCACTTCTTTTGCAGTTTACTCTTTTGCTGGTTTTTACAAAATAAGGGAATATTGTGGTATTTTCAAACTGACACCTTTAGCACAGTATCTGATATCCTTTTTTACTTTTCTGAGGCAATGCATCAATGTCATAGTGTTTTGAAATGTACAGAAAAATAAGCCAAAACATGAGCCCAAATATCACAGAATAATCAGAGCAGGATTCATTTAAGATATTTCATCAGTGGTTAGAGTCCAACAAACTATAGTGTGGTGTTCAAGTTGACCACAATAGATATATCCTATAACATTTATCAGAGCCATTCATTCCTAGAATATAGAAATTAGGTTAACTATCCCCAGGGGTAAGAGTGGATACCCAGAAAGGTAGTCATAATGGCAGAACGATGTGCCTCCACCATCTTGGACTGGAAGATACTTGAGATTTTATTCATATAATCAGATAACTCACTTAATTCCACTGCTACTATGTCAAGGGCATCCACCCAAAGACCATGTGAATGTCTTTGTGACTCATTGTCCCCCAGATGTCTCAGGGATGCTCATTTAAACCCAATTTCACCTAGATAAAAATGTGAAGGGAGGTGAAGGGATAGGTATGAGGAAATACAGTAGAGTGAGATCTTGCAAGCAGATAACACTTCTAAACAAATGACTTACTAATTTCCAACCCCATGCAAAAATTATTTCACAATGGTTCTAAAGGAAGAACTCTCTAAAGCCTGGTCATAAATGCACTACAGAAAAGATTTTCTTCACCTAATTGCAATGTTGCATAGTATTATTTTCTTGAGACTACAATATCTAAGACACATGTATCTAAAGACTCATACTTCAGAAAATGGGAATGTCAGCCAAATGTTAAAGAATCAAATATATAAAACTGACCTACATAAGCTATTGTGGGCTGGCTCTGTGTGTATGTGTGTATATGCACATGCACACATATGGAATTGCATATCTTTGTTTGAATATGTGTATTTGTAGTAAACAAGCAGTTATTTTATCCTAAGCATGTATTCAGCAGAAGTGAGATGGTGTTAATACTACCTGATCCAACAATTTTGCAATCTGTGCCCCACTTACAGGTTTTCACAGAGAATTAATTTGTTTGCATTATGACTAAATACCACATTCTCTAAGATGAAAGGAAAAGGGGATTAAGTATAGTATAAGGAGAGTTATATACACTTTAACCTCATATAAGAGAGGTATTACTGCATCTGTATACAAATGGGGAAAGTAAGACCCAGAAAGCTTAAGTAACCAGCCTATGATCACACAACTAACAAATAAGAGAGCCAGAATTTTAGAGCACATAAATTTGGCTCCAGGACCCAGGCCTTTTCTCACTATACCAGAACATCATAAAAATTTCTTAGAAAGTAAAAGGTTTAATCAAATTAGTTAAACCATCAAATAACTAATTTAACTTATTTTTAGTTCATTTATCACTCAAAAAAATTATATCTGACCTAGTGCCAAGAATGTCTGTTTCATGAAAAACTGTGAACCAGATTCTGTTAAAGGAAGCTTAGGAACAAATGTGTGCTCAACACTCTGCCCCTTTTGTGTGCCATGTTATCAATTAGAACCTTATTCCTAGCTCCATTTTACCTCATTCTTTTTTCTATTTTTCCAATTAGTCATGTTTTACATACTCTTGTCAGTGACAAGCAGTGCTTTCTGGAAGAAAGCATACCATAATTGAACACATTTTCTTCTTGTGCATTACTCAGTTGTTTGGGTGGAACACTGGGTCAACCAATGTTTTAAGAACCATTTTCCCTCCCCCTAGTTTCTGAGATAAGGGATATTTCATTGACATGTCTACACTGTACTTAACACAAGTAAGTGATACTCTATTGTAAGATCTTTATACTTTATAACTTTATATCATAGTATATAAGTATCGTTCATTTTACATCATAGTTTTAAGTGATGGGATATCAAGAATAAATATAAACATCAGGGCACTTGGGTGGCTCAGTTGGTTGAGCGTCTGACTTCAACTCAGATCATGATCTCATGGGCTCGAGCCCCACATTGGGCTTTGCGCTGACAGCCTGGAGCCTGAAGCCTGCTTCAGATTCTGTGTGTGTGTCTCTCTCTCTGCCTCTCACCTGCTTGTGCTTTCTCTCTCTCTCAAAAATTAATACATGCACATTTTAAAAAAAAGAATAAGTGTAAACCTCACTCAATGAATTCATCTCTTCTAATGGGGAAATAGTGCATTTGTAGTTATATGGAAATTACAGTCTTGTTGTCTTTATTTGGAGATTAAGCATGGTTAAAAGAGATGAGCACCAAGTTAACAAGGGATGGGTTTGTGATGGTTAATTTGTGTGTCAACTTGACAGGATTCTGGGTTGTCCAGATATTTAGTTAAACATATTTTCTAGATGTGTCTGTGATAGTGTTTCTGATCAACATTTGAATCACAAAACTAAGTAAAGCAGATTTCTCTCCCCATTGTGGGCAGGACTGCTATAATCTGTTGAAGACCTCAATAAACTAATAAAGGCTTGCTTTCTGCCTGACTGTCTTAAAACCGAGACATCAGTCTTCTCCTACCTTAGGTCTTAGATTTGAACTAGAACTTACACTATTGGCTCTCCTGGTTCCTAGGCTTTGGATTAAGACTGGAACTATACCATCAGTTCTCTTGAGTCTCCAATTTGCCAACTGTACATCTTGGAATGATTAGCCTCTAAAATCATGTTAGCTAATCCCTCCTGGTAAATCTCTCTCTTTTTATAATTTGTACATGCACATGCATATGTACACACACACACACACACACACACACACACACACACACACATTGGGGCTTTGGGGATGGGATGAATGTATTTTTCATGTGAGAAGGATGAATTTTGGAGGGCCAGGAGTTGAATATTATGAACTGAAATGTATGTTGAAGCTTTAACACAAATGTGATGATCTTTGGAGATGGGGCCTCTAAGAGGTAATTAGGGTTAGACTGATTGGGTCACAAGGGTGGGGATTCATGATGGTATTAGTGTCCTTATAAGAAAAGATACCAGAGAGTTTGCTTGCCCATTCTTCCTCTGCATGCATGCACTTAGGAAAAGCCACATGAGAACATAACAAGAAGGTAGCCATCTCCAACCAAAGAGGGATCCCTCAACAAACCCAACCATGATGGCACCATGATCTTAGAACTCTAGCTGCCAGAACTGTAAGGAAATCTATTTCTGTTATTTAAGTCACCCAGTCTATGGGATTTTGTTGTGGCAGTCCAAGTAGACCACGATATGTATTTTTAAAGGCTAGAGTTGAATTCTATCAGTTCCTAAGTATGTCTTTTCCAATTATGTATTCCAGAACTGGGGGAATAACCACAGGATGGGTTTGTGTCTTAGTCCATTCAAGCTCCTATAGCAAAAATACCACAAACTGGGTGGCTTACAAATAACAACTGTGTATATCTCACAGTTCTAAAGGCTGGAAGGTCCAAAATCAAGGTGCCAGCAGATTCGATGTCTGCTGAGAGCCCACTTTCTTGTGCATAGATGGCACCTTCCTGCTATCTCCTTACATGGTGGAAGGAACTTGGGAGCTTTTTCTATAAGGGCACTAATCCCATTTACAAGGGCTCCACCCTCATAAACTAAGCACCCCTCCCAAAGGTCCCACCTCGTAATACCATCACATTGCACATTATGTTTCAACATATGAATTTAGGGGTGGGGAGCACACAAACATTCAGTCCATAACAGTTGAACCCACTGTGAGATGGCCCCGGGCCAAAATTCCATTCAGCACTTGATCTCCTTTAGCCTCAATTCTGACTGGTAGATCACAGTGACATTTTCCATCTCCTGGAATTAATGTCAGTTCAGAGCCAGTGTCCAACAATCCCCCCAAAGTGTGACTATTTTCTTTTTTTTCTTCCAATGCACACTAATGCTGATAAAAGGCATAGGACCCTTTAGGAAGGCTGGGGAAAAGGTTAACAATATAAATTTTGGCAGTGTAGCAGGGCCTTTCATCAAGGAAATGTATGGGGTTCTGGGTTTATAAACAGACTCTAGTCTGAGAATTGACTGAGTCCTCATGACTCTCTGTTTTGATTATTAAAGTTAACTGCTATTCACTTGACCTAGAACTCTCTTATTTAACAGATTAAGTAAGAATTTAGTAGCCTGCCCATCTACTTCACTGCTAAGGACACCATGATGAACTAACCAATACCATAGGTCTACACAACTCAAGACTATTCTGAATACTGCTTTGACTCTGTTGGCCATTATAATAACCACACCTACATTGTCTTTGGCAATTAAAGACCACAACATGGTCCGGGCCACCTCAGGATTCAGTTATCACCACTGAACTTAGTTGTCTAATTTAAAAGCTGCAATTCCCGCTGTAATTTCTACAAAGAAGAATGAAGAGTCATTCAGGATGCTGGGGCTCCCTTCACAAGTTTATTCCTCACAGTGGTGGTAAAAGTTGTGCCCTCTGGACTCTTTTAGGGTAAAAGAACAGGCCTTCCGGGGCGCCTGGGTGGCGCAGTCGGTTAAGCGACCGACTTCAGCCAGGTCACGATCTCGCAGTCCGTGAGTTCGAGCCCCGCGTCAGGCTCTGGGCTGATGGCTCAGAGCCTGGAGCCTGTTTCCGATTCTGTGTCTCCCTCTCTCTCTGCCCCTACCCCGTTCATGCTCTGTCTCTCTCTGTCCCAAAAATAAATAAACATTGAAAAAAAAATTTAAAAAAAAAAAAAAAAAAGAACAGGCCTTCCATGATAAATCTACTCTGCCATGCCAGAGTTGGGTGGGTCGGTATGTATGAGTGTGTGGCCCAGAGTACAGGGGACAAAAGATAGTGTTTAAAAATTAAAACAAAACAAAACTCTCAGGTAGAGTTTTCCATTACAAAGTGCTTTACCCCTTGCAGTACTAATTCTAGCAAACCACAATCTCTGGAGCAAGGACTTGGCTTTTTCTTTTAGTTGAATGCAGTCTTTCCAAGGTTGGGACATCTCAGTACCCTTCACAAACATAGTGTGAATTTTCCCTATCTTCCAAAGATAGTGACATAGCTTTTTTTTTTCTTTCTATTTCCAAGCAAGAGGTAAGTGCCTACAAATATAAATGAGCCACAGCTTGCAGATGAAGGGCCTGATTGTCTTTTCAGATGCTGGCATGAATCAAAGCCAAAGGGGAGGAAAGTATTACCAGTCCAGCATTGACACTATCAACAAAACTTGAAGAAAATTTGAATTCTGTATTTAAAATGTCATTAACTGTGAAAATAATTTAACTGACATGCTAAAGAACAAAAAACAAATTAAAAAAATTTTACCCCAATATCCATTCTAATAGTTTAGCTTCACCAGTATACACAGCAAAAGACTGGTTTTTTTTTTTAATTAAACTTGCATACCTTCAAATTAAAAAATCATCTGGGAAAATGATTTGCATATTACACAGTATAAGTGCTAAGACTGCAATTGGTTTGCCTCCTAGGCTGGTGCATTTGAGATACAAACTTTTTAAATTTATTTTAGTGAATACTGTTTATATCTGCATTCTGATCATGTATGAGGCTATTTTTCTCAGAAAATTTTGGAAACATTTGGTTTTACAAAATAAAAAAAGCCAACCAACCATTTATTTTCTGTTCCTTCATCTATGGATACTCTTTAAGTTCATGAATATGGGTATCAATGAGTCACTTTATATCATTTAAGGACAGATATGGAAAATTTGAATTTTAAATATCAAACATTGTTTTTTAATTCCAACTGATATCTACGATAACATATCCCATCTTATTTTAATGATCTATTTATGTTTCTGTCTGCCCCGCTATACTGTGAGCTTTTTGAAGACAGATTCTGTCTTACTCAGTTTTTCATATCCAGTGACTAGCACCATCCCTGGCATGAATCTTTACTGGCACGATATTTTCAGCCTAAGACCTCTGTATGAAGATTTTTCTTTAGTTCTTACAATTGAATGGAATGCAGCATTTCAGTGCAGTAGGATTCAGATGAAAAAACATCACAACACAATCTTGCTAGCAAGCCAGCTGCTCCCTTGTCTGCAACCTCTATTAGCATTACGAAAATAATAACTTTGTAGTAATTGAATCCTAGAAAATCTCCATTTCCATTTTGTGTAGAGCCCAATGCAGAAGTCCAGGAGCAGGAATTCTGCAATCCTGCTACTGCCTCTAAGACCCAAGATGGCTATGCTTTGTTTTTTTGAGCAGTATAAGATTTCCCTCCAGGATGGTGGCACCAGTTTATACTCCAATTAGCAGTTTTTATAAGTTCCCATTTCTCCATATCCCTGCCAATATTTGATATTAAGCATTTTTAATCTTTGGCAATTTAATGGGCATAAAGAAATATTTCCCATATATAAAATAGTTTGTGTCTTATTTTCTAGTTAGTAGTTGTTGCTCTAAAGAGATGTTACTGTTTTCCTTTTGGACTGTGATACTTGCTGTATTTTTCAGTGGATAGACTTTTTTAATTTAAGGAATACTTATTCTTTTTCAAAGAAGTGTCTCCAATAAATATTGAGAACTTAATGTATAGTAGTCACTGTGTTAGGACCTGCAGATACAATAGTGAAAAAAAAAAAACAGACAAAATCCCTGTACCCAAAAGATCTTGTGGTAAGAAAACCAGAAAATAAACAAGGTATGTAAGGTAGATGGGGAGCATGTACTAGACCAAGATGCTGAACTAGCCCAACTTCTGGATCTCTCCCCTAAGGCCAATCCTACCAAAAATATCAAGATATTGAGAACACTTTGAGAAAATATTTGGGACATTGCTGTTGGAGAATGTAAGAAGGTGGACAGATTCATAATGTATTTTGGAAAATCTAGCCAGTGACTATATGTGTACAATGAGTTTCTAAAAGAAGAAGTGGCAACCATTTTGATGACGGTGATTAACTTCTTAAAAGTCAATAACATCGTGGGAAAGCAGGACAAGAGCCATGCCACACATATGACATCTTTAACCCTACTCCAACCACAAATTAAATATCCAAATTGTATTAAAATTGGTATTAAACATAAATAGAATTAATCACAAATCTCTCAATAATATATTTCACGTTTGTGAAGAGATACTATTAAGTGCTTTTTGCATTACTGCCAGGTGTTTGTAACTATTCCAAAAATTCCTAGACTGAGATGTTTTTAAATAAGAAAAAAAATAGATTTCATTTTTGTCACACAGGATAATCCAGCTACCAATCTCAGGTGAGGATTCCCACCACTTGAAGGCAAAGAGTGTAACAATGCCAACCACCAGAAACATGAGCCTACTGACACTGGCCCACTGCATCTTCTATGGGTTAGAGTTTTTGGGGAATAACTCAACACACAAGACACTAGTTGGAAAAATGCTTTACTCACCAAAAGAAGAAAAGACACAGCAAGATTGGTGTCTGCACTGTGAAGCCAGTTTCTCATGGCCAAAGGGTCTCTCCCAATAGCCCAGGCATGGGCTATTTACCCATGGGCTGCAGAAGAGTGGAGAAGAGTAGGATTGGCCAGGTGCCACATGAAAGACACACTTAATCAATACAAGAAATTCATTGCACACCCAGGACAGGGAAAGATTACTCCTAATAAGAAAGAGGAATCTGGGGCCAAGCAATATCTTGGTACCCAGCTTCCACATTAGGGAACGGTTGAGGCCCAGGGCACTGATTGGGTAATCCCCTGGTGTGCAACAGGTCACATGATGACTGTTTCCCCAACAGTTTTCATAGGCAGCCACAATAGTCTAACTTTTCCATTCTTAAGTGTTTTTTTACATGTGCAATAGAAGGGCTACTGATATGAAATCACAAACACTATTAACAAAAAGCTATCCAAATGTTGTATGACAAATTCAGATTTTCTAATCCATCCTTCTTCTCCAATACATGTCATGTTAATTAAGAAAAACTGCTGATTTGGGAAATAGGAAAAATCAAATTATACTGATTTGTACTGTATCAAAACAAGTGTATCACAGAGAGTTCAGTAAAGCTAGGAATAGAACAAAAATTTCATTGAAAACAAAGGTATCTGCAAAAAAAAAATGTTTTTCAATGTTTCAAAAGCCACAGGTGGGTTATGGAATTCTACCAGAGCAAGTAATTTCAGTCTCTGTTTGGAGATAAAATTGCTTACATCTATACCACTCTAATGCTTACCATATTTGAATCAGAACAACCTTGTTAGATACCTGCTAAGAACCTTCTCTCAAACCTCCTCCTCTTCTGCTAGGCTTATTGTCACTGGTCCACAGAGGACTGTTCATTTTTGTGAGTTTACATATATCACTTATACCTTATTTAATAGGCTCTATCTATTTAAGGCCATCAACGAAACTTGTATCAAACTGCAGGTAGGCAAAAAATCTAATACACTACCAGGGAGAGCATCCATGGAAATATATTGAAAAGGCCAAAAGGAATTTAATGCAGGCTTCTTTTATGCACTCTAGTTGTGGAATGGAAAGGTGTCTATTCCTGGGGCACCTGGGTGGCTCAGTTGGGTAAGCATGTGACTCTTGGTTTCAGCTCACAGTTCGTGGGCTCAAGCCCCATGTTGGGCTCTGTGCTGACAGTGTGGAGTCTGCTTGAGATTCTCTCTCTCTCTCTCTCTCTCTCTCAAAATGAAAGAAAGAAAGAAAGAAAGAAAGAAAGAAAGAAAGAAAGAAAGAAAGAAAGAAAGCTGTCTATTCCTTAGAAAGAAGAAGAGGTCTACTTCCCAAGTATATAGAGTTCACATACCATGGTTTGTAAAAACAAACTGAGACAAAAAGGACTCAGAGTTCTAAAAGACAAAATACACTGCTCCTAAAATGTAAAAACCATACTCTGAGAATCTGTAGCCCAGTTTTGGACTACAATCTAGCGTTTATAATCTTTTGGAATGATATTTTGGTAAACCATGCTACTAGGGCATTTCTGTTTTCAGTTATACTATTGCCCATATTTGTGGCTATGTATGTTTCTCTCACTTGAAAGTGCAAACTTGTTTAGGACAGGGAATCTGGTATCATGGAAATAAGATGGGTTCCAAAATTGGAAGACTTGTGGTAGAACATCATACATGACACGTCCTGTGTACTGCCACTCAGGCAAGTCACTGAGGCTTGGTTTTGTTCTCTGTAAATGAGGACAGCCATATAGCTACTTCCCAAGGGTTTAAAATGAGAATCTGTCTAGAAAATGTGTAAATTGTAGAGCATTCTACAAATACCGATGACTATTATTGCACATCCTTGTGTCTCCCAGAGTAACACAGTGTTGTGAACATTCACAGCACTCAATACCTGCTTGTTGACTGGGACACACTTGTTGAAAATAGTGAATTCATCTTATATGATAAGAATTGGGAGGTTTCCTCTTCATAAGACACATTTCAGGGGCAGAGGAAACTCAAATGGTGAAGCCAGCCTAGTTTTCCCTGTGACTCACAGCATGTTTAGTGGCCAAAGCTATCCCTCTGGTGTCCAGGAGCCTTTTATTTCCCCAGTTAGCACCAACCCCTCTCCTATCCTCAGTTGCTATTTCTCAGAAATTTTAGTTACATAAAATTCAAAAGGTCAGTTAGCCAACTGGGTAAACTAAGCTTTGTAAATAAGGAAGAGAGAAGTAGAGGATCCAATAACACCCCCACTTGCTGCCATTATGTCACTATTTCCCATTTTGTACACATCAGTTAATTTCTCACAAACCCTGGGTCCCACTCAGAGCAATATTAAAAGCCTACTTTAAAACATTTTAAAAGTATATTCAGTTGTTGTATTTAATAGTGCTTTGGCCTTATAAATTTCTGTAATTGTCATAAAAACCCTAGGTTCCACCTGGACAAACTTGGGGCTCCACCAGTAGTGGAGTAGTACTGGCCACCAGTTAAGAATCACAGATCTAACAAATGAATGAATGATGATTCCTAAGAAACACTTAAGCTCAAGGATGACATACTCTTCAGATGTATTTTCTTCAGGCAGGTCTTCATGGGTCTTGTGCCAGAGGTTTTCAAAAGCTCACAAATACAAATAAAACTCTATTATATGGTATGCTTCTCTTCTTCCACTCAAGAGTGCTCCATGTTGGGGCGCCAGGGCAGCTCAGTCAGTTAAGCTTCTAACTTGGGCTCAGGTCACAATCTCATGGTTCAGGTTAGTGCGTTCGAGCCCCGTGTCGGGCTCTGCGCTGACAGCTGGGAGCCTGGAAGTTGCTTCGGATTCTGTGTCTCCCTCTCTCTCTCTGCCCCTCCCCTGCTTGTCCTCTCTCTCTCTCTCTCTCAAAAATAAATAAGCATTAAAAAGTGTTTTTTTTTTTTTAAACAGAATGCTCCATGTCTAACCAGCAAACCATAACTAGGAGTAAAGAATACGAAGTCAACCAGTGAAAATGTGAATATCTATTACTCATTAGTTATGTGATCATATACAGGTTGCTTAGTTAGGCTATAAAGGGAAAAATACAAGCAACCACCTTTAGCCCCACTATAAACCCACTGGGACCTTTAGTGCTACTCCTTCCTCAAAGTACTATAAAGTACTATGTATATATATTATATATATATTATATATATAATATATATATACACACACGCACACACACTATATAGTATTATATATATATATATACAGTAAAGTACTATATATATATATATATGTATATGTATGGTGTGTGTGTGTGTGTGTGTAAAGTGTTACTGGCATCTGATGGCATTGGCTTCTCCAACCTTAACAAGACCTTCAAATGATACTGTCACAAGATGAGGCCCCAATGCCTACAAACAAAGCAGACGCTGCCATAGACACCCAAAGGAACCAAGTCTAAATTCATCCAAGACAGGAGAGACTCTTACCTTAAGGATTTCTTCATTTTCCATTTTTTAAAAATCAGAACATTTAAACAAAAGACCTCTCTGTATCAAAAAAATACACACAGATATATAGATATATAGATAGATAGATCTGCATGTATATATATAAATGTACATCGACCACCAATGTGAATACTTCCTACACTTTATGTGGTGTATCACCTGCAAAGCCATGTGTGGTACTAACCCCCTCTTTATAAGTAAATGAGATTTTATCTTGCCATTTAAATCCTTTAGAACAAATTTCTATTATTCAACAAATTTCTATTATTATTATTATTGTTCAGTAATGCCCAGCCTATACATCTATGATACAAAAAGCCTGTAACATTAATACTGTCTTTCCCAGACAATAACACAACGTCATTATAATCAAGTTCCACCATACACTAAATGCCTTGCACTTTCTAAACGAGAAAAACAAACATTAGAAACACTGAAACCACTTTCTAAATGCTTTTCAATATTTTGGAGTCTGGTAAAATTTCTAGTCAGTCCAAAATGTTTACATTGCCAACATACACTTACCAGTGCCACTCTAGCCTGCCTTTTCTCTGTTTGTCTTCTCATATTTCTTATATTAACAGAAAACAAGCTATAGCTGTAGCAAAGTATGCTTATAGTTCAAATCTGGACAAAGATTCCCAGGAAAAGCAAGCACAAAAAAATAAATAAATAAATAAAAAGAAGCAAAATATGTTGAAATTACGTTAGATTCCCCTGTTAAATTGAAATAAAAATTTCTTTGGAAAGTTAAAATTCGCTTGTTTGTTCCCTTTGGTTTGGTTTTGCTAATTTTATTTGTTTTTAGGGTAGAGGAGGGTTGTTAAGGATTTGGAACAGGAGACAAGTACCTTTCATTTTTTAAACATATTGGGTTTATGGACTGATATTAATTTGTATATAGGTATGTTAAAGAAATCTTTGGGTGAGCCTTTGAGCTCCAATCTCATGGCCATACCTGAGTCTAGAAGAAACTTCATTCACATTAAATGCAGGGAGAAAGAACATGTTTATAATCGGAAAAAGAAATCGTTTATAATTAAGCAGAGCTGAATGCTCGAACAGACAATATGCAGGGAATAAAAATGAAAAACATTTCGGTCCTTCTTTTGCTTTCTTGGTCTAACACATCTCTCCTTGATGAGCTAGTCTGACCACAGCTGGGCTTTACATTTCTGTAATTAGCACAGCAGAAGCCCAGGCGAGGGCTCGGCTTTACTTCTTCTATTGTTTGCACGTTGGGGGGCAGGATTCTAAATGTCAGATGCTTCTTCCTATTGCAAAGTGGCCTACTAGCTCCTTAAAACCAGTTTGAAAACCTTTCAAGAATCATTGAATTGGGCCCCATATCCCACATTAGACAGAGATTCCAGCAGCAGGGACCTCCAAAGGGCTTGTCAGTTTTCTCAGGAAAAAAATAAGAATAAAAATAAATGAGCTTTTAGGCTGCCTTGTGGAAAGCTCGGGTGTAAATATAGAGGTACTGGACCCTGCCCCTGGGTTTCATTTTCATGTCATTCCACAGAGGAAGGATGCTTTCTTTTAAGTCAGAAACCTGGAGGAAAAGCCAAATTGTGACTTCTGTGTGTGAGCTTTAGAATTCTGAGATGTTCATTTTCATACCTACTTACTGACAGCTAGGTCTCCCAAGTCAGTAAATAACTGAAGAAGAAAAAGTTTGGATTCTTGTTTTCCTGACAGTTATATAATATGTAGGCCCTGTAAAACACTAGGCACTGATTTTATATCACTAGAAAACTGCCGGCTATCCAGACACCTAAAAGTTTTATATAGTCCTAATTACTGCAGCATAGAGTGGTAGGGAACTAAATCAACTGTTCCATTTTTTTTCCCCTTGTGAGTTGCCAACCCCTGGAAATAAAGCTGAGGATTAACTTAAATGGGAAAGAACCCCTACGTTGCTTAGGTTATTTGAAAAGTCCATGCAACTTGGACACACATTCTCTTCCTCTTTTTCTATTTTTCTAGGTTAGATGAAACTCTAAAGACCATGATGAAAAACATTATCCTGGGAGCCATCCAGGGCAGCCTTGTCTAAGGCCCATTACTGAGTAAACACGGTATAAACTTCCACTGAGCAAACTGGGCACACCACCACAAAACCAAGGAGCAAGGTCACTGATTCCTAACATGAAGGGCAGCGATCAGGATGATGGGGGAAGGAGGATAGAGTAGGATAACTTTTCACCCCTGGTGGGTCTTGAGCCCACCCCAAATTTGAGAACCACTACATCACACAAAATTTCCCAAACTCTACTTTTCTTCTACCAGAAAGGGAAGAATTTGGTGCCAGCACCACCATGACAAGTCTTGATGGAAAGGCGAAACCCTATTTAGAAGATAGGAATCATTTCACCGATGAGTGACAATTTCTTTCTCACGTATCAATAATCTCATCAAGCAGTCAAATGCTTACCTAGGGTTAGCTTTTAATTCTTAGAGAATGAAATGAGGTAGACAGCTTAAGGAGAGGAAAAGTCATTAGAAAAAAAGAGTAGCACCTTGTACTTACTTGGATCTGCTCCACCTTTAACCGTAGTCTCTAGTGATAATGCTCACCACTCCCCGGAACTTCCATAATTTCTCTTCAGACTAACATATTATTTGGCCTACAGTAGAAAAGATATTGTGGAGAGTCACAACACAATTCATGTATTTGGATCCATTCCATTTCCCTTCCCTTGTATATGTGTTTTTATGTGTGTACCTACATGTATGTGCATGAGTGTATGTGTGCTCATGCATGTATATGTGCCTGTAAAAGCATTCATTCTCAACAATACAGCTCAGCACGGTTCATCAGAATTTTCTATAATGGTGGAAATGTTCTACATCTGCACTGCCCAATATGGTAGCCACTAGCCACCTGTGGTTTGTGTGACTGAGAAATTAAAATTTTAATTAATTTTAAGTTAAATAGCCACATGTGACTAAATAATGACTACTGTATTGGCCAGAGCAGATATAGAGGCTCATTGTCTTTATTAGATATAATAATGGCACATGTTGGCATAAATATATGCCAGTATAAATGTTTTAGTTGTCCACAGATCAATCCCAAATACATAGAAGAGTAGATTGCATGTGGTATATATAATACATATATACAAGCATATGAATGGATGAGTCTTGACCAGCTCATTTGTCAGAAATAAGCTATGTAGTCATTAAGGAATTCAGGATACCAGCAACTTCCATGGTTGTTCTAAGGACTGCCATTCCATTTAGCTGAAATGGGAGAAAGCATAGAGGAGGCTATGTCAGAGGTTTTGATAGGTCAGGCCTCCAAACAGGCTACTTCCACTTATGTTTCATTGACTAGAACTCAGTCACACGTGCTTCTATCAGCAAAGATCAAAAATATAGCTATACTTAGAAAGAAGGTTAATAGATTTTGATAACCAGCAGTACATGCCACTACAAGTGATCTTTTCTCTATTTTCAAAGTTTTCTATAAATGGCACACTTCCCTAAAACAAGAGAAAACTAAAGTAAGTTTTATTTTTGAAGGGGATACCAAGTATTTTTCCATAAGAAGATACAATAACTAATATTTAAGGTTGAAATATACTTCTTAAGTCCTTGAAAAGGGTTAATAGGGAAACATAAACTTTATTTATAGAAGATACAGTAAATTAGAGCTAAAACAGACATTTGTTATTAGTCATTTGGGACATAAAAGTGTATATATATATATATATATATATATATATATATATATATGTATGCACATATTACTTGTAAATAAAATAAGATATTTTCCCCCCTCTCATCCCAAGGTGAAAATTGGTGAGCCAATTTTGTCCCCCTGGCAGCAGTATCACAATAAGATAAGGAATCTGAGTCCAGAAAGTGTAGCTACTTCTCCAAGGTCACAAAGCTAATTAGCTGACCAATCAGAAATGATTCTCAGGTGTTCTGACCACCAATCCAGAGTTATTTCACTATACTATAGTGAATCCTCATATTAGTGAATACACAACTCAGCATCCCACTTGTCTACAATGTAAATGAGAGAGAGAAAAAAATGAACAATGTCTTCTAAGATATGATATAGTAGCTGGTTGGGGTGTTTTTGTTTGGTTGCTTTTTGACTTGGTTGTATTTCTTTTAGGGTTTTTTTTCTCCCTTGTGTAGTAAATAACACAGGAAGAAGTATACCCAGAGTTTCAATAACCATCATTTGTAAAACTGCTGGGGAAGAGGAAATGGAAATCAAGTCCAAGAAAAACTCACACCCAGTCAGCCTGCTAATGACCAAATGACTTCTACAGGTCACAGTGTGTTTTGCCATCTTTGCACCCCTCCATGACAAAGAATGGTAAGTATCAGGAAGGGTGGTTTATACCTTCCCAAGTGCAAATCTAAGATTTGTTAAAAAGAAAAAGTTTCCCAGGGTTTCCAGTACCAAAGAGATCAAGGATGGCTGACTTTTCTAAGGAAATAGCATGGCCGCTGTTTCCAACCAAGCACCAGCTAATGGAAAAAAAATTCAAAACGGCACAGCTCACAAGCACCTATATGAAACATGCACTATGTTCAGAGTAAAAAACAAGGGACGGATGTCTGTAACATTAGAAATGGCTTTCGAAACCTATGAAAGTAATTTTAGAGCTACTTTAAAATATTTTATGCAGGAAAGATAATGGTACTGTTATACACATTAGAATAATTTGACAAGAACAAAGTTGATGGTCCTGATGTTGCAGCGGGTTGAAAATAATGACATTTTTATCAGGTTTTATTAGAGACTATTGTAACTGTATTTGAGAGTGAGAAGAAACTGTAAATTTTCAGAATTATTTTAAAGTCTTTTAAAGTACCTCCAGAAGTAAGCATAATCCAACTTTTCCTTTTAGTGACTGCTTAATCTTGTATGGTAAGAAAAGTTATATTCTTTCCTTTTAGTAGAACAGGTAAAATTGTTACTTAGACCATCAAAGCCATTAAATTTGTTTTTCAAAAGAACCACCTCTTAGATTCCATAACACTGTCATTCTAGATACTTTCCTACTACCATTTTAATGAAAGAAAAAATCGGGCTAAAATTGCACTATCTGACCTTCGCATTAATAGTCTTGCCTCTTGCCTGTCAAGCTAATAAAGAGTTCAGGGAATCATAAGGACTCATCTGGAAACGATAGAATTTCTGCTTTTGTCTTTCTTCCCTGGACACTAATGGCTTTTTGTCAGTCTTCTTCACTCAGTGTATGACACATGAAGCCTTTCCATTTTAGATGTCCATTAACTTCAAGCATTATGACAAGAACAAGGCAACCCCCTAAAGAAACTAAACTCAAACACTCATATTAAATTTCTCCAATTCCTCAGCTTATAAGGTGCTGTTTTCAATTGTCAATAATGTTCATAAGAGTAAGCGATATCCATTGCTAATTAAAACAAGCTGTTTAAACAAACACAAAAGGTCACCAAGACTGCAGATCAACATATTCATGTTATGGTTTGGTCTCCTGGTCATTACCATGTGATGATTTGTTTCTATCTTGTAGGTACCTATTTTTCTAAGTAACAAATGTAGAAAAGAAGCACACAGAAAGCAACAGTCCACAATAGGTGCCAGGAGGCCAGGGTGCCAGTGATGCAGTGGGTATTGTTTCCTGGAGATCAATGATGTGCAGCATTATCACAGCAAATGAAAGTGAAGAAATTTTCATTTACTTTTCCTGAGTTCATAGAGATCAAAGGCATAAACTACAGGGAAAATGCAGTTTTTATTAGGAAAAGTGACACCTGTAGTTTTCTGCAAGATTTTTAAACAACCTTCTATCTATATAGATGTGCTATTAAGGCACAAATAAAATGTAATACCTTGTCTGACATGCTGAGCAATGGCTTATTTTAAGTTTTATTTTCATGCAACTAAGACCCCTATAAAATATTTTGAAACTATTTGCTCAATCTTTGCTTGAGCTCTGACATTTGAAACTGACTTTTCTTTTAAACTTGTATTCCCTAACAGTATATTAATTACATAGAGAATATAATCTCTGAATTAATATCAAACCAATTGAGTAAGCCAGTAAAAGGAGTGAGATAGACTTTTTAAGCTTCTTAATATTAAGTTGTGTGATTCAGTTATTATAATCAATTCCAAATTATCCACAGAAGTAGAAGGGAGGAATAATTTAAAGTAATGAAACCCAGAGATAATTCCCAAACCTTACTTTAGCCAATAGTATCAACAATGTCCTCCAAAGCTTTTAGCCAAAATATTTATGCACAATTGTGTTACTAATTTACAGATTTTTAATTCATTTTATTTAATTTTTTCTGGCCTAAGTTATAGCAGATGTATAAATGAATCTTGAGGGAAGAAAGAGTAGAAAATAATCTTTGTCGCTCATATTACATTCCTGTCTGAGTGATAAAAACCT
This sequence comes from Leopardus geoffroyi, assembly GCF_018350155.1. Taxonomy (NCBI): domain Eukaryota; kingdom Metazoa; phylum Chordata; class Mammalia; order Carnivora; family Felidae; genus Leopardus; species Leopardus geoffroyi. The sequence continues at coordinate 74,832,819 of NC_059328.1, forward strand.
TTACATACATCATCTCATTTCATTCTGTGAGGCTAGTAATATTACCCACAAATTGAAAATACAGTTATTAAATCTCAGGGTTTACGTAAGTTATTCAAAGTCATCTACCTAGCAAGGAGTGGAATCCATGTAAACACTCCAATTATATAATCAAGTCCAGCAGCCCTAGAATTTGCCTCAACTCAATATGATCCTTTTACTTTAGCTAACCAGAAGAAATACCGAGTTTGAAAGTTTTAAATGGCATTTATTTGCAGGACATAATAGAGTTGCCTTCTTCCATTCTAACCCTATGATTATACATATCGTGACTTTGCTTCCAACTTTACAGCATTGTAGTTGTTTGGCACATGGAAACACTTCATTAGTTACCATACAGTGAAAACAATACAGCTGGATAGTAATGTTGACTTTGCCATTCAATGCAAAAAAAAAAAAAAGAAAAGAAATTCAGATGTTTTTATCTAAAGAGCTATAACGTTTAGACATTTGAAAATTGTGGTTCTTACATTCTGAAATTCTGCAGAACTTGTAGCCATCAGTTAAACTCCACTCAACTATATTCTCATTTTATTGCCTGCAAAATTAAAAAGTAGGCACTTTGGGTACATACAGCACTATGCAAAACAAGCAACCTCAAAATCAGAATCTACAGGACAGTGCATTAAAAGTTAAATCTGACACTTTTCCTACTCAGCTAAGTAGTCTCTACTCAAAAAACTACTTTTATCAAGTATAATCCAAGCCAAGATGAGTATTTTGCCAAAACTTCAGAACCCATTTATACATCACCAAATTCAGTTCAAATTGTTTTGCATGAGTAAAAGCATGAGAAACTGTGTATTAAATGTTTCTATACCTTAGGGGAAAGACTAAGCTGCATACATATTCAAAATAATATAGAACTAGGGTGTTTAACATAAAAATAAATAAATCAGAATATTGGATTAAATGTCCTTTAATAACCTTAGTTCATAAAGTATAATGGAAAAGACATTTCCACCTTTTTTTTATTTTCTCAAACATAAAATGACAAAGAGAACCTGAAGGCACTTTTGATGACAAGAAAACAAAAGTTCATTCAACTTAACTACCGCCACATAGACTCTCCATTGCCCTTCTTTTTCTTCTTCCTCCCCACTTTCCTAGGCGTTAACATATTCACCAGAACCTTACTAGGAAAAACCAAAGAGCACAATATTCAAACCCATTGATTCTTGCTATATCTTAGCTACTCTGATAAAAGGTCTGGTGGAGAAAGGGTTTACCCCACAAAGCGAGGTGCACCATTGATGATCTGCAAGACTGAATTTCTCCAGGCAATTGAGAGCTGACTATAAATGAGGTGCCCCAACACTATTAGGGAAGCAGTAGCTCCAGTATAACATAGAACACATTTCATGAAATGTACAGTTGTTCATTACACCTTAAGAAAATTAAGACTTCATTGCATGATCACCTCTGAACATCAATCTTTACAACAAACCAGAAAGAACATAGGACTTAAAAGAAGGCCTGGATTCAAATCTCAGCTCTCATCCTTGTTAGTTATATGACCTCAGGATAGTCATTTAATGTTTCCAGAACTTAGTGTTTTCATGCAAAGTTAAAATAATAGAACATTAATTTGTTGCAAGAACCCAATGAAAAAAGACACCTTAAGTATCTAGCACAGAATCTGGCACCTAAAAGGTACACAATAATGTCAAGGAGAACTCTGATAATGCAGTTATTCCAATAAAGTGATATGTCAGTGAAAATGATCCAATAACCTCATCTTATCGATCTTCAGTTCCCATAAAAATGACTTTTAAAAAAATCCACCATATGTAATTACAGAGTACAGCACACCAAAGGAAAGAAGAGGAAATGGGTAGGCCACAGTGAAAACTCTTATATTTCTGCCAGAAGCTCATGTGCACACATTTGTGAACTCATGGTCAAGACAGGATGAGAATGGGGTAGAAATATTTGATTCGATTTTAAATGAAAACTCAGATGGCCACTTGATTTTGCATAAGAGCTTCAATGGCAAGGTTTACAAACTTGGTGGTCAGTTACTAATTTAATAGTACATAATAGGTGCATGTGTAATTCTGTCATAGATTAGAGACCTCCAGGCCATTTTAAAAAATGTAACATATTTGTACATATTATAGGAAAAGTGATAATAGTGAGTGACCTGTGATTTGAGGAATGCATTGAAAAATACAAGGTCAACTAAATATTGAATATAGATCCTTTAAACAGTGTTAAGAACAAGTTCAAATATAATATATCTTATACTTGGGGTACAGTGAGAAAAAAATAGAAGAAAAGATTTTATGACTAGTTACTTCTAGACAACAAAAATGTATAAATATGTTCTGCAATTCCATTTTATTTCTGCACCAAGATATAATATGGGAATTTAATAATAAACTGCATTTGAGATCAACAAAAAAGTTCAGCTGATAACTATACACTAGACATTAACAAATGTAATTAATATGAATGTCACAGCACAAGTATTTTAAATATGATAATGTATCATATATACTCACAAAGATCACTCTCGAAATAACTCTTGGGGCACTTGAGTGGCTCAATCGGTTAAGCATCTGCCTTCAGATCGGGTCAAAATCTCATGGTTTGTGGGTTTGAACCCCGCGTCAGCTGTCAGCACAGAGCCTAGAGCCTGCTTCAGATTCCGTGTCTTCCTCCCTCTCTGCCCATCCCCCATTCTCTCTCTCTCTCTCTCTCTCTCTCTGCCCATCTCCCCCATCTCTCTCAAAAATAAGTAAACATTAAAAACAAAAACAGACTCTCAATGATCCTTGCAACAGAATTTCCTCACTCTGCTTCCAGTATGAGTAGGTAGGAAATCCAAAGGCCTTTTTTATTTTTAATTTTTGAAGTTTATTCATTTATTTTGAGAGAGACAGAGAGTGCAAGCTGGGGAAGGCAGAGAGAGAGAGGGAGAGAGAGAATCCCAAGCAGGCTCCATGCTGTCAGTGCAGAGCCCAACACAAGGTTTAATCTCACAATCATGAGATCATGACCTGAGCCAAAATCAAGAGTCAGATGCTTAACTGACTGAGCCACCCAGGTGACCCTAAAGGCCTTTTTTAATTTGAATTTCCTCCATTCCTTTTAGATCCAGTTGGCAGTGCTTCCATTAGTACAATTCTCTTAAACCTTCTGTGGGTCTTCTACAAATCTTATTAAGGTTCACTCTGCTAGACAAAAGCCACACCCACAGATCTTGTTTCAATATGTCCTTGCCTACTGCAAGTTTCCTATAATTCTGCAGCAGAAAACCACCCTAAATATTCTTAGAAGCTCTGTTGTTCAGTAGAAAGGTTTTGTGAAAAATGCTTTTCAAATATGTACAGGGAATTTTTTTTTTTCTGTTATAGGCACTACCTTAAATCTTTCTGGGTTTTCTCACAGAGAATTTTATAGTCAAACACATTGGTTTCACCATGTTTTCCTGACAGTGCCTGGATTTGATATTTGCCCAGAAGTCTTTTCTTATTTTTAGCATTGTTTGCTCTCTGGAGAGCCTAGGCATGAGAAACAATTTTTTGTTTTAACTCAGCTTCTTCATATTTAACCGAACTTCTTTGAACTTATCTTGTTCCTCTTGCATTTTACTCTAAACAAAAGAAAAGACCAGGTAGCAACGTCAACACTCGGCCTGGAAATATCTTTACCAAGATCATCCAGCTTATTAAGTACGTTTTCCACTTTCTGTGTTATCACAAGTGACAGCGCTGAAACTTCCATAAAGATGTAACAATGATCCCCTTTTCTCCAGCTTACAATAGCATGTTTCTCACTTTCTTTCCAGAATAGCCTCCTGAAGGGCTCCACTAACAGTCTCTTCAAGTCTCTTCCAACTTCCACTCACCACCCAGTCCCAAAGAAACTTCCACATTTTGGGGGGTTTTGTTTTAGCAACACCCCACTTCTGGTACTAAAATCTGTATCGGTTATTATGGTACTGTGACAAATTTCTGCAAACACAGTGACTTACCACCATAATAATCATTTATTACTTCTTGTGATTTCTTTGGATCATGAATTCAGAAAGGTGTCAGCTGGGAAGTTATCATTTGGGGTGTCTGATGTGATTTCAGTCAGATGTCTGCTGTAGATTCAGTCAATGGGAGGCCATTTTTTATTGAAAAGGAAGGAGAATTCTGAGGGTAGAACCAAGAGCCCAGAGGCCAAAGGGAATCATTTCCAGGCTTTAGAACCGAACTTTAATCCAGGGACTGGCAATGTGTGCCTGACCGGGCTTCAGAATCCTTTGGAGCAGTGACTTGTGTACCTCTCATTTTTCCCAGTCTGAAACAGGAGAATTGATAGAGGCAATCCTTGGCTGAAACATCATTGTATTTGGTTGGATGGAGAATCACATAACATATTGCTTTAGTTCAAAGACCTTCAAATAAACAACCATACTCAATGAGTGTTAGTTAAGTAGACTTATTCACATCTGGGCCCAAGTTAGAGGATGAGATCCTGGTCCTAGAGCTTGCACTGAGGCTGTAACACCTGAGACTTTTTGGAGCCCTGAGAGGGAGAGGTTTATTATGCATTTGAGCTTGATGTGAATTATTATGGAGGGGACTGTGGTTACTGGCCCCCAAGAGCCTTATCTCCTCATGTTAATTCCCACATCCCACATTGAATTAAGGCTGGCCTATATGATAAATAGAATATGACAGAAGTGATCGTATTTGACTTCCAAGCTTAGGTCATAAAAGATATTTCAGTTTTTGCCTTAGCCTCAGGATCTCTCACTCTTGAGGCAGTCAGTCGCCATCTCATGAGGACACCCCAGCAGCCCTGTGGGGAGCCCCATATGCAGAAAACTAACACTCATGACCAATTGTTAGCAGTGGTGAGGGAACCACCCTGAAAGTGGATCCCCCACCTCTAGTCAAGCCTTCAGATGACTGCACCCCTGGCCAACATTTCACTGCAAATGCATGAAAGACCCCAAGAGATGCCCACCTGAGGTCTTTCCAAAGATTGAGCACACAGAAAACATGAGAGGTGACAAATTATTGTTGTTATTTGAGCAACTAAGTTTTGAAATAATTTGTTACACAGCATAGTAGCTTATACAGAAATACCAGATGAAGTAAATGTTGTAAATAAATAATTATTCAAAAGTAAAAATACAGTAAAGAAAGCATAAATTATGTTTTGTAGCAGAGAAGGTACATTGAGAAAAAAAAGAAAATGTAACAGGAGTAAAGATATTTTGACTCAAGAGAAGAAATTTTATGTGTGTTTTGCAGTGCATTTTATTTCAGTAGTAAGATCTAATGTGGGACATCAGTAAGACACTATATAAGAGATCACCCAAAAACCACATGTGATAATTATATACTAGACATTAGCAGGTGCAATTAACCTGGAATTTCATTGTACAAGCATTATAAATATGTTAATGTCATACATATTAACAAAGTGCACTGAGTAACTTTTAAAAAAAACTGTAAGGGTCTAAACTTCATACTTCATAAATGGAGACCATGTTGTATACTTTCAGAATGTACGCAAAGTTAATCTTTTTATTTTTATCATTTAAAAAATATATTGTCAAAATTTCTTTTAAATGAATTTCTTTAAATAAACATGGAACCAAAAGTTTGTTTACTCTGATTTGCCTGCAATAGGCAATATGTATTAACCTATCAACTTTACATACAAACTAATTGTAATTATTACAATCCATATAATTTAGCAGGTTTTTTTTTTCAAAAATTACACCCAAGCAACACCTTTCCATATGGCCAATTAGTAGAGTTGTAAAATGCAGCAAATATATGATGCTGTATTGAACATCTGTGTTGGTTATCCTATGGGAATTTTTAATAAAGGACCAAGCAGCATATTGATGTTAATTCTACGTTACCGGGACTTTAAATAAAAAACTAAAATAAATAGCATCCATTAAACTGATCATACTGTTGTAACTCAAATTGTGTTTATTATGCTAATGGAACATGAAATTAAGAAAAAGACCTTTATGCCAGTGGAATTAATTAATGAGCTTTATGAAGGCATTGGGATGTAATTTATTTCTAGATAAGTAAGTCTAATTTGCAGTTCCACGGGTCTCTGCAATGCTGATTGTAATAGTTATTCCTGCAGATGTGCTGCTCACAGCATGTCTTTCCATTAGAACTGAACACCTCATTATATAAACTGTACCTAATTAAACATAATACAGTGGCGACTTGTTAAACTGGCCTTTTTAAGTCAGCAGCTGCCTAAGCTAATAATACTGTACACAAGATTTATATCATCTTCCCTATAACACTGATATTAAAATAGACTGCCCAAGGGATTGATAACTAATTTACCAGTATGTAACAGGTACATTTCTGATTCTGTGATAAGAGATTAAAGACCAGCAGCCCATAAAAATAAAATGAATTCAAGTCCATTTGGAACTCAAGAGTACTTGGGGAACTTTATTAAAACTACATACCTTTTTAAAAAATCAGTGAAATAGTCATGAAAAGAAAGTGAACACTAAAAGTAAAAAATATAAATAAATAAATGTGAAAGATCGAGAGGTCCTTCAGGTCTTTTTCAAGTGCATACAAAATTTTTTCAGAGTCAACATGTTGCAGTTACAATCGTCACTTAAAGTCACATCTAGATATGAAATATGGCACCTTTCCACTAGAGATAAGGAAAGCACTTAGAATGCCAGACCTTGCTCTGCTTAAATTGGGTTTTGAACTGATATCCTTAACAGAAACTATAATCATCTTCCTTTTTTTGACTGTTAGCCAGTAAGGTGAAAATAATAGTTGTGAAGCTTGAACTCCATAACACAAAGTATAGCATACACAGAGATATCTGTGCAAATTCATGTTCTCCGCCAACCCCACACTCACCTGGTTATACCATTCATCCTTCAACACTCAGCTCAGGCCTGAAATGCTCTGAAAAGCTATTCTTGACTCACCCAATCTATCTTAGGTATTTCTTGTTATATTTCCTAAATATCAGTGATTCTATGTAATTATTGCAGGTATAACTCTGTGCTAAAGATGTCCAGGATGTCTCTCCTCCCCACCAATGAATTATAGGACAATGGCTAGCTAACATCTATCACCGCAACCTAACTCCTAACTGGATCACAGTGCTGCTTAATAAATATCAGTTTATTGGATGATTCAAACAATCCTCGGCATGTGATTTTTCTGTTAATTCTTTCTGCATTCAACTCCAATAACTTTACAGGGATATAGCAGGTCACTGGGTAAATATTTGCCACTTTAATCCATTGATAGACACTGTTAAAACCAAAGTCCGTTTAACTTGTGTACTAAATACTAATTTCACATCAGACTTAGAGATGCCACACTTCACCCAACTTTGTATTTCTAAGTCATCTCTTTCTGGTCTCCAATAGCTACTTCCCCTTCCACTTATTCACAGGGAATACATTCTAAGACCCCCTAGGGGATGCCTGAAACCATAGATAATAGCAAATCCTAAATATACTATGTTTTTTCCTGTACATACACGCTTACGATAAAGTTTAATTTATAAATTAGTCACAGTAAGAGATTAACTATAACAATATACTGTAATAAAAAGTACATGAATACGGTCTCTTTTAAAATGCCTTATTATACTATATTGACCCTTCTCGTGATGATGCAAGATGATTAAATACCTATGTGATGAGATGCAGTGAGGTAAAGGACACAGGCATTGTGACATAGTATTAGGCTACTATGGACCTTCTGACCACACGTCAGAAAAAGCATCTTCTGCTTCTGGGCTGCATTGACCATAGGTGACTAAAATAGGAAAGCGAAACCCCAGATAAGGGGGCGAGTTCTGTATAAATTATTTGAGTCATGAAAGACTCTTCTCTCAACAGTTCCAAATATCACCTATTAGAAATATTATGAAGTTTCCATATGACCACTTTGAAATATTTAAACATAAGGCATAGTAGGTTCTGATACTTACAAATTGGTATTTATTTGTGGCAAATAGTAGAGCCAGTATAATCCCTGCTGTTAGCTCCTCCTAAAATGTTTATAAACCCTGTTATTCTCATTCTAGGTTAGCAAATGGCATCAACCCCAGGTTAAAAAAAAATCCATAGACTAGCCAAGAACCAATGGCCAACATGGGCTGAAAAAATAAACTAGGCAAATCAGATTTCATTTTGGAGAAGATTAGAAAAAAAAAAAAAAAAAAACATGATTAGTTAGAAATAAAGCTGCATGTGAATGAGCTGCATTCATGAGACCGGGTAAGATCCATGGTAGGCCAAAGCCATATAGAAGCTAATGACATGAAAGCACAGAAGAGACACAGTATCAGGTGAGAAGTGTTGGTCAGAAAAGAGCAGCACGACTGCTCCGTTGGAAGTAGAGATGCTACCAGAGAAACAACTTGAGCTTTCCTGTTGTGATTCCATTCCACATAGGGAAAAGTCTTTTTCTTCAGTCAGCCTAAGTACGTATCTGGTTTTTTATAGCCAAAAGAACCAAAATCAAATGCATCATTAAAAGGGAGGCATATAGCGCCTGGGTGGCTCAGTCGGTTAAGCGTCCGACTTCAGCTCAGGTCACAATCTCATGGTCCGTGAGTTCGAGCCCCGCGTCGGGCTCTGGGCTGATGGCTCAGAGCCTGGAGCCTGTTTCCGATTCTGTGTCTCCCTCTCTCTCTGCCTCTCCCCCGTTCATGCTCTGTCTCTCTCTGTCTCAAAAATAAAATAAACGTTAAAAAAAAAAAGGGAGGCATATAAATTGGTATAATGCTGGTTGCTATAATAAATAAACCCCAAAACTTCAGTAGCTGTTCTATTAAAAGTAGGCTGACGCATGCATTCAAAGGCCAAAGAAATCACTGCTTCCAAACCATTTGCAATGATTACACCAGAAGTGTGGGTTTGAAGATCTAATGAAGATACCAAGTCTACCAAGGAGAACTAATAACTCCAACAAAGACGAGAGAGGGAGAGAGAGTTTTAATTCTATTTGTTTCTCTTTTATTAAATTTATTTATTTTGAGACAGAGACAGTGAAAATGGGGGAGGGGCAGAGAGAGAGGGAGAGAGAGAATCCCAAGCAGGCTCCATACTGTCCGCTCAGAGCCCAGCACAGGGCTCAAACTCACAAAACCGTGAGCTCATGACCTGAGCTGAAATCAAGAGTTGGACACTAACCAACTGAGCCACATAGGTGCCCCTCTATTTATTTCTTAATACAATTCTTTCAAATCATGGAGAATATCAGAACCATGTCTGAAAGGGTCATTTTCTGCACTGTTCTATCACTGTCGATCTACCTTAAAGAGGAAGCAACAGGGAATAATGGAAGGAGTCAGAGACCTGATGGAATCCTGTCTTAATAGTTGTGTAACTTTTAGCAAGACTTTTGACTATTTCTGACCTTCGGTTACCACATCTGAAAATGACATAACACCTACTTTGCAGCTGTTGTGTAAACTAAAAGGACAATATGTAAAAGTTCCTATTTTCTGCTACAGCTTTGAAAAGTACCCTGAGTGTGGTACTATTCTTTTGATAACATGATACATCTAGATTCCTTAGAGGATCAGAATTTCTCTTTTCTGCTTTCCCAAACAACTGAGTTCTCAAACTGTGGATATCACAACAACCTCTGAATTTCAGAACACAACTCCTCAAATATCCAGGTGATCTTAGCTGTATGTTAGGCATCTAACTAGCAGTGCAAATTATTCTCCAAATCTGCACCAGCCATGATCCATTCAGTAGAATCTTAGACCCTTTGTTCTGAATGAGAAGAGACAGGATGTAACAATTGTAATTTAAAGTGTCCCCCAACCCTCTCCAAACTGCTGATAACAATGAGGTTACCCAAACCCAAATTTCACTGTCACCTCCAATCAGAGACCTCCAATCAGTCTTCTCAAGCTATCTCAGGGAGTTCTGGGGGCTGTCCCACACATTCCTACAAATACCACATCTTGTACTGACAGTGTGCCTCAACCTTCCACCCCCTGCCTCTAGGTTTCTCCTGCTTGGGAAGTCACTTGAGGGAAATTTTCACCAACATTGCTACCAGTGCCATCATTAAAAACAAAGATTCTCTGCATGGGATGCTGTCTCCTATTCATAATTTTTTTTAAGTTTATTTATTTATCACGAGAGAGAAAGAAAGCATGAGCAAGGGAGGGACAGAGAGAGAGAGAGAGAGAGAGAGAGAGAGAGAGGGAGAGAGGGAGAGAGAGAGAGAGAGAGAGAGAGAGAGAGAGAGGGAGAGAGAGAGAGAATCCCAAGCAGGTTCTGCACTGACAGCACAGATGTGGAATTCGAACTCATGAACTGAAATCAAGGGTTGATGCTTAACCAACTGAGCCACCCAGGCACCCCAATGCTGTCTCCTATTTAAATTCATATATACAAAACTCCAAAGGCCACAGGGCTAAAGCAAGACTATGTTATCTTCAAACCTCACTACACTGAAGCTTCCCTAGGCTTTCACAGAAATGGACAGGATGCACACCTTTATCATTCTATCATCTGGGCCTCAAACAAAACTATTTCTGTCTTCAAGGTTTAGGGTCTTTGCAGAAAGCTAATCTACTCCTTTCCTCTAAGAACTGCATGCTCTCCTCCCCTGTTCCCTCACTCCTCTTACCCCACTCCACTTCTAACAGAAGTAGCTTGTAAATCTCTGTCCTTCATGCAAATCAACACTAAGGGCCATAGGCTCTACCAATGTTTCACTCAAGCCCAGGCATGGAAGAAAGCCAATGAGGGTACAACCAGAGCCTTGGATATAATAAAATATATAGAAATTCACATATGAGGAAAAACCCAATCAAAATACCTCTAGACTAGAAAAAACTGTCTTGTCCTTTAAGTTCCACATGCTCAATTATAAATAACACGAGACCCAAACTACACCAGCTCACAACTAAGCTGGTAATCGGTCTCTTTAAAGATTTGTCATACAGAGGTCATCACAGGTTGACCAAAGAAAACCAAAACTACTAGATGTAGAAGTGCAGCCATCAACGTACAGAGCCAAACCTTCCTAAGTCCCTTAACATCAGAAGCCAAGCTGTGCTTCCTGTAACCGCTCTAAGTGAAATATACCCAGAATTTGAAATCCGTGTTTTTTGAGTTTATTTATTTTTGAGAGAGAGAGAGAGAGTGTGTGCAAGCAGGGGAGGGGCAGAGAAAGAGGGGGACAGAGGATCTGAAGCAGGTTTTGCACACACAGCAAAGAGCCCAATGTGGGGCTTAAACTCACTGTGAGATCATGACCTGAGCTGAAGGCAGGTAACCAACTGAGCCACCCAGACGCCCCTGAAATCCATGTTCTTAACTACATCCTGAACTGTCTGAAATAATTCCTTTAGAGAAGATTCTATTTGATTCTTGTAGAATTAGCCTTTAGAGTCTCTAAAATGAGAATACTTTATAGGTGCCCTTAGAAACAAGAGCAGAAAAGTGAATGGTGTAACATCAAAACAAAAACACCATTAATTGAAGATAATGAGATCACATTTCAGTGCTTGAAGGTGGATTATTGCCATCTTGAATCTATCCATTTAGCTCCAATTTCACAACCTCCATTTTTGTCTAAGGCGCCCTCATTTCCCACCTGAACTACCACAACAGCTTCCCACTTGCTCTCTTGCAACCTCACCTGTATTCCTGTTTTCTCTTCACCCAGCAGATCCTCATGCATTCTTCAAGATGCAGTGTAAATGTCAATTCCTCAAAAAAAAAAAAAAAAAAAAGAAGTATAAAAGAAATTCCCTGACCATTCTTGTCACAGAGAGATTAAGATCATGTGATAGGCAGAATACTGTCCCCTTCCCAGTGATGTCCTAATTCCCGGAAAATGGGAATATGTTACATTACATGACAAAGGGAGAAAGAAGAGTTTAGGTGGAATTAATATTGTTAATTAGCTTAACTAAGATAGGGAGATTATCCTGGATTTTCCAGGCGGCTTCAATGCAATCACAAGGGTCCTCAAATGTGGAAGGAGAGGAGGAGATCAGAGTAAACATGAAAAGAACTTAACCTGGGCACCATGGTGACTCAGGCGGTTTAGCATCCAACTCTTGATTTTGGCTCAGGTCATGATCTCACAGGTCATGAGTTCTAGCCCCATGTCATGCTCCACGCTAACAGTGCAAAGCCTGCTTGGGATTCTCTCCCACTCTCTGCCCCTCCCTGACTCATGTGCACACATGTTCTCTGTCTCTCTCAAAAATAAATTAAAAAAAAAAAAGACTCAACCTGCATATCTTTGAAGACGGAGAAAGGAAAGGGAGCCACATGCCAAGGAATGCAGGTGGCCTCTTGAAGCTAGAATGAGCAGGAAAACAGATTCCAGCCTAGAGAATCTAGACACCTTGATAATAGCCCAGTGAGATCCATTCTAGACTTCTGACTTCCAGAATTGTAAGATCATATATCTGTATCAACCCAGAATCAGTGAACACCACTAGAGCCCAGACTCTAGCCTCAACATACCATTTCCCTTTGAATGAAACTAAGACTGTTTAGAAAAATGGCTAACTTGGGCTCAAGGATGGTAAATGTACAAAGTTGTCTTGGAACACGTATGTACCATGTCACGAGAAAATTATCAGACTAGCGGGTGATATGTATCTATATAACTCAAGAGACAACTTGAGGGGAGAAGCCAATGATCCAAAGATAGGAAAAAATGAGCTTTATTTAAGGAGGATAAGATTACAATGGATTGAAATCTATAAACTATGCTTAAATCCATGAATTCAGAAAAATTTTATTAACAGAAAAACTGAATCATCTTTGGCAAGTGACAAGAAATCAATTCATCGTCTTGAATACCAAACAAATAAAAGGAAAATACCAAGAATTAATCCTGGCTTTTCTATGTGATCTGTATCAATAGATTGTAGACAATGGATAAGGAAAAGTATCTCGTTATAAAATTATTACAAACTCATAAATAAAAACAACTTGATAGAATATCACCATTTTACAAACCTCATTGAATTAATGAATTCAGGTGTTGAGTTGTCAATGGCAGTTAAAAACAACAAAAAAGCAAAAACCAGGTAACATGTGCATCCTGATGAAAAGAAATATAAGCACACCTGTAATATTGCCAAACGATTAAAAGTCAATCCTCCAGCCTCTGGATCCAGCTGCCGATATTCAGGAAAAGAAGAGAACAGAGGAACGTGTACAAGTGCTCCATGAGTATACAATCAGAAAAATACAGACTGTGGGAGCCGTAGCAAAAGCCCAGTTTCTTTAATAGATAAATTGTAAATCAAAGAAAGGTAAATTGTCAAATTTTGATTGTGTATTAAAAGACTCAAAAGACATCAATTTTTTTTAATATGCAAGACTAACCTATAGTGCCTGGGGAAGTCAGCAAACCATGAAGAAGGTTCAAATAAGTGATGATTATAGAAGTCAGAAGTACTACTTTCGAAAGGAAAGGCTGTAAAGAGGCCCTGGGGTGACCAGAAAGTTCTATTTTTGTCTCAGATGGTGGTCACAATGGTTTTCACTTTATAACAGTTTACTAGCTACATATTTTGGTGTTTTGGTGTTTGGCGATTCTTGTCCTTGCATTTTATTTTATAATAAAATGTTTTAAAAAATATGAATGCAGTTTCTAAGAACATAGACCACAGAGAAACAAAGAAGCAACTTCTTACCCCCTGATTTGGTTGTAGATACAGATAGAAATGAATGCTGAGGAGATTCAGAGTAATACAGTTATCAGTGGTATTAATTTCTTACAGATTTTTTTTTTATTCTTAGGAAAATGTACTTAAAGAATGAAAGTAAAGTCAGATTCACCTAAATTGTAGAAACCTTGAGAGCCTAATCATCTTTTCCCCCATAACTTTTTGCATGATTATTGTGGTTGGGAGAGGAGATAATCATTTGTGACTGACAAAATTACAAACAGCTACAAATCTTCCAATAACATTTTCATCTACACCATGGGAAATTTAAGAATTGGGCCTTTCTTTTCTCCTTAATATTGTCATCCCCTAGGTTTAGCTGAGACTAGAGGTAAAAATAACAAGTCAACTGCTTGAACTGAACCCCATCCTATTTAATTAAACAACACAGTTGACCCTTTTCAGCATAATTATTAATACTTTTAGATGTTTGCTTGAAATTTTTTTTTACTTTCATAAACATCAGAATTCCACTCAAAATTAAATTTCCAAAACATAATGGGATCAATATAATCGATAATGAACCACAGAATATAATGTTTAGACCCAATTGCTATGAAGTGAAATAAAATTGGATATTTCCCTGAAAATATATTAAAGTTAATAGAGACAGAAAGTGGATTAGTGGTTACCCAGATCCGGGAGAAGGAGGGAATGGACAGTGACCTCTAATGGTTATATGATAAAAATGCCCTAAAATTAGTGCGATTCTTGCACAACTGTGAGTAGACTAAAAGCCATTGCATTGTGCACTTTTAAAGGGTGAATTTTATGGTATGTGCATTATATCTTAATAAAGCCATTTTACACACACACACACACACACACACACACACACTCATTAATGAGCACCCTGGTGCTTTCTCTCTCCCTCACTCACTCTTGCTCTTACCCAGTCTTTTCCTACTTTCCCTTGTCCCTTGACCTGAAAGGTAAACAAGTTAATTCTTTAAAAAATCTGTTATGCGTGCTTTCTCTAAATATCAGGGCACGCATACAGTTATAAGAAGTTTGCATCCTTTTATTTTACTTACCTCAAATTAGAGCTTTGGGAATTAGTCATGCAAATTTATGCAGAATAGGAATAGGAGTGCGGTCCTAATTCAATTCAGAGACGGGAGCACTATCCCTTTAAAAACCAGAACAAACCCTACCTCACTGTTATTGTGATCTTTCTGATTTCAAGAAATAGCAACTCTTTCTGATTAAAGTGCCTCCTCACTATTATATGTATTTCTAATAGACATTAATAGCACATTACACATATTACATCCATTAAGTGAAACACATATCAGCAAATTTGTGTGCTGCATGCATCGAATGGAGCAGAAATGATAGCATACTTGATTAAAATACTGGGTAAAAGTGTTTCTATCCAGAAGTCTCTAGGAGAGATATAATTTAGTTTATGTATGTATAAATTATATTAACTGCCTTGGATTCTAAGTGTTTAAGTGTGATGCTACAGTGATTTTCAGCAACATATACCTCTCCTACATTTCTCATGCCACTACAGATTAGATATGTCTTCAAAATATAACTGCAACACCAGAATTTTATCTTATCTTTTCATGACTTCTATCTATAAACCAAATACTTCAACAACGTTTTCTAAGTTCAAACAAGACTTGTATGGTTTTTGCATCCGCAATGTTAAAGACGTAACTGGGTTTTAATTGAATTCCATCTCCACATTGTCCCTGATTATTTGAAAGTCATAGCAAATTGTACTTATAGCAAATGCTTAAAGCTTAAACATTTTATTTGCGTTTGTTTCAAGGCCAGAGATTTATTGAAACAATATCAAAAAAAACATTTTTTAAACTTTAGTAAATACAGTGTCTCATTTTATAAAGCAAAATACTCAAAATTTGTGCCAGTTTTCCTGTGGTTTGTAAAATCTGGTGTACAGTATGTTTGCTGAGTGAAGCCAAATCATCGGGATAGAAAATACGGTCCCAAGTTAATACATCACTTTACCATCTAGCATTTATCAAACATGTAGAGGAAAGTAGGAAAACAGGGCTAAACATGTTTTACATTTTAAGGTAGCAAAGACATTGGAACATTTCCTTCAAACTAGATCTCTTTCCCTAAAACAAACTAGTTCTCACTCTGAAGACACATTTTTTTTAAAGGAATTTTTTTTTTTTTTTGAAAATAACAAAACAAATTAAAAGACAGGTCTTTCTGTCCATGATGATTTCTTTTTTCCTTGTTAGGGAAAATAGAACACATTCACAGTGTCATTGTCCCTTTTATGTCCCTATGTGATTTTAGTCACAGAGATATTTAAAAAGTAGAATTGGAGGGGCACCTGGGTGGCTCAGTCGGTTAAGCAGCCGACTTCGGCTCAGGTCATGATCTCGTGGTCCGTGAGTTCAAGCCCCGCGTCGGGCTCTGTGCTGACAGCTCAGAGCCTGGAGCCTGTTTCAGATTCTGTGTCTCCCTCCTTCTCTGACCCTCCCCTGTTCATGCTCTCTCTCTCTCTCTCTGTCTCAAAAATAAATAAATGTTAAAAAAAATTTTTTTTTAAATAAAAAATAAAAAGTAGAATCGGAAACACTTAGTTAAGCCAGACAACATTAGACTAAAACCACAGCATTCTTATACCCTGATTTCTTCTCATGCTGGAGTCCTATTTATGATAAATGGTTTGACCCAGTTACAGACAGTTCTGATCGGTAGCACTAGGAGGTTGTAAAGTTCATGAATCCCTTCTCTCTTTTTCTCTAAGACACTTTCTGTTTATTTCCTTTTCATGCCCCAAAATTGCCTTTTTGCAAAAGCCTAAAATTTCCCGTCGATTCTGTATATTTTTAACTAAAATTGCACACCTAATGCACCAAATAACTTGTAACACTGAAAAGCATGTTATAAAGCCACTAAACGTGTATGAAACCTGTTTCTAGTATGACCCTGACAACCTTATATTAAACTCAAGGCATAATCTAATTTATCACACTAGTTTTTATACATTTGTATAACTCAGACTTGACAATGAATCTCTCTGCTTAGCAAAACAATGATTCAATTAAAAATGATACTGTACGTGATAAGGGATATGCCAAAGTATCAAATATTTGCTGTTTTATATTACTAGGAATGATTCTTCAGCAAAATGAGCATGGTAGAACGTACTCCTTCTGCGAGCAGAACCTTTGTTTCATTCACCATTTAATCCCCAGAACCTAAAACAGAATCTGGCACATACCATAGGTTCACCACAAACACACGAACTAAACAGAAGTCTTAGTAGTAAATTAATAAATAAATGAAACTCAGGATGATTGGTAACTATCTAAAAGGCTTCATGTAGATACCTGAAATTTGAATGTGCAGAGGGAGCATAAAACAATTGTGAATTTAATATACAATTTTTTTTCATATCCAGTGTTAGTAAAAATGTAGAAAAATAAAAAAGGAATCATCTACTGCTGATACAAATGTAAATTGGTACATTTTTGGATGATAACTTACAATATACATTATAAGCCTGAATCCAAAAGCTCAATTTCTACCAATTGATTCTATGAAAATAATCAGAGATGGGCACAAATGTTTATTGACAAAGATAATAGAGTTGTTTATAATACTAAAAAATTGAAATGCTTTATGTATCCAAAAGTAATGGAGTGATTAATTAAATTTGGAACAATCATAAAATGAAACACTATGCAGCTATTAAAAATTGTCAAAAAAGTATTCAATAACATGAAAAAGCAGTTCTGAAAATACTGTCAATTAAAAAGAAAATCACAAAACAGTATGATCCCTTTAAAAAAAAAAGTGTAGTATGCATATTCACAAGAAAGAATGGAAAATACTTCAAAATACAAATGGCAGTCTTGAGTGCCTGGATGGCTCCATCAGTTAAGTGTCCTACTTCAGCTCAGGTCATGATCTCATAGTTCGTGGGCTCAAGCCCCACGTTGGGCTCTGTGCCGACCACTCAGAGCCTGGAGTGTGCTTCAGATTCTGTGTCTCCCCTGCTCGCGCTCTGTCTCTCACTCTCAATGGTAAACATACATTAAAATTGTTTTCAATACTAATGGCAGTCATTTCTTGCTGGTGGGACTGCAAGTGATACGTATTTTCAATATTTTGTTATTGCCATTTTTCAATATTTTTCCAAATCTTCTACAATAAAAAGACATTGCTCTTGAGGTCAGGTAATTTTAATGATATTCATTTAAAAGCTAAATACAAAATATATATATATTGAAACCAGACTAAGCAGGGTTTGAAATTAAGTTCAAACACAATTTTCTTATCCTGTCTCTTTATGCATATAAGATCATCGGCATTGCAGGGTTTGACATAGGGCCTTGCACGTAGTAGATGTTCAATAAATGATACCTAATTATGATGCCTAACTACATCCAGTTAATGCTACACACAGGTATCTACAGATGAAAGTTAAGAAACATATTTTTGGAAATTTTTCCATTTTAACATCTTTATCCCCATCTAAAACATATTTCATTGCCTGTTACACAGGTCAGATAAAAAAATAATAATTGCATATGGAAGGACCATGGAAATTACAGCCAAAGCAATTGCTACTGGAGTTCACCAATGTATTTTTGAGCATATTGCTCAAACGCTTAAAATGTAACTTAAAAAAAAAATCTATCTAAAACATTTTATAACTGGCCAGCTTCTATGACAATTTAAATTTTTCCATATGGCCAACAGCTGACAGTATTATGCCAGCTTTAGAGTTCCTCTCTTTTTTTATATAAATACGCACTTTCAAAAACAGATCTCAATTATTGAGAAGAGAACGATGAATTTTTATAGAGTTCATGTTGATATAGGGCTTTGTAATACTTAACTAAACCTTTGTAGTATATCTTCTATATCGTTTTTCTCCATAGCACTCATGGAGTTTTAACTTCATGAAAATCTGGAAGAGGTGGGTTTAAGGCCCGTTAGCACTATTGATTCCATCATACCAATTTTGCACTAATAGCTTAGCTCAGTCTGAGATTTGGCTACTGAAGGAGATCCAGACTTAGATTTCAAAGATCTACAGTTGAGTCCTAGCCCCCTCACTTCTAACTTAGTTTCCTTGCTTTTAACATGGAGATAAAAAATGTTTGTATCACATGGATAGTAAGAATCAAATAAATTTAGATATAAGCAAAACTTTGTCAAAGCTAAAACCACTGTATGAGTCTCCCAAATAATGTTTCCATAAATTGGCCCCAGCTCTGCATAAAAATGGGGTTCTGAGCTTGCATGAGTTTGGGAAACCTTTTCCATGTTGGAGAATCACTGGCACATTAACGCATTAACACTGTGATTTTCAAGATTGAAGAGGAGACTGGTGGAGAGGGGTAGAAACATTTCAAAATCACCTGGAGAGAATTATCAAAATGAACATACAATCCCACACCTCTACCTCCACATACCCAGCAACCAGATCCAGACTCATCCTGGAGAAGAGCATATACTTGTTGAGGTGAGGACAATAAATCTGTTTTTTAGAAGTATCGAAGGGTTTCTGATGTATGGTTATGTCGGAGGATTTGAAACTACTCTATTAAAGGTGATAATTTCTGCATTAACATATGGGTTTAACTTTTAATCCCATTATTTCACATGTTGTTTTGAGTAATATCAATTAATAACCCACACAACTAGCATTCTTCAGAACACATCTTAGAAAACACTCTGCAATGTAAGTTAGCATTATTGCAATTACCATTCACCACAATGGCTTGAGAAAACCACATGGGTAGATAGACTGAGGTCACTCATAGACCCAGCCCCTGCATTGGACTCTTAAGGTTCTCTATGAAGTCTTGGAAAGTTGCTAGGTAAGGTTTACTCTGAAACCAGGCAGGTACGCAATCAAAATACTCAACTAAGGGAAAATATAGAAGAAAACGTCTATTACCTGAGGACAGGAAAGGTTTGTTTTGTTTTTTTTTTTTTGAAATTCACGTACATACTTAAACATAAGGCACAAGATAAATGAGTACTCCTACACAATAGGCAAGTCTAGTTTTCACAATTGTATTGTCCAAAAAAAAGTAAATCCTTACGTCTAAGTGTGCCACTTATTCTTGCCTTTGTTTATTCATTCACAAAATATTGCATATCTACTATGTAACAGCTTTAGTAGTGATTTTTTTCAGAGGCTTGTGTACCAGTTACCATTTTTTTCACAGAGAATTTCCTGCAGTGATCATATTCTGTAGCAGGACTTTTTAGTCACGACAGCTGGGCAAAATCTGAAATGGTGACCTCTCTCAATTCTGTTCTTTATACCCACTTTCTTCTTCACAACATGAGGCTTCTAGTACAAAACACCACCAGTATTCACTTCCTGACCTAGCAAAACAGAGATTTCCCCAAAAACAACAGACTGAACATTCAGGCGAGAGCAATCGCAATGCCTTGCACATAATAGGAGCTATACAATAATTTAATTTGATGTTTTTTTTAAGGTAGATCCTTTTGTTCAAAAAGTCATTTAAAAACATTTGTGTACATGTGATCAACACAGATTATGTACTATTTAACAACTGGAGAGTAGGGGATAACACAATTCAGAAATTTGCCTGTGAAGCATTTAGTATTTCCGGCGTATGAAGTCTCTGAAGGATATTGTACGTGTGCTCATGTGCTTCTGCAAGCTTATGAGCATTGAAGCAATCTGCTCATTGAGGTTGCCTCCTCTGATGTGTCTTGGTGTGTATTTCTTTGGATTTATACTGTTTGAGATTAACTCAGCTTCTTAAATCTGTAGGTTTCCTTTGCCACACTTAAAATTTTTTCCGCCATTATATCTCTGAATATGTACTGAGCCCCACGATTTTCCTCTGTTCCTTCTGGGACCCAGCTGATAGAATTGTCAGATCTTTTGTTATAGTTCCATAGATTCCTGAGGCTCTGTTAATTATTTTTCAATCTATTTTCTCTCTTTTGTTCAGACTGAGTTATTTCTATTTTTCTATTTTCAAGTTTGTTGATTCTTTCTTCTGTCCTCTCCCTTCCACTGTTGAGCCTATCCAATAAGATTTAGTTTTGGTTATGGTATTTTTCAGTTCTTGTACTCCCATTTGGTTCTTCCTCATATCTCCCATTTCTTTGCTGACACTTTCCATTTCTTCCTTTGTTTCAAGTGTACTCATGGAACTACATGCTCATGGAAGCATTTTATGATGGCTGCTTTAAAATCTTTGTCAGATAATTCCAACACTTATGTCATCCTTGCGTTAGCCTCTGTTGTCTTTTCTTGTTCAAGGTAATATTTTCCTGGTTATCAATATGACACATGATTTTGTTGTTGTTGTATTCTGCACATTGTGTGTATTATGAGACTTTGGATCTTAGTTAAGTCTTCTGTTTTGGCAGATCTCCTCTGATGTAGCAGTGGCTGGGGGAGGGGAGCTGCCTCATTTCTGCTGGCTGGGAGTCCAAGTTCAGGCTCCCTACTAGGCTTCCACTGACATCACCCTGGCTGGGAGAGAGAGAGGTGCTTCATCACGGCCCCACACATGGCCTCCACTGACACCACTGTTGAAGGGACTCACAAACTCTAGGAGTAGGTGCATGTCCCAGATTCCCCCATTCAGCCTCTCTGACACAACCTCAGTGAGGAGTGAGAGAGATGTCTCATTACTTCCAGGTGAGGGTACATGTCCGGGTTCCACATTTAGCCTTTGCTGACAAGAGAGGGAATCAGGCCACCATTTTTTTTTTTTCCCACTGTGTTTGGCTGGAGTACGGAGTGGGTATCTTCTAAAAGTTTTTTGTCTTGTTAGGCTGACCCTCCATGCTCCTTTGGCTGGAGATCAAATCATTCATTTACTGGGGCTTTCTATGTGTTTGTTTGCAATTTTAGCATTTCTAGGTTTCTGGCTTCTCCAGCACCCAGTCTGGGGTGTAAGTGGCAAAAATGAAACCCAAGGAACTCATTGCCATGTTGTTCCTCAGATCCCAAGGCCCCTAACTAATCTGCCTTCTTCTGTCCATCTTTCAGAATTTTTTCATGTTTGTTTTATATGTAATATCCAGAGTTTTTAACAGTATTTAGCAAGAAGAGGGGGAAGAAGTGTGTGTGTCCTCTTTTCCAGAATCAGAAGTCAACATATCTGAATTTAACACTCTATGTTATATGTATGTTATTTCTCCTAAGATTTTTGTGGCCTGACACTCTAGTGACTTCATTCATTTGGAGGCTTGCTTAGAAATGTTTTTCATGACTACTATATCTTTGCATATTTCTCTGAAAGATTTTCATTTCACCGTTAAAATTTTCTTAATCTGCAACATGCACCCAATTGCGTTTTTGCTGCAAACCCACATTTCTTGGAAGGTATCACATCCAGAGCCACAAAACCCAATTTCAATGAAAGTACAAAGGTAGTATACGATTATTCCACATGGGCGAAGGATGAGATGCTACTCATCATATCTTTCATAGACTTTTTCCAAATGCACACGACCAGAGTCTGATTATTCTCTTAATTTCAGCCTCACCTGAACAGATGTTCCTAGTTGATTTTCTTCTACTTGTGCACTGATAGTCTCATTTATTCTGATTATCATTTTGTGTTTTTATTGAGCATGATCTTCTATTTGCTCATTTTCATTCCCCATTCCTGTTTGAGCACCTCCATCATCTTTCACACAGTTTGCTTTTGATGTCTGAAAGAGCCAATAATACCCACAAATCTGCTGTGGCTCAGATGCTCACTACAAAAGTCTTTTCCTATTCAGTCCATCTCCTGAAGATATTTTCCTGGCAGGCAATAAAACAACTTTGGAGAAATAATGTCTCATTTACTTCTCTCCACTTAATTTGCTTTTTTAATTTTTTCTCATCTTGGGAATTTGCATGAGGGAAAAACTCCATTGTTTTTTTAGCTTGTTTCATGGACTAAACATAACCTTTGACAATATTTCAGTGATACGATGCTCATTTGAAAATTTTACTAAAAATGTAAAACCTGTTTGGTGTAGCATGCCATGCTAACTATTGTTATTTCCACATCTGCACTATTTTGAAACAAAGGATTGTAAAAATCCAAGTCATCTTGTCCCAGACCATTCTGTTGCTTAACAAAGGGGTTTCACAAAACTCAATAGGTAGGTAACAAATTCGCACAAGTAACACTAATTTGTAACCTGATTTGAAGTCTCTGTACCATCTACTCTCTTATTTTCTTTCCAATCACCCAATACAGGGTAGGAAAAAAGTAAAGAAAACAGGATTAAAAAATTATAGAAACATTAAGCCCACTGCTTTGTTTTTTCCCTCTTTGTGGCATGAATAGAATTGCTACTGAAATCCTCTTGGCTCTTATGATGTCATTAGAGAAATGCCCTCTCGCAAATCCTTTCCATTTGTCTCCTTCACTGCCTGCTCTGTAGTTGAAACAATTCTTTTCAAAATAATTTATAAGTTGTTTTGTATGACACCAGTGACATTTGTTACAGACATCAAGTTCAGCAAAAGATGCCAAATTATTTCTATTTAATTCATTTATCAAATGCTAAAGGCTATGGCAAGAATTTAGAGGACATGTCACTTAGTATCTTACAGCGAGGAGGATGGTTTTGTTCCCCGTAGGATGAGCTAACTGGGAAAGCATTGGTCAACAGGAAATCTTTTAGAGAAGAAGCAACGGTGGCATTGAACAGAGAGGCTTGAGACAGAGGCCAAGATTTAACCACTACAAACAGCTGACTTGATCTGCTGTCATTCTTTTCTTTTATAAAGTGGCTATTTTCTACTATTTCTTTAAAACTGTTTTACTTGTTTTTTCAAATTGTCATATCACATGAGTAAAAGTGATTCTTTAGATAAATCTGACTCTTTAACCTTAATTATTATCGAATTTTATACCAGCCCTATATGCACAATGGGATTCTATTTGAAACATAGGTAGAAACCATGTTCAATTTCCCTCCCTGTACTGTGCGCTATATAGTTTTCATGCAATGCAAATATTTCCCCAAACTATTTCTCCCCATTGAAATTTTACTTGAAGAATTTATCATCACAGCATGGGGTTTATAGGACTCTGCATCTGTCTTTTGGACAAGAGAATGCCTTTTCATCCATCTCTGCCCCTAGTCTTTTGAAAGTGTGTTCAAAACCACAGGGATCAGTGTCTGCTTTGGCTTCATTGACTCCACCCAATGTTAGAAAATAAGAATTGTTGGATAAAACTATTGCACCATTCTCTTATTAACTTCTATTCTTTCTATGTTTATAACTCTAGCTGTACAGCTGTCCATGATGGTGTTTTACATGTAGTGATGCTCAACCCCAAAGAAGAAAATATTCCTAGATTTATACTGAATGACGTCTTCACTTGAACTATTTTTTTAAACAGAACCATTTCAACACATGTTTCACTGTTGGTTATTAATGTATTGTGGGTATTATGAGTTCACACACACAAAAACATCTGGGTGGGAATGAAGCTCTTCACTAGTCCTTACAAATGAGAAAAGATTCTGCAACTGATAAGCAGAAAACTTCTCGATGTTGAGGCATGTGCGAGATGCCACTTAGAATTGTAATAAAGACCACTTAGGAGTAAAGATTCTTACCAAAGTCAGCTGAACAGCCTTGTTCAAATGGATCCCCAACATACCTAACGAGAGGACAGCAATCACACCATTGAGTTGTCATGTAAACTGGCCTTTGACTATTACTAGGAATCCCCTGCTGTTCTAGCCTCACACTGGCACCTGCGCCCTAGAACCTTCCCTTCTCGTAGGATGGGAAAGGAGGGATCATTCATTCTGGGATGTTTCATGCATCCATGTTAAATTCTCGATATACTATTCAAACATTTGCATGTTGATAGCACCTTGAGGTCTTTGAAGTTTATTTTTGCGCATTTTCTTATCTCTTGGCCCACATATTCCCTTTCCTTCATCCATCTGCCTTTATTTCTCCCACCATATCTATCTATATCTTGCAAAGAAATGAGACTCTAACATTTTCCCTTGCAGTACTTCTTCCCTAGAGTCCGTGCCAACAAATTGCAACCATTGATGGGCCCTGGTGTGCTAGTACGCTTCTGTGCATCGCCACTAGAAACGGTAAGAGACAATAGCAAGCACAGATCGAGCATCTAGTGTGGATATACAGCTAACATCCACCACTTGGCAAGCCGTGTTCAGGGAGGCTTACTTAGCTCTCATTCCGGGATTATTATAAAAATAAATCTTTTAACATTTGTTTGGGATTAAAAGTGAGGGAATCTAGACTCACATTTTAAAATGCACATCCTGATGAATAATAAATACAGTTAGTAAATATACATTAAGAGAGAATTATATTTTCTGCAGCTTGTTGTGTTCACTGAAGGCATTCTGCACATAACAATGAATTAACAGAACCCAAATACCAAATCGAGATTGGAGGAGTTGAGTGTATAATTTGTACCATCTCCTAGAGATGAGAGAGGCTGAAAGAGAATGAAAGGGCTCTGTGTGAGTGTAAAGAGAAGCAACCTGCAGGACAACCCAGGGCAGTAAATGGGAGGCTACCAGGGGGGTGCTGGAGAGAGACCTGGCCTCAGAGCCAACAACGTGGGTTCTACTCTTGCCTTGGCCAGCAATCCTCTGCTTCTTGGGTTCCTCAGCTGCACTGGAAACTCAAATGCCTTTGAGGATCACGGGATCTCATGGCTGCAGCACTACATGCGAGCCATGTAGCTGACAAACACGAAAGAAGGGCAGAAGTCCTGCATTTTCAGGATCTAAGAGACAGCTAAGAAAAATGATTCCATCAAATGGGCCACGAGCAAATCTGTGAAAGGAACTTTCTGCCTCCTTAGCTCCTCCTCTTTTTCCATGTTCATTTCCACAAGTCCTTCCCTTCCAAGCCCCCAGCAGTGATCAGGAGCTCATGACATCTACCTTCCCTCTAATTAGTGTTCGCTTTTATGCGCACTCCCTCATCTGCTGGACAACACCCTCCCGGACCCACCACGTCAAAGTTTAACCCCATACTCTGTTTTCTCTGGACGTCATTCTCTGTTGACACCAAGTCAGAAGAAACTCGGGCTCAGCAATCAGATAGTCTAGGTAAAAACCTAGCTCCTCTGCTTGCCGACTCTAAGACTTGTCAAATAACTTAACCCTCATGTGTCTTTGTCTCCTCATCTGCAACCTGAAGACAGTAATAGTACCAGCTTCCTAGCATTCTTGTGAGGGTAAATAGTAAGGATAAAATCTCTGGCATAGTGCCTGGCTCGTAAATAAGCACTCAGTAAATGTAAGTATTATTTGATCTAAAATGTTAATGATGTCAGTCTAATGTCACTCCTCTAAAGCAACTCCTGATTTCACCAGCCGCCTTAACATAAAGGAGAATAGAAGTGTGTGATTTTTAAACACCATGACAAGGTGCTGAGGGAGATACTTTAGGGCAGGGGGCGGAGGGACCCTTGGGACAGGCTATTCCAACCTTTACTATAGGATATTCCAACACACCGGACCAGCCCTACTTGCTGGGATTCTAAGAGCATGTTCATCCACACATCCCCTCGTTCATTTGTGTAACAACAGAAAATGCAGAGGCCTGAACCGGAAGACAGGAGGGAATATCCATCTATCTGGACGTTGTTTACTCTGGGGCCGTGTCACATGATCTGCTTTTTATCCAGAACTGGGTAAACAGAAATACTTTTGCAGAAACAAGTAAACACTGTACTGTGCAGTGATTTCACAAACAACTATTTAATAGCCCATTACCTGCTTTTCCACACAAACGATTACCAAACCTCCTTTTTTTGTGGAATGGGTGTTCATCTCTTTGTTTATGGCTTGAGGGATGGTGGGGAGGCAGAAGGGACAGGGAGGTGACACTAAAATTACTTGTCCCTCTTTGAAGCTTTCCAGGTAAGCTGTGCCCAGATTCAAGGACAATGTGTTAAGACTGACTCCTGTGTCGCCCCTGAACAGCCCTGGGAATTTTAATTGAAATTACTTTTCAGCACTGGCATGCTGCCTTATTTGCAATTTGTATTATGAAGGACGATTTTAAATAAGAAAGGTAACTTTTTCTGAAATACAGCCGCCAAAATTGTGTGTCGGCAACCCTCCCCTCCCCACCTAAGAAATACACACAAGGTTTTTTTTTTTCATTAAAGGACAGTAAACATCTTTGGATATCGATATTCAAAAGCCAACTAAAACAAGCACACAAGCTGTAGTGGGAGAAGGTCCCCGAAGTAGAAAGCTATTCATGGAAATGGAAACAAGCAGAAGAACAAACAGAAAAATCTCCATGTTTTCAGCCTACATTTCAAAGCTGCACTGAAGTCACCCAGTTCCCCCGCCCCTTGCCAGGCATTTCCTAAAAATTCATGAAACTCCATAAAACAGACTTTTCTTTTCCTTTTTCAGTATTATTTTCCCTTCTCCATTCTGCTTTAGCTTACTTACTAATGTAACAGAATATTTCTAAAGAAAAAACTAAAAACTGGTAACTCTCCATAAATGCCCTTCCTGCAAAGGCCCCCACCCCAGCTCTCACTTTTATAGTGTTCTGAGCTGCTGGCACACTGCTTTCCTGTGACTTAAGAACACTTTTCCCCAGGAGGAAATACCACAGTAAGCACGATTTACTTTTTCCAAAATGCGACCAAGTTGCAGAAAATGATGCTCAGCTAATTCTGAGATATGATGGCATCTTGGAGAGGGAGGGGGAATCAAATCCTGTTCCTGAAAGGAGGCAATCTCAAAAAACCTGCAAGTTCTTAAAATGTAAGAACACGAAGAGCCTTTTCTCGGGGCCCAGATATGTGCCAGAGATAATGCTCCAAGAGAATAATTATTTCCCTGTGACAGGCTACTATGATTATCTAGCCCATTATGAGTCAAGCCTTTGAAAATCCAAAGGTAAGCAGCAGTTAAACAGCTATAAACAGTGGTTAATGAGAATTTTGAGGGAGGATGATGAGGTGACAACACTGTGAAACCCACCACAGAAATGAATCCTGAGTATGAAAAGAATACGTTTCCCAAACGGCAGACTCCATACACTGCCCCCGTTTTTCTTCGATGATCCTCTCCTTTGTCCCCCCATCTCTCCCTTTCCTTCTTTCTCCCATCCTGTGTTCATTTTCTCCAGTTTATTTTTCTCTCTCGACTTCCTCTGCCTCTCCCCCACACCCCTGCTTTGTCTCTTCCATCGCCTTTTTTCTCTCATTTCCACACATATCCTATGACTTCCCTCCTCCAGTGCTGTGTCACAATATTGCATGGAAGTTTACTGTAAGCATATTTGGGTTCCCTGTTGTTATTTTTTTTAATCAAAGTTAACTCTTTTATATCACTCTTTCTAGGTACGAAAGGAAGTCAAGTTACAATGCTTTTTATCTTCATATGATGTGCCTGTTTATTTGAAAGCCATTTGCCAAAGATAGGGAGCAAGGAGGTAAGGAATAAAATACATGATCCTTACCCTCAAAAAAATGCCAAAGCTCTAAGAACCTCTTCCAACTAGACTCCTTTTATTCCATCTGCCTTGTTCCCCAAATCTTTTATTTTTTTTTTAATATTTATTCATCATAAATTTACTGAGTGCTTAATGTTTGCCAGGAAGTGAAAACATACAAACAATTGGTTGCCAGAAGGAGAGATTGTAAGCAACGTTTTTCTACTTTTTACTCTCCAATTTATTCCTTATTTTTCTTTGGGAGGATACTAGTGCAGAAAGAAACAAAAGAGCAGGGATAACCCCCCCCCCCACACACACACACACACCCCACAGAGTGGCCTAAAGTATTGGAACGTCTGCTTTCCTCCTGTCCCCAGTCCTTGCCTCTATGTAGACGTCACCTGAGACTTGGCCTTTCTTCTAGGCACACTGAAGAAAAAGAATTAGGCAATGGGGGTGGGGAGGGGAGACAGTATCCAGAGGCCAAATTCTTCCCCTCCCAGGTCTAAAGATCTAAAAAAAACACCAGGAAAGGAGTGCAGCCATACCCTGATGCATATAGGTGAGCACCTGCCCTGCAAGCTGGATATTCTCAATCCCAAATGGCTGAGTTTCAGAGAGGTGAAATCGCTGGCTCAGCAGGTACATAGCAGATTCTAACCCGGTCATCTCGTACCAAGACCCCTGCGCCTCCTTGCTCTACTCCATGGTTGCCCTCCACGCCTTGACAAGCTCCAACAGACTCCTTAGCACTCTGGTTAAGTTTCCTTCCTACTTAAGTGATCCTTCAACCTCTTTCCTCAGAGCCCTGTCTTTGTCTCCATTATAACATTTATTACATTGATGACAATTATTTGCTTCTCCATTACCTCAACCCCTCACATATGAACGGCTTAAGGACAGAGTAAGCATCCTCCTCATCTTTGTAACTCCTGAGATGTTTCATATAATGCCTCATACAGAGGGGTTCAACAAATGGTTGCATTGAAGTAAGATGAACACCAAAATATGGTACATTAGAAAATCTATCTTGTTCTAAAAGAATAAATGGCAAAGCAGCTAGGTTATCACAGGAAGAAAAGAGACACTAAATCCAAAAAAATTACTTATGCTGCTTCAGATTGAGGTCAAGAGAAACAAGTTTTCACGAGGGACCTATGAGAGACACAAGGACAAAAGAACCCAGTGGGTTGATCTGGATTGTAAAGTTGATAAATGAGGCAGAAAGTGTGTATTGGCCAACCCTGACAAGGCAACAGCTAAATTCCTCAGGAGAAAGGTAGAGAAGAAACAACACCTATCAGTTGGGGTTCTAACATTATAAACAATTAACTGGCCATCTAAAAAGCCTATAATCTTGCACTCAGACATGCCTTAGACAGATGTAGAACTTTTCGTGACCAGTATTTTTTTCAGCTTTATATAATTGTACAATTGTGCAATTTGTATAATTGACACATAATATTGTAAGATATTTAGAGTGTACATCAAAGTGAGTTAATATACATATACACTGTGAAAGGATTCCCCATAATCTAATTAATTAACACATCCAATCATCTTATTTACTTATTGGGTGCATTTAAGTTATAGTCAGCAAATTTGAATTATACAATAATGTTATTAACTATAGTCACCATGTTTTACACTAGCTCCTCAGACTTTATTTTATAACTGAAAGTTTGTATCCTTATACCAGCCTCTCCCCATTTCCCCCCACCCCCAGGTAACCACTTTGCCACTCTCTGTTTTTATGAGTTTGACTTTTTTTTTTTTTTTTTTTAAGATTCTACATGTAAGTGATCCCATATAGTATTGTCTTTTCTGTCTGGTTTATCTTGCTTGGCATAATGTCCTCAAGGTCCATCCATGTTGTTGCAAAGGGCAGGATTTCCTTCCTTCTTTTTTTTAAATTTATTCTCATTATTCATTTTTGAGAGAGAAAGAGAGAGACAGAGTGTGAGTGGGGGAGGGTCAGAGAAAGAGGGAGACACAGAATCTGAAGCAGGCTCCAGGTCCTGAGCTGTCATCACAGAGCCCAACACGGGACTCAAACTTACAGACCGCGAGATCATGACCTGAGCAGAAGTCGGACACTTAACTGACTGAGCCACCCACGTGCCCCAGGATTTCCCTCTCTTTTAAAGCTGAATAATAGTCCTTTCTCAATAGAGATAGAAATAGAGATGGAGATGGAGATAGAGATAGAGAGAGAGAGAGAGAGAGAGAGAGAGATAAACATCTGATAGAGATATAAACATCTTTTTATCCATTCATCCTTTAATGGACACTTTAGTTCATTTCCATATCTTGACGATCGTGAATGATTTTAGCCAGTATTTTAATTAAGCTTAAGTTGAGAGGTATACAACCAAATCCCCACCCTTTCCACACTAAACTGAAGTTTGAGCAGATCTTCAAATAAAGCTCTCTTTGAACTGAATCAACTGTAGATAAAAAATGCAACCTTCACTATGGGGTAACATCACTTCTCTTTACAGCTTTTGTTCAGATTTCTACTGCTTTAAAATATTTTTCAAAATTTTTTTCAACACATAGTGATAAACTCTTATCATTGAAATTACGTAATTCTGCTGGAGGATTTTTTCTTTTAATTTGGAAGAAAATGTTATTGATTTTATCTGAAATGCTTTTGTATATGATATGCTTATATTTATGTTACTTTTCTCACATAGAGTATTGAAAACCCAATTTTATAGATCTGCAAATAAAATGGATTTAGTAAGGTAATTTATTTAGAATGGTGGAAAAATATGGTATTCTGGTTAACTCAATGTTTTCATTAATTGAACTACCTACCCCCTACTCACCATAAGTTGGAAACTGAGCCTCAGAAACTTGGTACAATACTCTAATGAGACTTAATAAGATTTTATCTGTTTTAATTTTATTGGGTGTTGACTTCTTAGAAAATCATCATTCCAGACATTACAACTCATCATTGCAAATTCTCATTATACAGTTTACCAAGAGAGAAGTAAAATTCTAGCCATCGTCTATGAAATAGAAGATGCACAGGTGATTTTTAAAGGCCCAAGGACTGATGTTGACCTGGGTCCTGGGCAAAGATGTGAATACACAGTTCATTTTAAGTGCCTCCTTCCACCTGCCCCCCCATCAATGTCTCCATTTCTTTCTTCTTTCTTCCACCCATTTCCTGTCCCCTTTCCATCCTCCAAATTCCTCTAATCTGCTTTTTGTTACAGCTCATCACTGTTGAAGTAATAGCTAAGACATTATTAGTTCATAAGAGACACAGATGAGATTACCACAGTTCCAGGAATATTTGTACTCCTGCAGAAGCTGCACAGTTGCCTTCCAGACTAAAGGAAGAAATGATTTGTCCTCAATACAAAAAGCACTTACTAGCCTTAACCCTGGCTTTGTAGTTCAATCTCCCAGCATGTCCTCACACAAGCCTATAGCTTTCATTCCATCCCATACCTCCCTGCCACGCCACCTGCTTTTCCTTCTACCTGGTAGACTCCCACCCTTGCCCCCACCCCTCCAACCCATACCACCAAAACCTCTCCACCTTGGTGACTTGCCCTTGGATGTAGGGCCCAAGAGAACACTGCATGGAAAAGCTTTCCCAGGCCTCCCATTCTGCATTAGATGTGCCCCCAGTGCTCCGTGCACGTTAGAACACTTACTATTTCATACAATAATTATTGGCTCCTTTCTGTTTTCCCCACTAGCTAAACTGTAACTTCCTACAGGCTTATCATTCTTCTATTTTCAACATCTAGCAAATTGCCCGGTACTCACAGCTCATTAAGGTTGAACAAATGAAACATTGCAATGAAATGAAGGAGGTCTGAGATAGCACCACTTCATGGGGGATGGGATAAGTAAATGCTGGAAATACTAATTGAAAATGTTGTCACCCCACTGTCGAATATAGGACTTAATGTGCACGGAGCCCAGGGTACTATAAAGCTTCCTGGTTTTTTGTTTTAAAAAATCCCTGATACTACCTTATTAACTTTTCATTTGTTCCTTTCCCACTAAAGTACAGCACAAAGCAATCCCGTTATTTAGGCTTCCCAATTGTCTAAGTTCCAGATAAATAGGCTTACCGAGTTTGTGTGTGCTTTTATGCACTTTAATCAATATATTTCCCAGTTTGAACAAGACAATAAATTAATTCCTGTCTTTTTTAAACTAGTTTCCACTTACTCAAAGATGTCACTACACAACTTGGAAGCAGACTTGAATAGTGAAAAAAAGAGTTTCTTTGGCCCCAAAGTTAGTTAAACCTGCAAGTTTCAGTCCTGGCTCTGCCTCTGGCCTTGACTCTGTGGCCTTGGGAAATTTACATAACATTTATGCGCCTCAGTTTCCTCATCTATAAAACATAGGAGTTGGACCAGGTGATTTTTAAGCACCCTGTTGGTTTAAAATCCTATTATTATATAAATCTTTAATTTGAACGTAGAGCAGGTGGACCCTGAAAAGTACTGGAAATGACGTACTGTACTGTCACACAAAGAAGATAATCTCCATCACGGGCAATTCAATTTAAAATTCACGGCGAAGTCAAATTTGCACGCACCATGTCTGAGTGGCCAAGAGTAATAAAACGCGCACATGGAAGGAGCAGGAAGCAGAGGGGAGGGGACCCACACACTCTGTGAAACAGTACACAGCCTAAATGTATTTTCTCACACTGATGTATTTTAAATTTGTGACTATGAATATACCACAGTGAACAGCTTGAAGTTCTTTGGAACAAACATCGTCTCTTCTAAGGTCACTCCTGAAGGAACTGCAATAATAACATTTGGCATATGTAGATAGAGTGCTTTGCAGACTGGAGCATGGAGAATTATGCTCTGCATGTTCCAGAAAAGATGATCCATGATTCAGATGGAAAAAAATGTCAGGTACATTTTTGACAGTGGCAGCAAACCCAAACAGTAGAACCATGCAATCAATATGGACGCCCTCATTAAAATCCCCAAGTAGCTGTGAGTTTGATTTTCAGCAGGGTCTGGACAGGAATAATGGATTTGGTGGCCTGAAGGAACATTAGAGGTTTTAATAAAAGGAACTTAAAATTACCAGTGTTGGCCCTGGTTCCTAGGAAGCCTGGCTCCGAGTCCGCAGCAACACAGGATGAACCTAATTCCTTGCTTCTCCGATCAGTGCTATTCAGTTTAAAATGACATTTTATATACAGCCTGATAATTCCTCCTCAAAATAAACTCATAAAAATTGCTTTAAAATTCCTGATCAATGTTTCCAGTTCACATAGATACTAAACCGAATTTCCTAAAGCCTGAAAAGCTAATTATGCATTCAATTAGAGTTTCTTAATAAAGATTAAAACTCTGAAGTCTATTACAAGCCCATATTTAATTCAACTGCCATTTTATCCATGCCATGGAAGTGTAAGTGGTAACAATGAATATAAATTATAATACATGCCATAGAAAGAATGCTATTTGTCCAAGTACGTTACTATAAAGAATTAAATTTTGCTATCAGTTCCATGATCTAGTTAAAATTGGTATTCTTTATTTGGTCTTTCAATGTAGTCCAATTTCCTACTTTGAAAAACAAATTCTAGGGAATAAAGAAAAGAGATTAATTTATCATTAAGACTCTGCTTAATTGAAGTCAATTCCGAACAAACTTGAATTCAATTTCTGCTCATTAAATTGAATGTGCTCCGCGTTCCTCTCTGCATTGCTTTGAGCAAGCAGCTGAGAACAAGGGACTAACATCAAAATTATTAAATTGAGGAGATTTTATTTGGTCTTCACATGCCAGAGCCGCTTTGATGAGGAGCTGTTTTGGCACTGAAAGGAAAGAAGAGCAGCTGGAGGAAAAATCAAATGAAACTAAGCCTTGGAAAATTGAAGAAAACGCAAGCTTAATAATATTTAATAATTAAATTTCCACAAACAATAGCGGCAAATGAAGTAATCTGCAAAGTCTGTGAACTCATTTGCATAATTGATGCCGGTCCCCTGTAAATGAATAATGAAGATAATAAAAGATGTTGCTAAAAATGGGCACAATAACAGCAAATTTCATCAAGCCGCGCTCTCTGATTAATCTGCTCTTGCAAATCAGCAGCGAGAGGGGAGCGCGTGATTAACCGCGCCGAGGACTGCAGCAGGCGGCGGCGCTGCCCTTTCTCTGCGTGTCTCTGGGCGCGTCCCGCCCGCTCCCCGCGCCGCCCGCGCTCCTCTCGCCGCAGCTGCCGCTGGGGCTGCCGCGGGCGCCGCTCAGCCGGAGCGCGCC
The DNA here is from genome assembly GCF_018350155.1 of Leopardus geoffroyi. Taxonomy (NCBI): domain Eukaryota; kingdom Metazoa; phylum Chordata; class Mammalia; order Carnivora; family Felidae; genus Leopardus; species Leopardus geoffroyi. The sequence goes on from NC_059328.1 coordinate 74,867,254, forward strand.
TCCGCCCGGCCCGCCCGCGCCCCGCAGCCGCGTGCGCTGCTCCGCCACCTCGCCGCTGCCTTTTGTCGCGGCTGCCCAGCCCCCGGGTCTGCCCTTCCCCCAGCCCCAACCCCCTCTCCTTACGATCGCCAGCCCTGGAGGCTTCCCGCCTGGCCTCCGCGGGGGCGCCCCGGCCCACCGCCTATACGCGGAATAAATGAATAAAACGTTCGCAATCCGCGTGGGGAAGGGAGTGGGTGACTCCAGTGCCAGTCGGCCCCGTGCCCCCCCACCGCCGGCGCTGGGATAGGGATTCCGGGCAGTTGGGAATTTATGTTTGGGAACGAAGGTGAGAGGTGTCGGGTCCGCCCACGAGGGCAACAGCCTCTCTCTGGGAACCCTGGAATGGCTGAGTAAACGTGCAGGCTCTCAGCTTCCTCTCTCCCCATCGTCACGCACAAAAAGAATGGGCCTTGAAAAGGATGAGTTTATTATGCCACTTTAAAATGACTATTCAGAAAAGATCAGGAGGCACAATAAAAAAAATGCTTCCCACCCTGCCAATTCCCTTCCCTTAGAGAAGGAAAAAGGAAAAAAAGAGAGAAAGCAACCCACGAAGGTAGGCTGGACATTTCAGATTTTTTTTTTTTTTTTAATCAAAATAGCATTTTCCAGTTTGCGACTTACATTTTCGAGTGTATTCTTCTCAGGGCCAACCCAAGGGGCTAATAAAACCTCTGAGAGCTGTTATGCCCAAATACATTGCGTGCGGGAGTTTGTGAAAGCAACTTTGCAGAGTGCAAACCTTAGAAGATGAAAATACTCCGAAAATCACACAATCCTCTTCCAACCGAGGCGCCGCACTTTTCCAGCCCTCTAGGATAAAGTTGTCTCAGGAAAATAAAACTGTTGATAAACCATGGTTCCAGACTGTTACTTATTTTACAACCCTGGGTTTGCAATCGATCATAGCTTGGGCCTAACAGGACTGACTGGGGCTTTTCATTTGTTTATAGTGTGTGCAGTGTTTTATCCCTCAAATGTACCATGTCAGCTACGTAAAATAATGTATTATTTCTGTCCGCATCCTGGATCCACCTCCACAGTGGTTTTTGTTTAAAATAAAGGCCTTGGTTATTTTCCATTATTACAGAGTGGAAACTACAATACTAGACATCTGAGAACACATCTTTAAAATCCAGTACTGAGTTGGGAAAAACAGAGAGGAGCTCTTGTTTACTTCATTTGAAGAGCGCAATTGACTCTATCTTACTTGACCAGTTTTAACCCAGTTTGACAAACCATGAGCTTGCTTTTCCTTCAGAAAAGCCAATACGCCACCCTGAGTCCCAAACTCCATCTTTCCCAGTGTCATGTCACCAAATAAACCTGTGAACTCCCTTTTTTTGCTAAGCAAGTGGTTCATACATTGCAATTAATTTTTCTGGTGCAAAGACTACACTGTAATTTTCCCTGACTCCTCTCTAAAAGTACAAAGAAATGCTAGCATCAGACAATGTTGAGCCAGAGGAAACTTCCTTGATTCACATGGGAGGAAACGGAGACCGATAGAAGTGAAGTGACTGCCCACTCTCACACAGGCCCTACCGCGAGCTCCAGGTCTCTGTGCTCCCGGACCATTGATCTCTCACCACCTCCAGCCTCTCATGGAAGGAAGGAAACTGAAAAGGGACTCAAGAGCAATATTTCAGGAAACACAGGGAAACCAAGGGAAGGCGGTAAAGAATTAATGGGATGTGGGAAAGGTTAGGAATGATAAATCCAGGTGATAAAATGAGTGTCAAAGAATCAGGAGCCAGATGGTGGTAGAGGAACCAGGGAAGGGCAGAGATGGTATAAAAACTAATCTGGCAAAATAAGGACCGTGGAGAGGAAGTAAGTGGTTTTTAAGATGTCTCAAACATGGGGTCGAAGCTAGGTCAAGAGAAGAACAGAAAAGTCCACAGGAATGTTTGTAGACTGGCAGGAGGAGAGGATAAGTGCACTGGTGTCCAAAAGATTCTTTCTGTGCAGTGCTTCTGAGGAAGAAACGGTGACAAACTGCCTCATGAGAATGAACTAGTGGAGGATCGGAGACACACAAGGAATGGCTGCAGTCAAGGTGAATTGTAGGCAGTTGTTTGAGTTTCATCCCAAGAGCATGATGAGAATGTCAGGGCCTGACCCACAGCAAGGGTGCTTCATCTGCTCAGAGACAGAGTATCCTAAAACCATCAGCCCTCGGATGAAAAGCAGGCTGTCCTCGGATGAAAAGCAGGTGTCACCTAGCAGCCTAATGCCAGGCAGAGAGAATTTAGGCTTCCGGATCCCCATCTGTGCCTGCCGGTGGAGGACACCACTCTCCCGGTTAAGACCTGGAATTGTGCATTCGGGAAGGGCCCTGAACAGAGGCCCTCAGGGTTCTTTGTGGTTTCCTGTTCCAAATCACCCTAGTGTATAAAATAAGAATGTGTTCTACGGTGTTCCTAGGCTTATCAGTTCTCGTGTAAGAAATGAACAATCCTCATGGTCACTTGAAGACATCCACACTTTGGAAACGCCTAGGCTACCAGAACGTGACAATAAAATTCATTTCAATCTGCCAGTCTTAAAAGTTAATCGGACAGGTATGCTTTAGTCTATTCCTGGCTAACATAGAAGCTATGAAAAATTAGGTGATGTTTTTAACCAACTCCTTGGGTTTTTTCTCTCAGACTTCTCTTTTTCTTTCTTTTCTTTTTTTCTCTTTTTATTTATTTATTTATTTTTTAGTTACTTATTTTTTTTTTAAAGACTGACGAGTTTGGGCAAGGGCCTAACACTCTAAGCAAATGAACTTGGCAGCAGTGTTTCTGAAACCCTGGGTTCTGGAATACTTTATGGCTCTTCATCACCTTCAAGAGCTGTCCTTATGAGGCCAGGAATCTAGCTGAGTTCCATGTGGGTAGAAAATGTAATGCTCTGGTTGCCTGGATACTCTGGTTAACCGATGGTGACCACATGCATTAGAAACCAGCGTCTGATTCGTAGAAACTTTGAAGGAGATGCCAGCTCTCCTGATATGCAGCAATAGGCAGAAATTGTTGGTAATCTGGCAAATTAAAATATTCATACTGTGTGATGTTTACTGTCTGTTTATATCCCGAAATTTGCACACAGTCCAGAGTTATTATTTCCTCCAAATAATTTATCTCTAGTGAATAATGATGTTTTTTGTTGTGAGCCCCTGGTCCAAATAGCAAGCCTTTCCAGTCACGATTATCTACAACTATTAAATGTTTTCCCATTCAATTAAACTTTTCTTACAGAAAGTTTTATTAAAATTGTCAGAAATTATTTAAAAATTAGCATATAAACTAAAGAAAGCAATATTTAAGTAGGATACCCATAAGCCATTTAAAGCATAATTTATGGATATATAGACATTTTAAACAATTAGGGATTTTTCCCCACTGGTTATTAATTCTTTTTGATGATAGTTTTTCTGTCTACCCTCCTCCCAAGCTAAAAAGCACAAGTTATTTATAATTCCTGGTTTGTGAAGAATTTTTGAGGCTTTATTTACAACCCCCTCAAAACGAGTGTCAAAGGCTGTGCATCTGCCCTATTTCTATTTACTCTAATCTCTGTCAAAAGCTCTGCATCTGCCCTATTTCTATTTACTCTACCCTTCTCTCTAGCAGGAAAGCCAAGAGAAAAGAGAAATAAAGGAGAAGTCTGCAATTCTAAATTCCTTAACTCCTGCTCTTTTCCTATCTCACCATATTGGATTTAATCAGCTTGTGCTGAGCATGTGACAGACACTGGGGTGAATAAATAAAACCCCCGTCCTCCAGGAGCTTAAAGACACCTGGGGAATACCTACACGGACACAGATTATAATGTTTACATAATGCAGCAAGTGCAGAAGCTCTTAGTCCAGCCCCGAAACTCTGGGATGTGTTCATAAAATGAAAAAAAATGGGGGAAATGGTATGACCATGATCTCCTTGCCAACTTTTTGATGGTCTTTTTACAACCATAGACATCATCTTGCAATTCCCCATCTCCACCAGGTATTAAAAAGGATCACTTATTTATAGTTCTAGTACGCTATTAGCAAGCACAGCTTTGATTCTAAATGTTCCCATAGAATGCACCTTTCCAAAAAACTTAGGTTAAAAAAAAAATATGCCAAGCATACCTTGTTCAATATTGACCTGTATGGCATCGATTTCTTAGAGTGTTGTAAATACGAGATTCATTTTAAATACGTGTATGAGTATACCTGAATATATACATGTTTCCTTCTGGATATGAAACTTCAACTCTTATGGTGACTTGAGATGCCGTTAAGAGATTGGTCTAAAAAAACCAAATATAAAAATTAACAGGCAATTAGGAATTGGTGGAAGTTCTTAAACTTTATGCATAGTATTACAAACATTGTAGCCTGAGAGCGTTGACCAACAAGTCTGACTATTGGTTGAAAGAAACCATGGCTGGAGTACATCATGATATACTTCGGGAAATGTGAAGAAAACATAGGAGTGACGGCCTAAGTAGAGTACTAGGAGCCTATATTCTCAGAGACCATACTCTAACAAACGTGTTGTATCTCGCTCTATCGTTCACCTGTCTGTAACAGGAACTCTACTCCACTGGCTTCACCAAATAGGAATTTTTCATTTAGGGGGAGGCAGGCGGGGGCTAGTTCAATGGCCCTGAATTTCATCAGAGACTCAATTTCCTCTGTCTTTCCTATCATCCTCAGCATGTATGTTTTCCCCTTATGGTCACAAGATGGTCCCTTTACCTCCAGGCATTGTGTCTGCATCCCAAGTGAAAAGAAGGAATGGCAAAAGTTATGTAGCAGCTGAGTTTGTCCCTTTTAATAGGAAAACAATTGGTTGCCAAGAGCCTCCACTGGTAGAGTTTGCTCACGTATCACTGAATAGAACTAGTCACATGACCTTAGCTGTAAAAGAATCTGGGGAGGTGGGAAATTTTAACTGGCACATAGCCCAGTCTCAAACCAATCCAAGTTATCTTGATAAGGAAAAAAGAAGACACAGATATTGTAGAGAACTGGTGCCAATGCATTCAGCCCTTCCAATTCTATAAGGTGTAGCTCTACAGCCCAATGCATGCAACTTCCCTATATTTATATAAAATGTAGCACTGTCATAAAATAAACATATCAAATAATTTCCATATCTCCTTTTCTCAGTACATTTTCCTTGGGTAAACAGGAAGTATTTTCTAAATGTGTCAAGTGGCCTGACCATTTTTAAAGACACCCAATATTTCTATAACTAAAGATATATACTCCATTCTGGATCTTAACCTCACACGATGCTATATTTTTAAAGGCTTTGTGTCCTTACTGCTGGAAGTTTATTTGCTGGCTTATAATAAATGCATGCATAACATTAAGTAATGCTTTAATACACAAGGCAGGTACGAGGGTTTCTGAGCAACCCCAGGAATTGTGATCTAGGTCAATGATAAAAGAAGAGACAGGATGATATATTTTTATCATCATATATCACTCTCATTAAAAAGCATTTGTTAAACACCCACATGCATGTATCACAGTTGTCAAAATAAAACAAAGAGATGTTTTACTCTAATCAACTCTTGATTTTATTAATCCTGTTACCTATTTTCTGTAAACCCTTTCTCCACTCAGCAGTACCTCAACAAGAACAGAGTGGGGAGGGGGGCAGAATGATAAAACTCAAACCAGTCAACATAATTTTGTTATTAGCTATAGTGAAAGGTTTGCTGAGGGAGAGATTGACGCCATTTGTAACATGAGATTTGTTTGTCTGTGGATTTCAATTATCCATGCTATTTCCCTATTTCCAGGGCTAATCAAGAGTTGGATAAATCTGAAACTATTGCTTTGGAGCAAGATTTGGTTGCTATCTGTCAGAAATCATAATTAAGATCAAAAAGCATTTATTCCACCCTACTTTTGTGCAAGGCATTGTACTAGCTGGTAGCAGTTAGGGACATTTGGAAAAAGGAATGTTATAGCAGCCCTCTCACCACATGCACATTTTCTTAGAAAAAGCAAGTAATGAGTACATAAGTGTATAACCTTCAACATGACGGGAGGAAAGAGTACAAGTAGTTTTTTCCTCAATAATTAGATTCAGATTCTTAGGAGTCTGGCTGAAGGCATCAGCCGACATGTATCATCTCATCCAGTTATCCCAAAAGGGAAGTTTGAATGTTCAATTTACACAAATGTGTTGACTTAGGTTTTGCAAATTAAAGACTTTTCTTTTAAATGTTTCACGCTATGTCCCACATCAGACCCTGTCTCAATCTTCCTTTGACTGAAGTACAAAGAGACGGCTCTGCTGATTTCGATGTGACCTTGGGAAAATCACTCACTTAACCTTTCTGGGCTTCCCTTCCTTCATCTTTAAAATGGGGGCAACACTGTCTACTCTGTGAAGCCACTATAAAGTGTAATGTGTTACAGTAATATAAGGTATTGTTGTTTCATTAATCCAAATATACTGTTGAGGAATCTTTTTTTAATATACCCAAAGCTTTATAAAAATGCAATCAAACAATAAATACTGTTTGTAACAACTTTCCAAACATCAGCAAATGGAGATCTATGTCATAATAAGCTATCTTATTGTACCATATCTTTGAACATGGTATTCGAACCATATTCAATTTCATGAGTGGACTCCCCTAGATCGATGTTTCCTCTACAGATTCTTACCAGTTCATAAGTGGCATTTTCTTTCTTTTTCTTTTTTTCTAATTATATAGGTTTCAGGTGTGCAGCTTTATAATTCAACGTCTGTATGCACTACGAATTCATTGCCACCCCAAGTCTAGTTAATACCACTATACAGTTAACCCCTTCATCTATTTGGCCCACCTCCAAACCCATTCCTCTCTGGTAACCACTAGTCTGTTCTCTGTATCGATGAGTTTGCTTTTGTCTTATTTTATTCATTCGTTTGTTTTCATAGGGTTTTTTTAGATCCCACCTATGAGTGAAGGCATACAGTATTTATCTCTCTCCATCTGGCTTATTTTGTTTACCATAATACCCTCAAGGTCCATCCAGGCTGTCACAAATGGCAAGACTTCACTCTTTCTGTGGCTGAGTAATAGTCCATTGTGTATATATACCACATCTTCTTTATCCATTCATCTCATCTACTGATGGACACTTGGGCTGCTTCCATAACTTGGCTATTGTAAGTAATGCTGCAATGAACATAGGGGTGCATATATCTTTTCAAATCAGTGTTTTCATATTCTTCAGATAAATACCCAGAAGTCAAACAGCTGGACCATATGGTGTTTCTACTCTTAATTTTTTTTTTTTTTTTGAGGAATCTCCATACTGTTTTCCATAGTAGCTACATCAATCACAATCCCACCCACAGTGTTCACAGGTTCCCTTTGCTTCCACATCTTCTCCAACACTTGTTATTTCCTACCTTTTTGATAATAGTCATTCTGGCAGATGTGAACAATATCTTATTGTGGTTTCGATTTGCATTTTCCTAATAATTAGTGATGCTAAGAATCTTTATCTAATGTTGGAGTCATTGACCATTTGAGTGACTTTGAGCTTTGAATAATTTTGCTGAAGTATCACATGGTCTCAAAGACCAGACAGCATTAACAAGCTAATTGGGCATTCTCTGGTTTTTTAAGTGAGTGCCAAGGTAGTATACAATGGACTTCTGCTTCAGAAATTTTGTTTAGGGTAATCCTACTGTGGAAATGGAAACTACTTTCCAAGTTTGCTGAGGTAAATGGTCCTTAGCCTTCAGAAAGGACAGGTGGGCAAGTAGATATGGCCATCACTTATTTATTTAGCATCGAGTACTATTAATACCTATGAAATGTATCCAAAGAAACCTTCACATTTGTATGTGCATTTTCTCCTTTAAGGAATGCACTAACTAAAATTAAGAAGACATTGCTGAAATGGGTGTGTTAGTCCTCACAAATTGCTACCATCAAAAATCTGGTTATTGTTTTCTCCTTTGTAACCTAAGTTCCAGCTTTGCCCAACACAAAGGACACTCAACAATGAAAATACCATGTAATTCTCACTTAATATTCTGTATTAAATTACCTATGGTTGTTCAACTCTTTAGTCCTTGATATCATTATAAATCTTTTTTTTGGGAGACTAATTTTTATAGGAAAACATGTGTGTGTGTGTGTGTGTGTGTGTGTGTGTGTGTGTGTGTATGTGTACACATATTTCAAAAACATTTGATGGAAGAGTTTTTTTATTATTATTTCTTTCTAAACTTCTGCTCATTTCTTCTGGTGATTTGTAATGATAGGTTCATGCTAAATAACATCAGGTATTGCACTATACTATTTATAAGGCATGCTTCCAAATATTTGTGGGTAATTTCTAAAATGGGTTCTGAGCAGAGGATCTTAGAGAGGAAAAAGTATCATTAGTATCCCTCCTTGGCTAATTTAGCCAAGTACATTCCAGAACTCTCCCAATCAGTATATTAAGCAGATGTGGTCTTTGTCCACCTAGTATGTTGTGTTAGACCTTTCAACACTCTGCAGTCTTTTTATCACTCAGCTGCCAAGTTCCCTAGGGTAATCATAGACAGCTTGTCAATTTAATTGCAAAGAAACAGGCTTTCTTGTGACCATTCCAATTTTAGCTGCTACTTTAAATTGTACATGATAGTTCTTCCATGCTGTCTGCCCTTTAAACAGTGTGGATCTCTGCAAGCCTCTTAATGGTGATGGAAAGAAGAGGCAGGGATGAAAATTTGGCTTGCTGATAGAGCCTACAACATGCACTTTATTAAGTTGCTGCTTTAGGAAAGGAAGCTTTTCCTTGAGCCCTGTATGTCGCCATTACATTGCCAACACTAAATTATTTTTTTTCTTTTCAGTGTTCCACTTTCATGCATATTTTCCTCCTTTCTGGGTGATAGAGGATTCATAGGCCATCTGGATTCTGAAACATCTGGACACTGAATTTCTGCAGAGGAGAATCAGAGGAAAGAGACGATCAGTGGTACTGGGTGTCTCCGGAGAGATTTAAATCAACGATGATATTTTGGTTGCTCCCTTTGGAACATTAACACAAAAAGTGAAAGGAAAAAACAACATCACAGGAACCCAGTGTTCTAAGAACACCAAGAGTGTATAAGAAGGTAGGACTTTTAATATGAATTTAAGTCAATAACTGGATACATCTCTATATGTGATGTCATTTCTAAAATTTCCCCCTATTTTTTCCATTGTTATGCATTTTGGATTTAATGTAGTTAGATATACTTTTAACACTGCTGGGTGTAGATGGCACATCCTTTGAACCCATTTTACTTTAAGCCATGTATAATTCAATTCAATAAACCCTTGTTTATCAAGTTTTATATGTAAAGTCACAAAACTACCATACTAAAAATGCTGAGATGTTCAGCTTGGTAGAAAGACTAGTCGTGAGCACCTCTTGGGTAAATCAAGAAGAGTTACATTTCTAAGATACACAGAAGAAGATTTAGAACAAAGAGATAAACAATGTTTCCTAGGACGGTGGGAGCTGTAAACTTCTGGAGCCAAAAGTCAAGAACCAAGGTGATAATATATGAATGAGATAGGGTCTCAGACCTTTAGAACGTTCAAATGGTCTCTTACAAGCTCAGCTTTAGGTATGCATGTGTATACGTGTGTGTGTAAGGATCTGCAACAGGCTTAGAGGCTGCTCTGGAAATGTTCAGGGGACCACCTATTCTAGGCCATCAATGTTGGTGTTATACCATACATAACATGAGTGCACGGTTTCCATACAGTCTAGCCAACCCCAAACAAGTGCTTACCTATCACCCTCAGGCTTTCCCCACTAATGTAGCCGGGCCCACTGCCTTCCCTGAACTTGAGCTTCAGAACCAGAACAAGGGCCAGTTGCTCAGACTGCTCAGCGAATCTCAGGAAGCAGCCCTTAGACTAGTAGTAAAGCTTCTCCTTTGTGCAAAGGCACTAGATTCAGCTGTCAGGAAGTATGCGGAGATGTATAGATCCTGTGATTTATTCCCCACACTGTTAAAAATTTTTTTTCTTCTACTATATTTTCCCTGGTAAATATGTGGGTTCTTAATTGATAGATTTTCTTTGCTGAAAAAACTGAAATTGCTACAAAGCACTCTTTAAAGGACATGAGTTTGAAGCAACTAATCTTTCACAACTTCAGGCAGATTTCCTGAACTATGTGATGCTTTGCCATACTTAAAAAAAAAAAAAACTGTTTTAAAACATGCCAGTTTAAGTTGATTTCTAGGAATCCAGAACAGTTCAAAAGAAAAAGAATTCAACAGCAAAATTTTAGTAACTATTTTTTTAATTAGGCATATCTACATTTAAATATAATAACTCTGAAATAAGGGACTACAAACATATTCTCTGTTTTCTGCAAGTCCATTGTGCCCTCAATTTCCTCTAACTGCATCTTTGGTGAGTCCCACAATGAAGTACAATATTAGATGTTCACTTGTATGATATCAACCTTGTATGAAGAGAATGAATAAAAAATGAAGTTCTTAGCTGTGATCTATTTCAGATTAGCCATTTTCATTTATAAAACTGTTTATTTTACTTTGTCAGCTTGAAGGTCAATCCAACTTCAAATTGCACCTTGTAGAATTTCAACAAAGATATGAGGCCCATCTCTGCTTTCTTTAAGACTAAAGGGGAAAAGCTGAGTCTTAACACGGGTATTAGGCAGAGCTTTATGAAATGGACCAGATCAACACTGATAGAAAACTTGCAAAGACACTCTACTTTGAAGTCAAAACATCAGGGCCTGGACAAGGTGGCAGATGGCATCAGGATTAACAAGCATTAATTGTGGACATTAACCCACAGCAAGCTATAAGCACAAGTTCAAAGGAACACTTGTCACGCACTAAGGGAGGAATAAACCACAAAAAATTGTAACAGCTATCGTTTTATGTACAGTGTATCAGGGACTATTCTGTGCATTTAAAATTTTGTTTAATGTTTACTTTTGAGAGAGAGAGAGAGAGAGAGAGAGAATCCAATGTAGAGAATCCACGCTGTCAGTGCAGAGCCTACATGGTGCTCGAACCCACAAACCCTGAGATCATGCCCGAGCCAAAATCAAGAGTCAGACGCTCAATGAACTGAGCCACCCAGGTGCCCCTATTCTGTGCATTTTTAAAATTTTTTTAACGTTTATTTATTTTTGAGAGAGACACACACAGAGTATGAGGGGGGTGGGCAGAGAGAGAGGGAGACGCAGAATGTGAAGCAGACTCCAGGCTCTGAGCTGTCAGCACAGAGCCGTATGCAGGGCTTGAACCCACGAGCCGAGCCGTGAGATCATTACCTGAGCCGAAGCTAGACGCTTAACCGACTGAGTCACCCAAGCACCCCATTCTGTGCATTTTAGAACGATCATCTCACATCTCCACACTAACTCTTTCAGGTAGGTACTGCTGTTATCCCATTGTACAGATGACGAAGCTGAGGGACATGGAGGTTAAGAACCTTGACCAAGATCACACAAGCCAAGTACATGAAGAAACAAGGACTCAAAAACCCAGGCAGAAAGACTCCGATACTCGTATTCTGAATGAGAATGGTATGTGTATATGCAGTGTGAAGAACACTATGAAGGACACAACCCAGTATGCTCAGATACTGATGTACATGAAAGCAGGCCCAGTCCCTCCTACATAGTACCATAAACTCTTACATCATCACACTTTACTATAATGATGCATTTCATGCCTGCCCCACATGATTGTAAGCTTCACTTAGAGACCATGTCCGTTTTCTTCACATTATAAGGTCAGTGCCTAGCATATCACCTTGTCACACTGTAGCCGTTTGATTAATATTTGTAGACTAAATATTCAATAATTAGATCTATTGAATATTTAATGAAATGTGATTTCTTGTGAGTCACTGTCCATTCCTTAAAGAGGCTATAAATAAGGCCACAGAAGGGTGCCTGTGTTGCTCAATAGTTTAAGCATCTGACTTCGGCTCAGGTCATGATCTCACAGTCCGAGGGTTCGAGCCCCGCATCGGACTCTGTGCTGACAGCTCAGAGCCTGGAGCCTGCTTCGGATTCTGTGTCTCCCTCTCTCTCTGCCCCTCCCCCTCCCAAAAGTAAATAAACATTAAAAAAAATTTAATAAGGCCACAGAGTCCAGTAAAAAGAACATGAAATTCAGACACAAATAACTTAGGTTCTGATCTGAACACCACAACATCCGCAGTGCTGTGGTCTTGGACAAACCACTAAACCTCTGAAATCTCAATTTTATCATCTGACCAGGAAGCACAGTAAAAATACGTTTCTTAAGCAAGTTTGGGGTGTCCTACAAACTATCATTATGATAACGACAGGTTCTTCTATTTGGTGATGAAATATCTAAAAAGCCAAATATTTTTTATGGATTCTGGAAACAGGAACACAGAACAGGAAGTCATAAATACCAAATGCTCACTTCACTGAAAAGACCCTGTATCCTCAAACTTAACCTGAATAGGCCTGGCTGCTTTTCTTGTAATATATCCCATCTTGGAACTTGTGCTATAGGAAACAGCAGCCTGGGTATGCCTCTGGGATTAAAGCATTTCTTAAGTGATTCAGATCATCAGAACTTCTGCCCCTTAAAATGGGCTGGCTTTTTAAAAAAAAGTTTTAAGTACCTTGAATTCTTTATCCAGAGCTTAACTCCCCAGAGGCATGTTAGGGCTTTTACTCAAGTAGATCTTCTCAATATTCCAACCATTCTTCCTGAAGATACTGCTTCCTCTTAGGTTGGCTTTTTTTGGGAAGCAGTCTTTTGTCTTCAGTAAGGAAAATAGTTTTGCTTTTTGCTTACATATTTTCCTTTTCCGAAAGGACCAAGCTCAGAAACTACTGTGAGATAAAATCATAGATGCACTATTTCATATGGCCTGAACCCAGATTTATTTTTTTCTTTGATGGGAATTTTAGCAATGCCCATAAAATATATGGCTTTCCTAAATCAGTCAGTCACAAAAAGGAAGTATGCCTGTATTTGGCAAGTGAATTTAAAAATGGATCCTCATGTTGTAATAATCCCTTCAATTTTTTTTTTTTAATGTTTATTTATTTTGGAGAGAGAGAGACAGAGTGTGAGTGGGGGAGGGCAGAGAGAGAGGAAGACACAGAATCTGAAGCAGGCTCCAGGCTCTGAGCTGTCAGCACAGAGCCCAACACGGGGCTCGAACTCACAAACTGCTAGATCATGACCTGAGCCAAAGCCAAACACTTAACCGACTGAGCCACCCAGGCGCCCCTGTAAAATATCTTTATAAATGGAGTTAGTTATTAAAGTAATTTTACCACTTTAACCTTACTTACACCGGTTTTAGCCCCAGCTGAAAACCACAACTTTTAAAATATTCTTTAAAACCAAATTCCACTATAACAAAAACTATGAATAAGTCTGTTATTAAGTATAATAAAAGCTGACATATTTTTTATGATTATAAGCATTACTAATATAAAAACAGATTTTAAAATTGCAAACACATCTCAAAAAGTGACCTATCCAGGGGTTCTTGACTGTGGTCCATTCATAAAAGTAAGAAAGTCTTTGAATTTGGATAAAAACAAAAATTTCACTTTTATTTCCAGGTCTGATTAAAATGTTACATTTCCTTTCATTACAGATGTTAGGAACCAACCACAATAGTATTAGTAGTACCTATGATTTTGTCACCAATAAAAAACACAAACATTTTCCAATTACATTATAGTTACTGCAAATATTTCAAAATATAATTTTTATCCATTACTAGAGCATGTTAACTAATTGTCAATAAAAAAGAACCATATTTCTAGATCACAACATTTTAATATTTTCTAACCGCGTTTCCGTATAATTAGATTCCTTTGTAACCCTATATAATTTACTTCATGCATTTAAACACTTTGTTCTGAGAGGGAGTCCATACACAGGCTTTACCAAACTGCCAAAGGGCTCTTTGGCACCAAAAGAAGTTATGAACCCCAATTTTAAAAGCCCCATATTTAAATAATTTAGTGTATACTATGGACTGAATTGTGTCCCCCCCAAAATTCACATGCTGAAACCCTAACCCCCAATGTGACTGTATTTGGAGATGGGGCCTTTACGGAAGTAACTGAGGTTAAATGAGGTCATAAGAGTAGAGCCTTGGTTCAATAACATTAATATCCTTATAACAAGAGATACCAGGGCTCACTCCTTCTCCCTGCTAGTGAGGACACAGCAAGATGGTAGCCATCTGCAAACCAGAAAGAGAGCTCTTACCAGAACGTCTCATGCTGGCAGCCTAACCTTGGACTTCCAGCCTAGAGAACTGTGAGAAAACAAATTTCTGTCAAGCCACCCAATCTGTAATATTTTGTCATGGCAGCCTGAGCTGACTGATACAGAGTAACATTAGCTATATCCTTTTTGAAGGCTTCCTTACCACTTTCTGTGGTTGCAAACTTGGGTGTTACTGGGGAATTCACCGTACTCCATCAAGATGCAAGCCTCAGAGCCATTTTTAAGGGAAAAGTCCTAGAAGTTATTTAAATAGATATCTTAAAAAGGAGCCAATCTATTAGACAATAATACATAACATTTTTAGATACAGCTCTGATTTGTCTCAGAAGTAAATGGCAATTGCTACAACCGCTATCAGATTCTAGATTCTACTTCCATTGGCAACATTATTTTCCCAAGTCCCCTGTGCTCCAACTCCCTTCTGAGACACTCCACTGCTCCTTGGCAGGCCCCCACCTGCCCCACAGGAAACCCCACAATTCACCCAATTAGGCAGCTGGATGTCCCGACTGCAGGTGGCTAATTGTGAAAAGGATTTTTGTTAAGGACCCGTCTTCCTACATCAGCAGCACAACCAACTTCAGAAAACACACCATACCATTTCTGGTTAACCTTAAAACAATCACATGAAAATAAAGAGGACTGTCAGTAGAGCAATTTTATAAATAGCTAAAATTAAACAGAGCAAGACTGGCAGTGCTAATGCATAAGCAAAGAACTGACTTCCTGCATTTCATTGAGAATTCCTGATAGCAAACTGCAGTATGTTTATTATACATTAATTCAACACAGCATTCAAAATGAATTTATGCCCTGGCTGAAGGGTGCGATATTGAAACTAAATATTATTTATTATCTTAATATTAGTAACCATACTAAAAAAAAATGTGTTAACAATTCAGAGTGTTTAAAAAGCTAAGGATACCATAGCTCTACTTACCAACCAACAGCTCTTGCCTTAATTTATGCAAGTGTAGCCCTATAGCTAAAAGCTTTGTATATTTGTTTCCCCATGGTATTAGTGCTCAAAAATAGGACACTCTTTCAAGGGCACCTTATAAACACAGAACTATAATTTATTTGGCAAATTAAAGCTCATATAAAATGTGCACACAGAGGTACAGATTAACATATTTAATTTCAATATTACCTGCAAACCTATTTTTTCCCATACACTGTTCTAATTAGTCATATAAAATCGAGTCTGTGTATTATAAGCAATTATTTTAGTGGAAATAGAACTGGATCTGAATTAAATATACTGTAAAAAGATAACACTTTTATGGAAATTAATATATCCATTTGTATCTAGAAAAACGTGTTCTACTTAAATGGCAAGAGAATGTTGAGCATTCCAAACCTGATTGCGATAAAAGTTGAGTTTTTTTATGATTTAATAATACAGAATAATATGCAATCTTGGCATTATACCAATATTTATATTTTGATGATATTTCCAAGTTTCCAAATCCCCAGTAACCATTAGATTCACTTTTGTAGTGGAATTTTTCCTATTAGCAATATTAACTCCCCCTACAGTTGAACATGCAAATTGTTTGTGAACATTTTATTTAGTAATTGAGTCTTTTCCTATTTAAGCCTGTCCTGGGAACTACAGTGTTGTAGGTACCAAGCTTCCATTGCATTAACATAGTTGAAAATAGATGTTAATAAAGAATTATGCCCGTAGGTAAATGGAAGCTATAACTTTAGTGGCAGAGGCGTTAAGCTTTCTAAAAGTTGTCATAAACGGACATAAAGGCTTCACCACATAAGGAGATTTTTGAAAAGGACAAATTAAATTGAAGACACCTTGACCTAACATCGGGCATGTGAGTGGAGATGATCTAATGTTCCAGACTATCAGCGGCTCAGATAACCTCCCCAGAGAAAACTTCCCTAAACACCTGATCTCAGAGGGCTCTCCTGCCGTAGCCACACCCATTACTTACCTCCCCATCTGGTGTGTTACTTTCATAAGACAAATCAAAGTTGTTCATTTCCTTGTTTACTATTTGTTTTCCCCATTAAAAGAGACTCTGTAAGGATAAAGGTCAATCAAACATTTAGTGCTTCTCCTGGCACAAAGAGGAGCTTGATTACCATTTTTTGAATGAATGAATGAGTGAATGAATGAATGAATGAATGAACAAATGAGTGAGCTAATGAGATATTTCTTTAAAATATTTCTGTAAGATTATCTAGTATTTGACTGTCAAGTAATCTCATAGTTCTTAAAAGGTCTTTAAGCTATTCCCTTTGATTCAGGATCAGCAGCCCATTGTATTCACAAACACACCGGGCTAGAAGTGTGTCCTTCCCCCTTTGAGTACCTTCCCAAGCAGATGAGAATCTGCCTTGCAAATTTGCAAATTACAATGCATCTTGTGTGAGGAGAACCCACAGAACACCCTGAATGATACATGGTTGTTTTTCAGCTACCCATCCTGGCCCCAAGTAACTCTTCCTGCAAAACACCACCAACTCCCTCTCCTGTCTCTCTATGCTAAGTCTCATCACTCTCACCTCGGGAATGGTTTCCTGGTTAGAGGCAGTTAAAACTAAGAAGTCCAACTAGCAAAGCACCCTAAGATTCACCATAGTTAACTAATTTTGAACATTGTCACCCTTTGGTCTGCCCAGCTTCTAAAGACTTTCAGAAAAGGCAAGCCCACGAAATTTATTATCATGTGTTATAATGTCAAAACATTCTTCCTCCGATATCCCTCAATCCTTAGTAGAGGCTTTTCTTTTCCTTTTTGGATTTTCATTGTAGACGAACTATAGCTTGTCACCACTCGTTAACCATGCCCTGTTCTAACATTACAGCAAAGGACAAACAGGTCCGGCCACCTGGTCTCTTCTGTAGCATTCATTATTTTACATGCCCAGTTCCATTCTTCTTTCCAACTTAAAAAAAGGCTTCTGCAACTCTCAGTCTGGGTATCACACCGCCAGCCATACCATACCTGGTTTCTATTATTCCTCTCTAGCTTTTATGAGGTTTTTATCTTTTTTTAAAACAAAATGACTGAAAAATTAAATATTACTCACAATCCCACCTTATTTTGGTCTCAGTCATTGTACTTCAAGAGCCTGTTTTGCAATTCTGCCATTCATTCATCCTGCTTTCTCCCCTGTATTTAATACACATTTTAAGCAGAAACTTCCATTACCCTGTCCTTGAAGCCCTTCATTATTCACTTCTTTCCAGCTAAAAGATTTTAATTCATTGTTTTATAGTCTTTTTCTTCTTAGTATTTTGAATGGCTTCCCACTGCTCATGAGTTCAAAATCCTCACGTGGCCCCTTACGCAATCTGGCTCCTACCTTCCCTTCAACTGCATTTCCCATCACCCTCCCATGGCACACCAGGTTCTTGCCCCACTTGCCCGTGCTCTGTTCAGTGTGCACCCGCCCCTGGCCGCCCCAGGTTGCCTGCTCAGACAATTGCTCTGTCTTAGTTGGCTGACTCCTTCCTACTTCTCCTTCAGGTCTCCTTGAAAGCACCACTTTCTGGGGCACCTGGGGGGCTAGTCGGTTGAGTGTTCGACTCGGGTCATGATCCCAGGGTGGTGGGATCTAGCTCTCACTTTGGGCTTGACACTGAGCCCCTGCTTAGGATTCTCTCTCTCTCTCCCTCTGCCCCCCTCCCCCACTGGTACTTGTGCTCTCTGAATGAATGAATGAATGAATGAATGAATGAATGAATTAGTGCCACTTTCTGTGGGAGGCTCACCCTAAGCTGACCGTCTTCCACCAGAGCCCCATGAGGTTTTCCTTCATAGAACTTTCTCATTATTGCAATTACATCTTTAGCTCATTAAGTATGTGTTTAATGCCTGAAACATGAAGACAGCCTGGTCCCTGGTCCTCTTGTCTCTCTCCAGCCTCACAGCTTTGGCAGTCTCATCCACCTCAGGGTTTTAAACACCATCACCATACTGACAATTCCCAAAACCAGATGCAGGCATACATCCACTCCAGAGTCCTTTCCCAAACTCCGGACTCTCGAATCTAATTTCCTACTTGGCAGTTGGCCTAAATATACTTAAAGACAGTATCAAACTTCACACATCTACCTCTGAATTCCAGCCTTCCGCCGAAAACCTGTTCTACCTGCAGCCTTCCCCCATACCCACTGATGGCAACTCCACCCTTCCAGGCGCTCAGGTCAGAGAACCTTGGAGTCCTTCTTCACATGCCCTTCTCTTTTACCTTCATCCAATCTCGGGAAATCCTGTCAGCTATTCCTTCAAAATATGTTCAAATTGTATCCATTTCTCACTACTTCCCCTGGACCTTCCTGGGTCTGAGCCACCTCACCACTCTCCTGAATTAGTGTGTGAGCCTCCTGGCTGGTCTGCCTGAGAACCTTGTCATCCACACTCTGTTTCAACACAAGAGCTGCGTGGAACTTCTAAAATTCACGTGAGATTGTGTCACTCTGTTGCTCAAACTCTTGCAATAGCTCCCTATTTCCCTTTGAGGAAGAACCAAAGACATTACAGTGGTCTGTATTGTCTGTCTGACTTCATTTCTTCGTTACTCTGCTTCAACCACACAAGCCATTTTGCATTTCCTCAGAGGGACAGGCACATTCCTCCTAAGGATCTCACACTGACTGGGCTCTCATCTGGGAATGCCCTTCACCCAGATATCCCCATGGATAAGCCCTCACCTCCTTCCAAATTTATTTTTCTTCTTCTATACTAATTATCACCCTCTAACATCCTATTTAATCTACTTGTTTTTTTACATCTGTTATTTTTTATCAACAAGAGTATCAAACAAGGGTTTTGGTTCTGAAGTCACGGGCTTTGTTGACTGATACATCGCAAGCAGCTGAAACACAGTAGGTTCTCAACTGTTTGTGAGATGAATAGAGAGGAACTTCCTATACAAACTGGACTTACACGTGTTTCAAGGATAAGAGAAACAGTGTGTGAGAGAGTGCTTTGTGTGCCCAGTCCTCTTCGATGAAGACCTCAATCTTTGTTCCTTCTACAGAAGTCTGCACCGTTGTCAATGGTATATTTTTTCCCACATAATCTATTTACATATACCTGTAACAAATACCCTATTGTTTCATGTGAGTTTTTTTTTTTTTTCAACGTTTATTTATTTTTGGGACAGAGAGAGACAGAGCATGAACGGGGGAGGGGCAGAGAGAGAGGGAGACACAGAATCGGAAACAGGCTCCAGGCTCTGAGCCATCAGCCCAGAGCCTGACACGGGGCTCGAACTCCCGGACCGCGGACCGCGAGATCGTGACCTGGCTGAAGTCGGACGCTCAACCGACTGCGCCACCCAGGCGCCCCTCATGTGAGTTTTTAAATAATGAACAGCATCATACAACTGAAAAACAAAAACCCTTTGCAACAAGTAAGGTTCTAAGTGTGTGTGAGATTATTGTTACTTGGGGGTGGGGAATAAGGGACTCTCAAAACAAGTGATGAAATACAGATTTTTGCAGTAACCCTGTACCTTAACTCCAGCATGACCCTTGAATATCCCTCTTCTGAAAATGGAGTGCCCTATGAAAATAGAAATAAATGCAATTTCCTTAAGGTTAAGGCAAAGATTGAGGAAAATAAAATTCACTTTTCTAAGAGATGGTCTATTTGGTTTGTTATTCTCTGTGTGTTCTAAAGGATTCTGGTGGGATTTATATTCAATTTCTGAAAAAAGTGCCGAGAGTTCTGGACTTAAACACATCACAAAGAATATTTTCTCAGTCTTCTAAACATTTGATGCTTAAGTCTACTTCTAATTCCTGACCTCAAAGTTGATGTAACTTATAATTTACATAATATAAATTATATACAATATATATAATTATAATCTAGCATTTACTTGTTTCCGGAACATTTGACTATTTTTAGACTAACTTACTGCATTATTCATCTTTATTATCCACATATAATAATCAGATAACACTACCTTCAATGGTCTCTTGAATGAAAACCATTAATTGGTTCCTTTGAACTGCTTTTCCCCTACTGAAAGCTACTTATGTACCTTAAAAGTAGATTATGCCACTTTCTCTTTTAAAGACCTTCTCCCATTATTAGTTTTTCTAACTTTGCCAATTTTTGTATAATTTTTGCGGTCTCCGTCAATATTTTTAAATTAATTATGATTTCTAAACAAGTTAAAATAGGCCTAGAATAGGTTCATTGTCGTTTAACCCGATAAATCTAGCAAGTAAAATTGAAAGCCGGAGTCAATGAAGCCACGTCGGGGTATCATTGCCAATTTAGCTATCAAAAGTAATCCATGATGATAGAGTTTATTACAAAGTACATTTAACACATTAATTATTAATCTACAGTGCAAAGCTTTTAACAAAAGTCTGTCCTTGATTGCTTTGTTTTCCCAAGTAGTTAGAGTCTACAGTTTTGTAATCTAAGACTAGTATTTGGCGCCTTGATCAAATTCCCGAAGTTCTGTAATGTCTCTTTTTATTGCCAGTAAATCCAGATGGAAGTGGCTTTTAGTGTTGTGATTGAGTGTGCGTTTATTAATGTTATCTATTAAGCACACACTGCACATTGCCCATGTAAGAACTTTCGGAATCATACTTGATAAATGTATTAAGCAAGTCCAAAAGGTTTCAGAACAAAATGAAGACTTTAGTATGTAAATTAAAACACTTTGTTGGCACTTAAAAAGCATCTTGGACATAAAGTTCTGACTCATTAATTATATATTAGAGCAAAGCCTCTCATCAAAAAAGTTTTTTAAACTATAGGCACAAGTTCCCAAAATGGACTTTAGCTGAAATTCAAGGAGAAGGAGAGAAAGGAAGCCAATCAGAAAAATAGTAGCTCCTCACAGGGGAGGAAGGTTGGGAGATCAGGGGACAGATGTAAACTGAGCTGTGGGCATCATCTACTATTTTGGAACATTTCTGCGTGAAAAGACTAACAGAGAATTGATAGCGTCAACTCCCACAGAATTGTCAAAAAAATAACTTTTGCAGAGGCAGGTATATATTCTCCAACTGTTGATCCTTCCATTAAAGACCCAGAAAAAGTCTCCCTGTTCACACTTCCAAAACTTAACAGAGATTTTTTTAAAAAAAAGGAAATCATCAGTAGATGGAGTATTTAAAATGTTTTACATCCTCCAACCTTTCCTAATATTCTTTCCTTGAATAATTTTCCTTTAAAAATCAAGTTGTTGGGGCGCCTGGGTGGCTCAGTCAGGTAAGCATCTGACTCTTGATTTTGGCTCAGGTCATGATCTCATAGTCGTGAGATCGAGCCCCACATTAAGCTTCATGCTGGGCGTGGAGCCTGCTTAAGATTCTCTCTCTCTCTCTCTCTCTCTCTCTCTCTCTCTCTCTCTCTCT
Organism: Leopardus geoffroyi; assembly: GCF_018350155.1. NCBI lineage: Eukaryota > Metazoa > Chordata > Mammalia > Carnivora > Felidae > Leopardus > Leopardus geoffroyi. Next base: position 74,888,920 of record NC_059328.1, read on the forward strand.
CTGCCTCTCTTTCTCTCAAAAATAAAAATAAAATTAAAATCGAGTTGTTCACTTAAAAAAACTAAAAAAAGATACAGGCCATTATTGTTGCTGAGGTCCCAGAACAGAGGCCCGAGGTGTGCATTTGTTGCAAAATCAAACTCATCTGGGGCTCTGTCTGATAGGCAGTGGGACTGGAGATCACCTTCCTCACCCCTTCATCCCCCAGCGTGTAGATGAGCTCAGAGGAGAACAGGACAGTGTAGATGGAAGGTCAAGGAGGCACAGGGGTCAAGCTAAGTTCCAGCCTTAGGGCAGGGGCTAGAAAAGAGTGTGGCTTTAGAACAACACAGTGAAGAGCAACAGGATGGTCCTCAACCTGCACCCCATCCTTTCCCCCCGGGTCAAAGCCAAAATCACAGATAGAAGAATCTTGTATGTGAAAAGCAATATAGAACAAAGCCCTGTATTACTCAGGTCTCTGTAAGCATACAGCACACATACCAAATGTGCTTGGTGGCCTAACACCAGGGCTGACACAGGTGAGAAGAAGGTATGCCTCCACGCTGACAGGGGCCAAGGATCCCCAGCTGGGAACAGTAAGGGATCATGTCATAACACTGGAGTGCAGGAGATGCTCTTTCTTTATCTCTACCCCCGCCCAAAGACTTCCTGCAGTAATCAGAAAGGATTTGGGTCAGGAGGTAGAGATTAAACCAAAATTTACTTTTTGACTCCTCTTGGGACCCTATCACACAGACTTGACTGTGACACCATCTCTCCTTCCCCTCTGGAACCTGTCACCGCCTTGAACACCACCTAAGTGAGCGTTCAAATCGAAATGTGGAGTCCAAACAGAATCCCCATAGTTAAACCAACTAGTTCCCTCCAGAAATTCCGTGCTCAGACAGTGAGAAAAAGGCAGGTGAATGCACTTCTTACCTGCCTCTGTGAAGCATTGCTGAGCTTGGCACCTACAGCAAGTCATTTGCTTACAGTACGCTTATAGTAAAAGGTTGGGGTGACCAGTTGTTACATCTCTTCCCATCCTCTGCCTCTCAGTGTTTGAGTCTTTGCTACTAATTGACAGTTTCTAGGTGAGGGATCATTCATGTAAAAGAGTAAAGATTTGTTACTTTACTTGCACTTTGTCAGCAGGACTCACTGCCAAAGTTTTAGGTCAGAAGAGCTCTGGGCAGCTGGAGGTGACCGCTCCAGCCATCCCAGGAGTACAACTGGGGCCTCTTTTTTTTTTTTTTTATTGTAAAAGAGCACAGGATATGACAGTTGAACCAGTGCGTCACCACAAAGTGCAAGTGGAGTGACAGACAGAGTGACAGACAAATTAAAGAGTAAGTTCTGTCTAGCAATTTTGGGTGACAGCACTTAAAATTTTTAGCTCTAGGATTGTTTAGGAATGACAGTATGCAGCTGAGAAAGGCAGCCTACCCACTATAAAAAGGAATTTGTGTGCGAACTTAGAAAACGCAGCCCTCCAAACTGAAGGAAAAAAAAAAAGTCTTTACGTATGTTTTTAAATAGTAACCCATTAACCTTTTACACAGTCTTCAAATTATCTAAGGCCACATGTCCTCATTAGCCCAATGTTTGGATCAAGGCTTTCAGACAGATTTTGTTTCACCACCCCTGTAGAAACCCCTAGAAAACGGATTTCGCATACATGCGTTGTTGTCATTGTTCTGACCAATGAATGGACTGTGCTATCACAAACATCAGCTTCTGACCAGAAAAAGGCATCATGGTAAAACGTCTTCTTGGTAAGGCGTTCACTGCACGAGATGACAAATCACACCAAAATTTGCGATGATCTCCTTGGGAGTAGTACTAAATAGGGATAAGTACTCGTCACTCACTGAGTACTTACCATCCACGGGAAAACTGTGCTAAGTACTTTGTAGTCATCCATCTCTGACATATCTAATGGACACTTAAGAAGTGTATGTTGGCGAGGGGCGCCTGGGTGGCTCAGTTGGTTGAGCATCTGATTTCGGCTCAGGTCATGATCTCACTGTTTGTGGGTTCCAGCCCCACGTCAGGCTCTTTGCTGACAGCTCGGAGCCTGGAAGCCTGCTTCAGATTCTGTGTCTCCCTCTCTCTCTGCCCCTCCCCCACTCACACTCTGTCTCTTTCTCTCTCAAAGATAAATAAACATTAAAAAAAAAAATTTAAGAAGTGTGTGTTGGCGTGTTGGCAGGAACGAGGAAAGGAAGAGAGTTTTGGTGTAATTTAAAACTTTTACTGAGCATTTACTCTTTTGTCAGTCATTTTAAGAACCCGAAAAGCAAGCTGTTAAGCAGACAGCATTATTCCTTTTTTCCACTGGAATTTATTGAAGCAGGTCCCACACCCAGCCAGAAACATGCCTAAATTGCCTTTTGAATATTTGCACTTGTGGCCTGCAATCACAGGTAACCCGGCTGCCGACAACTAAGACTAATAGCTCAGAAGTTAAAGGAAATGACCCCGACTTTTCCTCACTTCACAGAAACTCTGAACCGGCTCCAGATACCATGAGCTCCTTACTTCTCCTTTGCTTTTTTCACTCTGAGGATTTGAAGGCAAGCAGCACCCACCCCACCCCCCAGGTGTGAACAACAGGAGATTACTCATAGATGGTATAAACAGAAGGTGAGTGCAAAGGTCCAGGCAGGGCCTCAGTTGTCATCTAAACAGACACATCAGCTACAAAGCTTGTCCAAACATTCATCACAAACAGGTTTCAGAATGCTTTATATGGATTGGAGCCAGGTTTTTACCTTGTCGGTATCCCAGAAAGATGACTTATCTCAGTGCAATGAACTTTCAAATAACAATAAAAATTATTTGATTAGAAGAAAGAACGGGGCGGGAGGGTGAGCCTCCTGTGACTCACACAGAGCCTGAGCAAGGTGGGAAGAGCTGGCCCCCTGCAGAATCCATACCACACTGCAGATTGAATTCAACAAGCTATTCAGGATGATTTTGTGACTAAGCATGAAATTGAAATTACACCGTCTCCTGGGTCAGAGTGTTGTAAACACTTTTTCCTTCATTATTTCAGAATTTTTTTTTAATACTGGTGCTTTGTTAGAGCTCACAAAATAACTAGTTTGTAAACTACAAGAAGAAATGTATGTCTTCTTATTTCCATTGTGTTGGAAGGACTTGGTAAGGAATGTTATTGTTAACTATGACTTACCATGTTGTCACTATTATTATTAATTATTACCAACCTAAAGCTCGTCCTCCACAACCACACACTTTGCACCTGCAAAACAATATAGACAAACAGCCATTCAAATATAATTTGTGTTTCTTCCTTTGTTCCCAACCCAGTCTGATTCCAAATGTTTTTTTTTTTTTTTAATATGAAATTTATTGTCAAATTGGTTTCCATATAGCACCCAGTGATCATCCCAACAGGTGCCCTCCTCAATGCCCATCACCCACTTTCCCCTTCCTCTCCCCGCCCATCAACCCTCAGTTTATTCTCAGTTTTTAAGAGTCTCTTATGGTTTGCCTCCCTCCCTCTCTAACTTTTTTCCCCTTGCCCTCCCCCATGGTCTTCTGTTAAGTTTCTCAGGATCCACATTAGAGTGAAAACATATGGTATCTGTCTTTCTCTGTATGACTTATTTCACTTAGCATCACACTCTCCAGTTCCATCCACGTTGCTACAAAAGGCCAGATTTCATTCTTTCTCATTGCTAAGTAGTATTCCACTGTATATATAAACCACAACTTCTTTATCCATTCATCAGTTGATGGACATGTAGGCTCTTTCCATAATTTGGCTATTGTTGAAAGTGCTGCTATAAACACTAGGGTACAAGTGCCCCTATGCATCAGCACTCCTGTAGCCCTTGGGTAAATTCCAACTGGTTTCTATTCACCTCCTGACTCATAGCCCAGACTTTCATTTGCTGCTGATTCCTATCCTTTCAGGCTTGATATTAAAGGGGGGGGGGGGGGGGGGAAGGGTGAAACATAATTCTCTTAAAAAATGCATTTAAAAAGTATTTAATACTTATTCAAAGGTTAATTTTAAAACCCTGTGAAAATTATGGCTAGAAATAAACTTTCTTAACCTGAGTAATGACATCATTGTAAAGCTAGAGCAATCATAATATTTAATGATAAAATTATAGAATAACTCCCATTTAAATCACAAACAAAACAAGATGCCCACCATCCTATTATCACTGCTTCTATACAATATTATCATGGGTGTTTTACAATAATAAGGTAAGAAGATAAAATAAAATGTATAAAAATCAGGAAAGATAAAACTGCTCTTTCCATCCAACATGACTATCTATAGAGTATATTCAAAATTATCTACAAACTTTTTAAACCAGTAACAGAGTTCATCAAAGTGATCAGACAGATAAAAGTAATTTAACCAGCTAACACATATTATATTCTTATTGTGGGCCAAACACAGTTCTAGGTACTTTCCATATATTATTAACTAATCCGTTAACTAATCTAATACAACAGCCCTCTGACAATAATACAATTACTATTTCGAAAGAAAACTGATGTACAGAAATATTAAGTAACTTACTGTTAGAGGTTGAATTGTGTTCCCCAGAAGACACGGTGAAGCCCTAACCCCTGGTACTTGTGAATATGACCCTATTGAAAATCAGATCTTTGGAGATGTAATCGATTTAAGATGATACCGTTAGGGTGGGTTCTAATCCAACATGATTGATGCCCTTTTAAGAATAGGGAATTGGGGCACAGACACTCACAGGGAGATCATTATGTGACAACAAAGTCAGAGAGTGGAGGCATGCAGTTGCAAACCAAGGAATGCCAAAGATGATTCGCAACCATCAGAAGCTAGGAAGAGGAAAGGAAGGAGTCCCTGCAGTTTTCAGGGGGAACGTGACCCTGCCAACAGTTTGATTTCAGACTTTTAGCCTCCAGAACTGTGAGATAATAAATTTCTGTTGTTCTGAGCCACACAGATTGTGGTACTTTGTTAGGGCTGCCCTACCAACCTAATAAACTTGCCAAGAATCACACAACTAGTAAAATGACAAAGCTGGGACATAAGATCAGCATACCAAAATCAATACACTCAACACCAGTAAAAACAAGTTAGAAAATGTAATGTAAAAACAGATACTATTTACAATTACATAAAATAAAAGGTGCCTTAAAATAAATATAATAAAAAATGTTTAGGCTACAGTCGATTCTCATTATTCGTGGTAATTATGTTCTATAAAGTTGCCACATACACTAAAGTAGCAAATACTGAACCATTGCTCCTAGGGGAAATACAGGGAAGGGTTCCTGCAAGTTTCTGGTCACATTTTCACTGACTGATCAATATATAACTTTGATGAAACAAAGTTTCTGTTTCTGTTTTAAAAGACCTTGGTTACTATATATTGTTGATTCATTAACACTAAACTCACAGCCAACAGCACTATAACTTATCCCTGAACAAAGCTTACATAACACATGTATTTTCTCTGAAAGGCACATCCCAGCCTTCTTGCCCTTAGGAGCACTAGATAACACTTCAGCACTATGCTTGAGGGGGATTTTAAACAGTTAAATCACTGGAAAAGGGCAGAACAATATGAAAAATATGGCACTAAATAAACTGCAGAAAGGACACTCATGTTTATAATATGAGAACTAAAACAAGAAACGAAACATTGCTTTTCTGGAACTCAGCTGGGAACATGGGTGTATGTTAGTCAACTCAAATTTTTTGCTACTCTGCACATGTTTGCCAATGACCTTGAATGCACGGTGAGTATTGATGTGGAAGATCACAAATAAATTTTAGGAAGTAGACAAATTCACAAATATGAAATCCACAAATAATGAGGACCAACTGTATTTATGGATAAAATTATAAAACCTTATAAGGGGACCAAAGGAAAAAAAAAAGACCTAAGTAAATGGAGATAGAATATGGTCATGAATAGGGAGACTCAGAATTATAAAGATATTAATTTTACTACAAATTAATTCCATCAAAATCCCACGGAGTATTTTTTTTTAATATATGAAATTTATTGTCAAATTGGTTTCCATACAACAACCAGTGCTCATCCCAAAAGGTGCCCTCCTCAATACCCATCACCCACCCTCCTCTCCCTCCCACCCCCCATCACCCCTCAGTTTGTTCTCAGTTTTTAAGAGTCTCTTATGCTTTGGCTCTCTCCCACTCTAACCTCTTTGTTTTTTTGGTTTTTTTTCCTTCCCCTCCCCCATGGGTTTCTGTTAAGTTTCTCAGGATCCACATAAGAGTGAAACCATATGGTATCTGACTTTCTCTGTATGGCTTATTTCACTTAGCATCACACTCTCCAGTTCCATCCACGTTGCTACAAAAGGCCATATTTCATTTTTTCTCATTGCCACGTAGTATTCCATTGTGTATATAAACCACAATTTCTTTATCCATTCATCAGTTGATGGACATTTAGGCTCTTTCCATAATTTGGCTATTGTTGAGAGTGCTGCTATAAACATTGGGGTACAAGTGCCCCTATGCATCAGTACTCCTGTATCCCTTGGATAAATTCCTAGCAGTGCTATTGCTGGGTCATAGGGTAGGTCTATTTTTAATTTTCTGAGGAACCTCCACACTGCTTTCCAGGGCGGCTGCACCAATTTGCATTCCCACCAACAGTGCAAGAGGGTTCCCGTTTCTCCACATCCTCTCCAGCATCTATAGTCTCCTGATTTGTTCATTTTGGCCACTCTGACTGGCGTGAGGTGATATCTGAGTGTGGTTTTGATTTGTATTTCCCTGATAAGGAGCGACGTTGAACATCTTTTCATGTGTCTGTTGGCCATCCGGATGTCTTCTTTAGAGAAGTGTCTATTCATGTTTTCTGCCCATTTCTTCACTGGGTTATTTGTTTTTCGGGTGTGGAGTTTGGTGAGCTCTTTATAGATTTTGGATACTAGCCCTTTGTCCGATATGTCATTTGCAAATATCTTTTCCCATTCCGTTGGTTGCCTTTTAGTTTTGTTGGTTGTTTCCTTTGCTGTGCAGAAGCTTTTTATCTTCATAAGGTCCCAGTAATTCACTTTTGCTTTTAATTCCCTTGCCTTTGGGGATGTGTCGAGTAAGAGATTGCTACGGCTGAGGTCAGAGAGGTCTTTTCCTGCTTTCTCCTCTAAGGTTTTGATGGTTTCCTGTCTCACATTCAGGTCCTTTATCCATTTTGAGTTTATTTTTGTGAATGGTGTGAGAAAGTGGTCTAGTTTCAACCTTCTGCATGTTGCCGTCCAGTTCTCCCAGCACCATTTGTTAAAGAGACTGTCTTTTTTCCATTGGATGTTCTTTCCTGCTTTGCCAAAGATGAGTTGGCCATACGTTTGTGGGTCTAGTTCTGGGGTTTCTATTCTATTCCATTGGTCTATGTGTCTGTTTTTGTGCCAATACCATGCTGTCTTGATGATGACAGCTTTGTAGTAGAGGCTAAAGTCTGGGATTGTGATGCCTCCTGCTTTGGTCTTCTTTTTCAAAATTCCTTTGGCTATTCGGGGCCTTTTGTGGTTCCATATGAATTTTAAGATTGCTTGTTCTAGTTTCGAGAAGAATGCTGGTGCAATTTTGATTGGGATTGCATTGAATGTGTAGATAGCTTTGGGTAGTATTGACATTTTGACAATATTTATTCTTCCAATCCATGAGCATGGAATGTCTTTCCATTTCTTTAAATCTTCTTCAATTACCTTCATAAGCTTTCTATAGTTTTCAGCATACAGATCTTTTACATCTTTGGTTAGATTTATTCCTAGGTATTTTATGCTTCTTGGTGCAATTGTGAATGGGATCAGTTTCTTTATTTGTCTTTCTGTTGCTTCATTGTTAGTGTATAAGAATGCAACTGATTTCTGTACATTGATTTTGTATCCTGCAACTTTGCTGAATTCATGTATCAGTTCTAGCAGACTTTTGGTGGAGTCTATCGGATTTTCCATGTATAATATCATGTCATCTGCAAAAAGCGAAAGCTTGACTTCATCTTTGCCAATTTTGATGCCTTTGATTTCCTTTTGTTGTCTGATTGCTGATGCTAGAACTTCCAGCACTATGTTAAACAACAGCGGTGAGAGTGGGCATCCCTGTCGTGTTCCTGATCTCAGGGAAAAAGCTCTCAGTTTTTCCCCGTTGAGGATGATGTTAGCTGTGGGCTTTTCATAAATGGCTTTTATGATCTTTAAGTATGTTCCTTCTATTCCGACTTTCTCGAGGGTTTTTATTAAGAAAGGGTGCTGGATTTTGTCAAAGGCCTTTTCTGCATCGATTGACAGGATCATATGGTTCTTCTCTTTTTTTTTGTTAATGTGATGTATCACATTGATTGATTTGTGAATGTTGAACCAGTCCTGCATCCCAGGAATGAATCCCACTTGATCATGGTGAATAATTCTTTTTATATGCCGTTGAATTCGCTTTGCTAGTATCTTATTGAGAATTTTTGCATCCATATTCATCAGGGATATTGGCCTGTAGTTCTCTTTTTTTACTGGGTCTCTGTCTGGTTTAGGAATCAAAGTAATACTGGCTTTACAGAATGAGTCTGGAAGTTTTCCTTCCCTTTCTATTTCTTGGAATAGCTTGAGAAGGATAGGTATTATCTCTGCTTTAAACGTCTGGTAGAACTCCCCTGGGAAGCCATCTGGTCCTGGACTCTTATTTGTTGGGAGATTTTTGATAACTGATTCAATTTCTTCACTGGTTATGGGTCTGTTCAAGCTTTCTATTTCCTCCTGATTGAGTTTTGGAAGAGTGTGGGTGTTTAGGAATTTGTCCATTTCTTCCAGGTTGTCCAATTTGTTGGCATATAATTTTTCATAGCATTCCCTGATAATTGTTTGTATCTCTGAGGGATTGGTTGTAATAATTCCATTTTCATTCATGATTTTATCTATTTGGGTCATCTCCCTTTTCTTTTTGAGAAGCCTGGCTAGAGGTTTGTCAATTTTGTTTATTTTTTCAAAAAACCAACTCTTGGGGGCGACTGGGTGGCACAGTCGGTTAAGTGTCCGACTTCAGCCAGGTCACGATCTCGCGGTCTGTGAGTTCGAGCCCCGCGTCAGGCTCTGGGCTGATGGCTCAGAGCCTGGAGCCGGTTTCGATTCTGTGTCTCCCTTTCTCTCTGCCTCTCCCCGGTTCATGCTCTGTCTCTCTCTGTCCCAAAAGTAAATAAACGTTGAAAAAAAAAAAATTAAAAAAAAAAAAAAAAAAAAAAAAACAACTCTTGGTTTCGTTGATCTGCTCTACAGTTTTTTTAGATTCTATATTGTTTATTTCTGCTCTGATCTTTATTATTTCTCTTCTTCTGCTGGGTTTAGGCTGCCTTTGCTGTTCTGCTTCTAGTTCCTTTAGGTGTGCTGTTAGATTTTGTATTTGGGATTTTTCTTGTTTCTTGAGATAGGCCTGGATTGCAATGTATTTTCCTCTCAGGACTGCCTTTGCTGCGTCCCAAAGCGTTTGGATTGTTGTATTTTTATTTTCGTTTGTTTCCATATATTTTTTAATTTCTTCTCTAATTGCCTGGTTGACCCACTCATTCGTTAGTAGGGTGTTCTTTAACATGCTTTTGGAGGTTTTCCAGACTTTTTCCTGTGGTTGATTTCAAGCTTCATAGCATTGTGGTCTGAAAGTATGCATGGTATAATTTCAATTCTTGTAAACTTATGAAGGGCTGTTTTGTGACCCAGTATATGATCTATCTTGGAGAATGTTCCATGTGCACTCGAGAAGAAAGTATATTCTGTTGCTTTGTGATGCAGAGTTCTAAATATATCTGTCAAGTCCATCTGATCCAATGTCTCATTCAGGGTCCTTGTTTCTTTATTGACCGTGTGTCTAGATGATCTATCCATTTCTGTAAGTGGGGTGTTAAAGTCCCCTGCAATTACCACATTCTTATCAATAAGGTTGCTTATGTTTGTGAGTAATTGTTGTATATATTTGGGGGCTCCGGTATTCGGCGCATAGACATTTATAATTGTTAGCTCTTCCTGATGGATAGACCCTGTAATTATTATATAATGCCCTTCTTCATCTCTTGTTACAGCCTTTAATTTAAAGTCTAGTTTGTCTGATATAAGTATGGCTACTCCAGCTTTCTTTTGGCTTCCAGTAGCATGATAAATAGTTCTCCATCCCCTCACTCTCAATCTAAAGGTGTCCTCAGATCTAAAATGAGTCCCAAGGAGTATTTTTAAAGAACATGACAAGCTGATCCTAAAATTCAAAGAGAAAAGGAAAGAACCAAGAATCACTAACATAATTTTGAAAACTAAGGTATAGAGACTTATTCTATAATATATTAGAATAGTTATATTAATTAAGATATACAGGTCTAGACAGATAGAACAGGAGAGCAGAAAAAAGAGACCAGAACCAACAAACACTTACATAGAAATGTTGTTTGTGTCTGAGATGGTATTACAAATCAATGAAGAAGGATTAATTATTCAGAAAACATGATCAAGACCAATAAGTTATCCAAGTAGGAAAAAAGATAGCTTCCTACTTCACATCATATCAAAAATGAATTGGAAAAAAAAATGCAAGATCCAAATGTAAAAAGTAAATAGTCAAAACATTTGGAGGGGCACCTGGGTGACTCAGTCAGTTAAGTGTCAACTCTTGATTTCAGTTCAGGTCATGATCTCACGGTAGTAAGTTGAGCCCACAGCAGGCTCCTTGCTAGGTATGGAGCCTGCTTAAGATTCTGTCTCCCTCTGCCCCTCTCCCACTCACAGGCATTCTCATTCTCTCCCTCCCTCTCTCTCACTTTCTCTCTGTCTCTCTCAATAAATAAATAATGAATAAATAAATAATCAATCATTGGGGGAAAAACAGAGAAGATAATTAATGATTTCCAGGAAGGAACAGATCCATTTAGTAGGACAGAAAAAAGCACAAACCATAAAGGAAAAGATAAATAAATTTGACATTAAATTTTTAAAACTTCTGTTCAAAAAAAGACACCAAAGTTAAAATGCAATCTATGAAGCTGAGAGAAAGTATTTGCAATGCACATAATGAATAAAAAGTTAATATGCAAGATTTGTATACAAATCCTATAAATGAATAGGAAAAGGACAAAAATTGATTAGAGAAATAGACAAAGAACATGAATGTACAAAAAATACTCAACAGCATTAGTAATCAAAGAAATGCAAAACTTACTTTTTTTTATTTTTTTAATGTTTATTTTTGAGAGAGAGCATGAGCGGGGAAGGGGCAGAGAGAGGGAGGCACAGAATCCAAAGCAGGCTCCAGGCTCCGAGCTGTCAGCACAGAGCCTGATGAGGGGCTCAAACTCACGGACCATGAGATCATGACCTGAGCCAAAATCAAGAGTCAGACTCTAAACTGACTGAGCTACCAAAGTGCCCCAAAATGCAAAACTTTTAAAATTCCATTTAATACTCATTCGATTGCCAAAAATTATCATACTTCCTAGTCTGATAATCCCACACTTTGGTAAGAATTTGAAGGAACAAGAACTTCCAACAATTCTGATGGAAACTGAATTGTAAGAAACACATTAAAAAAAAAAACAATTTGTCAATACCTACTAAAGTCAAAGTTGTGTGCATCCTTATACTTTGCAATTCATTCTCCAGGTAGAACCTTGGAGACACTTCTTCACGTGTGCATAAGATGACATGTACAAGAACGTGCAGTAGAGCATGATCTATAACAGCAAAAATCTGATTCTACCTACATGTTCATCAACAGCAGATTTGATTAAGTATGGTTACAGTCACATAATAAAGTATATAGGCACTAAAATGGATATATCAAAAAACTAAGACGCAGAAGGATGTATAAGAATTTCATTTATAACAGTTTAAAACAGGGGCACGTGGGTGGCTCAGTTAGGTGTCTGACTCTTGATTTCAGCTCAGGTCAGGATCTCACGGTTCATGGGATGTAACTCCATATCAGCCTCCATGCTGTTGGTGTAGAGCCTGCCTGGGATTCTGTTTCTCTCCTCTCTCTGCTCCTTCTCCCGGTCTCACTGTCTCGCTCTCTCAAACTAAATAAATACACATTTTTTTAAGTTTGAAACAAAGCAATATTATATATTATTTATTGATATATACATATGTCATAATTGTATGAAACATTCATGGGAAAGATTTAGAACAGTAATTTTTGGGGCGCCTGGGTGGCGCAGTCGGTTAAGCGTCCGACTTCAGCCAGGTCACGATCTTGCGGTCCATGAGTTCGAGCCCCGCGTCAGGCTCTGGGCTGATGGCTCAGAGCCTGGAGCCTGTTTCTGATTCTGTGTCTCCCTCTCTCTCTGCACCTCCCCCGTTTATGCTCTGTCTCTCTCTGTCCCAAAATAAATAAACGTTGAAAAAAAAAAAAAAAAAAGAACAGTAATTTTTTCTGGGGGAGGGAACAGTATCACAGAGGTCTAGTCAATGGTATCTACAATTCATTATTATCTTTTTAATCTATAGAAGGTTAAAAGTTGATACAAGACAGACTAGGTGTTTGTTGTCATGTCTTATATAATTTTTTGGGTGCTGGCAATATTTAATTTAAACAGAAAATGTTAAAGCCTGTTGAAGTTGGAAGAACTTGGTGTCAGGTTAAGTCCTAAATTCAGCACTTGCTGTTGAAATTTAGAGCCTGCCATCAAGTTCTATAAATAAGATAATAGAATGTAGGAATTACACTTAATCCTCTAATTACTCTCAGCTTTAATCAAGCCTTTATTAACATAATGTGTCTAGCTCGGGGTCTTAAAACCTGAGAGGGGATTTAGGGAAGAGTAATCAAAACAATGAAAAATAAGTAGGTGATATAAGGAAAGGCAAAGAGAACTGGGATGATTTAGACCAGTGAAAGAAAGCAAAGGGGGAAATATACTGAGGAAGATGCACAGTTTGCTCCTTTTACACTGTCTGTACCTCAATTAAGGCTGAATAAAATTAGCTGTTTTGGTTATCTACTGCTATGTAGCAAATCACTCTAAAACATAGTGTTTTAAGCAATGATAATTCATTATTTTGCTCCTGAATCTCTAATTTGATCAGGACTTCAGTGAAGATGGTTCTTTGTGGCTCAGTGTGGCATCAGCTGTAACAGCTCACCCCAGGTGATCCATTTGCACAATGCTCCACTCACATGCTGGCAAGTTGGTGCCGGCTATTGGCTGGAGCTACACTGGGACCACTGGCAATGATCTTCAGTTCTTCTCCTTTGTGGACCTCTCTATGGGTTTTTTGGACTTCCTCACACCATGACATCTGGATTCCAAGAGCGAGATTCCTATGGGGGCAGGGCACGGCGTTTTTCTATCCTGTCCTAAGAAGTCACATAGTCACTTTCACCAAACTCTATTAGTCCAAAAAGTCATAGAGACTCACCTAGTTTCAAAGGTTAGGGGTGGAGAACTAGCGAAGAGGAATGTGCACTCCACCTCTTGATGGGGGCATGGCATGGTTATAGAAGTCTGGATGGGAAGATATTGTTGTTTCCATGTTTGTAAAATACAATGTGCCACACTGACGTACTTGCTCAAATCTCTCTCTGGCTCAGTCTCTTATTCTCACTGCTCCTGTTGAGATCTTATCATTCCATTCTCTTGTTCAGCAATAAGGGACGTTGTTTTCCACTCCTCACACACCAGATTTGTTCTGTGGAGCTGCAAGGCTTCATGGAGTCTTGTAATGTGTAATATTTTATGTAATAATTTACATGATATGTATGGAATAATTTATGGAGGGACCGTGAAACATTCACTTCTGTGACCAAAACTTAGGAAAGGCTGACCAAAAATATTGATGCTTCAGATGCTTTTCTACTTGAGGTTAGCTAAAATAACATGACAGGACATTCATATTTCATGTAACCTGGTGTCAAGCCCATGTGCAGACGTATCAGCAACCTCGGTGAATTTGGAGGAATTTGCACAGCAGTATTTCTGCCACACTCAAGACATTCAAGCAGAATGTAACTCATCAATCAAATCAGATTTTAAAATATTTTTTAGCCTAAAGAAAGACAAGATAGGCCTTGGAAAGTTTTTCTTTAAAGTACTCTAAGGTGTTTGACCTGGGTTTTTTCAGCACAACAGTCAAAAGCGGTATTTGTCAATTCAAAGATCTGATAGTTGGTCACACCATTAGGCTTCCATTTTCACTCATCCACCAAATGAATACATGGTTTTCTTGTTTTTTTGCTAAACTCAGAAAATTACCTACCACTTTACACCAGAAGTCCTACAACTCCTTTCTTATGAAACTGTTAAATATGCTCCCTGAATGGATATCAGCTAGACCTGGCTGACATGTGAGACTAGTTTGCCCTAGGGACAGATAGGACTAAGAGGGTTCTTGGACTCTGCCTCTATTAGGTTGGACATAATAAGTTGCTGAGAATCAACCAGCTTTGTCCAACAAGAAAAAATTGGAATTTCAAATGGCTGTATATATATATGCATTGTTCAGAGTGAAAAATTTCATTGCAAAACCCAAGTCAGGGATTTGATTCAAGGCCAGTCTAGAATGAGCCCTAACTAAAGATTCAAATGGTTTTTCCATGTACATAATGTTTTTATGTAAAATCCCAGGAAAGTGGTATCAATAACTGTTAAGTGAGTCAACCACTTCAGCTCTTCAGCAAACAACTAAGAAACGCCTGTTTATCTGGGCTGTCTTTTAGCTGCTATGCAAATTAGTCAATAACATTTAAATAGGACAGTCTTTAAGAATACATGTGATATTACTGGATAAAGCTGTTGTGGATTTTTTAATGGACCAAATTTCACTGGAATGGTTGAAGATTTTTGTTTTCTAAACTGTGAAGTGGACAAACTAATCTCAATTTACCCCAGAAGTTAGAAGTAATGAGAAGAATCCTTAAGCAGTACTTAATAAGTACTTAATACTATAATTATGATCCATAAAATAGATAGCCACAAAAGCATGACCAAAACGACTGGGAATTATGATTAGTATAACATAATAATAAGGCTGTGGCAGAGTTTACAAGGTAACCACCTATTTGAATTGTCACCAAAAAACCCCACCATATGCTAAGAAAGTTACAATCAAAGAGACACATAATTTAAAAGCACATTAACTTCATTTGATAATCTTTGGGAATAAACATAGGATTGGGAGACCTTTGTGAGTGTTTCTGGGGAGTACGAAGTATACTGCAATGGTTAAATATTTCTGATTGCTTTTGAATTTCTCCTGTCTTTATAAAGCCTCAACTGTACTAGGTGTGCTCCAAGTTGTGGGTTTAACAATGAAAGGATAAAATTGTGCATTGCACTACCCTGAGCTTCTCTTCTGAGTATACTCAGTAGCTGACAGCATGCAGTCTGGATATGTGAAAAAGACGAGCCATTTTCTACACCCAGCCATGCGGTTCCATCCCAAAATTCTTCTCTGCAAGCACAACCCTTGGTCCGGAGACAGAAATATGAGGACAAATTCAAAACTTCATATTTTTTTCACATGTAGTGACAAGAACCCCATGATCACTGTCCCACCACATTTGAATCTGTACTGTTCATATTTCTTTGAATTCCTCAAAACTTAGATAAAGTATGCCTTACATGATCTTTAAGTAACACATTTAGCAGCATTTCTGAAAATAAGTTCCATAGAGGTCTAGCTCTACAACATGTTAATAAAATGATTATGACATAAAAGAGTTTCATGTCAATGCTGGGTTAAGCAAATTTATTTATTTATGGTAATTCCTATCAGAATTTTTTATATACCAATATATATTATAAATCTTCTAGGGTATATACAGCATGTTGTATATAGCATTCCAAACTTGTTTCAGTCATGGAGACCATTTTGCAAAAATATCTCAACAACCAAAACAATATCTTGTGAAACTTGGATCTAAGCCATTTCTTACAATATTTTTTTGATACCAATGTTAACTATAGGTTCCTTACTGATAAAATTCCTTTCCAGGCTTCTTATTTATCTCCTGAATCTACTAACGTCTAAATATTTGTTTGGGAGTTTATTTATTCAATGAATACGTGTTAAATGCCTACTATATTCAAACCACTATTATGGGCTTTGGAGAGACAGAAATGAGCAATTTTTTTGACAGTACAAGTGGGGGACGGGCAGAGAGAGGGGGACAGAGGATCTGAAGTGGACTCTGAGTAGACAGGCTGACAGCAGCAAGCCCAATGTGGGGTTCAAACCCACGAACTGCAAGATCATGACCTGAGCCTAAGTTGGATGCTCAACGAACTTAGCCACCCTAGTGTCCCAGAAATGAGCAATTTTTAAAATTTCCCTTTCCTTATAGAACTTACATTCTAAAGGAGATGTCAATTTACACATAAATAAAATTTCAAGGTTGCAGATATGGATAACAGCTAATGAAAAAAATAAAAACAAGATAATGAACTAGAGAGTTTCTTGGTGGTAACTAGAGTGTTTGTGGCATTTCATAAAAGCAATCAGCATCATTTCTTTGAGAAGGTAGCATTAGAACTAAAGGAATATAAAATGAGCCTTTCCCTTTACTAATCTTTCATCCTCTGTATTACTTTTAATCAAAATAATGCTTGTACGTGGTAAAAAAAATAAAAATATAATGAACAGTTTATAATAAGAAATAACTGCTGCTCTGACACTCTGCATCTTAGCTCTAATTCCAGAAACATCCTCTTTTAATAGTTTATTATGTGAGATTTTCTCACGATCACCATTACATGGAACCCATAGGTGGAGTCTGACAGAGCAACAAGATGGAAAGATCATGGGTTTCTCAATAATCTTGAGACTATTGTATCAGCCCTAAAGTTCCTTCTTCCATGCAAGAGAGAAATAAATCTATCTTCCTTAAGCCTCTGATATTTATCTATTACTTGTAACCAAACCCCATATGATACAGGATCCAGTATTATATCCCAGGCAACTCAAGGGAAAACATTCATAACACGCAAGTCAAATGCATTACATTCTTCTATTTCTACAGAGATAGAATCATGCTACATTTTAGTGTGCTTCCTGTTTGGGTTGTGACTTTCCTGTTTTTTGTTTGTTGGTTGGTTGGTTTCCCCTTTTCTAATTCTCTTTTCTGTTTTCTTAAAAGAGAAGAGATGTGCCTGCTTCACCTGGTCATTCATGACATCAGCTCTTAACCCATTCTAATCTTTAAAACGTGTCTCTTCTACTTGAGTCATGCTTCCAGGGCGATTCAGAAGCTTCCAGCCAAACTGTCATGCTGCAATGTCTTTTCCCTAGACTCTTGGTTTAATGCCACAGTTTCTTTTATGACCATTTTTCTCTTTCATGGATATATACCCTCATTTTTCTAGAGTACACCATAATTTTCTAAGCAAGAAGAGTGCCTGAAAGTAAATGTTCCAGGCCCCTAGATGTTTGAAGAAGTCTGTTTTCTCTTCATACTTTGATTGGTTCTAATTTTTTTTTCTCAGAACACTGCAGGCTTTGTATTGCTCTATTGTCTTCAAGACCCCATACATTTAGGGATTGCCACCTGTCAGCCTTATTCCTCTTCCTTTGTTTTTGACCTATATTTTCTTTCTGGAAGCTTCTCAGACATACTGGTTATTTCTGATATGTGAAGTGTCATGATGCTATGTTTAGACAGGTAGTTCTTTTTGCAATCATCTCAACATTGGGTGGGATTTTTCTTTCTTTCTTTTTTTTTTTTTTTTCAGGGCAGAGAGAGAAAGAGAAAATTCCAATCAGGCTCCACGCTGTCAGCATAGAGCCTGAGGTGGGGCTCAAACTCAAGAACCACGAGATCATGATCTGAGCTGAGATCAAGGGTCAGACGCTTAGCCAACTGAGCCACCCAGGTGCCCCTGGTTGGGATTCTTCAAGACCAAATATTCAGCTCTAGATATTTTTCTTCTAATGTTTGGTTAATTTCCTTCCCTCTGTTCTTTCAAAAACACCCATTAGTTAAGGTTAAATAACTAGACAGATGCACTGTATTTGCTAACTCTGAACTGAAGTTCCTTTAGAGTTTTTCCTGGCAAGTCAGTTCTTTCCATTGTCACAGTCCCTGCTTAAGTGTCCTGGGTTGGTATTTTCTCAATTAAAAAAAGAAAAAGGGGGTACCTGGATGGCTCAACCAGTTAAGCCAACTCCTGATTTCTGCTCAGGTCATATTCCCAGGGTTGTGGGATTGAGCCCTGTGTCGGACTCTGCACTGGGCATGGCGCCTGCTTAAGATTCTCTCTCTCCCTCTCTCCCTCTCTCTCTGCTCCTCTCTCTCTCAAAAAGAAAAAAGGAAAAGAAAAAAAAGCCATCAACAGCCTTCTATTCTCCTTTCATCTTTTAGAAATTTGTTGAAATAACTCATCTACAGATGGCATCCCTCCTTTTCTTTTGGTTTATTCTTTTGTGTTTACTATATTTTATTTTCAGACCTGTGTGTTCAGTCTGCCATCTTGCTAGAAAACTTGAAGTTTACCTTGGGTAACACAGTTGAAATTAAACTGCTGCACCATACTCTCAGCAGTACTATTTTTAAATATAAGAATATGTTGTACAACGTAAGTAACACCAAAGCACAAGTTTAAGTATTCAAGTATTTTATCACTATAAAACAGGATACAAAGGGCAAAATACACCCAGGTTTTCTTTTCTTTGAAAAAAAACTGAACAGAGTGCTATTCTTCTTCTTCTGTTGTTATTTTTCATTTTCATGTAGAATGCAGCTCTTGATATATAGCTTTAAAAACATTTTTTTTTTCATTTAGGTGATATCATAAAAGCTTCTCTGTACAAAAACTTAAATGATTTTCAGTAGCAATTTTCCCTGTGTCCTTGGACCAATTTCTGATTCTTTTAAGACATGTTACCCACTGCGATATTAACGTATTACTATAAGAGTTGCAACAGCAGGAGACAGCTTTTTTCTTCCTCAGGAGACATAGAAGGGATGTGTGCCTACACTTTGTATGAGAATTTTCTTGACATCTAACTTATACTTTTGGCAGCATAAGTGCTCTATAGTAACACTTCTCCACTTTAGCAAGCTTCTTCTGATGAACTCAAGGATATGTAGGCAAAACATATTTCTCTATAACTCTCATAACTAGTTGCTTATAGATAACTGAAATACATTTATTCAATAAATATTAGAGCTGAACACCATATTTTGTCCAGGGATACCACAGTAAGTAAGACATCATGCCCTTCAGGAACTATTGTGTTTAATGAAGAAATACAATTAAGTAAACAGTAAATTTCAAAAAAAAAAAAAAAAGTCACCATTGCTATTGTAGAGTAACCATAAGATGCCATTAAAGCATATAAACGGAACAGTGAACCCCATGGAGGCGGAGGGGGAATCTAGGTGATAGATAGCTTCCTGAGGAGGTGACTCCTGAGCTGAGTGATCCTCAAAGGACCAGCACAAATTAGCAAAAGGAAGGAAGTTGAGATAGATGGGGTAAAAGGAACATTCCAGGTGTTCAGAACAATGCGTGTGAAGGCCAGGAGGCAGGAGCAGTCATGAGCAACAAGCAAAGATGGTAAGAAATGGAACTGGAGAAGGAAGCAAAGACTAGATTCAAAACTATTTCCAGTATTCCATATCTAAGAATGTGGACTTCCTTCTGAAACAAGCATTAAAAAAAATTATGCTCAGTATAGAAGCAAATCCTTCATACTCGCTTTGAGCAAGTTCTGATTTTTTTTTTTCCATAGGTGAAATAATAATGTCACAACTTCCATTACAGGTTCACTGCGTGCAAGATACTGTACTTGGCCGGTAGGAGGTAATAGCATTCAGCCTCAGGAATCAGTGTGAAAACAGAGCAGAATATTTGGAACTGCTGTGTATCCTGGTAAGAAGGGAACCTGGGTAGCAGCACTGCTGGGTGGCAGAAGATAAAACTGAGAAGTTACAGGGGCACCTCTGAGGCTCAGTAGGGTAAGTGTCTGACTCTTGATTTCAGCTCGGGTCATGATCTCACTATTCGTGGGATGGAGCCCCAGCATTGGGCTCTGTGCTGACAGCATCAAGACTGCTTGGGATTCACTCTCTCCCTCTGTCTCTGCCCTTACCCTGCTCATGAGCTTGCTCTCTCTCTCAAATAAATAAACTTTTTTTTAAAAATTAAAAAAAACTGAAAAGTTATGTTACAGCTTATATCATAGTAAGGACTTGGACTTTAAATAATAAATATGCTATCCAAGTTTTCTGAACAAGACAATGGACTCTGTGTGCGTTTTACCCAAAATGTGTATTCCTCCTCTTTATTACAGTGCACAAGTCGGGAAATGTATCACTTGGCTTGAAGCAATTTAAACTCTACTTCTCTTTTAGTTAATTAAGGACCTAGGCTACCTAAACGAGCCACAATGGCTTGTTTTAAATATTGATGCTGGACACCACTCCTCCAAATACAAATGGAACATTCATTTCAACTTGCCCTCAAGGAGCTCATAGTCCAAAGTTACGACCCAAAGCAGTTTTCATAAGCCCCCATCATATTTTTCTCTACTGTTCAATGACAGTGAAATGGAATAGCCATCAAATTTCATGGTAATCCCATGGCTGTACATCTCTCCATCCTTTCCTCTGGGCTTCTTATTTAATGAACAAGTTAAGTTAAAGACAGTGGGTTAAGTTCCCTTCTTCCAGGGAAACTACTGAGACATCACTATCTTCTAAAAACCAGAAACTCTTTCTACCTCCTTCTTACAAACAGGAGCTGATTCAGTTTGTTTGGACGTGAACTTCATTCATTTGGGAGAGGAAAGGGACTCTTTAAGAAAATAGAATACAAAATTATATACAGATTCCTAGCTTTCCTCCTTGTAAGACGTTGGAAGGGATCCTCACAAATAAAGGGCCAAGCTTTATTAGCTTCGTGGCAAATTCTCCTCTCAGGAAGGACAAATATATAAACATGCAATGTACTTTAAGAGTTATTAACCAAATGTGCACCTACATTGGGTATAAGAAATCTATCAGAAACATGAAAACTCCATTAAAATCCCCTGCTTTCTGCTATCATCATCCACATTTGCCAAAACCTTGACTTATCACAGGGAGCAGTTTTCACCTGAATATTGAATCAACAGGGAAATTTTTGTGCACAGCCTGTCCTTTCTCTCTCTCTCTCTCCCCCCACCTCGTATTTTAACAATTTTACTGATTCTAGATTCCACACCTTGACACTTTAGCAATGAATGTTTGCCTCATATATGCCCTTTCAATGAGTTCCATCCAGAGAGCTAGGCCATTTTCAAATGCTGGCACCCATATAGCTAGGATAATAAGGTAGACGAGATGTGTTTTATCAGGTAGAAAAAAACAACAGGGGAAAAAAAGCTGCTTTGGGGCAGTGTCCTTAAAAGTCAGGCTCTTAAGCCAATGTTGGCTGCTACATTTAGCTGCTTAGTTCCGTGGAAACCAGTTGTATGACTCTGCAGATAAAAGGCTGTAGACCTCTGGAATACAGGCAAGTAGCACCTCATTATACAAATAGAAGCAACTCAACTATGCATGCCCTCAAACTGAGCTCAGTGTTCTGCTGCATTTCAAAAATATCCATCTGTTCCAAGAGAAGAAACAGGAAGTTTTGTTAATTATCTCTCACAACCCACTAGTTAGTTTCCAGAAAAATCACTAAAGCCATCTTTCCTGAATAAATTTAACAAGTAAGTTACAAGATGCAGCACAGTAGATAAACCTTCCATTACTCCTTTTAAATGAACCAAATCTATCAGTTGGCCAATTGCACACTCACTGCCTCTAAATCCCTTCCCGTGTCCTCGGCGCTCAACAGCCATAATTATTTCCTGGACATAACTTTTTTTCACGTGGCAATGTTGATTAATAAAGCAATATCACACTAGATATATGCAAAACACTAGATATTACACAAGCATTCAAGAGATATTTTCTGACTGATTTGCTTTAAGCACAGTTCAGGGTCAGAATTCCTTTAAAATATCTCACAAATTTTCACACTATTAGACAAAATAAACTCATGGGAAATATCTTCTTCTTGGTTATTAGCTAATTTAAATAGGTGTCTCTAAAACTTCATCCCCAGTCCAGTTATGTTGTGTTGAATAAGATCCATGCCAGAGTGCTATAATGGTATTAAGGATACACATGCCCATTTGGACTCCTGCCATCATTCTATAAATCATTGCCAATTATGCCAATAAAGCAGCCTGGGCAATGATTGATTTCTTAGCTATGCAGTCAGCTGCTCTTCAACACTTTGTTTTCCTTCAAATGTCTCAACCATGGCCTTGTTTCCTGAAATCATGATGGCTTACATACCCCCAAAAAAGAGACAACTGTACACATCTGTTGGTGAGAAAAAGTTTAGAAAGTCAGTGAAGCCTCAGTAATTCCATCTAAGTGTTGGGAAAGATAATGCAAATTTGGGAAAACTCTGGACTGTGAAAGATTTCTTTAAAAACAAAGTACTTGTTTTTCCTACTATTATATATCTACAACAATTCAAATTAACCTAACAAAGAATCACTTTTTGAAGTGCTCCAAGTCAGTGAAATATCTGGTAAGTCTATAAAAATATAACAAATATTTAGCATTAGCATGACAGTTGACTGTTAACTGGGGTCACTTATTCACTGGCAAAGAGAAGCACAATATTATGGAATCTTTGAAGCAATCCGCTTTTATTTTTAGTAGAATCAATTATTTGCCAAAACTTAAATGTGTTTTTAATCAAATATCTTGCATCAAGCCTGGATATTTGCTATTTATTCAGATATTAAACACTAGGCCCAGCTGGAAAACAACGTGCTAGAGTGGGAAGTGGATAGACCCTGAAGCCAAACAGATTTGGATTCAAATCCAGCTTCATCCTTCACTAGGTCTACAGGATTTATCTGTTAATTCAGCCAACAAATATGTATCATACAGCTACCCTGGGCTGCAGATACGGTGGTGGCAATGAGACCAAAGTCCCTATTTTGTGAAGGCTAACTTCTCTAGGTTAAATTCCCTCTAGTGGAGAGAAGAAAATAACCAAATAAAGGAAGAAAATAATTTCAAATAACCTTAAGTCCGCAGAGAGTGAGTGGAGGGAGGCTGGAGTGGGAAATATGTTTAGGTGGTTAGTGAAGACCTCAAAGGGCAGACGATGCCCCAGGTGAGACCTGAATGACACGGAGGGCCAGGCATGTAAAGGCTGGGAGGGAGCAGATTATTCAAAGCAAAGAGAACAGCACAGTGGTCCTCAGTTGAAACCAGTTTGGTGTGTTTAAAGAAAATAAATAAAGCCGCGGCGTTTTTCTCTGAGTGACAACTGTCTTCAGATGTGAGATGAAAATAGCAATAATGCCAATTTTGCAGAATTATCATTGGGGATTATATTTGCAAATGCCCTCAGGAGTCCCTAACATATCTTAAGACACTCAAAAAACAAAAGTAAATGTTAGTGTCATTACCATTAATGTTTGGGGGCACTGAAATCTTGTAACTACTTCAATATCTATAAAACCAAAAGAGGTTCATCCACTCAGAGTTATGGATAATTTCCAAATAATGCTAGTGAGCTGTGTTTATCTAAACCACCAGAACTGAGCTTTGCTTTATCTCCTCATAGAAACAGACATTCATGTTTAATTTTAAATGCTCATGAATATATCTTTTCATCTTAAATACCCTTGAATATATGTCTGCCATGTGCAAAACATTTTATTAAAAACCAGCATTGCAGGGTGTTCCACAAATCTTGTGCATGTGTGAAAACTGATATTGATAAAGTGGCAATGAGTCCACCTGGGTCACTTATAAATATGCATATCTTCTGCATTATCAATACACAAATGTTCAAGCACATGGACTGTGTCAGAACTGTAGCACTACTGTGACTAGAATTACGTGTTCATAATACACTTTCTAAAGTAGCCGCTGAAACCAGTTAATTGTACTAAGCATAATCAAATTCATAAGCATCCCTCTTAACATTTAACTTTAAGTCACCCCTGGGTGATAACTGACTCAATCATACTACTTCATAATTATTACCCTAATATTTACTAAAGCCTAAGCTACTTAATTCTTCCAAACAATAAAAATGTCTGCACACCAAGAAAGCTACTTTCAAATACAATTCAAATCAAACAGGCCAAACCTTGGAGCTATACAGAGAAAATACAAATAGTTTCTAATTCAGTAAGAAATATTATCAATTAAAAGAAGCTATCTTCTTTATTTAAAAATGCTAGTTGTCTAGGGAGCCTGGGTGGCTTGGTTGGTTGAACATCCAACTCTTGATTTTGGCTCAGGTCATGATCCCAGGGTCTAGCGATCTAGCCCTGTGTTGGGCTCTGCACTGAACATGGAGCCTGCTTGAGGTTCCCTCTCTCTCTCCCTTTGCTCTCCCCTGCCGCTCACATGCTCTCTCTAAAAAAAAACAAAAACAAAAACAAAAACTCACCAATATGCATTACTTCCTTCTCTATCTTTATCTAAGTTCTTTGAGACCCATAAGTCACACAGAAAACAAATCATCTTGGTTCCACTTAAACATCTTTGTCTTAAAATCAAAAAAGAAAATGAATTTGGGCAACAAAATAAATGACGTAACACTAGATTATAATCCAAAATGTAAAACAGATATCCATGGGTCTGTATTGATATAAATAAATGATTAAATAAATGAGAGAGAAGAGACAAATCTCCTATGCAGAAACTTTCCAAACAAGTTGTGTAGATATCCTGTCCACAAGGAGATGAAGCATAACTCTGCACATCTTAAGCTGTGGGGTATGCATAGTAACTTCCTTCCAAAGAGTACAGTTTGGAAAGTGGGCAAAAAAAGAATAACATGACAGTGGAAAAAGCTGACAAACACTCCCTCAGCTAGGTGATCAAGGTCAATATCAATAGTGATGAGTCATATTGATAGTATACATCTTTGAGATGATGCTCTGAGAGATGATGTGTTGAGAATGGTACTTTACCTTGATAATCTTCTTTCCCAAAACCTGTAACCCCAATCGATTTATAAGACAAACATGAGACAAATCTCAATTGACGGCTGGTCTACAAAAGGCTTGAGTACTCCAAACTCAAAGTCATCCAAAACAAGATAAGTCTGAGAAACTGTCACAGCCAAGAAGAGTCTAAGGAGACATAATGACTAAATGTAATATGATATCATGGATGGGATCCTAGAACACAAAAAAGACACAGGCTATAAACTAAGGAAGTCTGATTAAAATATGGATTTCAGCTTAAAGAAAGAAAACAATGTACATTCACAAGTCTCTGGAATCCTTTGAAATGAGCCTAAGTGAATCAGGAGTAAAATACACTATTTTCATTTATTGATTTTCCTTTTTCTAGCACAGGTTACTGGTTAACTCAACATAAAAACACCATCAATAACTAAGAGGTAGCAATTGAGGAAAATATCAAAGTTATCAACCCCCATCCTCAAAAGGTGTTTTAAAAGTTTACTGATTTAAATAACAATGGTAACATTTGTAAGTGATTTGGAAAAGCAAGGAAAAAAGCTCAAGAGTCTCAGCTACCTCCTAGAAATTGCTCTCCTGTGGAACTCTTCCCACTGTGAACACTTACAGAAAAATAACAGCCTAATTATTGGCAGACTTTTCCTTATCACTTACTATGTATGAAGAACCTCTATAAGCCTTTTATATTAAGTCATATAAGTCTCATATCATCGTCATTATTATCCATCGTGCTAATAAGGAAATTGAGACACTGAGAGGTTAAGAAACTTGCCCATTAACCAGACTAGTAAGTCACAGAGCCAGTTTTTTTTGTTTTGTTTTGTTTTTAATGTTTATTTATTTTTTGAGAGAGAGAGCAAGGGAGGGGCAGAGACAGTGGGGGACAGAGAATCAGAAGTAGACTCCGCCCTGATAGTAGAGAGCCTGATGCAGGGCTCAATCTCACGAACTGTGAGATACTGAACTGAGCTAAAGTTGAGCTTGATTGACTGAGTCACCCGACTCAGTTTTTTAACCAAGGCAGTGTGGTTCCAGGGCATGTACATTTTCTGAATGGGCTACATATCATCCCCACTTCTCTTTCTCCTGAGGGCTCTTCCAGAGCTGCTCCAAGTCTGCCCTGAGTGCCTCCTTTGCCCCACCGCTGAGTGTCCCCTTTGTCAGCCACCACCACCACCATCAGAAAAACTCCAGGAATTCCGGTGGGGCAAATCAGTTTCTTGTCCACAGTAGTTTAGTTCTCCTGGAAGCACATTCTGAGATAGAGTTTAGCATGCAGGATGTTGACTAGAGTTCCCCATGGTACCAATACCTGTAGAAGTGAGATGGCAAGTATAAACAGGCAGGGAGAAGTCAAGCTGTCACGCAGGCCCAACCAACCTCAGCAGACTCACAGAGAGTCTGGGTCTAAAATGGCCCCCAAAGCCATCTCCAGGTGGGCCAAGACAGCCAGGCTTCCATTAATTGCATGATAAATTACATAATCACCCTGCCTAAAACCTGCCATAATCAGCACAGAAAAAACAAACTCTTCAGTCCCCTCTGTGGTCATGCCCATTCCAAAGCATATGCTGGGTTTCCTGTGGGTAGCTTTGCCCAAGCAGGGCCCATTTGGAGTAGGTAGTAATCAAAGTGATTTTATCTGACAGGTATCTCCCTTTCTAGCAAAGTGTCAGGTACGAAGTTTGAAAATCCACCATTAGAAATCCATTCTTTTTTCTATTTTGAAGTTTTTTGTCATGAAAACACTTTCACCAAATTGCAAAAAAAGTCCTCCAATACAAACCATTTTCAGCTAATCCTGGTGGAACTTAAGTGATTGTAGCTGTAAGCAAAGAAGAGAACACTTTGAAAGAGAAATGGGGCACTAAAAGAAGAAGTAAGAGGATGCCAAAATTAAATACTACCTTAATTCACAGGTTTACTGACAGTCAACTCTGCACCCTAGTACAAAGAAGTTACTCCCTTCTCTTTACCTTCATGTCATTTCAGTGCCCTCAGGACTCTAGAAAATAATAAAGACATTTCATGGGACATCATATGCTTCATAATTGCATTATAGTGCATAAAGTAGAGTCTGATTATTTCTTTGAAACTGATCTCTTCCCAAATGGACAATGTTTACTGATACTTGGACCTTCTTGATTTCTGTTGCATAATACCGGGAGAAATATGCCTAGAGATATCCTTAACACGAACTATAGTCCTAGCAGATCATGTGTAAGTTCCCACAAATACAACCAAGGATTTAATATGTGCCCTTATATTTATGGATGTCAATGCAAGATGAAGAAGATGTGAAAATTACTAGAAACCAATTTACAGCAGCTGAAGCAAATTAGGGCTTTAGGGCTCATTGAAAAAAAAAGAAAGAAAGAAAGAAAGAAAGAAAAGTAATGAAACAACCAGCTCTAGGCAAACCATATGTCCCATCGAAATTCTTTATTAATGGAAGTATAGCTACATGTTAAAGAGGATTTAGTTCCTACAGCAAAGATGCCAATAGTGTTATGAATAGATTGTAATTTTTTATTCTCAAGGTGAGGGACCAAAAACTTGTGCAGTTATTTAGAGGCAGTTTCTACAGTGACCTTACACTCACATGTGTAAAAGACCTCTACATTATTCTCGACAGTGCCCAAAACTCAGTGTACTCTTTGAAATTTGGGGAAATGATACATCTTGATTTTGCCAAGATTAGAAAACTTCATTCTCTACCAAGAATCTTCAAAGTAGTTGGCCTATATCTCTTGACTACAGCTGAGATTTTTAACAATTACCACAAAGTTACCAAAGCTTGAAACATTGGTAGTAGGTCAAAAGCTACCTTCTAATAGTAGTAATAATCTATATGGGGTCACAATTTCCATATATGTTAAAAAAAAAAGAGGACAGAGAATGTGGCATCTCTGAGCAAAAATTAACATCCAAAGGAATTTTCTGCTCAGATGACATCAAAAATCACCCTTCAAATGAGCAAATCATCTACCAGCTTTTATCAGCATATAACAGAGACAAAAAAGTTTATATACAGGACATGCCACAAAAATCGACTTGATCTCACTAAGTTATAGTGAACCTTTCTCTGAAAGGTTCTTCATCCCCAAATACTTACATTTTGCAAAATTGGTTCAGTGTAAAATCAAAAACTTGGAAACATCATTGTGAACAAGAATTGGGTCAAAAGTCAATGTGTCTTAGGCTCATTAGTACGATTTTCTTCTGATTCTCAACCCACACACATGCTTAATTTCCTCTGGTTGAACTTTTTAGCTCTCCAAATTGCCAAGTGTCTCTTAAACTTACCTAACCATTGATTAATCTTACATTTCAAAAACTTTATTATCAATTATAGTACACTATCATCTTGAATTAAAAAATCATTGGGGCGCCTGGGTGGCTCAGTCGGTTGGGCGGCCGACTTTGGCTCAGGTCACGATCTCGCGGTCCGTGAGTTCGAGCCCCGCGTCGGGCTCTGTGCTGACAGCTCAGAGCCTGGAGCCTGTTTCAGATTCTGTGTCTCCCTCTCTCTGACCCTCCCCCGTTCATGCTCTGTCTCTCTCTGTCTCAAAAATAAATAAACGTTAAAAAAAAAAAAAATCATTAAAATATATATAATGGAATACTATTTGGCAATGAGAAAGAATGAAATCATGCCATTTGCAGCAACATGGATGGAACTGGAAGGTATTATGCTGAGTGAAATAAGTCAGTCATAGAAGGACAGATATCATATGTTTTCATTCATACGTGGATCTTGAGAAACTTAACACAAGACCATGGTGGAAGAGAAGGGGGAAAAAATAGGTACAAAGAGAGAGGGAGGGAGGCAGACCATAATAGACTCTTAAATACAGAGAACAAACTGAGGGTGGATGGGGGGGGGGTGGGGGAGAGGAGGAAATGGGTGATGGGCATTGAGGAGAGTATTTGTTGGGATAAGTACTGGGTGTTGTATGTAAGTGATGAATCACAGGAATCTACCCCAAAAACCAAGAGCACACTTAACACACTGTATGTTAGCTAATTTGGCAATAAATTATATTTAAAAAAAGAATAAATTAAGAATAAAAAAAAAACATTGAAAAAGATCCAATTACCCAATTATCCCCATTTTTTATAAACTACCATTATGAGTAATAATTACATTATAATTCTTAATGCCCTAATATTATTAGTACTATTAGTACTAGTCTGTGTTTTTACCTACAATATTTGAAGTGTGCTTGTTGATATTCCTTATCACTACCTATGATTTAGGGTGAAATATTATCAGAGTTTGACCGTATAATTTGTTTTCTTAAGAGGAATCAGCTACTCTTTGATTCCTCTAACTGCTAGTGATCAAGGTTGCTCTTTAATATTTGAAAATACCGGAACAAAATCCACCAATCACTAATCATCCATATACATGCCTCTCTGGAACACTCCATTACCAGAGCAATAAAAAATGATGGCGCTTTTGAGTACAGCATCAGTATTTATATACTGTAGATAGTTTTACAGTTGAACATGTTATTATGTTTATGCCTAGCAGTTATAGCCATGTTCCCTGTTTAGTGATGACATACTATGAGAGTACTCATAGTAAACTAACTAGAAATAATTTATACACTATCATCATGAGATGGACAGCCTGACACTAAAAGTCCTATTAACTGTAACATTAAATGATCCTTTGAATATTACTTTCTCCAGGATGAAGATACTTTGAGGTCAGCTAATTCAAATATTAGACTGCCTCACGATTATGCTAGCCCCTTTTTTCTATTTAATATGTTGAATTTCAAAGTGTGGTTTTAATTATTTTGCATTCTTAAATGCTTAACATGTACTCTGTGTAAATTATGAAGCCACAGAAGTTTTGATCCATGAGGTATACTGATCACATAATTGCATGGTCATGTAATTCCCTTAGTAGGTCTCTCACAAAGTTCACTCAATTTTTTCATTTCTTTCAATGTGTGTGATACCAGAATTCTTTCAACACATAGTATGCACCTATCAGAAGTTTCACTACCCTGTTTTATTAAAAGCATGGAGGGTGTGATTTCCAATCCTTTATAATTTCTGGATTTACTAATTAAATTGCTTCAATCGTGTCAAAGGCACTTTTTATCACTTAGAATATTAAAATCAGCCCTTTCTGGAGAACAAAGTCAATCAGAAAAACTCTAAAAGCATGAAAAAGTGTTTCCTGTGTTCAAATGACTTAAAAGGAGCTCAAAGGAAATTCACCAAATTTAAATAAAAATTCATTATCCTAAAGAAAATAAGCCTGCAAATTAAAGCCACAGCAGCCAGCACCCTGAAAACAAGGCTAGGTAAAAGGCAGCCCCACCTACAAAGGACACACTCTCCTACTATTCTTATTATGATCTTTCATCCATGCCTCTAATCTGTTTAGATGTATAGCAAATTCTTCATCTGATGTGGTCATTAAACAGGGTGTTTTGATTAATGTGTTGGTCAAGGGAGACAGGAATTAAACATTTTCAAACACCTATATGTGGCAACTACACTCCATTGTATTCCATATCATAGTTCTCATGATGTCCTGCAAGGTAGGTATCGTTAGGCCCATTTTTCAGATGCAAAGACCGAGGGTGAGTGATGTTACAGAACTCTTGTGAACTCACCGGGCTAGCAAATGAAGAGGCATGATATAAATCAAATTGTTCGATTCCAAAGCCCCTACCCCTACTTTTGCATTTACCATGTTGAATATGTATACCATGCCATATACAAATGACTACTTTCCGTGGAACTCGAATATGATAAAAATAAATTTGGGCCATGAGAAATATAATTTATTCTCTTTGAAGATTCAAAAAGCATTTAAGAATTTTGTCATGCCTCAGGGTCATCATTAGAAACATCAGTCATGCTTTCATTATCAATATATCAGAAGTGCCTATTAACAGAGATTTATGGTTAATGGAATGACAAGGAATATATCTGTACATGTGTCTGCTTTCTACATGAACATGACAAATTTCAGACTTCCAAGACTATCTAAGTAACCATTTCATGATTATACATGAAAATATGATTTCTCATTAAGCATGATTGTACAGGCTGTTTGCACATTGCCCTCACATGAAGCCTTTTGAAATTACTCAGTGCACAGAGCATGATATGCCCATCATCATACTTGCCCTTTAAACTCCGTGGCACATTAAGTCCAGGCTTAACATCCAAATCCCCAGAGACCTACTGCTTTTAATCCCTAATTAGGAAATGACCTCAAGTAGCCCCTAACATCATCCAAAGGAAAGGACTGTTTCATTTGTTTTTCCAATTTGTCAGACTAATGATAACCCCAAATAAAGTCACTTTCATCACATTACCACCATGGGGCCAAATACTGCTCAGCTCCTCTGAGCATATTCTGGATTTTTAAAGAAATTTTTAATGATTGAAAGTTTTCCTGACCCAAAACATAAATTCTCCACCAACAGCCTTTCTAAGCCTGGCTTGTGGGTTGAGGAGAGATTTGGAAAACAAAGGCCTCCCCTGGCCTCCTTAGCTCTTCATAGCCTTTGGATGCTGCCTACTCTACCACGTTGACCTTGATTCCCCCCACCCCAAACTTGAATCTTAGCAGACACCAGATCCCATGCCAAATACAAAGTTTTAGTCATCTGTTTCAGTATCTTTGTATTTCTTCATTGCCATGGAATGCTAGAATGGGCAAGCCTGTAAGACAGAAAAATAATAATGTGCAACCTATGCATGTGCACAGTCTAAATGAATCTAATCTATTAGTGTTCTCTCCACAAGTTCCATTTTATTTATTTTAAAATGTATTTATTTATTTTGAGAAGGAGAGAGAGCAGGAGCAGAAGAGGGGCAGAGAGAGAGGGAGAGAGAGAATCTCAAGCAGCCTCTGAGCTATCAGTGCAGAGCACAACGCAGGCTCGATCCCACAAAACAGATCATTACCTGAACTGAAATCAACAGTCAGATGCTTAACCAACTGAGCCACTCAAGGGCCCCTCCCCAAGTTCCATTTTAAATTATACAGCTACATGTCATAGATTTAAAATCTTCCTCTTCAGATGGCTTAACTAAAACTATGATAAACAAATCCTTTCTGATTTATAGGAACTTCCTAAAAGATCTCCTATTTGATATGTTATAAAAACTAGGAAATATGCAACTGTTAATATCAGAGAAGGAGGTAGTCTGGGAAAAAAATCATATGGTCAGATTTATTAATGGTCTAGAAGATGCAAGAAAAGCAAACAAACTTGAAAATTTGCATAAATGTGAAGCTTAGAATATATTTCAAACTTTCAAGGGCTAGTGATATTTGTAAAGGAAGAGTAAAAATTTAGAATATCAAGGTAGCTGTATTAGTTTGCTAAGGTTACTATAAACATAGATTTGGTGCCTTAAACGACAGAAATGTATTTTCCCACAGATCTAGAGGCTGGAAGTCTGAGATCAAGATGTTGCAGAGTTGGTTTCTTCTGAGGCCTGTCTCCTTAGCTTGGAGATGGCCATCTTCAACCTGTGTCTCCAACATGGCCTTCATCTGCGCATATCTCTGTCTGAACGTCCTCTTCTTATAAGGATACTAGTCATATTGGATTAGGGCCCACCCTAATGACTTCATTTTAATACCTCTTTAACAACCCCTGTCTCCAAAACAGGATTTGTACATATAGATTTGGTGGGAACACAACTCAGCCCATAACAAAAAGGACATGAAAAATATAATCCCATTCCAAGACTGCCTGTGCCCTCAGATGATTTCTGTTATGAATGATGCAGAGCAAAGTGACCCATTGTGGAATGAGAGATCAGGACCTGAAGTATAGATACCAAAGATGTTGCTATGGTTACATGAACAAAGGCAATATTAAAAGCAGCCTGAGTAGATGGGGCAATAATTTAATCATGAAAACTTGTAATAAAAATTGTGAGGTTTGATATAAATTTTATAGATTTTTAAAGAAAAAAAAAAAGCACATATGATCTTCTATTCAAAATTTGGTTCTTATGTTCAAATATACATTACAGATACTTTCATTCATTCATTTTATTCTGTCTATGTTTATTATTGGCAGCCTACTATGTGCTGTGTTATATAACCAAAGCCCAAATAATAGACAGTGTTTTGTTTTCTGGTGAACAATACCAACCTAAAAGTGAGCCTTTTGGCAAGTCAGTGTTAAATCAGCTTGCCTTTCATTTTAATTGTTTACTTCTTTTAGTTTTTATCAAGAGTAGGCAACATAAATTTTAGCTAGTTGTCAAATGAAACATATGTAGAAAATAATTACATATACATATGTATGCCATTGTTGTTTGTATTCAAACACACCATGGCTAAAGCAAAGGTTTTCCTGGTACTTCCATGTGTGTAGAACAGTAATTATTAATGGGTGCCCTTTCTTCAGTGGCAATATTTGAATTAAGAACAGTCACTATCAAGATCTGGAGCCCTCACTGGTGCCACGAAATGACTGCCACTTAATGGCTCTGAAGATTCATATCTGACTTCCCTTAGCTCTAGATTTGAATAGCACTTCTAAGGAAATAACAAAAGGATAACAAAAAGGATGTCTGTAAATCAAGAGATCCTCATGAAGAAGCTTATCTTTATCCTAAAAAGAAGTGATAAACAGATAGTCATGACTAAATAAGACCCTTCCAGGATACCAAATGGCTGCTGGCAATTCCATGTCACAGGTTTTCAGGTAGTTAAATACAATTTTCAAAATGTCACCTTCAAACACCAAAGCTTGGTAGGAAAATTGCAAAACCCACAAAGGGAGAAATCACTATAATACAGGATGTCTCTGTTCATTCTTAATGGACTCCTATTACTCGAACAGACCATGTGACTTTAGAAAGTCTTTGTCTGCATTAAATTGCAGAATGGTTTGAACATACTACAGATGCCATGGAAAGCAAAGATGGACAATTTGTTTTCAAGCTGAAAACATGTAATGGTTGCCTAGTACAGAGATAAAAAATTGGCAGATGAAGTAACCCAAATTGACTTGTAAAACACTTGAAAACAAACAACTTTTCATTACACATCTCATTTCTCATCTTTAAGCTTTGGCAGTGAGCATTCTTTGGAGAGCTGGTCTGATGAAGAAAGCTTTTACAGCTCCATTTCATGAAAACCATTGTTTGTGTTTCTGAGTTCAATCGAAGTCAAAATTAGCAAGAGAGCAGGAAGAGTTAAAATGCCAGTTCCAAAGATCCTCTAGAGATTATTAATCAGCATTGCCTGTTCTCCATGGAATCTTTTTCTTATAAGTGAAGCAAGTCTGGCATTGCCAGCAAATGTCAATGCCATGCAGAGAGAATAGATAAATTTAGAACAAATGATTTCCCAGTTAAATAGGGACCAACAGTGAGTTTATAATAAAACAATTTGCACACAGTTTGGAATATGACAATGGTAATTGTTCTTACGTTGAAAACAAATCTCTACTGATGTGTGCTTGTGGCAGAGCAGAGCATGTCCTGATATAGCCCTTCCCACATCTACATACAGTACCAGGAAGGCCATTCAGTATTTGTTAATACTTGCCCAGCTTAGACAAGATCGTAACACATTGGGAGGCATGACTACACACAAGAGTTTTCAAATCCTTATTTTGAGCTAGAAATACAATATTCAATAGCAGATATTTGAAAGCAGAGAAAGAATAGAATGCCCTTTCATCTTCAGCTGGTGGTTCATATTCCTGTGATAGGGAACTTCTGAAAATGTTTTAATCCTGCCAGAGCACTGACTCTCAACCTGGATGTACAATGAAACCAACTGAGGAGCTTTAATAAACTGATGTCTGGAATCCACCCCAGAGACTCTGATTTAAGTGATTTGGGGTGTGGCCAGGCACTGGAATTTTTAAAAGCTCCCCAGGTGATTCTGAAGAGCAGACATGGTTCAGGAAGACTGTTGGGGGAAAAAAATGAAATAATCAGATGACATTTTGCCATTTAAAGGTATAAAAGTTAGACCTACATAAAGAGTTCATATCCCATTTTTACTACCATCACATCAATCATCCAAATCATCATAGAAGATATGAATAATACAATGTTTGAACTAGAAGGAACCCAAAAGATCATTTAGTCCATAGATTTTCCAACCAGGGGTTCTTGGGTTTCTGGAAGTCCTTCAGGTAGTGTGTCAACCTCTCAAAATTGCAGCTATGTATATTTTTTTTTGAGAAGAGTGTCCATAGATTCCATCAGCTTCTAAAAGGAGGAGTTGGCCCCCAAAAGTTAAGAACCATTTATGTAGTCTAAATCCCTCAATTTGCAGACAATGAAACTGAAGACCAACATGAAGACAGCAAAGAATATATTCCTCACCACTCCCTCTAAGACATCTCAGAACTAAGCCATGATGGCCCATATGTTTTTACACAAACTGATTAAAATCCCAAACAAACAAAAAAAAGGAGCCCCAAACAGCCCACATTCTGACTGAGTGAAGATTTCAACCAGATAATTGAAGTATCCAGAACTGCAGAAATAGTAATATTTTTGAAGACTTTCTTAGACTTCACAGAGTAGAGTTCCACCAAATGGGGCCCCTGGCTAGGACCGTTCCCCTCAAGGATTTCTCTGATTAAATATGAAATCAGGAAGTGAGCAAATGTTAGCCAAGCCCAGGCAGAGATCATGTAGTGCTCCCAATGTAGTGTTGTAACCTCAGTTCAATTTCTCCACAGTTTGTATCATGTTTGACTTATACCACCATTCCATAACCTTAGTAAAGTGCGGTTCCTATATATACTCATCAACGATGGCCTCATTGTGAGTCCACAGCCATTCATGAGAAAAAGATTCTCTAAGAGAGGTTACTGGTATGTCTACATATCACTCACATAACACATTACAACTCTACGTGGCAAAAACTAGAGGCTTTTTCTGCAACCAAGACCCAACTCTAGACAGAGTCACCATAGAAGGTAGAACTTTATAAGACATGTTTTGTCTTTAAGTTGTTGCTGAGACTATTGGGAATTATTCTAATATCTAATTTTCTTCAACTTTCTAATTCTGGCATATGCTAGCAGAATATTTTTGGAGTTCCCTCTGGGAAGATACACATAATATTAAAACTATTCTTCATTCAGTGTCAATATACAGAGAAATCTATCCAGTTAAACAGGTATAAGTTAGTAAGTTTGAAGGTTGGAGTCAAACCTGTGCCTACCTAACTCCCACAGATATTTTGATATAGTTATGAATAGGATAGAGTACAATGAGCATGGGTTTCAGGATCACACTTATGTTTAAATCTCAGTCCTGCTCTTTATTAGCTATGTGACCCTAGGCAAAGTACTGAGTCTCTGAGACTCAATTTTACTTCTGTAAAATAGAATTAATTGCCCCTCCATCAGAGGGTTGATATTAGGTGGAGGCACTACCTAACACAGTGCCTTGAATATTAAAGATACTCAGATGTGATTCACCTTCTGCCAGTACCTTCTAAAGCTCATGTTCTTTCCACTAAGCCAAGTGACTTTTCAGAAATATTCCTATCCCTCTTCCTCACCTCAGCATCAATGAAAACTGAGGGGTTTTTTTTCATCCCTAAATCTTGGCAGCCTCACTTAAATGGTCTTTGATTTCTTGATTGTCTTTTAGATAGACTTTACATTTATTCACTGAAGCTTTTCAAATATAAAGCAGAAAACATTGCATTAATGAACAAAAGATGTTGAATACTATTATTCCCCTGTGCTTTGTATTCTTACTCCAGTTGCGATAATAGAGTAAAAGCTAATACCAGGAATTGAAAAAAGGAAAGGAGAAAAGAAAAAAAGAGCCAAATCGAAGGGGAAAAGTAGGAGAAATTTAGGAGAGGAGGAGGCATTCTGGCACCTAGTCATTCATAATTCTGGACTGAGATTTATTTACAAAATGGTACCCAGTTTATTCACTCATTCACTAAATATTCTCTGAAGAAAGCAAGTGTTTAATGGAAGACTAAAGGATCAGAAGATGTCAATCCATGAAGCAAAGGTAGGAAAAGGTTCTATGAAAATGGGATAACATCATAGGGTTGAGATTTGCTCAAGGGGCATTAAAGAAATTAATGTCTACCAGATAGTATTTTGGAGTCCTAAGAGATACAGCAGTAAAAGGACCTCAGTGTCATGACCATGTCATGTAGCCCTTGGACATTCTCTAAGCTTAGTAAGCAAATCTAGTGACATAGGAAGAAATAATAATAGAAATAAAATATTTCAGAAGTTCCCTAAGAATCTAAAGAAAATCTAAAAGAAAAACACCTAAAAGAGGCCCATTTTAGGTTTTCCTCTGCTTTTTCACATGTAGTCATTTCCCAATAATTTGCAAAATGCTTTAGAATTTTAAACAAACATCAGACTATACATAGAAAGAAGAAACAAGCCTATGTTTCAGATTGGTGATTTCAGGCTTGATGTATAATTACTGCTCAGCATTCAACTGTTAAAGTCACTTGGATGTATTTCTCTCATCTTTTAATTTATCCACCATTTTTAAGGCAGCAGCCTCAAAACTGTTTGCCAGGGCACACAGGAATTTTTTTTCTAATTTTACATTGTTCCACTTGGCAAAAAAAAGAAACTGATTATCAACTACATTGTCCATAGTTCTTAAAAACTGGTCATACATTCCCAGGGATTCCCAACCTTGAATTTCCTACGTGAGTAATTCTCCAGGCTGGAGACATGGCTGTCAGACCTCAGAATACTGTCAGTGCCTGGAATACCGTTCAGAGCTCATTTAAATTCATATGATAAGACTTCACATGGATGATTTTGTGTTTGCAAAGAAAGAGGGACGAAAAGTCATTTTCCTCTCCACCTCAAGCTTAGGGTTAGCCACCAAGGGAAACTACCCCTCCTCAGTTTCCCCCTGAAACTCTATGTAAACAGCTTGAAGCCAAGGGAAATCAACTAACCTTAGCTAGTAAGATCAAGGGTTATGTCCCTCCGCTGGGACAGCTCTGGTTCTGATCCAACACAGAGGGAAAGGCCCAATGTTATTATGTGCATGCCTACTTCTTCCTTGTAGGTAGCAAAAATCAGAGGAACAGGAACAACAACAACAACAACAACTAGATAAATAAATAAATAAATAAATAAATAAATAAATAAATAAATAAGAGAGCCAAAAACAAAGCTAAATACGAAGGAAAGGGAGCTAGCTCGAAGAAGGGAGAATAAAAGATGAAAATCGCATGCTAATAGAAGTGGAGCGGATGGATGGTTGAGATAGAGATAATGATGCCTCCAGCAGTGTCAAGCACTGCTTTTTTCTCCTCCTGAAACTACCACGGGCACCTTTACAAAAGTTGCTATCTCTTTCCAAAGTTGGATATAATTTATCTTAAAGGCATCTTACTGGTTAATACATCTTTACAATAAACCCTCTACAAAGTGTAAAGAACTGAAGAAATAAATTGAAGTGGCTTTTAGTGGTGGCTGGGGGTACCAGATTGACAGCTTTGGAAATAGATGGCTTCTTTTCCTCTGAAGACTAGATACAGCCTGATAAGCAGAAGTGTGAGACTTCCCCAACTGCTTCCCCACTGTGCCTTCACCCTGACAAAGTAATGCTGGCTTCCTGAAAGAAAGGACAAGTCACCTTACCCAGGCAGTTCTCTGCTGACACTACTCAAGAACTGCCATTTAGCACCAAGGCGTTAGGAGCATTTTCCTCACTACCAGCAAAACAGAGGCACCACTCTTATTTCACTTAGAACAGTGAACAGTCAAATCAGATAGTAATGACTTTTGACTACCCTCAACTCCACTGGATTCAAAGCGCTGAACTTAAAAGTGAAAACTAACTTGAGTTTCCCATTACAATTTTCCACAGCCATCTAGTCCTCTAACAGTCCCCAGCACTAAATCAGGTAATGCAGTATAGTGTAGCTATTTTATCTGGTTCTCCCAAAGATATTTGAAATGAGTACTCCGCCATCCATGAAATCAAATGAATCTCGGGGACATTTCTATTTATGCAGTGTGAGGGGGATCTTTCAACAGAGAAAGGAAAAGCATAAAAAAGGATGGAATGCTTCCAAGAGAACAAGTAATGTACATTTTCCTTTCTGAAAGAAAAGCAGCAAATATGTATGAAAAATTGAGAGGCATGAGTTAAAGTGGAGTCTTAACATCATTTATTTATATACTGAACATAAGAACCACTAAAGTCATCTTCATCACATAACCTTAAAATGAGCAGAGACCAATTTAACACGACTATCAGATTACAGTCAGTAGAAGTTAGAAAACATACGCTTTGTTTATCTTACACTTTCCTAAACAATCATGCACAGCTTTCCTTTGTTCCAGGAGTCATTCAAGCATATAATAAGGAGTTCCAGCAAGTTGAAACCTCTTGTATCTGGTTATTTTCAGGGAGTTGTAAACTTGCTGCCGCCAAGTCAGTAGTTTTCTTATGTTGTCAGCAAGGATTT
Source organism: Leopardus geoffroyi (assembly GCF_018350155.1). Classification (NCBI taxonomy): domain Eukaryota; kingdom Metazoa; phylum Chordata; class Mammalia; order Carnivora; family Felidae; genus Leopardus; species Leopardus geoffroyi. The sequence continues at coordinate 74,928,329 of NC_059328.1, forward strand.
TGAAAAATGCCATCATCCCAATTCTTGTTAGCAAAGAGCTTCTCTATGTTCAGTCCTTTCCATTAACCCTCATTAACACTTTGCTCGCTCCTTTAAAATAATTTGAAACATCTCTGCTGCTTTCAAGGTAGAAAGCTCTCGTGTTGCAGTGATCAGTCCTCACTTACTGTTCCCTCAGCTGTTACATTTTTCTCACCCTGGCTTCTTGCTCCTGTATCTCAGAGCAAATCCCCTACCATAGCCTTATGGGTCCTCAACTGGTTTTCCCATACATTTCAAATTTTGTCTTGTCTTTGCTCATCTATTAGTTCATTCATTCCTTCCTTCATAGAACAGACATTTATGTAATATCTCCTCGTGTCTTCACTTGTCCCATATACATGTTGGATCGAATTCAAGATAAAATATTATGCAGTTGTAAAGGCACTAGAATAGAAATCCTGGATCCCTTGTGTCAACTCTGTCATCCATCAAGTATGTGATCTTGAAAGACTCACTTTCCCTATATACACCTCTGTTAATAGGGCTATGTCATATCTAAAATCACTTACAGCTCTGAAATTCTACAATATCATTGTAACCTCAGGAATTCAGTGCAAACAGATAAATCCACACCACGATGTTAGTAGCTCTGAGATACCAGTTTCAAGATACTTACATTTTCAGTGGTTGAAGACACGGGCCCTCCTAAAGGAAAGTAAGGAAATTCTGACTTTCATACATTGGGCATTAATGAGCAAGCGGAGGAGTACTTGAGTCCAAAGTGCTCAGGTTCCATTTAGACTAGTCTTGACTATTAGGCTATTTGCTACCTGCAAGTTATCTCCTGCCATTCTCCCTTTACCCACTCCAAGCAGGCCTTCACCTCCACACGTCCAACGACTGCCCTTATGAATGTTACCAAATGACTTCCACAGAGTTTGGTCCACTAGTCAACTGTTACTTCTCATCTTACTTTACTCCTCATCAGCATTTGACATATTTTATCATTCCCTTCTTAATACACTTTATTAGTTGGGCCTCTATGACTCACCCACCTCTCTCCCTAACTCACTGGTTACTCCTCATTTTTCTTTGCTGGTTTCTCTTCTGTACCTCAAGCCCCTAATGTTGGAGTGCTCTCAGCACTGACTTATTGGTCTTATATTTTGTGTGCACTCACTCCCTTGGTGATCTTATCCAATCCCTTGATTTTAAATTCTATATATATGCCAAAAAACCCCACAAATTTATATCTTTACCCAAGACCTCTTTCCTGAACTCCAGATTGATATATCCAGATGGCTAACAGGCTTCTAAAAAGAGAATTCCTGATGTTCTTGCCCAAACCTAATCCAGACAGTCCAGTTGATGGAAGCTCCATCTTTCCAGATGCTCTGTCAAAAAAAAGTCTTCGGGGGCATTTTAGTCCCTTTATTTCTTTCATACCCTACATCTAATCCATTAGGATATTGACTCTAGTTTTAAAAATGTATCAGAATGGAATTACTTCTTCCCTCTCTCTCCTAGAGCTGCAATAGCTTCTTAACAGGCTTTCCAGCTTCTATACTTGCCCTTCAGAACCTTCTCTCAACACAGAAGTCAGAGTGGTCTTTGAAACACTATTTCAAGCACTCCATTGGATCACCAACGTCTTCACAATGGCCTACTGGTGCTACATCACAGAGGCCTTCCATAACCCCTCTGATTTCACATCCTACTACTGCCTCCCTTGCTCACTTTACTGCACTCACATAGCCCTTCTTGCCTCAAACACAACAGGCATAGCCTTGGTGTCAGCTCTTCTGCCTCACACACATCTGCACAGCAAATTTCCTCACCTCCTGCAAGCCTTTGCTCACTTCATGCCTTTGCAATGAACCTTGACCATCCTACCTTGATCAGGCACTCCTCATCTTTCTTATCTGAATCTTACCTTTCCCTTTTCCATAGCATTTATCACCTTCTCATGTTCTATATAATTTACTTATTACAATTTTTGCTCATTTTCTGCCCTCCCATGCCAGAATGTAAGCCATGGGATGGCAGGAATCCTTTCCTATTTGTTCATCGATGTATCTCAAGTATCTTCGGTACCTCGTAAGTGTTTTATATTCGTTAACAAATGATGAATCAATAGACCACTGAGTGATGGGTGAATAGGGAAGACTGGTTTTATAGCTATCAGATAATAGCCAACATCACACGAAGCTACATGTGAAATAATAAGCTTAATACAACTTCATTCTAATTATACAATCAATGCCCAATCCTGCTGTCCCTTCTTGATCATTTGATATCTGTGATCGATAGAGAGTCTTTGGAGTTCATGTCTCCTCACTGTGGAGACCCTTGCCCTTCATCCACCAGAACTCACAGAAAAAAATTGTAATCTTGGGCTGAAGAGACATGGAGAGTTCTGTACTCATCCTGGCAGACATAGAATAATGCCTATAAGATAGCTACCTTATATTTCTGCTATAAAAAGTATAAAAAAGAAGAGCAGTAATTAACACTTATTGAGACCTAACCCTGTGACAGACATTATTCTGAGGTTTCACAAGTATAAACTCATTTCTTCCTTGCAATAACCTCCACCCCCTGACTTCACACTTCTCTCCCCATTATTGGATGTGATCCATCTAGACAACAATCAGAAAGTAACAAAAGTGCAAGTGGGTCAGAAGGGAAGATACAAAACTGAAGAAACAGACCATGGCCTTTAACATTTCTAAAGAAAAATGTTATCTCTGTTAAGCACAGCTGCCATATCTCCATGAAGCCAGGTTGAGAAAATGTTTATGTTGACACATTGAAGGTCAAATATTCCAGGGTAATTAGATTTCTCCAAGGTGAATTATGGAGACATTCTAGTTAGAAGCAGATACAGAACTTTTGCTGTCCAGCCATAAAGCAGCACTGACTTGACAAATACACGTAGGCACATTTCTAAGCATTTTTGCTTGTAGCTTAATCAATTGTTTTACATATTTTCTGTTACTAATCTTTTACAAATTTCATTAGGATCATAAAAGTTTACTAACTTACCCATCCAGAATTCAGTATTATTTTGAGTAGCTTTTTATTACCCTATATTTTCATCTCCATAAATATAAGAAAAAATGCAATTTCAACTTCTTTGAAGTCACCCTCTGCCTGCTTTCAGTCATGTTAACCTTCTCAAAGTTGAAGACCATCACCTGCCCAGATATTTTCATCAACTCATTCAGCATACATTTATTGAGTTGCAATTACAGTGCTAAGCCCAAAGAAGCATAATCCACAGTCCCTCAATCAGAGAATTCAGCGTCTAATAGTAAAGGAGAAACAAATACATTGAAATAGCTTCCTGTAAGAACCTCAATGTCCATAAAAAGAGAATTAGATAAAGGAGACATTTATTCCCATGAAATTGAATACTACAATTTAAATGAATAAATTAGATTTAAATGCATCAATATGGCTACTTTTTAAAATATATTGAGTGAAAAAGGCAAATTTTCAAAAGATGTATGCAATAATTGCACTATGTTCTCTACAATAACAAAAAAGATTATAATATGACATTATGTATTGCTTACAAATATACAATATGTAACAAAAATTAAAACCACAGATTGAGAGGTTAGGTACCAAAATCAGATTAGTGGTTACTTCTGGAGAGAAAGAAGATGAATGGGATTGGAAAATGTGTAATGTGAAATTCAACTTGATTGGTAAGGTGCTATTTCTTTATTTAAAGAAAAATATTTGAAGTCAGGAATTTTAAATGGTAAATTTTGTTAATCTGGGGTGGTAGGATATATGGCATTTTTCTATATTTTAATGGTTTTCCCCCCTAATGTCTTCCAAATGTATAAATGAGAGAGAGGAGAGTGAGGACAGGTGTCGCACTGAAAACTCCATTCACAATAAATGGGAAGTGCCAAAGCTACAGAGAATGTACCAGAGATAAAAGCAGATGTCCAGAGCAGCAGTAGGAAGAGCTGTGAGGTGAAAATGGGGAGGAACCAGTGGATGGGAGCGTTCCTAGAAACCTTCCTAAAAATGCAGATGAAGTCAGGCGTGAAGAATGACCAAAAGTCATACACGCTGAGATGAGCAAGAAGGATATTCCAAGCAGGAACGGCAGAAGGAAGGACAAATCTGCAGAAAAGAGTATGGAGCATTCAGCAGAAACAGAGCCTCGGGAGACAGTCTCAAGTTTGAAACTTAACTCTGCTACTTATTAGCTTAGTGACCTTGGGAAAGTCACTTAAACTCTCCAAAACTGATTCTTCAGCTTGGACATGGGATAATAATATCTTCCTGGTTGCATGATTGCACAGGCCAGAGAAAATATATTCCAAGATGCCTGACATATAGTGATACAGTAATGCACACAAATGAAGATTATGATTAATGATTATTAAACGGGACTAAGACTCAGGTCTCCTGATTCCTGAGTCAGTGATCTTTTCAAAACACTGCATTGCTGATTTTGTAATTTAGCATTATCTTATATTCATGTGGCCAAACTTTCACAGTAATAAAGCAAGTGACCTCGATGGAGTCCTGGACAACTCACTGAATCTTAATTATAAAATATGCCTCTTTAAAACAGTATGGAAGTTCCTCAAAAAATTAAAAATAGAACTACCATATGATCCAGGAATTCCACTTCTGGGTATTTATCCAAAGAAACCAAAATCACTAACTCAGAAAGATACATGCACCTTAATGTGCACTGCAGCATTATTTACAATAACCAAGACATAGAAACAACCTAAGTGTCCATCAATGGATAAGTAGATAAAGAAACTGTGGTATATATATAGCTGACCCTTAAACAACACAGGTTTGAACTGATCAGGCCCACTTATATGCAGCTTTTTTTCAATAAATACAGTACAGAACTGTAAATGTATTTTCTCTTCCTTATGATTTTCTTCATAACATTTTCTTTTCTGTAACTCACTTTAGTGTAAGAATACAGTGTGTAATAATTTAACATACAAAACATGTGTTAATTGACTATTTATGTTACCAGTAAGGCTTCCAGTCAACAGTAGGCTATTAGTGGTTAAATTTTTAAGAAATTAAAAGTTATACATGAATTTTTAACTGCATCGGCGGGGGGAGGGGGGGAGCAGTGCCCCTAACCCCCACATTGTTCAATGGTCAACTATCCATAGTAGAATATTATTCAGCCATACAAAATAACGAAATCTTCCCACTGCAACACAGATGGACCTTGAAGTCATTAAGCTAAGCAAAGTAAGTCAAAGAAAGACAAATACCATATAATCTCACTCATATGTAGAATCTAAAAGAACAACAATAACAAAAGAAAACAAAAAACCAATCTTGTAGATACAGAGAAAACATGGTTGGTTTTCTCTGGTGGTTGCCAGAGGCAGGAGTGTGGTGTGGAGGGTGGCCAAAATTGGTGAAGGGAGTCAAAAGGTACAGACTTCTGGTAGTAAAATAAATAAATCTCATACAGCATGGTGACTCCAGATTAATAATACTTTTTGCATATTTGAAGGCTACTAAGAAAGTAAATCTTAAAAGTTCTCATCACAAGAAAAAATTCTGTAACTATGTAAGGTTACAGATGTTAACTAGACTTATTGTGGTGATCATTTTGCAATATATACAAATACTGGATAATTATATTGTACACCTGAGACTTTAATGTCGTATGTCAGTTATATTAAAAAATATCTCTTTTTGGTGTGCAAAGTAGCTCCAGACTCTGCCTCTCACTCCATATTGTTAGTGGTTTTCTAAAACATTTCTAATTCTTTTGCCTGTCCTATATATGACCCTGAAACAGTCAAATGCAGAACTTTTGGTCAATTGGCTTCCCAGTTGTTGAGTCAGCTGCTGGCTAAAATTTGGAATGCCAAATTTGTCTCGGCCAGGATTTAAAATAGGAAGTTACACGTTTAATGCCTTTATGTGCCTGGTCTTCAATATTTACAAAAAAAAAAAAAACCAAACAAGTGCATAGGACTTTGGTCACATTGCTGTTATTGATAAAGCATTCACAGATTTCTTCAATAGATTCTAATATATTTTTCATTTTATTTAGGTTGTTATGCTTGTTTAGGTTGAAAGAAAGTTTAAAAAGCATTAAAAACGACAACAACAACTTCATAAGACTTACACGATGCTGGGTTATGTGAATGGTATATGTTACTCTGAAAGTCCCCAGGCCTCTTTTATCATAGTCAGTATCAGTTAAAGGGCTCCATCCACATGATTCCCAAGCACACCTCATTCCAAAGCAGATCAATGGTACCTTGCCACTCTCCTAAGCCAGCTGCAGCATGAGCTCAGCCCAAATTTGGGCAATTGAATTATTTTTCTCAGTGAGGTTTTAGCAACCATTATTACTATCCCAGGAAGTTGTCCTTTCTTGGAGATAAACTGTCATGACAAACTCTGTTTTCTATTTAGCACATATTTCCAAATTCCATTGCTCTGCATGGAAGAGAAGAAGCATATGTTGCTTCTCAACACCACTCACTTCAAACGACTGAGAAACTCAGGGTTGTTTAGGTCACAGGAGCAATGGACATACACCATCCAGAAATCTCCTATTGTCTGACAAAAATGCCACAAGCTTGCATTGATAGCATGCTATTTTTGTTCACCATTAACCCATTACCGCTGCCAGCAACCCTTTAAAAAAAAATCAGAGCTCTCAAAAAGACTCACCCATCTCCATACCTTTTCTTTCATCTCCCAAAGAACAAAGAAACAGTTCTGTGATTTTATCAGGGTTAGTTAACGATATTAATTAAAGGCACTAATTGTATCACATTGTGTTTGGTTGCAGTAGTGCTGTCACAGAGGGGATTTAAAATGTTCCAAAAATGACATCTCAGCCCTTGAGAAAAAACCCCACACAAAACCACAGCCAGGATTGGTTCTAGTGGTTGACATTTGGATCTATGTTCGAGACAAGGAAGCCAGAAAGAAAATAGGCTAAGAATCAGCAATCCTTTTAATCCAATGTCCTTTCAAAGTAATGGGGAGCAAAATATGCCACCCTACAAAGTGCCTGTTTAGCACAGGATTACTTTGAACTGAAGGCAACTAAGAAGAAACACTTCCCTGCTGCCCCCCCCACATTGTCCTAAAAGCAGGATACAGATTTGTAAAGGGGTCCACTCTTCCCTCTACCAGGAAGGACAGACATTACTGAAGATAATTCTGGACACTTATCAGCCCCGAGGGGGCACCAGAGGAATCTAGGTAATAAACTCCATTAACTAGAACTTATCTGCCATTAGTTTCCCCATATATTAACCTTACCACAGTTTGCCACCCTAGAAATTCAAAGTCTTTTTCCTTAGTCTTGTCCCTTCACTAAAAATGTATAGCATATTGTTCTTTTGTTAAGTGCTAAATGCCCAAGTTCTAACCACCCCTTTGAGTTATTCATTACTGAGTACTCCCATGTGTACATAAGACGCACTTGGTAATAAACCCGTTTGTTTTTTACCTGTTACTCTGTCTTCTGTCAATCTAATTTGCAAGGCACCAACCAATGCACCTAAGATGGGTAGAGGGAAAGAGAGTTACAGTAAAACCTTGGATTGCAAGTAACTTGTTCTGTGAGTGTTCTGCAAGATAAGCAAACATTTCTTTTTTTTTTTTTTTTTTTTTTTTTAATGTTTACTTTTGTTTTTGAGACAGAGACAGAGAGAGACAGAGCATGAGCAGGGGAGAGGCAGAGAGAGAGGGAGACACAGAATCTGAAGCAGGCTCCAGGCTCTGAGCTCTCAGCACAGAACCCCCCGCAGGGCTCGAACTCGTCAACTGCATGATCATGATCTGAGCCGAAGTAGGACGCTCAACCAACTGAATCACCCAGGTGCCCTGATGAGCATACATTTCTAATAAATTTTAACTTGATAAAGGAGCGATGTCTTGCAATATGAGGAGTACCTGATGCCAAATGTCACATGATCACAACTGAGCCAATGGCTCTTAAAATTCGCTTTGATATACAAGTGCTTTGGATTTACAAGCATGTTTCCAGAACAAATTATGCTTGCCAACCAAGGTTTTATGGTGTTTTCCTCCCCTACAAGGGCACACTAGAGGACAGGATGGGGCTGATAAACTGCCTTTTTCTATCTTCTCCAAAGAGATTACCCATCTCTGAGATTATTGGTCTAGTGTCTTCTATGATCATAAAACCTCCCGGTAATTGTGGGTAAGGGATAAATGAAGATAGGAAAAGCCATGATTTTCTTTCTATTTCTAATTTTGGAAACTTCTGAAATTAAAGGAAAATTTTCTCTTTTTTAAAAGAAGCAGAGGTCAGTAGGCACAGTACATCTGATGATGTTTTAAAGGTAACGTTTTGGAGTTCATCCCCACGGATGGGCTAGGCAACAGCAGAGAAATCTATGGAACTTCGATTAGCCATCACAGTTTTTCATTTTATTTTTTGATTAACTTTTCTCATGCATAGCTGAAAAACACTAAACAGAATGAAAGGCAAGTTTTGTAATTAGACTAGATTGCCCAGGGCGAGAGAAAAAGAGACACAAGCAAATCCTGTAATTCAGCTCCTAAGTAACATCCTCCACATGATAGAGTTCCTTCATACATTTTTTAATCAGGTTTTAAAGTTTTGCATGTATACACTGAAATGAGTGTTTCTTTTGGGAAAATGTATTTGTTTGCATCAAGGCTCTCATTTTCTCTTAAATACAACTTTGCCCCCGTACTTTATAACATATAGTACATAAAGGTATGTGGAGGCAGAAAGGAAAGGAAAAATATCATGAGAGACAAATACATGATGAAGCTTACATAAGTGACTATAGCTCTTTCAAAAATACTATTCACTTGGAGATAAAATTGGGATGTGGACCAAATCATACCCTCTGGGATAGCAAATAAAAAACTAAGTGTAGTATCCTTATTATGTGGAAAACTGCAGAACTCCTCATATAGAAAAATATCTGATTTAAGATAAAATACACTTTCATTCGACAAAATCTTCCATGTTATCTTTATGGCCAAAACAGAAAACTGTGGATGATGTGATAGAATAGTTGAAGGAGTGTACCCAAAACAGTATTGATGGTTCAATGTCATCCTGCAGCAAGGTTTCTCTTTGCCTTGGGACCAAGAGCATTTTTCATCAATAAGTTATATAAAAGAATAAGCCCAGCATATTAGTAACAAGTATACAAACTGAAAGGATTAGTGAAGATGGTAAAATAAGTATGTTAAGATTCCAGAAGGACTCAAGAAGTATAGGCCAGAACTAACAAGATATCTTTAGTAAGGATAATTCAGGAAGGTATAGTTCTACACTGGGATCAAAAACTTGGGTGCAAATTTAGAAAATGATGGAGAACTAGGAGCTAGGGTCTGTATTAGAAAACGTCCTAGGGGCACCTGTGTGGCTTAGTCGGTTAAGCATCTGACTTTGGCTCAGGTCATGATCTCTTCATTCCTGAGTTCAAGCTCCGAGTTGAGCTCTGTGCTGACAGGTCAGAGCCTAGAGCCTGCTTCGGATTCTCTCTCTCTCTCTCTCTCTCTCTCTCTCTCTCTGCCCCTTGTCCCCCCCAAAAATAAATAAACTTTAAAAAATATTTTTTTTTTGAAGAAAAAGTCCTGAATATGGAATTAGAGAACACCAGTGATTTAAATCGATTTAACTTGCTTATTTCCATCTATTTTCTCATGTAAAAACTGGGTATAACAGTATCTACCTCTCGGGACTGTTAGGCCATTTAAATGAGATGACATGTGAGACCAAATCTTATAGCAGTCTATGTGGACTGAGGTCTTATGAGCCCCCACACAATGTCAGGATCAGTTCAAGCAGTATCATGCCTCTACCATGGTTAGCACTAGTCAAACCAGAGAATAACACTGTGATCAGGTATAGGGGCCTTGATTTAAAATTTTTTTTTTCAACGTTTATTTATTTTTGGGACAGAGAGAGACAGAGCATGAACGGGGGAGGGGCAGAGAGAGAGGGAGACACAGAATCGGAAACAGGCTCCAGGCTCTGAGCCATCAGCCCAGAGCCCGACGCGGGGCTCGAACTCACGGACCGCGAGATCGTGACCTGGCTGAAGTCGGACGCTTAACCGACTGCGCCACCCAGGCGCCCCTAGGGGCCTTGATTTTAGAGGAAGGGAAGAGAGTTAGAAAGTGTTTATTGGACATCCATTTGTGAGTCTAATAGCAGGTTCTGGGGATATTCATTAGAAGCCATGGTCACTATCCTTAAGGAGCTCTTACTCTAGAAACAAAGGATAAGAACGTCCATCTAGAAGTTGGCCAGTGTCTTACCAGCTCTGTAAGCAAAGTCAATGAGAAACAGTTGTCCAAGTCACCTACTCCATCTAACCCAGTGTTTGTATCTACACAATAAACATTTTTTGAAAAATGAGTGATATAAGTTTTGCTTGGAAAGAAGATAAAGGGAGAACAAGAAAACTCTCTTTAATATTTTGCAATTCTAATTTCAGAGGGAAGAGATCTATATTTGTAGCTCTAGAGAGCAGAACTGAGGCAAAAGGGTGAGAGGACAGGAGGCAGATCTGAGTTTTCTACAGAAAAACTTTACACTAATGAGAGCTGCTGAAACAGAGAGGACTCGCCTAAGAACTGGTAAGTGCCCCATCATCGAAAGTCTCCAATAAGGGGCTACCCAGGATGGTCAGGATGTTCTAAGGAAACTCCTACATGGAGCAGTTGGAAGCCGAACTATATGGGAAAAAAATTACTTTCCATTTTAGAGGTGCTCGTGGAAGAATTACAAGGCTGTAGTTCTAAAATCCAGTGCCTGTTTGCAAAGCCTGTCATGCTAAGGGCTGGGAGATTAAACTGGGCAATAGCATTTGGTTCAAACAGAAAAACCAAGAGGGAAGATGACAACTTAAAAATTATCTCAATTTATAATGAGGACTCCACTAACTGTGTGGCATCTGGTATTGGTATGTATAGATGTACAGTCAGTCTTCAAGCTCCATGGCAGAAAGTTTTCCTGGAGTCCTTGGCTCTGACATGGGAGTCTGAATTAGAACAGCTATTCCATAACTGGTCAAGTGCATAAAGGAATTTCTCTCAGCGTGCTTGCAGAGGAGAGTCATTGCTTCAGATGTAATAGTTTATGTAACAATTCCCAGATGTAGACTCATGTCCCCCAAGACAGTCACTTCCCTATGCCTACCTAGAATAAAATGAAGCAAGTGGAGTTAACCCCAGACCAGAATGAAAGGTGCACCCATGTCCTCATTAGGGGCTACCCTCTAAGCCCTAATACCTGAACACCTCATGCTGAATCACCCTCAAGAAAAATACTAATGATAGCACTGCTGGTACTCAGTCATGGCAGACACCATGAAGATGCTCATGAACGTCCTCTATTTGATAAACATTGTTCTATAACAGCACAAATACTTATTATTGTAAGATCAGTTATCATATTTTATCTGAGCCTGAGAATCCTAAAGCTTGGCCTTCTTTGTGTGTCTCTATTCAAAGAGCACAAGCTATGATGTCTTTTTGTGAGATATTTGCCTTCATAATTAAGACATACTGTCTGAGACCTTAAAGTAAGATTTGGATAGCAGACCGAAATTACCCCTTCAGGATATTTGTGTACTTGTACTCCTCTAAAAATTATATGTCTTTGCTTTAAAAAAACCAAATCCGGGGCACCTGGGTGGCTCAGTAGGTTAAGTGTCTGACTCTTGATTTCTGCTCAGGTCATGATCTCACATTTGTGGGATCAAGCCCTGTGCCAGGCTCTGTGCTGAGTGTAGAGCCTGCTTAAGATTCTCTCTCTCTCTCTCTCTCTCTCTCTCTCTCTCTCTCTCTCTCTCAAAGAAAAAAAATCTACTTAAGATACAAGAAGAAAAGAAAGAAAGAGAGAAAGAGAGGAGGGAGGGAGGGAGGGAGGAAGGAAGGAAGGAAGGAAGGAAGGAAGGAAAGGAAGGAGGGAGGGAAAGAGGGAAGGAAAGGGGGAGGGAGACAGGCAGGCTGGATCTTTCTCTTTCCAGGCCTCTTAATTGAGATCCAGGGTTTGTGAATCTCTGGCAATACAGGACCCTTTGCCTGGTACCCTGCTCTTTTATGTTTGATACCACATCAGGGACACTGATTATACTTAAAAGCTAATATATTTATTTATGGTTCTTAATGGCTCTATCCATTGCTGCTTTACCTCTGGTCCTATTAATTAGAATCAAGGTAAAAAAAAAAAAAAAATCCCAAATTTTCTAGCCAGAGTTGCATGTAGAAGCAAAACCAAAGGCTTAACACAAAAGGAAGAAAAACAGTGAAAAGTCCATTTCCAAAATTAACAAATAGAGAAAGCCTGAAAACCACACACCCCAGGGCTCCATTTTGTCTTCAAGAAAAATCAGGATCTAACTTTTCACTCAGAAGTTTCCATCTCAGGCCACTTCAGCAGCACAACATTTCAATTCTATTATTTAAGAAATGGTTTGAAATATTCCCCAATTCCGCTTAACACATCCCAGAGCACATTTCCACGGTGTGTAAGTGCACTGCCAAACAGCCAGCTCCCTGCGAACACAGGTGGGAGAGCTCGGCCAGCAGGAGAGGTTACATTTGTTTGGCAACTTCCTTCGGGCTGTTAGAGCTGAGACCGTGAGAAGCTAAATTGAGAAGTGCTTCTTGACGTCTGTTGCAAACTAAGCTGAAGAGCAAAGGGCACAGCCCGAGGCCTGGAACAAAGGACAGAGCAGGAGCGGTGATGAGCCACCTGAATGATCCTGTTCCTCAGCAGGGTCACAAACCAAAGTGCTTTCCGAGGCCCATGGCTGCCATTTGGAACCTCTGGCCCTTCTGCATGAACGCCAGACCCCAGACCAGCAAGTCAGAAACAGTACTTCAATCCACCTCTCCAGCCTATATTTAATTTTTTCAGCAAACACGGTAAAAAATAAATGAGGTTGTACTTAAGCTGTCAAAGGCCTCACCACCTTACCTCACCAGAGGACTTCTGACTAGTTGGTTCTACCTTTAGTGCTACCTCCATTGGCCACAAGTTGTTATGTTAAACTCAGCCTCAAAAACACTTAGGCTGTAATCCACAATCCGTTTTTCATTTAACGTCTAAACGTTAAGACAAATAGAAACCTCATCAGTAAACAGTGTGACAGTTATCTTTTTAACTGTCATTTCTGTAAGCTGATACACATACCCTCCTAAATCAAGCTCAGATGTATCAGTTGTTCAAATACAAACATATTTAGCAGATTTCTGTCATTTCCTCATATGTATATTAATTTGCGAATCACTCACTTCATACATCTTGATAAACCCGAAAAACTATCTGTTGAGTTATTCACAGATGCCGGTGCTGATGCTGGCAGGGCGGAAAGCTGACAATGTATGCAGGGTCAGCGATGGTGGGGGGGGAGTAGCTGAATGTCATGGCCCTGGGATCATTTTAATCTGTCTTGGGGTACAAGAAGTGTCACAGAGGTTCGCCTGAAATAAAAGTGTCCCTTTCCCTTAGCTTGTTTTGTACCACCTAATCCTCTAACTCTTTATTAAACATTATCTTTTCCATCTGCTCTAGTGAGTGTTCAGCACGTTGTGGACCAACTCCAGGCTGATTGGTTTTTATGGGCAACATGATCTCAGTTTTATGCACATACTTAGGATTATCTCAAGGACAAAGAGGATGAACAATCCATTAACTCTAATAAGCAACTACACATCTCAAGATAGTTACAGCATATATTTGATTTCAAAAGAAAAGGCTGGATTAAAACATGTCCAAAAACATCTAACCTCCAACATATAGAAATAGAATTTTCTGTTCTCCATGCTCTGGCGAGCGCTCCTACTAGAAATCACGTCTCAGTCCCACTCAATCAGACTTTCCAGCCCTTAAATCTTATTTTAAGATCTGACACTACAGCAAGAAAAAGATCCTCTTGAAAGCCCTCCTCGTGATGATCTGTGGGCAAAGCGTGCAGAAAGTACACGTGCACGCTCACACACAAACACGCGCGTGCACTTTTTTAAAGGAAAATGCATTGTTATTGCTTTATGTAGAAAACTTATTTCTTCAGTAACTTTATAATTACATGGTTTCCATGGTTTAAAATTATAAAACCTCAGTCATGAAAGTTTAGTCAAATACACACAGTCACCTGAGAAAGCCAATTTATATTCTTAGCCAGTGTTACTGACAAGTATTGGAAAACCATTGCTAGTGTTTATTTCAAAATTTAGTCCAATGCAAAGTAATCTACTAGGACCTCATTTGCCCACATTATTGTTAAAAGTTTCTGCTTACTTGATTTTCATAAGAATTCCTTTTAAATACTCATCTCTCTTTGCACCACTGTTTTATTGATGAGCTCAGTCTGTTTCTTTGGCTGACCTTTCAAACAAAGATGTTTGCTTTTTCTGTTACTTTAAATCTTTATGATCCTGTAATAATAACAATTATGATGGCATCTGATCACACTGTATATATTAATGACAAGACATATCTGGCCACTTGTCTTCACAGCTTACTGATCTCATTGATGAGAGCTGTCAGGCTGCCTCCTTGCAACTTGTAATTCAAGGTAATTAAAAACTAGCTTTTTTAGCAGCTTGAACTTTGTTTTGCAGTGAATTGGAAATATCGCATGCTGCAGAAATAGAGAATGTACTAGTCACCTGCTCGGCCTTATGCCAAGAGAAGGTGTGAAAAACAGGTACAGGAGTTAATCACCTATCCAGAGTGAGGACTTTCAAGCCCTTGTATGTGTGTCTTTATTCATTGTTTTGCTCAAGGAAAGAATGCTAAAGTGCAGAGCCGAGTATCATCTTCTGATTGCAGTTTAGGACCTTATTTAACAGGTCAAAGCCAAGGTAAAGCCAAGGTGAAGAACGAGGCAGGCATGCATAAATGGGCCCAGGCTGTCCAGAAGAATGCACCAGCCAGCAGTGCCGGCCTCTGGGGATGGAAGAAGAGGGCTGGGATGGCAGGAAGAATTACTTTTCACTGGGTTCTATTTTGTTCCATTTGAACATTTTACCTGATGTTCGTATTACTTTAAAAACAAACAAATGTAGTGATAGCTAAATAGCGTTTGCCCTCCCAGCACCGTGACAAGCAATCCCAAAGGTCAGCACCAGCAAAATGGCGCAGGAGCCAAGGCTGCCACCGGGAGGCCCAGCTCCTCACTTGTTTTCCTCTTGACCGCAGCCAGTGTCCTTAGACTCTCACCCTGTTAAAGCAAGTGCCCAAGAAACGACCTGACTACTGAATACAAACGAAGGATGACAGTCATGCTTTCATACATACACATTCAAAAGCAATGTCCAACTGAAAGGAACGACACAAATCTTCATCGTCAAGACCGTTGGAAACCAACTTTCCTAGATTACACAATTGGTTGGGGGAGGATGCCTGTGTGTGTTCCAGTTTGGAGGGAAGAGGAATATCTGTGCAGGGAAGAGGAGGGCTGTGATCATGAGCAGAAGATGGAGTCCTGGACTGGAGGACACCCCACCAGGGGCATAGGCGGGCCTGACCATGCACACCTCTGCACAGGATGCTGGGTAAACCGGGTCCTTACTCCCAGCCCCTCCCAATGGGGCTGGTGTCTGCGCGAGCCCTGAGCACAATGATACGCATAAAACACTGTCACTGTTGGGGCGCCTGGGTGGTGCAGTCGGTTAAGCGTCCGACTTCAGCCAGGTCATGATCTCGCGGTCCGTGAGTTCGAGCCCCGCGTCAGGCTCTGGGCTGATGGCTCAGAGCCTGGAGCCTGTTTCCGATTCTGTGTCTCCCTCTCTCTCTCTGCCCCTCCCCCGTTCATGCTCTGTCTCTCTCTGTCCCAAAAATAAATAAACGTTGAAAAAAAAATTAAAAAAAAAAACACTGTCACTGCATCCCTTCAATGTGGTAGAGCAATTGCACCTGGCAGAACCCTGGGCTAATGAAAGTATTTCTGCAGGGTTCTTAGACAGCTCTCCATGAGGCTGCTCTAACCTTCCTTAGCTGCTTGACTTTCCTCCTTTCTGCCTTTCAATGCCCCCTTGTGATACTGCTTCAAACCCAAATTTTCTTTTTCTAGACACATATGCATGCATTAGAACACAGTAAGACAAAAACTTACCTACTTGAGAATTAAATTGTTCCCCTCTAGGCAAGTTAGTAAGGACCAACTCATTCATCTTCTCCTATTTGCTGTTTTCGGCAATATAATTACATGGCACTGACCAGTGAAAATGCTGGTAAAAGGCTTGTGTTATGACTCTGTGCCTGCCCTGCATGCCCATGTTATTCTGCATAGAAGTTAGCATGGGAACACCAGCTCCTGTTACTGAATAATCCATGTGAGACCTACTTTACGACATCTGCTTTTGTGTCCATATGAGAAATTATTACATTAAGATTATGCAGCATTGACCTTTTTTTTTCAAAATGGAAACACCTTCTTTGCCTTTGCTTCTTAAAGTAATAAATGCCTGCTTTCCAGAAACCTAACACCAGAGAAATACAAAGTTGTAAATAAGAGGCCTCTTCATAATTTTCTCTGACTGGGATATCCACTGTTACCTGTCTGGTATATATTTTTAGAGATATCTGTTATGCACAATCATTAATGAGTGTATATTGTACATCCTCTGCCAGAACTCTGTTCCAAGAGACAAAATCTAATGCATGCTATCTTAAGCACAAAAAAAAGTCTCACATCACTTAAAGAATCCTGGTAGTTTCAGGCATAGCTTGATCCAGGGACTCAAATGATATTACCAGGACTTGGTTTCTATTTGTCTCTCACCTTTGCCATTCTTCATGTTGGTAGTGTTCTTGGGGTCCGTATCATGTCCACAAACAGCTCCAGGCTTACCTGTCCTCAGATTAAATTCTAGCAACAAAAGGTGGAAAATCCATTCCTACTATTTCTTACACAAGTCTTATGATCTGTATGGATCAACATAGCTCAAACGATCACCTCAAACCAATCAATATACCCAGGAAAATGAAACGCTCTAATTGACCAAGATTGAGTATCACACAAACCCCTGGAGCCAATTGTGAAGTCAACTCCTTCCTGTTCACATGGACAGAGAGTGGATGCCTCCAGAAAATCATGGGCTGTTGACAGAAAAGTAAATAAGTGCTAATAAACAAAAGCAACAGACACCCCCAATACATTCGCTTCTTTCACCAAAGGCATCAGAGCAAGCTACAAAATTTGTGGGATTCAGTTCGCCATGAAAATATGGGATCCATATTCAAAAAATCCTAAAAAGAAAAAAGTGGCATTAATGGTACTAAAATGTAACACTATTTTTGCTCTTCTACCTTCTTCCTGTCAACTGATCATGGTGTTTGTTTTTTACTATCTGATGTTGTTTTAAGTAAAGAAAAATTAAAAATTCAATTTATTAGCATGGATATAACTATTCATATTTATATTTTCTGTATCCGTTTTGAATGCAGATATAAAGCTCTTAACTCCTGTATGGATTACCAAAATTGTACAACTGGTATTTTGCAGCTCCTACCTACATACAGATTTCATTCTTAGGCAGAACAGTGGAAACAAACTCAATTGCTTTAATTTCACCTCTTGATAGGTGCACCTTCTACACTGTCTACCTGCAGCTTACGGATGAGTTAGGAAAGACTTAAAGGAAATGTAATTATGTGTTTCTCTCTTCTCCCTGTACCTCTATGCCATCATTTTTGGCACAAGTGGTTGGCAAATACACAGACGTAAGACAAGCATGAAAGGATATGGTAGGGTTTCTCAGTCGTTCACGGTTCTCAGAACACTATTACTTCTTTCTGCATTCAAAGAAAGTTTTGGTTTGCATGGAACACATGGCCTCTTGGAGCCATCAGGGCCCCCATCTGCTCACCTGGAGATGGAAATCCCTTACCTTATACTCACTTGAATCTCCTTAAACTCCCACACATGATGAATTAACTAGAATTCTATGCTCAGGGGCATTGGGAATGCTATGTGTAAATGGTAAAGGGTGGGAAAAATGGGAAGTGGGAAAAGATGCCAGGCACACTTACTGCATTTGTCTTTTCTGCTCATGCACATGCTCCATTCTCTTACCAAATCTCACTTATAAAACACAAATTCAAAAATAAAATTCTTGGGGTGCCTGGATGGCTCAGTCAGTTGAGCATCTGACTTCAACTCAGGTCATGACCTCACAGTTCTTGAGTTTGAGCCCCACGTCGGGCTGTCTGCTGTCAGCGTGGAGCCTGCTTCGGATCCTCTGTCTCCCACTTTCTCTACCCCAACCCACTTGCTCTGTCTCTCTCTCTCTCTCTCTCAAAAATAAATAAGCCTTTAAAAAATAACTAAATAAAATTCTTAAGATTTCCAAGACAGCTACAGTCAAGTATTAAACCAAGTTCAGGAACTTCTGAGTGTCAGGCTTGTATGACTGCAGAGGTCACAGGCCCAAGAAGTTGGCCCTTGGTCTCAACAAACAGAACGTGGTTAAGGAAACCCACTGCTCAGAAAGAAAGGAGGTTCCACATAGAGTAGTGGTAACAGCTATGGCAAAAAAAATAGAAGCATTTCAAATATCTGCCCTGCAAGTTATGAGTACTCAATCAAACCTATTGCATGTAAAATTCATTCATTCTTAATGGTTACGTAGTATCCCATTGTATGATTGCACCATAATTTATTTTAACAGTCCCATATTAACATTTCAGTTCTCTCCAATTTTTCAATAAGGCTTTTATGAATATTCTTGAAAATTCATGTGATTATTTCCCTAAGATAAATGTTTAGTGGTAGAATTGCTGAGTCAAACAAGATGCATGTTTTAAATTTTTTATATACATTACCAGACTGCCTGTCAGAATGGTATACCAGTTTATACCAGTGGCAGTGTATAATAAAGCCTGTTTCCCCATACCAAACATAGGATATTACCATTTGTTTTTGTCTTTGACAGTCTGAATGATGAAAAATGGTATCATTGTACTTTTTTTGAATCATGGCTGAGGATGAGCATCTTTTTATGCTTATTGTTAAATTTCATCTTTCACATTTCTGAACATACAAATTCTCTTTGGGGCCCCCATCTCGCATTCAATGAGAGATGAAGAAAAGGGAATGAATTGAAACAATATGCTATTATTATTTCCTACCAAAATGAGGGACAATAATTACAGCCACCATTTAAATGAAGTGCTTACTACACCTCATGCACATTATACACATCATCTCTTCAAATCTTCACAGTCTTCTTGAATCTTAGAAATCAAGACTAGTGTTACCCCCCATTTTATAGAGGAGAAAACAGAGGCTTGGAAAGTTTAAGTAACAGTTAGGTGGTAAAACAAGGACTCTGTTGGAACATGGGTCTGTCTAAAATCAAAGTCCTTAAAAACCTCCCTAAAACCCTGGTATCCAACTATATGTTCCTAAACTCCACCTAATGTTTCTCATTTTCATATTAATATGGCACCTGTTCTGCATCTGGTTGGATTTGAGCATAAAATAATCCTTAACCACAGAATGGCATTGTCTAATAGCTAGAAAGCCCTGAGGATGTTAACCAAAAGGCAGAACGTTACCTAAACTCTGTCTGGCCAGAAGCTGAAAGGCAACTGGGAAAGCTGAGTGTGCATCACTCATCTTGAAGCCTCGTAAAAGAAGGGAAATTGTATTTGCAAGTCCAATTTCTGAATGTTTGAGGAAGCCTCGCAGGAACACTGCAGTGAGGAGTTAAAATGAGGACCCAGAGAGGGGATGTGGATAATATAGTGTGTGGGGCTCTCCACTGCAGGGTATGTAAATACTTTATACACTAATTCAATTACATTTTCAGATTATGCAGGAAGACTGATTTAAGCAACAGCCTGCACTGCTGTCCCATCACCCATGCATACATGCAGGAGAACAGAGTTAAGAGAGCTGGGTCGACCTTAACTCTGGATTTCTTGACTTTTATGGGCTTAAGTTGGAACTTTAATGTTTTATTAATGTCGAGTTTTTGGAGTTGGTATTCAAAATGTTTCAAGCAGAGATAAGATGGGTCTCAAAGACCTGGAATCTGTTCACATTGGCAGATAGTAAAAAAAAAAATAATAATAATAATAATAATCCACAATTTTAGACAAATTATCAACCACTCAAAAAAATCAGTGGGATTATTTTTGCATAAATTATTAATGCTGCGTAAAGTGAAAATAATTAACATGCCATTCTTGGTAAAAGCATGGATAGTGTACATAATTATGAGTTTTGGAAGTCCTGTTCTAATATATAACTAAATACATTCTTAAATTGATCATCTTCAGAGAAAGGGCAAAAAGAAACCATAAATAAAGAGATTTGCTCAAAGCACAAAAGAAATGAGCTAACCCTTGTAAGTGCCTCAAAGAGTCAAAAAATTCTAGGTTATCTTTCACATTATTTATATCTTATATTGATTTATGCAAGAAGTCCCTTCCAAAACCTTAAGGCCCTGGTTCTATGTGTGATTTTCTAGAAAGAAATTCAAAGATGACCCAAGGTTGCAATTTGTAGTAATAAAAACTTTTCTATCAGCCTAGTTCTCGTCTTTCTCAAAAGATTTGGCCTTTGGAAAAAAGTGAGATTTATGTAATATATTTCTGAGTGAGAAGGAAAGAGCTGTATTATGTGTTAATTTCAGGGTTTTTTTTTTTTTTTGCATCTGAATAAATATATTTGATGGTCTATATTTTCCTTGAAAATGACAGATTAGCCTTTTGAGAGACCAAGGATCAATGTGCTATAAACATTTTAATCAGATTGCTACCATTAATGAATGTTAGCACTTTTCCCCAGTGTTGCTTCTGTTTCTGCCACCATCTATGTGACTTGCTTTGCCTCATTTCCTGTTCATTTGCAATACTCACAGGTTTATCAGACAGATTTTTATTTTTCGGGAAACTGAAGATTTTGAGTCACATGTTTTCATATTCATAAATGTCTTGACTGAAGAACAAAGTGAAAAGAGATTCAAATGTGCAAAAGCACTGCTTATGAAACAGTCACTCAGAATCATCTGAATAATCATCTCAACTAAAGCGACTGTTTGTGCAAAGACAAAAGGGGCCAAATTCTGTCCTTGGATGTGCACACACAGCTCCTATTAGCTTTTGAAAACAGCTATGTGAGTGTAGCCAAGGACAGTAGTTAGCTCAATTTGGTCTAATTTATCCAGACCACCACAGCCATGAAAGATAAAGACGGCTTATGAGACATTTTGCATGTCAGGACAGTAGCAAGCTTGGTGTTTTTCCAGTCCCCAGGGTTTCCTTCATCAGGCCAAATGTCAGTGATCACATCTGAGAAGTCTGAAAAGTACAGAGATCAAATTGACTTGCAATGCCGCTTACCCTACTTGGCAGCCCTACCTCAGAGAGTGCCATTCTTTCTGGGTTGGGGGCCAAACTCTAGCAAACTGAATTTACCAAAAGGAAACAGACTTAGTCATATGTAAATGAAATTAAACGCGAAGATAAAAATAAAAGGACATTGATTTGAAACAGTTTTTTTTTTAAGACTGATCAAGAGATATTGAATTAATATGTTTTAGACAGTCTTAATGCCCTAGTTTAAAAGAAATATTCCAAGAAGAGTGTTTTTTAATAGTTTGCTAAAGTAAGTTGCCCTCAGAAATATTTATACCTATACACATGGCAGCCTGCAATGGCTCTTTACTCCAGAATGGGACCATAAGTCACAGGACTGGCTTTGTGTAAGCCAATGCTTAGAAGGTTGGTCAAAAAATGTCGTATCCTCTGCCAAAGTGCTGCCTCTATCTTGAATATCAGATGGCCCATCCTCATCATACAATATTACACAATCATCCAATAATGGGACTACCAGCCCCCTCTTTTGTCTTTCACTGACATCTTATATGGAAGAAAAATAGTTTGGCAATCTATTTTACACATCCATGTCAAACTCACACTGCCAAATGCACTGTTTATTGCAGCTAATGGGCACCCAGAGATGTTTGCTTTCTTGGTGGGCACTTGACACCTCTTGATTCTTGGGCACTTTTGGAATGCTTCCTGTCTGCTGCACATGTCCAAGAGCCTGAGTCAGGGCATTTTACATGAGTTAAAAGTCCTACTGATGTCAACAGAATGTTTGACATGAGTGTAAGATGTATCACTAAGGCCATCTCAGAACTTTTCAGGGCATTGCAAGTACAGATTAAGAAGACAACACCTGGCATTTTCTCACCTGTGTGTCTTAGGATCAATGTTCTGCATATTTTGCCCAATTTCTCAATCTGTGCATTGAAGTTAATAATAAATGTACCAAAGCAATTTAAGCTTTTGGGGGAGAGTTTGAGAAGTACATAGAAATGCTATTCTATACAAAAGCAATAATAATAGCAATAATAGCTTCCATTTATGATATGGAATAAGCATTTGACACCTGATTTTATATGTGTAACAATTCTAAAAAATGGGTTTTATTATTTTTTGTCATATTTTTTTTTAATTAAGGGTTCAAAGAGCGTAAGAAACTTGCCTAAGTTCATATAGGAAATGATTCAAGGCTGCAGTGGCAAGTTGTTCTTCGTGCTTATCAGATCTGGGGGTAATACGGACCCAGGGTTAGATCCTCATCACGAAGCATGTCAAGGTTTATTTCTATGTCTGCCCTTTCCTACAGTCATCAGAAAGATTCCTGGTTTCAAAAATATGAATTTATCTGTTGCCTTTTCTCAGTACCTTCATGGCTACAAATGTTTTCTCCTCCTTATAACAGTAGGTGTTGTGGATTTCTTTGTTTTTGTGTTTGTTTTTCTTAAAAAAAAAATGAAGAAGAAGAAGAAGAAATGGAGAAACACTCACAACATGTTTATATCTGCAAATAAAGCTAAATTGAATTGGTAATAAATGGCCTCTCAAGCATTATTTTCATTTGCTAGTGCTGCACCTAATGACTGACAATTTCCTCATCTTTATTCTCAAACAAGCTCAATGGCATTGGGCATTCTTTGCTTTGTGTCAAAGAAAGACAAAGTCGGGAATTTGCTTTATTTGATTGTCAAACTGATTTTTCAAGATTGGCAATTTGTATTCACACCTTGATATTGTTTGGGAACTCATCAGGGGCCTTAGTTACACCAAACAGGGTGAGAACACAAAAGCAAAGAACTATTAACTGTTTGTGTCACCAGTCATGTTCCCAATATGTCATGTAACAAACTGGATCTTTGCCAGCTAAATATTTAAAGTCATCCTTGAAACTTTCTCCTTAGACTATTGTTTGTGATTTTCCCCTTTCTTTTTGCCAAACCTTTTGAAAAATAAAAAGTCACTAGTGTTTAAGTAGAGTAATTTTCCAACCCTATCTACCTCTGGAGGCCTATAACCCTGATGAGTGAAACTGGTAAATGCTAACCCTTCTTTGGAATCTCTCCTTGAGCCCACCAGAATTCAAGGCTGCTTTTTGAAGAAAGGAAAATCAGTATGGAAAGCTTTCTGAGCACGGTGATCCATATGAAAAGAGATGACCACACCCTTTCTCTCCTTCTTTTGCCATTTTACTCCTTTGTTCTCAAAGTACAGCTAGAAAATGAATAAGGTCTGAGGATCTAATGTATAACATGGCGACTATGGCTGATAACACTGTATTGTATAATAGAAATGTGCATGTGCACACGAGAATAGAACCGAGATATTCTCACCAAAACAAAAAAAAAGTGATATAATCGATGTGTATTAACTCAATGGGGGGAATTATTTCACAACCTATACATTTATTTTTATATAATATATACAAATATAAAATTATGTATATAATATATACAAATACAAAATTATATAAAAATATAAAATATACAAAAATATAAAATGAATTAAAAATTAAAATGTACAGGGGCGCCTGGGTGGCTGAGTTGGTTAAACGTCTGACTTTGGCTCAGGTCATGATCTCTCGGTTTGTGAGTTCAGGCCCCACATGGGGCTCTGTGCTGATAGCTCAAAGCCTGGAGCCTGCTTCGGTTTCTGTGTCTACCTTTCTCTCTGCCTCTCTCTCTCTCTCTCTCTCCCTCTCTAAAATGAATAAACATTTAAAAATAATACTAATAAAATAAAAATGTAGAAAATATTAAATATTGAAATATGTTGAAATATTAAAATATATATCAATATATATTAATAGGTATATAAAATCATCAAAGTGTAAACATCTTATCATTTTACTTGTCAATTATACCTCAATAAAACTGGGGAAAAAATAAAAAAGAAAGACCTGATTGACCATTGCTGGCATTGCCAGTTTGAAGATGGAAGGGCCATAAAAAAAGGAATGGAGGGTGGCTGTCAGCAACCATAGCAGCCCCTGCTGACAGCCAGCAAGGAAACCAAGACCTCAGTCCTACAACTGCAAGGAACTGAAATTGGCCAACAACCCAAAGAGCTTGAAAGTGAATTTCTTCCAGAGTTTCCACATAGAAGTCCAGCTTAGCTGAAATCTTGATTTCAGCTTTGTAATACCTAGAGCATAAAACCCAGTTGAGCCTATCTGGATTTTGAATGTACAGAGATAAAAAAAATTGTGTGGTTTTGCATCTCTGTGTTTGTGGCAATTTTAACATCCACAATAGAAAGCAAATAAAAGGACAACAGAGTATTTGCCTTCACATTATTAAAAATAAACATTTATAAAGAGTGTAAATGTAAAAGAAAGTTTGATTTGCAACTTTTTAAACTTAGATAAAGCAGTCTCCTCTATTGTTTGTATAATGTGTGGGAGAGGGGCAGGGGTAGGGGTGAAAGTCTGACAGAGATGTATCCTAGAAATTAACATTGAACATTACCCAGGGAAGTTGAGTCACTCAGCCAGCGTATGAGTCACTCAACCTGCTATACACAAGGAATCATGCATTGCAAAGGAGATTGAGATTAATCAGACAGAGTCCTCCTAGTAATAGATCCAGTAAGTAATAGAAAAATAAAATTAAGAGTGAGAAATGCTATAGTTTCTATAGGTAAAAGTGCCATGGTGAGATAGCAAGGAACTGAAGACAATTAGGATAACTTAATCAATTGTCAAGCCTTTTCCATTATTTCTCCTTAATACCACTTGAATCCATCACAGTTTTTACCTTTTGCTGTCCAAATTACCACTTCCCGGCATCAGTCCAGGGCCATCTGGGGCTAGATTTCTGCCACAGCCTGTAAACCGGCTTCCTGCCATCCCTCCACCATCACTCAACTCATTATCTACTCAGAGACTAGAGTGTTACTTCTAAAGTGTGACTCAGATCATGTCACTCTTCTCTGTACTATTTTTCAATAGCCTCTCATTGTCTTTACATAATTTCCAAACTCTTTAAAATGGCTCACATGGCCTTCCATGACCTGGCCCCTGCCCTGTCCAGCTCTATTTCTTACAACACACTCACCAAACCTTCTGCTCCAATGACACCAAACATTGAAGTTATCTGAACATTCATGTTCTCTCTTCTTTGGAACTTGGGACTCTTATCCTTGGCCCCATCCTACCTAGGTAGCTTCTGCCATTCCTCAAGCCTCAGTTCAGGCTTGAAGTCCTTTTCAGCCCTTCAGGCCCAGAAATGAGTACACTTTCATGCACAGACTTTCCTTCCTGATTTGTACTTGCCTGTTTACTTGTCTTTCTTCTCCTCTACAGTGTAATATCCTTGGGGCCAGAGACCACATATTACTCCCCTTTATATCTCAAAAATTAGAGCAGTAGGCATTCAGTAAAGATAGGTATACTGATAGACATTCTGGAAGCCAATGCAAGTGTCAAGAAGTCAAAAGAGTCAACAGTGCTAAAAGCTGAGAAAATGTTGGGGATGGTGGCTGGTTCGGTCAAAAGAAAAAGCGACTCTTGATCTCAGGGTTGTGAGTTTGAGCCCCATGTTGGGCTAGAAATTACCTAAAAAAATAAATAAATAAACAAACAAAAACAAACAAACAAACTGAGAAAGTGTTGAAAATTGGAAACAGGCGTTAGATTTAGCAATAGGGAAGTCATCAGTAATCTTAGCAAGATCAGGTGGTTCAATGGGATGAGAAGAGAGTGGGGGCTGAGGAAGTAGAGACAGTGTTATCAAAGTGCTTCAGAGTTCAGGAGAATGTCTGAGACCCCCTTCTGTGGTAAAAAAAAAAAAAAAAAAAAGGCCAAACTTCGGCCCACCAGATATGATTAGGACCCAGGTACATGGGAGCTACAACCAGGGAAACACAGAAGATTAAAATTTGAGGACACAGAAACAGTTCTCTAAAGGCAGGGTTAAAAACAAGGAAATAGCAGACAGGGATGATGAGCTAGGAAGGGAGAACAAGTGGGCAAGAGCTCCCAGGTGATTACCTGAGATAGGTGTGGCCTTTGCACCTCATCCCCAGTGTCCAGTGATTTCAGAGGGGGGGCTGCAGGTGGAAAAGAGAGTTGGCTGCACACAAAGGGCCAAGTGTGGACAAGACAAGAAGGGAAGTGGGGGAGGTTAAGGTAGTAGTAGATGGTGATCGTGTCCATAGGCTGAAGAGAGGGAACCAGGGGAGAGGGAAAGAAAGAGGCTGACAAGTAGAGGAGAGGCCAGAGAAGATGGAATCGAATGCATCTGAAAGGTTAGTATCGAAGGAAGGTAAAACCCTCTTCACTCAAGACTGAGGGAGAAATGGCTAAAATACGTGTGCTTCTGTAGGTGAGTCTGCAGGTAGAAGCATGGAAAGTCCAAGGAGACTGCTTAGAAACTGCTACATTCTCTGTAAATTATGAAGCAGGGCTAAAGGCTGTGAATGAGAAGAATAACACAAGTTTAAAGGTTGAGAACAGCTGCCTCATGAGGAATACTAGAGGAAGCCAACCAGGGACAAGTAAAAGGATTGCTAAGTTGCATTGAGAGCCCAGCTGAAGTCAGATAATTAAAGAATAATTATATTTTTCTGATTTTAATTTCCATACACATACAGAAAATGCTGTCCGGCCTGTGTATGTTCCCACTTCCATGAGAGAGAGAAACTGAGTTTAAAAAAAAGAAAACCTGATTGAACTATCTTTTATCTGTTTCTGAATTAAAATAGTTTTGAAGTTATCTGTGGTTGATTTCCAAATATTGGAAGATCGAGAATTTTTGTCAATCACAACCCTATCTATTTTCTGCTTGTGTGTGTGCTTCTACCTTTTCACATTTGGTTAAAAAAAATTACAGGTGGGGGGAAAAACATCAGCCAACAGGGTTTTGTGGATCACACAGCCCCATGCAATTAAGACACCATTGTTAATTTTCAAATTGTCATAATCCATTTGAGAATTTAAGACAATTCAAAAAACAATTATGACTGAATGAAAAGTGAATTGGGCAATCAACTGAGATGAAATTCAGCCCAGAGAAACAAAATGTTGAGAAAAAAAACCTAGAATAAAGGAAGAAGGAGAGGCATATGGAAGTGACTGATTGGGTAGGGATGGTCTGTAAAGACCAAGGTTACTTGACAAAAAGATGGTAGGGGTTTGTTTTACACTGAATGAAATTTAGTTATTTTGCTAAGTGCAGCAGATCTGGCTTTTTAATGTTTAAGTTGCATAGTAAATATGTTGAAGCCTACCCAGATGCACATGGCTATAACCATATATTGTTTACCTAAGACTATCGTACAGCAGCAAATAAACAAAGCCAGTCCCCAACAGCCATTATGGAGCAGTTTGCAGAGAACCAGAATTTCAACTTCTTATTCTGATTCTATGAAGGGATTAATTTGTGAGGCATGTAAATGAAAAATTTTGCCCTAAATCAACAAGTTTAAATCATCACATCTTGTGTCTTTTGTTTCTGAATTTGAAATAAATGTAGGTGGCAGGATTATCTTCATCAACAAACAACATAAAAGCAGCCTGGAAATTCTGTCTGGATGACTACATTAATGTGTCCCGAATGAATTTTTATTTTTAAGTTTTTATCTCTGAAATCTTACATTCCACCCAAGCAAATAGGCCCGTGTAAGAAGAGTCCAATGTTATTGCATTATGGCTCCTGTCATTGTAAATTCCTCCTAAACCTTTATTCTCCACCAAGCTATTTCCTACTATTCCAATCTTTAGTCTATGCCTTTTTTAAAGGTATTAGCCAAGATTCATCTCCAGTCCCATGCCTTCCCTGATAAATCACATCCCATCATGATCCTTCTCATGCTTTGAATTCCCTCTGAACTCATTCATTTATTCACTCACTCATTCATACATCATTATGCATTTATTATATGAGACCCTGATAGCATCAAGTTCAGTGTTCTCCATGCAATCAAAGTGTATCTATTCTATGCTTCCTTTGGGGCCCTGGACCTATGCTAGGCACCATAAAGTTTACAGAAAGAAGAATATGTAATTATCTATTTTTTTTCAAAAAGATTTAAAGCAACTGGCTGTTTAAAACACATTAGAATACAGTAACATAGTCCACAAAATAAAAGAAAAAATTGAGTAATAAAGAGATAAAGAAAATTATATTAGAACTTTCCCCTGAGTTTCTGGCAGCTAAAAAAAGGGAAATTAAATGGATCATAAAGCTCTCATTCTCTAATAAAAGAAATGCTACTACTAAAAAAAGATTCTAAGTTGAGCAAGGATGACAAAAACATGGCAGTGTTGGTTCGATACTGACACAAACTCAGAATCCCTCTTTACATAGCATTCCCGTGAGCAACTACTCATTCATCAGAGTTGGCCATTCAAAATAAATCCTTTTACCATTTTTTATACAAATGATGTTCTTTTCCTTCAAGAAATTTGCCATTTAAAAAATAATCATAAAGCATGGTAAAAATTGAAGAACATTTTAGACCTAAACTGTGTGATGCTAACTTATTAAGTCTTCTCCTTCTTTGTACCCCCAGTAGCACCAGGTCTAGTCCTCGCCCAGAATGAGGGTAGAAAAACCTGCACCTGATTGACTTAGAATGCAGTATAAATTCAAAGAAGTAAGACCCTGGTAGTGAGAAATCTGCCTTGAAGAGTGACAACTGAAGCCAAGCCTTAAAGATGAGTGTTTGTTGAATGAGCAAACTAAAATTTTGAGTCGGTTAACGTTTTGAATAGATTTTCTTTAAAATCATAAGCAACTTATTGAATCTCTACTCTTATTTAGTAACTTCTCCATTGAAAGTGCATTTTCCAATAATCCTTTGTTCATCTCATACTGCCCCCTGCATTCTTCTCCTTTCAGGCTTTAATACATCAAAAATCCACGGGGAACAAGTCAGTTTATTAGCCTCTATTAATCACCAACCCAAGAAGTTAAATGGGCACTTTGTTGATGTCCTCAACTTTATCTTCTTGAGATCCCAACAGGTTTTGTGTCATCTAAAAAAGGAGAGGTTCCTTGTAAGGTTACGAGTTCAAGGAGCAGAAAGACCATTTTAGTTGCATCAGTAATCCAGTCAACAGCACCTATTAGGTTTGTCTGCTAAATCATCCTTTCGTATTTTAACCACAAAAATGAATTCATTCTCATTTCCTCCTGTTGCTGGTGGTTAGAGGTTGCAATATGCAAAAGCCTATATGCCGTAGACCCCCTCAAATCAGTAAGTACTCAAAATTGTGTGCAAAATATGAATAAAATATTGATTTCATTAAAAATGTTAAGGACTACTTAATTCAAAAACATTTTATATGTTTGCATATTTATTTCTGAATTTGCATATTTGTTTGCATATAACTTGTAAAGATGAATGTTAATTATACTTTAAAATCATTTATAAATTGTAACTAAGAATGTTGTATGAATTTTTAAAACTGCCAAATTCTCAAGTACCACTAATTATAAAGTGTCATGTAAAGTACACTGGAGCAGACCTCATATTGAAAAAATATTGAGATCTTGACAAATAGAAAAGCAGAATTATTAACTGTGCTTGCTGATTAAATGATACCTGAGGCAAGCGAAACTTAAGTGACACTCTGTGCTTTTCCAAAGCATCCATTTACCTTCACTGAATTATGATGAGAAACTCATGTTCCTACCCAGACAAATATTTTGCCTAACGCCTCCATATCATCCCACATTTAAATGTGAGCTTCTGAGAACTATTCCACAGTCTAGCTGCACATTTCTAAAAAACGACAAAGAAAGGAAATAAATAAGGATCACAATAAGCAGTAAGGCTACTTTGGCAGTACTCTGTGTCAAATGAGGTGAGCTGAGAAGATCTGACTGT
The DNA here is from genome assembly GCF_018350155.1 of Leopardus geoffroyi. NCBI lineage: Eukaryota > Metazoa > Chordata > Mammalia > Carnivora > Felidae > Leopardus > Leopardus geoffroyi. The sequence goes on from NC_059328.1 coordinate 74,958,486, forward strand.
GCACTAATTGGATTTGTAAAATGTTTCAGAGCCATTTAAAAAACACTTACACAAGGTCAGATCGGAACTGGTTTCCAAAAAGAACCCCAGAGAAGAATGAAATGTCCAAGTAATTACACTGGACATGTAGATCTCACACTCTCTCTATTAAATTGGGCATGAAATTGGACCTTTTAAGAGTACAGTAGGTCTTGCACGATTTTCTACATTTTCAATAAAATGTTTAATTATCCTAAGCACAGATATGCCATAGATAGCAGTGGCTGCTCATGTATTGTTTCTCCTAAATTAGCAACTACTGTGAGTCAATTTCTTTTGAAAAAGTTTCAAAGAGTCGCAGCATATTGAAAACTGACGAGTCGACTTCAGCTTATTACGTCATCTATAGTCTTGCCAACAGAAAGACACATTGCTACCAGTTCGTCCTCCTCCACCGCCACCATGCCCCTGTCTCTATTAGTTTAGGGTTGATTTCTAAACGTCTTAATACAGAAAATAATTATGCTAAACTATTCCATGTTGTTATATTATCAGTGTCCTATCTGAATCCATACTAATACAATTAGAGATAAAGTCGACATTGAAATAACAAGTAGCTCTTAAAGTTCCATGCATCTTAAGTAGCATTTACTGTGCTGGCAGAACAGAACTTAGATCTCGAAAATAATTTGATATTAAAAGACAAAAGTAAACAAATTAGATTGTAAGTTTGTTTTTTCCCTCGGGTATTAATCAGCCCTAGTAAACCTTGTATTGTACTCTTCAAATCTGTGTTAATCAGAATTTAGGTTTTGAAACGCAAAAGGAAAAAAATTGTCTCCCTCTGGTGGGGAATATAACAAGTTTTTCTTTATTTCCTTTTTTTTGTTGTTGTTCATTTTTTCCCCCTACAGTCAATGTCAGATAAGTTTCCCGATGCTCTAAAAGAGTACTCTTGAAAAACAAGATTTTATCATCTTTTGAACATGGCCAACACTCAGAAAATCCATATTCAAAGATGATCTTTACTTCTTTCACTTTTTCTCTGAAGAAAATAAAAGGATAAAAGAAGGAAAATATAAAACCAGCAGCAAGAAGCAGGAAAGCTTCATATTTATATGAAATATCCAGCTCCTGATTGGATTGGGTTGCAAAATATCACTTTAGAACCTGTAGTTTTGAATTAATGCTACTGAATAAGTAGTTTCAGAAAAGGAAAAATCATAGAAAGCCCCCTTCCCCCTCCACCAGATCATCTGCCAAGAGTTCACTGGCCTTCTTCCTCTCTCTGTGACCCTGAAACACTTTCTCATTACATCACCTGTGATTTTGTTCATATGTTAGTCTCTTCAGTAAGACTATGGGTCCCTCAGGGTCGCACTACACTTTATGTATCTCCAGGTCACCAGTGTTCAGCTTGGTATTTCGCACCAAGTAAAATTCACCACTGTACCAGGCAACGTCCAAAGCTTTGGGCATAAACCATGGGCAAGATCCACCTGGTCCCTGCTTTGGTGAAATTACAATATAATGGAAAATAATGGATTGATCTAAAGTACACTTTACCATAGAAGCTATATATTAAATAGTAGTCACCAGCCACAAAAGCCTACTTAATTTCTATTGTAGCTGAAATGAATTAAAATTCCCCTTTAAGTAGATTCATGCCTAAAAGTTCTATAGGGTTATTCTCATTATAATGTGTAGAAAGATTTTTGAGGGGCACCTGAGTGGCTCAGTCAGTAAGCATTCAACTTCAGCTCAGGCCATGATCTTACGGTTCATGGGTTGGAGCCCCATGTCAGGCTCTTTGCTGACAGCTGGGAGTCTGGAGCCTGTTTCAGATTCTGTATCTCCCTCTCTTTCTCTCCCTCCCACACTCACACTCTGTCTCTCTGTCTCTCTCAAAATTAAATAAACATTAAAAGAAAGAAAGAAAGAAAGAAAGAAAGAAAGAAAGAAAGAAAGAAAGAAAGAAAAAAGAATTTGAGCTAGAAGTTTTGTATACCTGGATCTATTCATTCAACAAACATTTATCAAGTACCTTCTATGTGTCAGACACTGTGCCAAGCCATGGAAACACATTCTGATCAAGAAGGCCAGATTATAAAGAAATTAAACAAACAAACAAACAATAAGTTGAAGGTAGCTTGTCATTTGTGCTATGAGGGGAAAAAATAAGCCAACAGAGGAGGGGTATAGTAATCAGGGCTCAAGCAGGAAATCAATTTTATACTCAATGGGGAAACTGAAGAGAGTTTAATAAAGGTACTGTTTAAATGATGTGGGGAGTATAAGATAAGCCAATAAGGAACAGTGAAGTACCTTGGGACTAATAAAAAGTGGGAGCCAATACTAAGCCTAGGCCTGAATGGACAAAGGAATGGAGCAGTTACCAGAACCCAAAGAGAAAGCTGTAACTGAAGGAGGGTCTCCCAATAGGAACTGTGGCTTTTAGTAGTGAACACAGCCACCAATGGCTTATAGTCATATTGCCAGGCCACCATGATAATAAATGCACTGACCTCAATTTCCTCCTGCCTACCAACACCGTGCCAAGTCTCCCATTGGCCAAACCCAACCCAGAAGTCAGGGGGCAATGGAACCTACTGATATTGTCCTTAAAGGTCAACTCACTGGAGCAGGTGCAAAGATGCTCTAGAAGGGCAAATGGAAAATATGTTTATAGGAAGTCATTAGGTTTATCGAACATTAGAAGAGGTGACATTGGAGCTAAAACCTGGATACATTGTGGGGGGTTGTTTTGTTGTTTTTTTTTTAATGGAGACCACTGCCAAGTAGAGGTTTTGAGGCAAGAAAAATCTTGATGATCTAACTCTAGAACTAACTGGATATGTGACCTTGTACCAGTCACTTCGTATTTAGGACTATATCTGTAAGGTGGACAGGATGGACTATGATAATCTCTAAACTTCCTTTCCACTTGAACCCTTTGGGATTCTCTGATTTTCATGATTCTGCTTCCTCTTATTATCTCTCCCATGATGTTTCAATAGCATGAGCATAAATTGAAAGTTTATAAATTAGGACCTACTCAGATTTTCTAGAGTTGACAGTCCCAGAGGTGAGGGAAAAGAGAAACTTAGGAATTGCCTGTACTGGTTTTACTCATAGAGTTTGGAGTAAAATCTCTGGCCCATGTATTAAAGCTGATTAGGAGACCTGGCTCACGTCACAGCCAAATCTGACACCTCTTCATAGAAAATATTTTAATTAAAATTATCCTGAGTACATGTTTTATTCCCTTTGAAGAATTCAATAAAGAGTATTTCCATTTTTAGTCAAAAGCCTTTATAAATCATATTTTAAAATTAGTGAAGGAAAATTCAAATGACATGGATCTTTTTCTTACAACTAACATATGTCAAGGTTTTATTGTGACAGTCACAAATGAGGTGCACTACATTAAATTATTATTCCCATCTCAACTGAATCCTTGGATGGGAATAAGATCATACGTGGGCTGATCCGTATGACTAGATCACATGACTGCATCACATTAATTAGCATAATATTTATGTACCAACTGACTGAAAACTGAAAGCTTCTTTCTTTTTATTTTTTCTTATTTTCAGGGAACCTAAACCTGGTGTTCTATGTAACATGTCAGAATTCAGAAGTAGAAAGGTAGACATTTGTCATCCCAACTTTACTCATTCATTCCCTTATTCATTCAGTCAGTATTGACTTACTAAATGCCATGCATCAATGTCTATGTGTTTAATAGTAAAGAAGGGCCAGGACCAGTCTTCATGGAGTCAAGTCATCTAGTAGGAGCTGCCACCACCAGGTGTCACTAACTCCACCCCTCACCATTCACAGCATTGATGAGTATGGAAATGTCTTTCTAACACTGAAAAGCTTCATATTCACTTACATTTATTCAAAAATAGGTATACTTTATATGTTAGGTGAAAAAATATATACTGACACAAGTTGCTATGAATGTAGCAATTCTTTCAATAAACTTGTATTCATCCATTGAAATAGTTTCTACACATATTTGAAGGGACGTACTGCATCCATTTGGGAGACATACCAGTTTGCCCATCAACAAAATATCACGTGCACATGGAATTGTGGTCCTCTTGCCATACAGCTTAACATTTTGCCCAGAAATCTACAGACTTCACGGACAAATATTCTCTGCTAAAGCCCGTGATGAACTCAAGCTAGACTGTGGTCTCCACAGTTCTGATGCACTTGCTGTATAATGCCCAAAGATTAGTACCATATGCATATAGTGTTACTCTGTATGTCACTCTCTAGTGAGGCTACTTTCTTATCCCAAACATCTCACAGATGGTTTGTATGAAAACAGTCTCAGATGTTTTAGTTACAGCCTCTTCCATGTCCCACCACCTTCTGACTCAGGCACAACTGGATGGGAGCACAAGGAAGTCTGGAATCATCAAGGAAACCCATCCTCCTACCACAAAGGTGATATGTTTTGGACAAAGTATGTGTTTCTGATTCTCTGTTTTCCCAACCTTATCCTTGCCACCCAAAGAGACTTCTCCATCCCTCAGGTGAGTGGACTACCAACAAGTCCACTTTGCTAGTATGGCAGATATGCTCAGAGATGTCCAAGTCCCAAAGGAAAACACAGCTTGATCTGCCATCAGGATACTCCACATTGCTAGACAGTAGGTAACAAGTACCAAAGAGATATATGACCAATGTGCTGGCAGAAAAAGAGAGAAGGTAGTACTAACTGTGATGGGGGAAGAGTTTCCAGAAAGTGAATTTGATTTGGACCCGAAATAGTAAGTATACCTTCAACTCTCACTGGAAAGAGAAAGAGGATCATTTAGGCTGGGAGAAAAGGAGAAGAGATCTGGAATACAGCAAGTGGCCTAAGGACTAGTGTTTTTTAGTATGCAACAATTATTGATTTAAGCAGGTTGTAAAGTCTGTGTTGACCATTGCTTGTAGAAAAAGAGGGCATACCAGTTGGGGAAAACAGCATCCCCAATAAAGCAGATGGAATAAAAAAGAGGAAAAAAGGCATGATGAGGACTGAACCTCGGGCAGAAGTGATCTTTTCCTCATTCAGACCCTTTGGTGTGTTTCATTCTGCTCAAATGATATTTATCACAGACTACTTTGCCATCAGTCTTTTATGTTCTTGTCTCTTCTCTTCTGTTAGACTGTAATTAAATTCACACAGGAGCAGCAACATGACAGAGCAGAAATAGCAAAGGATTTGTAACCAAACAGGTATGTTCAAAACCTAGCACTTACGTGTATGTGACTTCAGACAAGTCTCACAGCCTCTCTTAGCATTATGGATAGCAATACTTATATCTAAGGGTTGTTTTAAAGATTGAATGAACCATGAAGCAATGAAGCATGTGAAGGTCTTACACACATTAGACACATAAGAAATAAGGTTCTTGTCCAATCTCACTTCATGTTATGTCCTTAATGCTAACCTTCATTTCTTGCTTTCCCATAGTTGGTGCTCATTAAGGGCTGAGTACAAAGCAGTTGCACTGCATTCCAGATCACCCCAGATTATACTGCTTTGAATAATCTGGTTTGGTTTACAGTCTTCATAAAATTTATCCAAAACTCATTTCTCAATCACCTTCAATGTCTGGCACTGCTAAGGTCTAGGCCCATAACTGTATGTGTATTATGGGCCCCGCTCTCAAGGAGTTCAAGATTAGTGTGTTGTTTCCTTTGACGGCTCATCCCTATAGCAGTACCTTTAGGGAAATAAGCCAAGGGTACACTAAATGAAGTCATTAAACCTGAGTAATCCAAGAATATATTTTTAGAGCCAAGTAACTCTTTCATGAGAATGTTTTGTTAACGTCATGAGGGCTTTAGACAAAAATAACACCACAGTTAAAATCAAGACTCTTAACAGAAAAAAAACTCTGAGGAAAAAAGGTTTTATTCTATGCTCATCAAATCATGTTTGATCTTATTAGTGAATCGGTCCTTTAGGTATGATATTGATGAACAGATTTAAAACTGGTTCCAGGGCATACCAAAATTTCTGGTTACATACTTTTGTATAATAGCAGTTAATAAATGGCAATTCCAGGTTGTGATCCAAGACAAGTTAATTTTATTTAAGGTAGCACCAGGCCAACCAGAAGCTTAAAGGAAAGAGGCCCAGTGACACACAGCATAGTCAGTGGCCACAGTTATCTCTCAGGGACAGAATTTTCCACTATCCTAGAGAAAGCAGTACTAAGTGAGGCATAATTATGGATAAAAACTACAACCTAATAAATAAAAACGTTAAAAAATTTTTTTTAAAAAAAAGGGGCGCCTGGGTGGCTCAGTCGGTTGAGCGTCCGACTTCAGCTCAGGTCATGATCTCACAGTCTGTGAGTTCGAGCCCCGCGTCGGGCTCTGGGCTGTTGGCTCAGAGCCTGGAGCCTGCTTCCGATTCTGTGTCTCCCTCTCTGCCCCTCCCCCGTTCGTGCTCTGTCTCTCTCTGTCTCAAAAATAAATAAAAACGTTAAAAAAATTAAAAAAAAAAAAAACTACAACCTAAAGGTGCAGAATAGCAGGAAAAGATATAAAAACTCCAGCATGCCTTAGATAATCAAGACTAAGAGACTGTTCCATCAGAACTGAACTAGAGGGGCTCAAAGAGAAATTGTAAATGAAATCAGGGGGAAATACTCTCCCTTACACTGTCACTAAGTCCCAGTCTCTCTCCTTGGCTTCACTCTCCAAGATCCCAAACCATTCTTTTATCTTTCTCTATATCTACATGGAAAGAGTATTTCCAGAATCCCTCTTAGTGGCCAGGTACCATGCAAAATGTTTCACACAAAGTGTATATTTCACTCTATAGTTACTCTAGGAATTAAGTGCTGTTGTTAGCTCCATTTTACAGATGAGGAAGTCAAGACCTAGGAAAAGTCTTCAGGTTCACACACAACTCAGTGTAATAGCTGGGACATGAACTCACGTCTATCGGATGACAGAGTCTGTGCTTCTCAGATTATTCAAGTTAACCCCCCTCAAACAGGTTCTTAAATTTTAGAAATTCATTAAGTGTTTCTTCAACTTTCATTCATTAGATGCTCTTGAAAATGAAAATTCCTTTTAGACCTGAGGGAATGCATCTCTGATGGTAAGATTTCCACTCAGGTCCAGTGATAACCAGAGGCCAGAGAGGCAAGGTGTACAATAGAAAATCAGCCTAGGTGAACACAAATCATACCCCATAGGTGGCTAATAGGCCAAGTCATAGGGCTACATGTGAGTAAGAAAGAAAATGTTTATGAGCTTGCAACAGAGCCTCAAGGTGGTATGGTTGAAGGAGAATGATAAGGTCAGAAAAAACTGTCTTAACTTCAAGAAAGGGAAATAAGATGGGGATACACTTTTGAATGGGATGAGAACTGGTTGTAGTGGTGACAGGTTTTCCTCCTCCCTAAAATATAGTCCCACGACTATACTATTCATGAGTATAAATGTTGTCTAGGTTATTCCCAGTTTAAGAAAAAAAGCAATTGACCATATCCTTTTCACCATTTTAATGTTGAGCTATTATAATCTCACATTCCAGTGGCCTTCTAACTGCATGGTTATAGTCTCCTTACACTTACTCTGAAATTGTTTTTCCATTGTTATCTTACATTATAGTCGCATCGTAATGTCATGTTTAAAGGTTCCCCATACACTTGTAATGAAATCGTTTTGCAGTTCAGAATGGCATCATATTGGCACTTTAAGCAGGGTATCCATCACCCTGTATTGATAGTTTTCACAACAAAACACCCTATTTTAGTGACTGTGAAAGTAAATAGCTGTTGCCAGTGATCTGTTCTTCCATTTCAAACTTAAATGGTCTCATCTGTTTTATTTTACCTTGCAATTTTCACACCCACTGTGGTATGGGCCAAATTTATACTGTTTGCTTTCAAATGAGGACTGTCATTCCATCGGCTCATAAATGTGTGTATGACGAGCCACTTATCTGTTTTGGTTTGGCCTTTGTGCTGTAGATAATTCCTTACAGTCTGATAATCAATATAGTTTGGCCACCCCATCTGCAAGGCTAATGCAGATAAGTCTCCCGCTAATTGAAATCTACAGGGAAATTATTTGGTGAATGTTTTCGAATCAAACTAACTGAACATCCAAAAGTTAAGTAGGTAATTACTTCATTCCACAATAACACCAAAAAAAGAACTCTATTTCCAAACAGCCACACACGAAAAATGTGAGTAGTGTTTTAAGGCAAAGGCTCAAGGACAGAAAATTTGAGAACACATGCGGTATCGTTATAATTATTACCAAGAATCGGGCATCTTTATGTAATTTTTTTAAAGTGCCATCATCACCTGTGGGTGGTTAAACTTTGAGAGGTTAACAATTTGATTTAAATCTCCACTTCAGAAATTAAATGTTACCCAACCCAAGTCTAATCCAAACTAACTCTCACTTGGAAGTCGGCCAGGGCGGGCGCAAGTCTCCTGACAATAGGCTTCACTTTTGAGATCTTTCTATTCCCTGCTGTTAAAAGAGCCATTACTGCCTCCTACACAACTCTTCCACAGCTGTTTTCACGTTTCTTCACGTGTCCAGCCAGAAGTCGGAGGAGCAAAAAGAGAATAAAAGCGATACATGTTGACAAGAAAAGATTTCTGCCAGCATTTTCATACTCAAAGAAATTTGGCATTCAGTTGGAGCTGGGAGCAAAGCTTCAGATAAGCCTTTATTTTATACAAAACTGCTTCTCAAGTCTTTAGGAGTTAGCACAGATAATGAGGATGACGCAGCCAGCAGATCAGTGGGGCCCAAGTGTTAAACACTGTAAATCCACTTGTTTCAGGCATTTGTGCCTGAGCTAATGCTTGAATACATTTTCTGTCAGGAAGGAAGCAGAGACAGCCACAGCCATGATTTTGGTTCTTGGATGATCCAAGGTGCCCAAGAAGTGACAGTAGATTCTTTAACATATCTCCCCCCAAATGTGAATTTGCTTTATGTAAAAAAAACAAATATATGTGCTCTCGTTCCAAGAGAATGTGGCTTAAATTGGAAAACCAAACAAAATATGAGATAGGGTTAAGGATCACTCCACAGTGTCCAGACCAAATGCCACCATCTCAGTATGAAGCCCTCCTGATTCTCATTTCGATGCATTCAGAATGAACCCAAAGAGGACCATGCATATTCGAATGACCACACATGAAAAACTTGAATGCAGTTTTAAGATATAAACTTAATTATAGGCAGCTGAGCACTGCCTGAGAAAAGCTCCTATAACCTTGCAGAAGGGCATCACTACACGTATTCACGGTCTCTGAATTTCTCTGCCTTCAGGCTCTGATAAGCATTTTATCACCTTATAATCAGCTCCTTCTCTTCCTCCTGAATGTAACTGCGAATTCCAGACCTTCTCCAGTCTCCCTAGAGGCTCAGCCCTGTACCTCTCACTCACAGCAGTCCACGTTGCCTCCCTCCTCATTGGGAAAATGGAATCCACAGGCATGAGCTCACCCTCTGGCTTTCCACGCCACTATGGCCACCACAGCCAAGTGTGTCAGTGGCCACACACATTGACACTTTCCCTCAGTCTCAGAGAATGAGATGACTTTACCTTTAAGACTCATCTCTCTTCTTTGAGACCTCATTTAATGAGTGAAACTCTCACTTATATCTCGAATTAAGCTCCTCTCTCTCCTCTTTTGCCTATAAACTCCCATTATTTGAAAAAGAAAATCTACCTCGATTCTATCTCTCTCTCATCCCCATATCTCCCTCAGCTACGGCCCAGCCTCTCTCCCCTCCCCACCGTATTTCCAGCTGAATTTGTCAAAACAGCAGTATCCATTCATTTCTGGTCAGGGCTCCATTGCAATGTCTTCCAAACCCTCCTTCCCACCAGAACTTCCCTCGTTTCAGTAGTCTTCTTTCTGTATTTCATTGCCACAGCAAATTATGTTGATCATTACTTCCTTCTTAATGGAACTCTATCCTCTCTTGACAGCAATGCCACCATCGTCTCCTGACTTTCTTCATTCCACTCTACCCCTTCTCTCCTTTTGATGTGGGCTCCCCTTCCTCTGCCTACCCTTTCCATGGTGTTTCTTCACCTTCTGAATGCTATTCCTCCCCTGCCCTTCCATATCCTCTTCCATCCTTGTGACTCCAACTACCTCATAAAAGGGATGTGTTCTCTGTCCCCAGCACTGACTTCTTCCCTGATTTCATATTACACATATAACTACCTCTTAAACAACCCTACCTGGATGTCCCAGAGACATCATAAACAGCACATCCAAAATAGTGTGTACCATCTTCTCTCAAATCCATCTCATCCTCCTGTATTCTCTTTCTACATTGGTATCACCCCAATCCCTGGAGACACCCAAACTAGAAATTTAGGAACCACCCTTGACTGACCCCTTCATTCTCTACATTAACCAAGTATTTCTGACCTAATTAAAATTCTGTTGAATACCATATCCTCCTCTCCATTCCTACTGCCACTTCCTTATTTAAAGCCCTGGTAATCAGAAGCCCATCCACTTAGTACTTCCCCCATCTGTCTCCCGTTAGTTAGCCTTGTCACCTTCAAATGATCTTCCACAGAACAACCTTGTTCTCTGCCTAAAGAAAATCTAATCATATCATTTCCCTTCTTAGAAATTCTTAAATGACTCCCTCAGCCATAAGATGTTTTGCAAGCTCCTTCACATTTCCTACTTTGTCTTAAAGAGCTTGCCCCTGCTGACCTCCCCAGCTTCATCTCTCACTTCTCCCTGACTCACATTTTATGGCCCAGGAACACCAAACCTTTCACAGTTTCTTCAAATACCGCACTGCTTCACACATCCATGACTTTACTTGCACTCTCGGGAAAATCCCTAGGGTCCTCTCTCTAAGTTGACTTTGATCTATAGATCAAGCAACGTATTTATTGAGCCTTTTGGAAGATACACTCAAATTACCTCAGTGAAAGGGCCTTTATTATAACATAACTGGAGAAGTAAGCGACCAGAAACCCTCTAAAGGCAGCATAGAACCAGCTTTGTGGGAGAACTGAAATATCATTCCAAGTACAGCCACAACTCGAGTAGGATTACTCCTAGAACACTCCACTATCCTCACAGTTTCTCCTCCAGAAGATGCGTCTATTGCTTATGGCTCAATTGTTCCACCATTTCAGTGACCCAGTTTTTTGCTTCAGTGCTTCTGCCGTGACTGATTTGTTTACTATCACTATATTATGGCTTCTCTCTACTCCTCTTTTTAGCCCATAGGGGCTTACTGCCTTCTCATCTGTACGTCTTTCTGCTTTTACCACTCTCCTGCCTTACCATTTTCTATATGATTAGGATGTAAACTTCTCATAGAGAGGATCAGATTGGTTGGCCAGATGCCATCTGTATAGGTACCATAGATACTTCTTTGGGCAGCACTGTCCCCTTTGCCTATTTTATAGGTGTAAAGTGTCTTTTCCTGGGTGTGAGAGTCACATAGAGAAATTATGAAGATTTCTGAAGAAGTTACCACCAAGAAGATTGTAGGTATAAGTGTACTGAGACCTCTCAGAAGGAGATAATATGATTGGCAGGAACTCTCTTTTTAAATCCTTATAATTACACCATCACAATAATTCCACTTGTTAAGCAACTACTATGTGACAAATACTTTACAGACATTATTTTTCATTCTTACCAAAAGGCTGGAAGACAGCCGCTGTTAACACTTTGTTGAGTATCAACAGGTATAGTGAGCATGCTCAAGACTGCACAAATGACCTAATAAATGATAACATAATTCAAATCCCAAAATGCCCCACTCCAAGGGGAATGCTATCTCCTCTGAACATGACTATATCTAGACTACATTCCTCAAGACTCGTGTCTTTAATTTATTACACTCTACTCTATAATACTAACCACTTTAAGGCTTTTCTTATTCCTCAGCCATGTCTTTGTACAAGAATGAAGTTGCATCTTTTGACGCATGATAACTCAGTCTTACTATCTAATACATATGAGAATTTCTTCTCCAAATTTCTGTCCATATCATGCTCAGTCAAAAACTGATCAAAGTTTAAAATCGACAGTACGATGTCCTCATTAGTCCAGTTCTTCTCTCATTGAGAAGAGGCCTTCAGTATAGAAATAGCCAGCAGCATTTTTTCCTTAGAATGTGGCTATACATTAAATATACAAATATGCTGACATCTAAGTCATTTTAAAAAGAGAAATGAATGTGGAGTTTTAACTTCTGTTGGTTCAGTAAGAAGGATGGAAGAGTTCATACTTTTAATAAATGTATATAAAATAGACATGCACATAGACAGTAGCAAAAATTTATATGATGGTGGGAATACAAATATTCCCTCTTTTTTTTCCATGTGGAGTTTTTAAAACTGAAAAACTAAAGACCATGAACAACTACACACACCCCAGCTCAGCCCATTTCAAAAACCACTCAGAGGAGCTGAGCTGAGAGGAATCCATCCTGAGATCAAGGCGTTATACAACTAAATGTGATTTCCAACATTTTGTTTCCACCTTTCTTTTCAAACTGCACTTACTCCCACAACTGCTCTCTTCTATTAAAGGTAAGGACAATAACATTTCTTCTTTTAAAGCAGCAATGATATTACAAAAGGAAAATAGTCAAAATTTGCAAATTTCTTTTGGAGTTCTCAATGGAAGTGGAAACCAATCTCTATTTAACTTGTCCTATAACTGGCCTCCCCCAAATCACTACCTGGGAATAATGGCTTACAAATTTTAACATTCAATAAATGTAAAGCATTAGAGCTGATGCAAAGTACCATTATTGTGACATACTCTAATTTGAAAAGGGTAAATCAATTTAAGCCATTTTTGTTTAAAATCAGCTCCGTAGGCTGTATACTCATAGTAGTTGCCAAGTTTCAACCCAAAGTGAATGTTAAGGTCTATGTTATTAACCCTTGAAAAATGAGCTCTATCATGGAAACAATGACAGACCTGGGGACTACCAGGTGCAGCTGCTGAGGCTGACAGTCAGTCAAGTAAGAGTAATGCCTGGTTTCTTCATATGCAAATCACATAATATGTGCTTACCTTTAAAGGGCAATGTCAGATTATTGTAAAAGTGTTTAGATATAAATACCTTTTTTTTAAGAAACCAAATTCATTTATACTGAACTCTCTATGGCTGACATTCCATGATAAATCACCTCATTACACACGAAGGTACAAATATGGCTATTGAAGATGAGTGTGATTGTAAATGAGTCTGCTGGAATTCTTCTGTGGCTCGCAATGAGCCTCAATAAAGAGATACCTGTAGATCATGGCAATAGTTTCCCTTGGAACTATCTGGAAAGAGTGAATCACTAGTACCCACACTTACAATGCTATCCAAATAAGTTTTCAAGGGCTTGAATTTTGCTGCTTTTTTTTTAACACTTTTTATTTATTTTTGAGAGAGAGAGAGAGAGAGAGAGAGAGAAAGGGAGTGAGAGCTTGAGTAGGAGAGAAGCAGAGAGAGGGAGAGAGAGAATCCCAAGCAGGCTCCACGCTGTCAGTAGAGAGCCCCACACAGGGTTTGATCTCACAAATCCTGAGATCATGACCTGAGCCTAAATCAAGAGTTGGATGCTTAACCACCTGAGCCACCCAGGAGCCTCTTGAATTTTGCTTCTTAAAATGAAGCTATGGGGTATATTTTTCTTAGTGATGTCTGTCAAACAACTATAAGCCTTCCTTTTTTTTTTTTTTTTTTTTTTTTAATTTTTTTTTTCAATGTTTATTTATTTTTGGGACAGAGAGAGACAGAGCATGAATGGGGTAGGGGCAGAGAGAGAGGGAGACACAGAATCGGAAACAGGCTCCAGGCTCTGAGCCATCAGCCCAGAGCCTGACGCGGGGCTCGAACTCCCGGACCGCGAGATCGTGACCTGGCTGAAGTCGGACGCCTAACCGACTGCGCCACCCAGGCGCCCCTATAAGCCTTCCTTTAAACACGTTGCAAGAGATTAAGAAATATACACTGGTGGATTTATATGCTGGGAAGAGTCACACTGTAGCCTCTGGGTGCTGATTATACTCTAAATCTTTACCTGATAGTCATTACAAGGAGTGTGTGTGTGTAATTATAGAGCTGCACACTTAAGAGTTGTATGCTTTATTCTCTATACATTATTTTGCAACTTTTTTAAAAAGTTAAAATGCAAAGCAGAAAAAAAAAAAAAAAACATTCTGACATCACTACGTAATTTTTCAGGTGACAGCCTAGGACAGGGGCTGTTAATGCGAACTTTAAGTATCACTTCCCAAAATGGAGCTCCATGCTGTGCTCTCTGGCCCTTGCCTCCTGAGTCCTTTCACATTCTTCCCATGGAAAGATGTCAAGGTAGAATTTTCCCGGTGTGCATTTACTCTTCAAATCCAAAATCATGCATGCTAAAGTGAGATTTCCAAAAAAGACTACAGTGTTTTTATAGAGAAGAAATAAGATGAGAAGTTGTCTGGACAACTGGCAGGGGGGGAAAAAAAAAGGCAGGGGGGATTGGTGGTACAGAGGAAAGGGGAAAAATAAAATGTTCTGAAGGATATACAGAGCTAGAGATCAAAGATCCCTGGTTTTTCTATCCTCAGGAGGCCCCACAGGCTTCCTGATCCTCTGTTCACCCTTCCTACCACTATTCATAATCTTATAACCTGTACCTCTCACATCTACCTCACCCCCCCCTCACTGGCTCAATCACCAAGTATAGGACAAAAGGAACTGAGAAGTCCCCAGCTGTGCTGTCTGCCCGAGACAATGGGTGCTATAACAATAGCTCAGCCTCATGTTTAAAAATCAAATCATCCATTTGATTTTCAATTTATTTTCAAGTTAGGAACTTTTCTGGCTCTTGGTAAAGAAAACCCAAAGCATATTCAATATCTGTGTTTATGCTGTATGCAGACACTTGAGTATATGGTAAATGTAGTTTCAGTAGCACACATCGTGCCTTATTTAATTCATCGAGCCTGACAGAGTTGGTAAGAATGAATGCAACAATAGTAATATTTCATTTAGATCCACTGGCATTTCTCATGATGTACATTAAAAAGATGTAATATATATTATAAATGTGAGAGCAGGTAGATACACAAGCATGCATTTTACTCTAAGGTACATTAATAGAATGATAAATTCCGTGTAGTCAATCTACAAAAACCAAATACTCTGAGTGAAGACATCTATACAGAATTAGGTGCCAAATGAAATGTCACAATCAAATAAAACATCCCTTTATGATCCTATATCATAGGATTTTTTTTAGAGCTAGAAGGAACCTTTGAAATCATCGAGTAAGATTTGCTCCTTGGCAGATATCTAGCCTGTGCTTGAGAAAGATTAAATGACTTATATAAGGTCACGCCTAGTTAGTGGAAAAGCTGTGGCTAGAAACTTCCTTCTCCAGGTGAAATGTTCCTCCACTACACCACTGCAGCAACTGCTTGTGAAGCAAAAATATGCACAGGCTCACCGTAACATCCTCATGTGCTCATTTCAGTGTGTGCACGGGTGCTCTTGTTATATATGCTTACAACTCGGCCAAATTCTTCTTTTGAAGACTGAGTCTGGAACCAAACTGGGTTCCAGACCTTTTAGTACATAATACAAACCCACAGGCCCTGTGAACGCTCAAATGGTTAGTGATGGAGCCAAATATTGGCCATTTATATTCTATATGGATATCCACACAGAGCCAACTTCTCCAAACTAGCAAGATTAAAATTATATTTACTTAACTTAGTATTTCCATCCTAACCAGACCAACCTTAATATAAACCCTGAAATTAAGAGAAGTATTACAACTCAGAACGTTTCCACACAGAGCTCAGAACCAACGTACATAGATGCCAGGGCAGCAGGGAGCGGGAGAGAAGTGACTGTCTCGAGTTTCCAGTCCCAGAGCACATTGAGTGAATCCCCATCAAGCCATGTCCATAAAAAGGGCTCCAAATAGAATCACAGCTTTAAAAGTTCCTTAAGGCGTGGTCTAATCTCTGAAAAGAATATGGATGGTGAGGGGCACCTGGCTGGCCCAGTCAGTACAGCATGCGGCTTCTGATCTCTGGGTCATGAGTTCAAGCCCCACGTTGGGTGTAGAGCTCACAAAAATACTAATACTAAAATTCTAAAAATATAAAATAAATAAAAATAATATGGATACTGAAACTACAATACCTCATCAAATAAATATCTGACATGAGACTACCAAAGACGCAAGCTGAAGGCCAGAGAGACCCTTAAAACAAACATCCAGCATTGCTCCTGCCCAGTTTGCCTTTGAGAAATTACATCCGAGTAACACACACCTCAGTTGGCCTTCTGTACAGTAGCATAAAAGTCAGAACCTATGCTTGTATCTCAGCGGAAATGTTGCATGAACCAAGCACATGGGATCAGATTCCAGCTTAGACAATATATTCTCAAAACAACCCTCACCATAAGGACGGTGAAATACCACAGTAGGAGCAGGTTGCTAACTAAGACAAATGATTACAAGAGTCAGTATAAATAATTGAATTTAGGAAATTATCAAGGAAGTAAAAAGACCAAAAAGCAAGGCTAACCCAGGACAGGTTGTCTTTTGTTCCTTTGTAGAAATGTGTAGCCAGAAACCACTAGCTGCACGGCCTTGGACACTAGTAAAATTCCTGTAGAGTGTTTTATAAAGGTAATGAACTTGTGTGCCTCACTGAACAGGCCTGCTATTAAATCTTCCCTAAAAAATGGGATGAGATTGCTGGGGTGTTTTGTGAGCAGTGTGAGCTTTGCCTGTAGCATAGTCAGGAATTTTAATCGCTGGCCCCAAAATTATGATTTTCACTAAGTAAAATAAAATTGAAAACAACCCGGTACACACTCCATATCATCAATTTTTAATCTGCCTTATTTTTAAGATTTCCCTTGTTAGGAGTAGATTTGGGGGAAAGGAGTAAAGAAGAAATCTCAGATGACAAATGTCCAGCCCTGACAACGCAATCACAAACAAATTAAATGTCCATCTCTGTCACAGCTGGCAACCCCAGCCTGGCCTGGGGGAAATCCTCTATGTGGTTCAGAACAAATGTATTGGAGGCTAATCAAAATCTAATGAATCCCTCAGGAAAATAGCTTCCTTAGTCCACATCTATGAGAATGATACTCAGTTTGGGGGAGGTGTCTACCAGTTGTTTTCCGACACAGCAATTGTTTTGTGAATAACACAACTAGACACCCCCAGAAAGACATTTCAGCTAAGTCTATTATTCAAATCTATGCTTCACTCACCGACGTGTCAAGGTGATGCATTTGTTGATCTGTCTCACAATACATTTTATTACTGACATGTACAGAGTAAAAGACCAGAGGAGGAAAGTCGGGCAGGGCAAAAGAAAGAGAAGCAATTTTTGACTTCCAAACAAAGCCCGCCTGTAACTACGGGGTCTGACTAGCTCTGCCGGTTTCTTTGTCTAAAGGAATGAAAAGGAAAAAACAAAAGAGAGGGGCGGATAGGGTGAGTTGGGAACATTAAGTTAACCTGCAGAGAGCCAGGGACAGGAGAAGGGCAAAGAAACAAGAAAAACACATCAAAAGAGTTATCATCAACATGAATCAGATTTGTCCTGCATCCTGATTCTTTTCTGACCTCACACTGCTGGAAGACAAACTCTTTCCATACAAAATAAAATCTATCGTAACTATGTCAGATATTTCTCACATACCTGCTAAGTACCAGGCACTTTACACACATTATCTTGGAATCTCACCATCACCTGGCAAGGAAGTAGTTATTACTCCCATTTTATAGATGAGAAAACCGAGCTTCAGAGAGGTTCAAACCTTGCTGAAGGCCCACTGCAGAGCTAGTATGCGGCAGACTGAAATTCAGACCCAGAGCCTGAGCCATTGCCATAAGTGAATCCCTTCCACTCTTCCTCTCTCTCTCTCTCTCTCTCTCTCTCTCTCTCTCTGGGCTTCTCAAGAGTTCTCTCTCAGGAGGCTCCCATTTAAGACATAGTTCCACATTTAAGTCCCTTATAGCTCCACATTTAAGACAAATTCAAAGCTGCCTCATACCAAAGCATCCCTACTACAAGCCATGTCATCAGTAAGCTAGGGAAAAATCACTTGCTTTCCTACTTGGCAGATTATATAATTAGTCAAAGCAAAGTGGGGCAAAGGCATGTAGAAGGAAAGAGCGGTTTAGGGCTACACTTCTCTTATGTATATGCAGCTTTTGCACAAAGACTTATTGTTCTCACCTTTTTTGGCAGATGGAAAAGTGTTGGGTTCCAACATCACTTTAAGGTTTACAGTCCCTGGAAGGCTCAGATGAAAATGAGGCAACATCCATATGGTTCCAGGGTTCTTTTTTTTTTTTTTTTTTCTTTAACAAAGAAGCCTACTACATACCTCTAATTAAAGTATATACATTAGCATTGGAAATGGTAATTAAAGGATTTATACACATCTAGAGTCCTCTGACAACACATTCATTCATGTTACTATCTAAATAGTCGATTTGTTCCCATGGGAATTTACAATTTAAATGCCATTTTATGGTCCATTCCAAAGACATGTTTTGAAGGGAGTGGAGGCATCTCTGGAAAAAAAAAAAAAACCTAGAAATTTAATTTTGGGTTAGAATGATTAATTTCTCTTTTAATTGCCTATAATCATTCTTTCTTTTTTAATATGAAATTTATTGTCAAATTGGTTTCCTCCTGTAATCTTTCTAAGAACTATATCAGTAATCTTTGCTAAGAGCCATTTTGGCATCCACATGTTAGCCCCTAAAGGGACAATGTGATATCACTGTCAGAGCAGCACGGGAGCAGAGCTTGGGAACTAGAATGAGAAATACAACAGCCTCGGGGCACCTGGGTGGCACAGTCGGTTAAGTGTCTGACTTTGGCTCCAGTCATGGTCTCACAGCTTGTGAGTTCGAGCCCGCGTTGGGCTCTGTACTGACAGCTCAGAGCCTGGAGCCTGCTTTGGATTCTGTGTCTCCCTCTCTCTCTGCCCCTCTCCTGCTCTCTCTCTCTCTCTCTCTCTCTCTCTCTCATGAATCAACATTAAAAAAAATTAAAAAGGGGCGCCTGGGTGGCTCAGTCGATTGAGTGTCCAAGTTCAGCTCAGGTCATGATCTCACAGTCTGTGAGTTCGGGCCCCGCATCAGGCTCTGTGCTGACAGTTCAGAGCCTGGAACCTGCTTCAAATTGTGTGTCTCCCTCTCTGTCTGCCCCTCCCCTGCTCACGTTCTGTCTCTCTCTCAAAAAATAAATAAACATTAAACAATTTTTTAAAATATGGGGCGCCTGGGTGGCGCAGTTGGTTAAGCGTCCGACTTCAGCCAGGTCACGATCTCGCGGTCCGGGAGTTCGAGCCCCGCGTCGGGCTCTGGGCAGATGGCTCAGAGCCTGGAGCCTGTTTCCGGTTCTGTGTCTCCCTCTCTCTCTGCCCCTCCCCCGTTCATGCTCTGTCTCTCTCTGTCCCAAAAATAAAAATAAACGTTGAAAAAAGAAAAAAAAAATTTTAAATAAATTAAAAAAATAAATATAATGGCCTCAAATTCTAGCTGGCTGTTGACTTAGGGTACATTATTTAAATCCCCTGAGTCTCAATTTCCTCCTGTGTAAAGTGAGATCAATATGTTTCACAGGGTGGTTTTGAAGTTTGAATAAGGTAAAGTATATAAAGCCCAACAGAATGCCTTGACACATAGCAGGGTCAAAAGCTGTTCCACTCTGTTTTTGTTTTTGTTTTGTTTTGTTTTGTTTTCCAGATTCTAGCAATGTTCATGCAGTCAGTATTCAACAAATGCTTTTGCACTTCTAGGTAACAAGGCACAAGTCTAAGATTCTTAGCACGAAAATGAGTTACTGTCTTTTTTTTTTAATTTATTTATTTTGAGAGAGAGTGTGTGCATGTATGCACACAGTGGAGAAGGGGCAGAGAAAGAGGGAGAGAGAATCTCAAGCACTGAAAGTGCAGAGTCCCATGTGGGGCTCGAACTCACACACTGTGATACCATGACCTGAGGCAAAACCAAGAGCTGGTAGCTTAACCAACTGAGTCACCCAGGTGCCCCAATTACTGTCTTTTTTTATTCTTAAAGAGCTAATGGGCTAGTGAAGGACTTATTTATATACTACTTATACATATATAGAAATGTTTCTCTTAGACAATGTGATAAGTAAAACTAATTGCTAATATTTATTGAACACTTCCATTGTGGTGAACACGGTGCTTTACACTATTTGGTTTAATGTGTACTACCTTAATGTTATGGAAAACATAAGTAAAATGTGATGAAAACCCAGAGAAAAAAGTTATTCATACTAAGAAAGGAAATAACGAAGTCTCTTCCAAAATATTTGTGATACTTAAATCAGGTTTTAAAAGATGACTCGGACTTTAACAGCCTGACGTGTTTAATAGCCCAAGAAGGGAGGCCTGCTCCAGGTGGAGGGAACAGCAACAGCAAATGTGAAGATCATAAAAGAACTCGGAAAAGCACAAGTATCCCGGAGTGGCCAATGGACAAGGAGATGAGGCTGGAAAGACAGACTGTAGAAAGCACAGAGGCCATGCTAAGGACATTAGATCATTCCCCATGGGAGAACCTAACTGGGCCTAACTTTTAAGAAACCTTGGCAGTGGATAAGGTAGATGAGAGAAAGAACCAGCTGGACATAGGAAGCCCCATTCTGGGCCTAGAAATGAGGGTCAAAAGAGTGCGTACACTCACTGTTATCCTTGCCAACAAGTGGGGGTAAATCCAATTCCTTCCAGTGGTATTGGTGTGGAAAGAGGGAAATAAATGATTCGAAATAAATTTGTAGCAGTCACTATCTTCCAGGAAGATCAGAGTGCTAGGAGTCTAAACTTTGGACTTCAAAAGCCTCCAATAGGCAAAGAAAAGGTTGTTTAATAGAACTTAAGAACCAGAGAGCAGCAATGAGTCAAGTCTAGACCTTAGGAAGAGTCATACTGACATTTCTAAACTTATCTGAGGTTTTATTAGCTACGCATCCCACTAGTAAAAAGCCAATCACTGCAAAGCATCACCTCCTAAAGGCTTTGTGGCTTTTTCATTTTTTTCTTGTTTGCAGTGGGTAGAAGCGTAGTTGGTATCATTTACATATTGAATACCCCTGAGCTCCTCAAGAAAAGGTTTTTCTGTTTATTCCCATCCTTGTTCCCCCAGCCCCTACACTACACATGGGACATGGAGAATGCTGAGTAACTCAACAAATGTTTAATTATTTAATCAATCAATTCAAGACAGGAGACAGTAAGAAGCTAGACTAGACTTTGGTTAGTTCTAGCAACATGGGAACAACTCATTTAGCATTTCAGACCAGGGGACTCAGGAAGGTCCATTTCTAGGCTCTCCCTGCATCTCTGAAAAGAGAGTTCCCAGGAGAAGGCTATTTCCTCCTCTCCAAGGCCTGTACAAAATGCAACAGAACCCTTATTCCTAAATATTAGCTAGTTATTCCACTCCTCTCTATCTTCTAAGTATTGGCATTTGTGTGCACTGGTCTCCCCTAAACAAGAAAATACCTGACATACGGTAATATATATAATCTATATATCTTTTTAGATTGACAGGTCTATACATGAAGTCTAGAAGTTGTTGCAAAACTCATTTTCCTCCTTGAATCTCCTGTCTATAATTGAGTCTCTCCTCTGTGATGTCCCTCTGTGTTACCTTCCATTTATGCCTCACCCTTCTTCTACACAGTGTCCTGGCTTTTTCCTCTTGGCCTTCGACATGGGCTTTTAGTCAAATGGTTCCATCCAGTTTTCTCTCCACTAGAGCTGTGTATGGCTCTAGCAGTTCCAAGAGAATTGAGAAGATGAAGGGGAATAACCACTCCTAGTCTAAGCTCAGAATTAAACATGTAAAAGACGAGTCTCCCTTGTGGTTGATTGCATATTAAAGCAGAACTCCATTGTTATGCTTATAGAGTCTTTTTGATTTGTTTATTTTTCCAAAGAATATCTTCTGTCATCATTAACAGGTATGTGCCAGGGCTCCAGAAAGTATGATTAGAACCCCAGCCCAAAAGAGTTGGAGGCGAAAATTTTGTCTTGATGCAATAATATAAAGATATAAAGTAGCAAAAGTAATATGTTTTATGACTGTATGATGGGATTTCTCATGTTTTAATATTAAACATCTATCTAACAAATACTACTCAGTGGCTCTATCTTGAAACTCAGCTTACCCGGCTGGCATATATCGTAAGCAGTACTGACATGCTTCAGTTAAACACAGGGGCTCGGACATGGTCTTAATTTCTATGAAAGGACCAAAAAAAAAAAAAAAAAAAAAAAAAAAAGCTGGGGCACAGAGGACCTTGGTAAAATTATGTTCCATGGAACATAGCATTACTTTTAATTTTGCCCTCCCTGGGCACTTTACAGACCAATTTTGTTTTTAACAAAGGATGATTGCTGACTTATCTCCATATTTAAAAGAATAAAACCAGAGAAAGTAGAGCTAAATTTCAACTGAAAAGATTTAGATTAAGCATAAAGCAAAGTTTCATGGTTGAATTTAAGGGTTCTTTAAAGTTTAAGCAGAAGAAAGGAGTCACATAGAGATAAGACTTCAAGTCTTGTAAACACTCAAATCTTGTGGTAGGACACAGAAGAAGATTAACCATAGAAAACAATGCAAGGAAGGCAGTTTCTTGAGCACTCCAGGCTTCTGCACATTCTACTCCCACTACTTAAAACGCTTTTCCCATTTGGCAAACTACTATCAATCCCTCAAAACCCATATCAGATGTCGCCTTCTTTAAGAAGCTGTCCTAGGGGCGCCTGGGTGGCGCAGTCGGTTGAGCGTCCGACTTCAGCCAGGTCACGATCTCGCGGTCCATGAGTTCGAGCCCCGCGTCGGGCTCTGGGCTGATGGCTCAGAGCCTGGAGCCTGTTTCCGATTCTGTGTCTCCCTCTCTCTCTGCCCCTCCCCTGTTCATGCTCTGTCTCTCTCTGTCCCAAAAATAAATAAACGTTGAAAAAAAAAAATTAAAAAAAAAATAAAAATAAAAATAAAAGAAGCTGTCCTTATGCCTCATCACAGTTATAGTTAATCATTCCTTTCCCTGTACTGAGGACATCGTTCTGTTATGGCACTTTTTCTACCAAGTTGTATTCATTTGTCCATATGTCGACTTCTCTACCAGAGATATTAATTCCTCGAAAGCAGGCCAATGCCTTATTGATCTTTGAGGAAGTAAAATATTGGAGACGTAACAGGTATGTTTTTCACATTGTGGCATTGAAGAAGCAAGATCTAAATATGCAAAACTGCCAAGCAGTTCTTAGAACGCACTCTGCACAGCCTGAGAAGTTACACAAGATTCGGTCTTCAGCACCCTTAGTCTCCTTGGGCAATTTCTTTCAGTTCTTTGATTTCAGCTGTTTTTCTTCTGATTACCACATCTACTCCAGCCCTGAACTTTTCTCCAAGTTCCAGACTTGCATCCCCAGCAGCCAGCTGAACATTTATTTCCACATGAATAGCCCATGAATACCTTGAATTTCAATATACCCCCCCCAAAAAACTTTTAATTCCTTTTCCACAAATTTACCCATCTTGCTGTGTCCTCTGCTTGGATTCGTCACCACCACCACCACCACCACCCACTGCCCCGTATGACAAGCTAAACACCTAGAGTCAGCTTTCTTCCCCACTCTATTATTTACCCTGTTCATTCGGTTGCCAAGTCCTTTCAATCTGCCCATCCTCTCTCTCTCTCTCTCTCTCTCTCTCTCTCTCTCTCTTACTTGGGTCTTCTCTTTTCCATTTCTACTGAATTACTTCAAGCTCTCAATATATTTCTCCTAACCAATGCAATAAGCTACTAAAAGGCTTCCTGCTTCCAGCGTTTTTAACCCAATTCCCACTATGCTGCAAATTACTTTCCTAAAACAAAAATATATTCCTATCAGTCCCCTGCTTAAAACAACACTGATGGCTCCCCACTGATCCAACTCCTCAGCCTGATATTCCAAGCCCCTCACTATCTCTCCTTTTCCTGTCATCCATTGTTTTTTCATTTTATCCCACATGGTGCATGCACCCCCCCCACACACACACACGCACACACACACACACACACACACACACACACACACACGTAGCCATACCTACCTACTCTTCAAATCCCCTCCATGCCCTGTCCCTAAAGTCTTTGCTCAAGTTGTTCTACTTGGAAAGTCCTCCCTCTCTCACTTCTCTCCTCTCTCTCCATGTCCCGGTCAATGTCTTACTCATATTTCTAAGCCAGCATTTCTTAACCTGTACTCCAGATCCTTAAAAGGCCAGTGATCAAATAAGGGGATTTGTGAACTTGAATTAAAGAAAAATTACATCTTGACTCTCACTAATTCCTAACTGAAATGTAGCATTTCCTTCTATCATGAATTTAGGGAACAAACTATAGAACCATTAGAAGTACATGTGACTCTGTAAAATAGAAATCAGACCTATCCACATCACATTATGGTTGCTCCAAATATCTTGAATTACCACATATGCTCATCACTACTTCAAAATTACAATAGTTATTAGATATGCAATTAGAATTTTTTTTATTTAAAACTTTTTTTTTTTTCAGAGAGAGAGAAAGATGAGGGGAGGGGGCAGAGGGAGAGACGATCTTAAGCAGGCTCCACACTCAGTGCAGAGCCCAACACGTGGCTCAATCCCACAACCCTGGGATCGTGACCTGAGCCAAAATCTAGAGTCAAGCAGTCAACTGACTGAGCCACCCAGATGCCCCTATTTAATACCTTTATAAAGTACACCTATTACGATTTCACAATTGTTTTTGATATTTCAACAACCGTGTTTCAACAAAATCGGTTTCTATTGTAATCTTTTGTGTCTTATTTAATATGTTTCAAAACATTATTCTGAGAATGGATCAATATGGATAAGAAAAGGCTAAGGATGCCTCTTTAAGTTTATCCCAAATTCTACCTCCACTAAGAAGTTTTCCCAGATCACTCACCCCTACCACACATGGTTTAAATTAATAACTCCTTCCAGCTTAAACCCAACAACAATTAGTTGAAACTCCCTCCAAAGGCACTCATCACCCTGCCAATCCTTGTAGTTATTTATTAGTCATTTACCAGGTTTTAAGGTCCTGAGGATAGGAACATGTAGTTCCCATTTTTTTAGTCTCTCCTAGTATTTGTGTTCATGATAGGTGATGAACTTAAATTGCACTGAACATGTTCCTTTTTCAGGGAACGTTTTAGGTTGAAGGAATTCAAATTGAGAAAATAGATATGTTGCTGATGCATTTCTGTGGCTGAAGTGAGCTTGCCAGCTTGTAACTCGAACTGAATAGCTCTGTCCTCCCACCTGATTTCTGCATCTCAGAACAAAAGGGGGGAACATGGGCAAGGACAGAAAAGGTGACTCTAGAAATTTTCTTTTAATAATCCAGACACGTGGCAATGAATGATTTTATATATATATATATATATATATATATATATATATATATATATATATGATCTTATTTATAGCTCCATCATGCAACTAACAGCTTAAATGAGTTGAATTTGAACACTCACAAGATAACAAGAAAACATTTGGAATACTGACCATTCAAAGATCATCTATGCTTCAGGGTCAAAAAAAGTATTTTTGGAACAATGATTTTTATTGTTACTTGCTACTGCATGGCATAAGGTCTTTGTGCAAGGATATAAAACAGTTCCTCCCCAATGAAGGTGTTTTATGTTCAGTGATACCCAAATCCATAACCTTAATAGTGCAGTTTAAAGAAATAATGTACCATAACACAGGCATGGGACACTCATCTCTGAATAATTAAATGAGATTGATAAAAATCAACACCAGATAAACACCCTTTGGACAATAGGCCTCATATATGATGCTTGAGAGAAACAGAAGTTGTGAATAATAAAGAAGACCTAAAAGAAAATACTGTGAAAGATTTCAATCTAACACAGAGATAAATATTACAACTATGTGTTTAACCAAATAATCAGGAATTTGGTCATCCTTTTATTTTATCACTAGTACAGAGCTTAACACATAACAAATGGCCTCGAAACCATCTGCCAGGAATATACATTTGCATGCTGATATTTTATGATTCACAGTTTGTAGTTACTTCTGCAAACTCCCAGCTCATTTTCTTCTTCCAATTTTATCTATTATAGTGCTCCCCAACACACTCCTGCTTCTTCTGATGACTGGCAAAGGAACTACTAATTCTGCTAGTAATAATAATGATAATAATAATAATAAATACCCGATGTCTACATAATGTTTTAGAGCTGTCAATGTTTTAGCTGCTAATGTTTCAGCTTCACTCTCATAAGAAACTGTGAAGACAGGATTATTATATTGAATATATGTATAAAAGGACCAAAACTCATGGAAGTCAAGCTGTTTGCCCCAGTTCCCACAACTTGTGAATAACACAGTCAAAGCATGTAACCAGGTTTAATGAGTCCAAAGCCACTTTCCTTTCCATGTTTTCATTCTAACTCAGGGAAGAGTTGAAAATCAAATAACTCTATTTGGATGATTTCTGAATCTAATTTCAGCTCTCCACCAATCATTGTGGTTAGGGGCATGACAGACCACAGGTATGCAGCAGGCACTTAATCATTTGTTCATCTATTTATGCAACAAACAATTCTTTAGTGCCTCATATTTGCCAAGCATATAAAACCATTTGGCAGGTCCAATTGTCCTTAAATACTTAGGGTATTTACATCACAAGGAAAGGAAAGGAAAGGAAAGGTCCAACTCAGAAGATCTACTGAGTTCACGGACCCACCAAAAGGTCCTCTAATTGTAAGAAACTTTCTTGGTGGTTGGTGCAACCCCAACATTGGTTTCTTGGCCAGACAAAATAGTAAACCAAAATAGACTTCAACGTTACATCCTGAGGGAACTGGCGGAAGTTGGTGCCACCCTTAAAGACCTAAAAGACTTAAGGTGGGGGGGGGGGGGGGGGGGAGGTTCCCTACCATATCTCTATTTAATTTGCAAGTCTCGTCCCTGCAAAAGCAGATAGATCCCAGAGGATCAAACAGTAGACTACCACAAACTGAACCAAGCAATCTCAATTGTAGTTACTGTGCCAGATATGTATCTTTGCTAGAGCACATTAGCACAGCCTCAGGTACAAGGTATGCAGCCACTGATCTGGCTTATGCATTCTTTCCATCTCTGTCAGGAACGGTTCTGAGGCATGTGGGTGGCTCAGTTCGTTAAGCACCCAACTTCAGCTCAGGTTGTGATCTCACAGTTCATGGGTTTAAGCCCCGCCATCCGGCTCTGTGCTGACAGGCAGAGCTTAGAGCCTGCTCCGGATTCTGTGTCTCCCTTTCTCTCTGCCCCTTCCCTGCTTGTGCTTTTTCTCTCTCTGTCTCTCAAAAATAAATAAACGTTAAGAAAGAAAGAAAGAAAGAAAGAAAGAAAGAAAGACAAAAAGAAAGCGTTCTCAACAACAATGAACATTCATAGTCATGCCCCAGGGCTATGCTAACTCTCTCACCCTAATCATAAAGTGATCTAAAGGGACCCAGATCACCTGGGCACAGCTGCAAAACATCACATTTGGTCCACCATATCAGTGATAAGTAAATCAGACTGGATGTTGAGAATCAGCAGTGTGTTGGAAGCTTTAGTAATAAACAAAACCTTCAGGTGAGTAAAGATAAGAAAGGCAAAATGCCCAGAAGGCTTATTTGAAGGCCTGAAAAGCATAATCCACTCTTGCACTATTGTTCTGACCCCTATGCCAGGAAACATGAAAGGTTGCCAGCTTTGAGTGCATCCCAGAGCTGTGAAAGGCTGTGCCGCAGATCTAGGTCATGGTACAAGCAGTCTTACCACTGAGGCCAGAGGACCCAACAGACCTTGTGGGTTTACAGGTATCTGGGAGAGTGAGGGAGATGCTCTGTGGAGTCTATGAGAAACTGAGTATGAGGGTCCTAGGATTCTGAAGCAAAGCCACCCTATCAGGAGTGAAAAATTAGACATCTTTCCAAAAAACAAACAAAACAAACAAACAATAACAATAGCAACAACAACAACAACAACAACAAAAAAAAAACAGCTCTTAGCATAAAAACAGCTCTTAGCGTGCTACGGGGCCTTGGTAGAAATGGAATGCCTGACTATAGGGCAATAGTAGTAACCTTGCTGTCAGGACTGCCCACCATGAACTGGCCCTTGTCCAGCTGCAACAGTGGGAGCTGTGGTTCATCCTATTTCTTCTTCAAAGTATCCACCCACGAAGAGAGGCCCACCAAAACCCCGAAAATGCTATCTCTAGAACTTACACAAGGCAAATAGACCTGAGTGGCACAAGGATTGGACTTCAGCTTGGGTTCACTGACTAATCAAAGAAGGTATAAAGTCCCATCCCCTTTGTTCACAGCCATTTGAGATCCAGAACTCCTGTAGAGT
Organism: Leopardus geoffroyi; assembly: GCF_018350155.1. Classification (NCBI taxonomy): domain Eukaryota; kingdom Metazoa; phylum Chordata; class Mammalia; order Carnivora; family Felidae; genus Leopardus; species Leopardus geoffroyi. The sequence continues at coordinate 74,986,954 of NC_059328.1, forward strand.
CAGCTGCAGTCTGTTTTCAACATCAGAGCTTTCATTTTCCCTCTTCCCCTCCTGCATTCTTCACTCTCATACAGGTGTTAACCCAAGAATACTCCCCAGTAAACTTTCGGCATGCTGATCTCAGAATTTTCTTTCCAGGGAATCTGACTTTAAACAGTTATAATCAGAGTGGCAATCTTTCCTTGATATACTCCCTTAACAAGAAAATCTTTTTTATAATATGGGATTAAAGGAGAGTTTTGAATATCAAATCTCACATAGCTACCCTTAATGGTCAATCCACAATTCAAGAATTTAACCTAATTGTCTTTTAAAAACTAAAGTTACAATTAAAAAGTACCTATACTTCATGTTTTTGTAGCTCTTTATTCAGCTATTTCATTATTTTATAAACATATTTCCCCACTCTATGGAATCAACATCATGGCTACATTTTCATACCTTTCTTCCTTCATAAAAATATAAAAACCAATGCCATTTATTTCATTTATCCCTTAAGTCTTTCTACTGAGAAATAATTACAAATCCCCAAAACTCCAGTTGCAAATGTTACCAATCCACTAGAGCCTAATGGTGAAAGTAGACATTAAACAAATGGCATAAATGATCATTTAGGTAATGATTGTGATAACTGAGCTAAAAAAACAAAACAAAACAAAACAAAACAAAACAAAACAAAAAGCCAAGGTGGTATATGCACACACAACAGAAGGCCCTAACATAGCCTGAGGTACCTGGGTTTCCTTGAGGCTAAGATATCTAAGTCTATCCAAAGAATGGATGAGCTTAGCAAGATGGGAGAGGGGGAAAAAAAGATGTACGGCACAGACAAGAGAATAAGATATAATAGAATTTCAAGATGGATGGAGGAGATGAATATCTTCCTTGGTGTTTCTTTCTTAGCCCTTCACAGTATGTTCAAAATACTAAGCACTTAGGTTTCAGGGGCCTGATATAGCTAGTAAAAGAGTATTCTTTGGTCTTTGGCCCCATGTGCAAAATGGTATGAGTCACCATTTCCAGTTGAAACACAGGAGATGTCCCCATCTTCTTGGGTTTTTAGAATATCACTGCCACAGACCAATTTGACCATGTCACATTTTTGCAACCACAAGTTTTAATTGCTTAATAGAAGAGCCTATCGTCTACAATCTAGTAGTTTAAATGCCAAGGAACAAAGAACATATATTATACAGATGTGGAGATGTTCCACCACTTTTGCCTCTGCATAAAAGCCAAATTCCATCCCAACCCCACTACATTTCTTAAGGACAAGACTCACATAAAAGTCAGGTCTTACCCATCTCTGTATCCCCAGCACTTAGCACAAAACCTGATACATAGTAGATGCTACATTTAATGGATCAATTAAATCAAAGTTTTAATAACAGTCATTTCTATTAAATCATACATTAAAATAATATCTGACTGAACATGGCAGGAATATTTTATCAACTCCAAAATTTAGAGAATCTTTAAACCATTTTTAAACAGCTGAGCTTAATTTACAATTTAAAAAAAAACCTTCCATATAATAATTTGTGGTTAACTATTGCTTTTGTGTATAAGTAGTAACAGATACAAGAAATAGACAATGCTTCTTCCTAAAATCAATCTCTTGAAATGAATCCAAGCAAGAATAATCCATCCTGTTGATTCCTTAGCAGAGATTTCAATAAAGAACTCCTGGGAAGCATTCAGGAACTCGTATAATTTCAGCACCAAGTTATGCTAGCAGAGGCCTAGAATACCTGGATGATATTTCAACTCCTCACTAGCCTGTCTGTCACTCCACTGTCTGATGACAGGTGCATGTCTTCTGAAAGTGCCACCACACCTTTAAACCAGCTCTTTCTTATTTTTGTTAAAGTATGAAAACAACTGCTACATGATTTCAATCATTGTCCTGTCATCACATTCTCAACAAGTTATTGGGGGGCCCAAGTGGCATTTTGTACTACCATATACATTTCAGCAATGTGTAATTCTCCTTTTTAGTGGCTGCATAATATAAAAAAGGCATCACAGAAGATATCACTATGACATTATGATAAAAGGAGTTTTTATTTTAAGAGAAAAGAGAGAAATCACAGCAAATGTGAGTACAAACCTTCTTGAGAAAAAAACAAAAAGTAATTATGACAATGAAAGCATGGCGTATTGAAGATGACCTCATGCAGGACAATTCCACAGAGAAAATAAAAATCCTACATCAAATATTAACTCTAAATGTGTGTGTCCTTCAAGTTAACTATTAACTAGTGATCTAGTAAGTGAGCAATATCAAGTTAGTGCTCTCATGCTCTTGATGATAGACTGTGAAAAAAATCTTAAAACTCACATGATGTTTTAGACCATAATTCCATGAATGTGTACTAGCATTAAAATCATGGATGGAAAAAATGCAAGCATAGAAGTTACCATGGATGCCTGTGCCCTACTTAACAAAACAACTAATAAACAATATTTCTCTCACTCAACTATATAATTATATTTAGTAATATGTGTAATATGTATAATATATTGCACATATATGTGAAATATTCACATACTGATTTAATAACAAATGCACAACTTGAAAACATTAGAAATTGATTTAAGGTGTTCTGTTTTAAAGCTTTAATATAACATACTTTCAAGATTGGGGAACTTACTGTCACACAGGAACGCTTATTGAAACACACATTTTTAACACCAGGCCAGAGCAGACAGCTTCGATTAGGAAACCTAGAGGATATTTCATTTGATTGCACCAAAAGATGAAAAGGCAAGAAAGAAAAAGGATGAAACAATTTCAGATGCTTTCAATGCATTTATCAAATCAGAATGAACTGCTTTTGACTGTGGGTGTAATAAGTCAGAAGGTATTCACTAAACCAAAAGGCAAGAACTTCTGTTCCACTGTGACTAATTCAACTTAATGAAATTATTAAAAAAAAAAACTATACATATGAGATATAAGAAGAAAAGGGAAGATGATAGAAAAGCAAGCAGCAGCTAGTATATTTCATGAGAAGACAATGGCCACAATTTTGAACCGATTAATGTTAGAATTTCTGCCTGACCTTGAATTTGACAAAACTCAACATAAAGGCCAAGCTTATAAAAGGACTTCAATTATAAGAGGTTATCTAAAAAGTGCTTAAACCGGTTTTCAAGATGAAATACTAACTGAAGTTTGTATTTATTTCGTAAACAACCATGTTAACCTTGCTATTTGCACTGCCAATGACATCTTCCCAAGACTATAGAATCCCTACACTATAAATCTTTATAGATAAGCAGCTCATTCCTTGTTTGTCAAAGTGTGGTAGGAAGTTGTACCAAGAAAATAATATAGAAATGAATCAAATGCAATACTGTATATTACAAAAACAAAAAATATTATAGCACATGCCATGTGCTTCGTAATACTTCTTTATTCCCTAGAAACAAAATTGACATCACAGTAACCAATACTTATACCTCCAAGAATGGTCTTAAGAGCTAATAAAAAAAAAAGAGCTAATAAAAGATTACAGTATTAATAATCCTTGGCATATGTTTATTGCTTTATGGTTTGCAAACCCCTTTGGCCAGTGTTCTATGAGTTGATTTTTACAATGGCCCTGTGAGACAGGTGACTTAGAGAGGTGACTTGATTTGTCCAAGGTCATATGGCTAGTAAGAGGCAATCTTAGAATTCAAACACAGTCTAGTTTTCTCCAGGACAATTGAACTATATCTCTGAAGTTATTATGTCTCTTCAGGGATAGGAGATATGCAAAAAGAGAATATTGCAATGTCAACACTCATAAGATTTTATTTGATCTATTATAAAGAAACACAAGGCCACAATTCTTTTAGCATTTAATATTTCTTCAAATTATCTTCTGCAGATTTAAGGTTTCAATTGAGTAATATTGCATAGAATTCCTTCTACAGTAGGAGCCTTCTTATCAAATGTAATCAGGGCCAGTATTAAGTTGTTAATTGAAGAAATCAGTGAAAGTATGAAATCATTAAAAGATAATAAATACTTTGAATATTTTATTTTGTTAAAACATATAAATGTTTTATATGTTTTATATAAAACATGATATAAAATATTTATTCACCCATTTATTAAAATGTAGAACCAAAGACTTTTGTTTGAGAATGGGCCCAGTGATTGCCATCCTAAATGTCTGTCTTATAACAACCCCATCTATAATTTATCATACACAATTTTCAGTTTCAATTTATTCAATTTGAAGCAAGAACTTAATTAGTTGAGGAGAAACTAGATTTGCCTGGCCTCAAAGTATCTCACCTAAGACAGATATTAGCCAGAAAGAGAAAGATAGAAACTTTATAGAAACCCAGAAGACACCACCTTAACCAAGTGATGACATCACCAGCAATAATATATCAACATCATGAACCACTTGATAAGATGCACCGAGAATGGCAGAACATCACTTTTGTGGTATTTTTGCCCAAAATGCATAACCTCATTCCATCTTTTTTTTTTCAATGCTTATTTATTTTTGTGTGAGAGAGAAAGCACAAGAACAAGCGGGGGAGGTGCAGAGAGAGAGGGGGACAGAGGATCTAAAGCAGCTTCGTGCTGACAGCAGAGAGCCCGATGTGGGGCTCCACCTTGCGAACCAGGAGATCATGACTTGAGCCAAAGTAGGACCTTAACCAAATGAGCCACCCAGGTGCCCCTAACCTCATTCCATCTTGAGGAGTACATGTGACAAACCCAAATTGAGGGACATTCTACGAAATAACTGATCAGTTCTCTAAAAGTATCATGGTTATGAAAAACAAAGAAAGATTGTGGAACAGTTACAGATTGGAGAAGATTAAGGAGAAATATCAGCTAAATGCAATGTGGGATCCTGGACTGCATGCTGGAACAGAAAAAGGAAATTAGTGGAAAAACTGATGAAACTCAAAGTCTGTAGTTTAGTTTATAGTGTTGTGCCAACGTTAACTTCCTGCTTTTGTAGATTGTACTATGGTTATATAAGATTAACATGTTACAGGAAACTAGTAAAGGGTATACAGGAACACTTTGTGCCATTTTTATAAATTTGTAAGTCCAAAATTAGCTCAAAATAAAAAGTTGAAAACAACCAACACACAAAAACACAGGCAAAGCAATCTGATGGTGTACCAGTAAGAAGGCAGCCCCCAATAGAAAAAAAACAAGCTGAGTAGGAAAAGAAAGGGAAACAACCAGCAGTAAACATCAGGAAAAGAGGTTCTAACACAGAAATTAATCAAAGAAATGCAACTTAAAACAAGGAAATATTTTTGTCTTCATATTGGCACATTAGTTTTATGCATAAAACTCAGTGTTCTATGTGTAACTGTTCAGTATGTGAAGGTATGGCAAGAAAGGCATTCATAACACTACAGGTGAGAATGTAAACTGGTAAAAACTTTTTGAGAGAAAATTTTAAAATTTACATGTGTAGATCTTAAAGGCCAGCATTTCCATTTCTTAAGAATTTATTTTGAAGAAATAAATGTTAAGAATACAAAAGATGTTCATTGTGGGGCGCCTGGGTGGCTCAGTCGGTTGAGCGTACGACTTCGGCTCGGGTCATGATCTCACGGTTTGTGAGTTCGAGCCCCGAGCTGGGCTCTGTGCTGACCGCTCAGGGCCCGGAGCCCGCTTCAGATTCTGTGTCTCCCTCTCTCTCTGCCCCTCCCCTGCTCATGCTCTGTCTCTCTCTGTCTCAAAAATAAATATAACCATTAAAAAAAAATTAACAAAAGATGTTCATTGTAGTGTTATTTATAATCATGAGAATTTTTAAACAACCTAAATGTTCATCAATAGGAAAAGGTTAAATTATTATAATGTACCATATAATAGAATATTATGCAATAAATTGTAAGCATCTAGATTTATAGTCTAGAATTATTACGTGAAATATGGTTATAAAAGAACGTTTATTGCAATTACTAATTATAGTACAATTTACACTATAAAACATTTATAGTATATATGAAAACACAGAAAATGTGAGCATACATACATACACACACACACACACACACACACACACACACACACACTTGGTTTCTTTTTATTTTTCTTTTGTAATTGTGTATCTTATGTTTTCTATAATCAACATGTATTACTTTTGTAATAATTTTGTTTTTAATTCATGGCCCACCCAAGCTTCATTTACTTTTTAAGGATCTCAGTTTGTGTGAGGAGGGCCATTATCTCCATTCGGGGAAGGGATCGAAAACCATCTATGGAATGTGCCTGCACTTTCAGGAACTGTCACTAGGTGTTACAGTGTTTCTCTAGCAGATATTCAAGACTTTTTTTTTTTTTTAAGATTTTGTGTGTGTGTGTGTGTGTGTGTGTGTGTGTGTGTGTGTGTGTGTTTTAAAGCAATCTCTACACCCAACCTGGGGCTTGAACCTACAACCCTAAGATCAAGAGTTGCATGCTCCACCAACCAAGCCAGCTGGGCACCCCCAAGACATTTTAATTTAAGGTTGCTGTACATACTTCGTGCTGTCACCCCAGAGACAATAACCCAGTATCATATTTTTTCTTTCATTTAAAATTCTTTTACCTTCTCCCAAATTACAATTAATTTAATAGTCAATTAAATTGCCTTACAGTAGGCACTCAAGAATTTATTGTTGGGAAAATAAGACATAATTAAAAATAGAAAGGACAGATACATCAAAAATTGAACAGTGTCTTCACATCATTTTGTCATCTTCTAAACAAAGCTGAAGTGGTTTCATGGGGGCTTCAATATGATACTCTGCATTGTGAATCTAAGGAGAGGATCAGCATTTCCCAAATGTATTTCAATTCCTTTTTTTATAAAGCATCTTTGAAGGAATGACATTCCAAGGAATACAATTTGGGAAATCCTGTCCTCAACACTTGTCTGTCTTGTTTAATGTAATCACCCTAGTGTCAACCCAGCTGAAGTTTCAATCTTCCTCACTCTTTTTGTGAACTTCATCTTGGCTGCATTCATGTCCCCCACAGCTATCAACTCCCATATTGGCATTGGCTGTTATGTCACCAGCCAGGTGCTGAAATCTGTCAAATACAAACTCTCTGTACTTAAAGCACTTCTCTCTGTCACTAGGGTCCTCGCAGGTACTGATTAAGTAGATCCTTTTCCTATTCATATCTGATTTCCAGTCTAAACTGAACTCAATTTAAAGACAGAAGCATGCCTACACCTCCGCTTCCAGTTCATGTGAGATAATAAAATCTCATTTCTCTAGAATGCCTGTGAAATAGAGCTAAGTAAGTTGATTTACCACTGATCAAGATACACTTTGAAAATGTCCTCATTATCTAAAGAGAAGAAAAAGTCAACAGGAAAATAAGCATCCTGTATTATAGCTAGTAGTGATAGTCTTATCACTACTAGTAATGGTTTACAGAAGCAATAATTATTGCCTAACTACCTGTTTGCCTCTTCCACTAGACTGTGAGCTTGCTGGAAATAGGAAATATGGGTAACTCATCTCAGTTCTGCCAACAACCTGCATGGCATCTAGAACATGGTAGGCCTTATTAGATATTTGAAGAATGAATACATAAATAAATGAGTAAATGAGTGCATAAAGTGATATGTTTGTTAATAAATGTTAGAAGGAAGCTTAGTTTTAATAATACCAACATTAAAAATCGGTATAAATACATGCTAACACTAAAATGGCTTTCTCATTCATTTATTCACTCATTCATTCATTCATTCAAAAAATGCTTATTAGGTTCATACTGTATTTCAGACACTGGGCTAAGGATACAAAGATGAATAATAAATAATTCTGCCCTCAGAAGTACACAGTGTAGTGGACAGAAATAACTTACATTTATCAAATGCTTTTTCAAATACTTCATGTTTAACATTCATAATAATCCAATGAGATTATTATCTTCCCTATCTGCATTTTAAATCTTTTCAAAGTCATATGTAGGTACAAAAGAATCCTTATAAAAATGTGTAAGGCAAAAGAAATAATGATATACAAAGCTTCTTTGTAGACACCACCCAATTTAAGAACAAGAATGTTTAGGTCTTCTATGTCCCCTTTCATTTCCCCTAAGAGGAAATGCAATCCTAAATTTTCTCTTCATCTTTGCCTTACTTTTATTTATACTTAACCATATTTATATTATTAAGAAATATATTATGTGGTTTTGCATGGTTTTGTACTTTGCTCAAGTGGAAACACATTAGAAACTTACTATTTCTGCTCAACTTTATACATTTTGCCTTGTACGTATAAGTCTTAACCCACGTAGATTTGATTTTTTTATATGTGGTATGAGATAGGGTTCCAATTTCATCTTTTCACATTAGATAACCAATTGTTCCGGTGCCATATATTGAAAAGTATATATTTTTCTAATCAATTTTCAATGTCATTTCAGTCATAAATAAAATTTCCATTTTTGTGTTGGTCTGTTTCTGGGCTCTTTTCTCTATTTCATTGGTCAACCTATGTAGCTTTGCACCTAATCCCAGACCATCTGAAGAAATAGAATTTTATAATAAATTTTTAATTTCTGATAAGGAAATTCTTCCACCCTGTACTTCTTTAGGAATGTCTTGTTTATTTTAATCATTTGCTTTTGCGCATAAACTTAAAATTCAGTTTGTCCCATTTCCTTTTATATGTAATTCAACTGAACCTCAAAGTAGCTCACAGTGAATTGTGGTGAAGCCAAAGTTTGAACCAACTCCAGGGTGCCTTCCATGTAATATCCAACATTTCAGAGAACTCTTAAATATCCCTATCAAAAAATAAACTCATAAAGCTACTTCAGATTGTATCATGCAACTAACTCGTCAGAAGACCCATCAAAATGCAGTATTCTTTAACATAACCATGGTTCCATGGGACCCTTCTGAGGTTTTTTTAATGGATAGTATGGCAAGACTGCTAGATATTTATCAAACGTCCATTAATTCTCCCATTGTTCCTTACTGACAGAATATTTATTTTATTGGACAACGAGGGCAAAGTGCCCAGCTAATAAAAACTAAATTTCCCAGATTCCATTGCAGATATTGTATACATGGACAGAGGTATCCATATGTCAAGGTTCTGGACAAGGAGATATAAGTAGGTGTTTGAAGGCAGGAAAGAAAAAAAAAACATAAAAAAGGAAGGGACAGACTCAGCTGGAATGCCTTTTTTGCCGTTTGTGCTCTTTTTAATTTCTCCTTCATGCATCTTCAAGCGCAGGCATGATGGCAGGTGCCACAGCAGCCACTTGCATTTGACCACAAAGGAAACACTATGAGGAACCGCGAGAATCTTAGAAACTTGATATCCTTGAGCTTCTGTATCATCCCTACCTTCCTCCAGATCTTTTGTTTTATGAAAGAAAAATAAACTATTGTCTGACTTAAGCCACTATTGTTTGGGGTTTCTATTATACATAGCCAAATGTAATTCCTACTTAATGAAAGAGTAATCAAATTGTGCATTTACTCAAAACTATATCTGCTTAAAGTTATCTCTTCCGTAGTATACAGTACAGAGCTTTCAGGCTTATCTGCCCAATAAGTCAAAGCTCTTTTCCAGAACACAAAGGAGGCTCCACCTACAGGCTCTCCTGCTCAGTGTTCATGCTCAGATGGGTTAGCCACCTACTGAAGCCAGAACATATGCCCCATGTAAACTTCCACTGTTATTCCCTTTCAATTTCTCTTATGCTGGGGTTTGACATGTATAACTTTTTTAGTAAGCACATATCAACACTTCAAGTACTTTTCCAAAAATTTGTAGACTCTTAAAGGTAGCCAGGATGGTAGAATGCATTTAGTGTAACCTCCCTTGCCATGCATGGAAGCAGGATATCTGTCACTCTACAGACACTGACCATCTGGCAAGGCATCATGCTAAAGGATGTAAAGGACTCAGATGTTAAGATACAGCTTCTGTTCTGAAAGACTTTGTAATAACTGTAATAAAGAAAACAGACTTACTTGATGATTCAGCCATCTGGGGTTAGAACTCAAATACTTGGGATAAGAGCTTGAGTGCCAGAGGGATCCAACATGGCGGAGAAGTAGGGAGATAGGAAGGTCCCTCCTCTTGCAAACACAGCAGCGTTGAGGCCAAAGGAACTTTGAACTCCAAGAGTCCAGGCAGCAAAGTGACAGAGACGCCTCCAGGGACCCACTGGGACAAACTGGTGGGCCATAGGTTCATGACTGAGAACTGGGAGAGAGAAAACCGGCAGTGGAGGAATGGAGAAGCGGGATCCCCTTCTGCAGAGAGACAAAAGGAAGAGAAAGAGAGGCTGGAGGAGCGTAGGACTGTATCTGGACAAGAGGAAAACTACCGACCGGGACAGAGAAAGATCCAATCTCTAACTGTGGGGCTTTCTCCCGGCTGGGGCCGACTGCCCTGTTTGCGCACCTGGGGAGGAGGGGAGCCAGTCCCAGGCTCAGTAACTAGTTCAGAGGCACAGTTCGCAGTGGGAGAAAGTAATCCTCTCCCTGGAGTACTGGGGGATGAAGGTATATATCCGTTCAAAGGGCAAAGGCTACCTGCGCCCACCAGCCAGAGACCATATATCCACAGTGTGGAGCAGCACTTCCCGGAACCGCGCGCACAGAGAGGGACCCTTTAAGACCCAGGGGTTTAAGTTCCAGCTGAGCACCAGGGAGGTGCGGGAGTCAGCTGAGTAAGACAAACCGCGCGTGCGCCGCACAGTGAGGCGGCGCAGAGCTGCTCTTCCCCGGAATCGCCCGGAATGGGACTTTTTAAGACATCTTGGTTTAAATTCTAGCCAAGTGCCAAAGAGGTGTGGGCGTAGGCGGAGCGGGACAAACCACCTCATTAGCACCTGCTGCACAGGGAGGACTGCCTGAACCGAGTGGTTTGGAACACCTGGAACGTGGAGGAAAGACTGGGGTGTTGCCATTTTTCTCCGCATCACAAACAAGGTGGGCCTTCAGGGAAGGGGCAGTGGGGCCCACAGTGAAGGTGGGACCCGCGTACACCAAGCCACACCCCTCTGTGCCTGGTAACTGCCTGTCTACACGAGCGGGATTGATGCTGACAAACCAGCCAGCCCCTCCTCCCGATCAGCGCTGTTGCATTGCCTCATTTAATTCTCGGGCAATTCTTATTATAAATGTATATATTCTTCCTTTTCTCCTTCTTATCTCTTCCCTCCTCTAGTCTGGTTATTCTGGTTGTTGGTTTGTTTAAGCAGACATATTTAATCTATTCTCTTTATACATGTTCTACACCTTTATTTTCCTTTCTCTCTCTCTGGACTAAGCCATATAGTCTCATTCTCTGGTCAATTTTCCTTTCTCTTCTTTTTCCCCACTCCTGTCATTTTTCTCTTTGTATGGGACAAGGACTATTCCATCAGCACCACCTCCACCCTGTTGTTTACTTGTAGCTGGTGTTCTGATTTTTTTGTTTTTGGATTTTTGTGTGTGTGCTTGTTTTTGTTTTTTGTTTGTTTTCCTTCCCAGAATTACTTCAACAAACAAAGCAAAGCACACCTAATGGAGGGTTCAAAACATCACTATGAGTAGGGAGATAAAGTAACCAAAGTCACAACAACAGAGAGCAGGTAACACACTCCAAAAAAACACCTCCTGAAGGGCCAGGCCCGGGACAGTGTATGACCCCTCTTTAATATAGTAGTGCTCACAGGTGCAGGACACATAATAAGCTTTTAAAACACGTAAGGGACCGAAAACTAGCCAAAATGATGAAATGGAAGACTTCTCCTCAAAAGAAAGTCCAGGAAGAAATGACAGCTAAAGAATTGCTCAAATGAGATATAAACAATATATCTGATCAAGAATTTAAAGTAATAGTCATAAGATTAATTGCGGGGCTTGAAAAAAGCATAGAAGACAGCAGGGAATCTGTTGCTGCAGAGATTTGCTGCAGAGATCAAGGAACTAAAAAATAATCATGACAAATTAAGAAATGCTGTAAATGAGATGCAAAATAAACTAGATGTGGTGACAGTGAGGATTGAAGAGGCAGAGGGGAGAATAAGTGAAATAGAAGATAAAATTGTGGAAAAAGATGAAGCTGAGCAAAAGAAAGATTTAAAAGAAAATTCTGGACCACAAGAGGAGAATTAAAAAACTAAGTGATTCAATGAAACAGAATAATATCCATATCACAGGAGTTACAAAAGAAGAAGAGAGAGACAAAGAGGCTGAAGGAGTACTTGAACAAATCATAGCTGAGAACTTCCCCAATCTGGGGAAGGAAACAGACATTGAAATCCAGCAGGCACAGAGAACTCCCTTCAGACATAACTTGAATTGATCTTCTGCATGACATATCATAGTGAAACTGGCAAAATACAAAGATAAAGAGAATTCTGAAAGCAGCTAGAGACAAACAGGCCTTAACCTATAAAAGTAAACACATAAGGGTAGTAGCAGAACCTATCTACTGAAACTTGGCAGGCCAGAAAGGAGTGGCAGGAAATTTTCAATGTGTTGAATAGGAAACATATACAGCCAAGAATCCTTTATCCAGCAAGCCTGTCATTCAGGATAAAAGGAGAGATAAAGGTTTTTCCGGACAAACAAAAACTAAAGGAATTCATCACCACTAAACCAGCCCCACAAGATATCCTAAGGGGAACTCTGTGAGTGAAATGTTGCAAAGACCACAAAGGGCCAGAGACCTTACTACAAGCATGAAACCTACAGATAACACAATCTATATCTTTCAATAATTACACTGAATGTAAATGGACTAAATGCTCCAATTGAAAGACATGGGGTATCAGAATGGATAAAAAAAACAAGACCCATCTATTTGCTTTCTACAAGAGACCCATTTTAGATCCAAGGACATCTTCAGATTTAAAGTGAGGGATGGATAACCATCTATCATGCTACTGGAAGTCAAAAGAAAGCTGGAGTAGCCATACTTAGACAAAGTATATTTTAAACTAAAGGCTGCAACAAGAGATGAAGAAGGACATCATATCATAATTACAGGGTCTATCCATCAAGAAGAGCTAACAATTATAAATGTTTATGCACCGAATTCGGAAATACCCAAATATATAAAACAATCACAAACATAAGCAGCCTTATTGGAAAGAACGTGGTCATTGCAGGGGACTTCAATACTCCACTTACAACAACGGACAGATCATCTAGAAGGAAAATGAATAAAGAAACAATGGCCCTGATGATTTACTGGACCAGATGGACTTGACAGATATGTATACTCAGAACTTTTCATCTTAAAGCAGCAGAATACACATTCTCCTCGAGTGCATATGCAACATTCTCCAAGATAGATCACAAACTGAGTCACAAAACAGCCCTTAATAAATATAGAAGAATTGAAATCATACCATGCACACTTTCAGATCATAATGCTGTGAAACTTGAAATCAACCACAGGCAAAAGTTTGGAAAACCTCCAAATGCATGGAGGTTAAAGAACATCCTACTAAAGAATGAATGTGTCACCAGGCAATTAAAGAAAAAATTTTAAAGTATATGGAAACAAATGAAAATGAAAACATGACAGTCCAAACCCTTTGGGATGCAGCAAAGGCAGTCCTAAGAGGGAAATATATTGCAATCCAAGCCTATCTCAAGAAACAAGAAAAATCCCGACTACAAAATCTAACAGCACACGTAAAGGAACTAGAAGCAGAACAACAAAGAAACCCCAAGGCCAGCAAAAGAAGAGAAATAGTAAAGATCAAAGCAGAAATAAACAATATAGAATCCAGAAAAAACAAAAACAAAAAAAAAACAGTAGAACAGATCAATGAAACTAAGAGCTGGCTTTTTGAAAAAAATAAACAAAATAGATAAACCCCTAGCCAGACTCTCAAAAAAAAAAAAAAAAAAAAAAAAAAAAAAAGAGAGAGAAAGAGAGAGAGAGAGGACCCAAATAGATAAAATCACAAATGAAAATGGATTTATGACAACCAGTCCCTCAGAAATATAAACAATTATCAGAGAATACTATGAAAAATGATACGCCAACAAACTAGACAACCTGGAAGAAATGGATAAATTCCTAGACACCCACAAACTACCAAAACTCAAATGGGAAGAAATAGAAAATTTGAACAGACCCATCACTAGTGAAGAAATTGAATCAGTTATGAAAAATCTCCCAGCAAATTAGAATCCTGGACCAGATAGCTTCCCAGGGGAATTCTACCAGACATTTAAAGCGAGTTAATACCTATCCTTCTCAAGCTATTCCAAAAAAAAAAGAACTGGAAGGAAAACTTCTGGACTCATTCTATGAAGCCAGCATCACCTTGATTCCCAAACCAGACAAAAACCCCACTAAAAAGGGGAATTACAGACCAATATCCCTAGTAAACATGGATGTAAAAATTCTCAACAAGGTACCAGCAAATCGAATTCAACAGCATATAAAAAGAATTATTCACCGTGATCAAGTGGGATTCATTCCTGGGCTGCAGGGATGGTTCAGTATTCACAAGTCAATGTGATATATCACATTAATAAAAGGAAAGATAAGAACCATATGATCCTGTCAGTAAGTGCAGAAAAAAGCATTTGGCAAAATACAGCATCCTTTCATAATAACCCTCAAGAAAGTCGGGATGGAAGGAACAGACCTAAACATCATAAAAACCATACATGAAAAGCCCACAGCTAATATCATCCTCAATGGGAAAGACTTAGGGCTTTCCCCCTGAGATCAGGAACACGACAGGGATGTCCACTCTCACCACTGTTGTTTAACATAGTGTTGGAAGTCCTAGCATCAGCAATCAGACAACAAAGTGAAATAAAAGGCATCAAAACTGGCAAAGAAGTCAAACTCACTTTTCGCAGATAACGTGATACTCTACAAGGAAAACCCAAAAGACTCCACCAAAAGATGGCTAGAACTGATACATAAATTCAGCAAATTTGCAGGGTAAAAAATCAATGCACAGAAATCAGTTGCATTTCTATACACCAATAATGAAGCAATGGAAAGAGAAATCAAGAAACTGATTCCATTTACAATTGCACCAAGAACCATAAAATACCTAGGAAGAAACCTAACCAAAGAGGTAAAAGATCTGTATGCTGAAAACTATAGAAAGCTTATGAAGGAAATTGAAGAAGACACAAAGAAATGGAAAAACATTCCATGCTCATGGATTAGAAGAATAAATATTATTAAAATGTCAATACTACCCAAAGCAATGTATATATTCAATGCAATCTCAATAAAAATTGCATGGGCAATTTTTCAAAACTAGAACAAACACTCCTAAAATTTATATGGAACCACAAAACACCCCTAATAGCCAAAGTAATATTGAAGAAGAAAACCAAAGCAGGAGGCATCACAATCCCAGACTTTAGCCTCTACTACAAAGCTGTAATCATCAAGACAGTATGGTATTGGCACAAAAACAGACACATAGACCAATGGAATAGACTAAAGAACCCAGAATTGGACCCACAAATGTATGGCCAACTAATCTTTGACAAAGCAGGAAAGAGTATCCAATGGAGAAAAGACAGACTCTTTAGCAAATGGTGCTGGGAGAACTGGACAGCAACATGCAGAAAAGTGAAACTAGACCACTTTCTTACACCATATACAAAAATAAATTCAAAATGGGTGAAAGGCCTAAATGTGAGACAGGAAACCATCAAAACTCTAGAGGAGAAAGCAGGCAACAACCTCTTTGACCTCAGCCACAGCAACTTCTTGCTCAACACGTCTCCAAAGGCAAGGGAATTAAAAGCAAAAACAAGCTACTGGGACCTCATCAAGATAAAACATTCCTGTACAGCAAAGGAAACAATCAGCAAAACTAAAAGTTAAACGATGGAATGGGAGAAGATATTTGCAAATAAATGGGGGGATGGGCATTGAGGAGGGCACTTGCTGGGATGAGCACTGGGTGTTGTATGTAACCAATGAATCACAGGAATCTATCCCAAAAACCAAGAGCACACTTTACACACTGTATGTTACCCAGTTTGACAATACAGGAGTGCTGATGCATAGCGGCACTTGTACCCCAATGTTTATAGCAGCACTTTCAACAATAGCCAAATTATGGAAAGAACCTAAATGTCCATCAACTGATGAATGGATAAAGAAGTTGTGGTTTATATATACAATGGAATACTACTTGGCAATGAGAAAGAATGAAATATGGCCTTTTGTAGCAACGTGGATGGACCTGGAGAGTGTTACGCTAAGTGAAATAAGTCATACAGAGAAAGACAGATACCAGATGTTTTCACTGTTATGTGGATCCTGAGAAACGTAACAGAAGACCATAGGGGAAGGAAGGGGGAAAAAAAATTAGGGAGAGAGCCAAACCATAAGAGACTCTTAAAAACTGAGAATAAACTGAGGGTTGATGGGGGGTGGGAGGGCGGGGAGGGTGGGTGATGGGCATTGAGGAGGGCACCTGTTGGGATGAGCACTGGGTGTTGTATGGAAACCAATTTGACAATAAGTTTCATATTAAAAATAAATAAATAAATAATAAATTAATTAAAAAAAAAAAAAAAACAGAGATTGAGTGCCAAGGTCAATGCAAACCTGTTTGCTTCTACCAGCTGCTCTGGGCCTAGAAAAAAAAAAAAAAAAAAAACTGTGGCAACATTTTGCTTATCTCAGATTAAGAGACTACTATTTCCTTAACTTTATATACAAGATCTCTGTTCTCTTTTATCCCTATTTGCCTTATTTTGCATAAGTACTACCCCCATTTAACCTGAAAGTCCTTTTGAAAAAAGAGTATAAACTAATTTATGTGCTATAGGAGAAAGACCATTTGTTTTTGAATCACAAATATTGGTTTCAAGACTCATTCAAAAGATCAAAAGATCGAAAGATCTTTAGCAAGTCATTTAACCTCTCTGAGCTCCATGTTTTCCCCCACAGCCTAGGTTAAGGCTCTTACCATCAGTGTTCTAATGAGGGTCAAATGATAAAAATGTGATTTCAACAAAAACAATTCATTTCAAGTCTATTATTAATAAGCACTATTCAAAATACAGTGAACAATGACAAAAAAAAAAAAAAAAAGACAGTCTCTACCCACATGTAATTAGAATATAGTGGGTGAAAAGGATGTATATAATAGTGTAAACCGTAAAAGTGTTCATTAAAAAAAAAGTACCGTGTGTAATTACCATTTTTTCTTGCATTTTATTACTTACGTATTTAGTTTTATTTTATTTAAATCCAGTTAGTTAACATACAGTATAATAATGGTTTCATGAGTAGAATTTAGTGATTTATCACTTACATATAACACCCAGTGCTCATCTGGATAAGTGCCCTCCTTAATGCCCATCACCCATTTACCAGCCCACCCCCCAACACCCATCCAGCAACCTTTATTTTGTTCTCTGTATTAAGACTCTGTATAAGAGTCTCTTATGGTTTGCCTCCCTCTCTGTTTGTATCTTATTTTTCCTTCCTTTCCCCTATGTTCATCTGTTTTGTTTTTAAAATTCCATATATGAGTGAAATCATATGATTTTTATCTTTCTCTGACTGACTTATTTTGCTTAGCATAGTATAATCTAGTTCCATCCACGTTGTTGCAAATGGCAAGATTTCATTCCTTTTGATTCCTGGGTAATATCCCACTACATATATATACCATATCTTCTTTTTTCTAATTTTTTAATGTTTATTTATTTTTGAGAGAAAGAGACACCCAGTACATGTGGGCAGAGAGAGGGAGACATGGAATCTGAAGCAGTCTACAGGCTCTGAGCTGTCAGCACAGAGCCTGATGTGGGACTCGAACCCACAAACTGCAAGATCATTACCTGGCCGTAAGCCACCTAGGCACCCCTATATACCACATCTTCTTTATCCATTTGTCAGTTGATATCCATTTTTGTCAGCCCAAATATCCATTTGGGCTCTTTCCATAATTTTACTATTGTTGATAGTGCTTCTATAAACATTGGGGCGCATGTGCCCCTTCAAATCATCACTCCTTTATCCTTTAGACAGATTCCTACTAGTGCTATTGCTGGTCATAAGGTAATTCTATTTTTAAGTTTTTGAGGAACCTCCACACTGTTTTCAAGAGTGGCTGAACCAGTTTGCATTCCCACCGAGGGTGCAAGAGGGTTCCCCTTTCTCCACATTGTCTTCAACATCTGTTGTTTCCTGAGTTGTTAATTTCAGCCACTCTGACCAGTGTGAGGTGGTATCTCATTGTGGTTTTGATTTGTATTTTCCTGATGATAAGTGATGTTGAGCATCTTTTCATATGTCTATTCACCATCTGGATGTCTTCTTTGGAAAAGTGTCGATTCATGTCTTTTGTCCTTTTCTTCACTGGACATTCACCATTTCTTCAGGTGTTGAGTTTGGTAAGTTCTTTATAGATTTGGGGTACTAACCCTTTATTTGATATGTCATTTGCAAATATCTTCTCTAATTCCATCAGTTCCCTTTTA
Source organism: Leopardus geoffroyi (assembly GCF_018350155.1). Lineage (NCBI taxonomy): Eukaryota > Metazoa > Chordata > Mammalia > Carnivora > Felidae > Leopardus > Leopardus geoffroyi. The sequence continues at coordinate 75,005,385 of NC_059328.1, forward strand.
GTTTTGCTGATTGTTTCCTTTGCTATGCAGAAGCTTTTTATCTTGATGAGGTCCATTAGTGCATTTTTGCTTTTGTTTCCTTGCCTCAGGAATAAGTGTCTAGTAAGAAGTTGCTGTGGCCAAGGTCAAAGAGGTTGTTTCCTGCTTTCTCCTCTACAGTTTTGGTTTCCTGTCTCACGTTTAGGTCTTTAATTGATTTCAAGTTTAATTTTGTGTATGGTGTTAGAAAGTGGTCCAGGTTCATTCTTCTGTGTGTGCTGTATAGTTTTCCCAATACCTTCCTGAAAAGACTGTCTTTTTTCCATTGGATACTCTTTCCTGCTTTTTCAAGGATTAGTTGGCCATACATTTGTGGGTCCATTTCTGGGTTCTCTGTTCCATTGGTCTATGTGTCTGTTTTTGTGCCAGTACCAGATGCCTTGATGATTATATAGCTTTGTAATACAGCTTGAAGTCTGGAATTGTGATGCTTCCCCCCTTGGTTTTCTTTTTCAAGATTGCTTTGGCTATTGGGAGTCTTTTCTGGTTCCATACAAATTTTAGAATTGCTTGTTCTAGCTCTGTGAAGAATAATTATCATTATAATTGAAGATAGGGCATTAGAAGGTCAGACAGTACCTTTTTCAATAGGCTCAACAGAGAGGAGCATCATGTGAGCAAAGTCCTGAATGAACTGAGGGAGTGATATGCAGATATCTGCAGGAAAACAATTTCAAACAGAGACCAAAAAAAGCAAAGGCCGAGAGGCTGGAATGTGTTTGGTCTGTCAAGTACCTAGTAGGTATCCAGAACGTAAGGATTCCTTTGCATCAGTGAGATTTCCACCTACTCTTCATTCTTTATTCTTGATTCTGTGGAGTGTGTCACAAGCTCTTTCTCTTTCTCCTAGATTCCCGTAACACACTCTCTTTCCTTCTCTTACTTTTAGCCCAAGCCTAGATTCTCCCCACAGATACTTAAAGTGTGCCCTTTAAATTTTTTTTTTTAACGTTTATTTATTTTTGAGCCAGAGACAGAGCATGAACGGGGAGGGTCAGAGAGAGGGAGACACAGAATCCGAAACAGGCTCCAGGCTCCGAGCTGTCCGCACAGAGCCCGACGCGGGGCTCGAACTCACGGACAGCGAGATCATGACCTGAGCCAAAGTCGGCCGCTTAACCGACTGAGCCACCCAGGCGCCCCAAAGTGTGCCCTTTAAAAAAAAAATAATGTTTAATTAGTTTTGAGACAGAGAAAGACAGAGCATGAACAGGGGAGGGTCGGAGAGATAAGGAGACACAGAATCCGAAGCAAGCTCCAGGCTCTGAGCTGTCAGCACAGAGCCCCACGCGGGGCTCAAACTCACGGACCGTGAGATCATGACATGAGCCAAAGTCAGATGCTTAACCAACTGAGCCACCCAGGCACCCCTAAAGTGTGCTCTTTTTAAGTTAACATATACTGAGAGCTAAATATGTGTCAAGCACTTAGCTAAATAGTTTGTGTATCTAATTTGATTCTCACAGAAATCTTACCATATAGTTATTATTGTGCTTCAAATGTGGAAACAACTTCAAAAGGTTAATATGGTCAAGTTCACATGGCTAATGAGAGGCTGAGATGGAACTGGAACTCAAGCCATCTTATATTATGACTAACACCATCCTGTGTCCCTTCCTTCTTTGTTAATTGAAGGACCCCCACAAGCCTATAGATGAATAGGTTCAATAGAGTCTCTTTCAGGGAAAATCAACTTTCCGAAAGGAATGATTCCCAACCCCAGCCTTCCAGAACTTCTAGGTGTTCATATTCATTCATTCATTCATTCAACATTTGTTGAGCACCAATTATGTACAAGGACTCTGCTAGGTTCTAAGTATACAGAAAGTTGCTTAAAAAAATACAAAGGCCTCTGTCCTAATAAGTTAAAGGGATGTCAAGACCCTGAAAATGAAATTTACTGGCTCCTCTTTAAGAGCGCGTGATGTCATACAAATAGAATAACAATTATAAATAAATCTTTACTACCAGGATATCTCAATTGCAAAGACAGGTTGAAAATCAACTCTGTGAAAAAAAGGAAAGTCTAAAGTAGTCTGCCTCGGTCATAATCAGGTCCCATTTACTATCCCCATGAGAGTTCTCTCTACAATAGATTACCAGGTATCCCATCCTAAGAAATAAGGGACATTAGGTCCAAATGTGTTATTTATTGAAGGTTTCCATCTATGTGCATTTTTACTACTTGGGGTTTGAGAGCCTACAAACTAAATTTCTAAAACCATGAAGACTTAAAATGCTATTAACTTATGAGAATTTATGTTTTCATTTCCTGCCTCCTTAACCCTTATTGGAGTTTTACCTTTCCTCTTTCCTCTGTGCATACTGGTCTCTGTGTGCCTATGTGAGTGACTGGCTAGCAACCAAGACTATATATTGATACATTCTTATGCTCCACAGAAGATTAAATCCTGTCTTTCATCTACAGAGTACAGGCTAGCAAAGCCAAGGAGCATTCAGAATATCATACTCTATAAGGCAGCAATGAATTTTATGAAGTTTAAATGATCTCTAATGACTTTGGGGAAGAAAATCCCAGCTAACACAATCAGCATTGTAGAATATAATTTTCTGGGATTATAGAAACATTCTAGGGGCACCTGGGTGGCTCAGTCGGTTAAACATCCGACTTCAGCATAGGTCATAATCTTACAGTTCATGAGTTAAGCCCCGCGTCAGGCTCTATGCTGACAGCTCAGAGCCTGAAGCCTCCTTCAGATTCTGTGTCTCCCTCTCTCTCTACCTCTCACTCACTCATGCTATCTCTATCTCTCATAAATAAATAAACTTAAGAAAAAAAATTTTTTTAAATAAACATTCTATGTCTATACTGTTCAATATGGTAGCCCCTAACAATGATGTGATAGAGCATTTGAAATGTGGCTAGTGTGACTGAGGAACTGAATTTTTAATTTCATTTAATTTTAAGTAATTTAAATTTTAAAGCCGACATTTGGCTGGTAGTTAACATATTGGTCAGCACAAACACATCAGAGAAAGATTTTTCATTATTTTTAAATATACTTAATGGCATTAAGACTGCTAAAATTTCTAAACTGATTTTTTTCATAAACCAGTAATTTCATAATTCCATCTTAGGGCTTCTACTGTTAATAAAAGGGTGGCAGTAATTTGATTTACTGTAAAATTACATTTTCTTCTTGACTGGCAATTGCAGATTTTATAGCTTGTCCATTGATACAACAGAGTTAAGTACTCTACTTTAAAGTGTTGACATTTACCAGTGCAAGATTTGGGGGGCATGCATAATTTGGTATTCAAGATGAGACTCCTCCTAAAAAGCAGAAAAAAAGCATTTCTGTCCATCAATGAATAAATGGATAAACAAAATACAGGCTATATATACAATAGAATACTACTCATCCTTAAAAAAGAAGGGCATTCTGACATAGGCTACAATGTGGACGAACCTTGAAGACATTATACTGAGATTAATAAGCCAGTCACAAAAGGACTGTATGATTCCACATGTATGAGGTCCCTAGACTCATAAAGACAGGAAGTCAAATGGTGGTTACCAAGGTCTAGACTGAAGGGGATAATGGGCTATTATCATTACATGGGTACAGAGTTTCCACTAGGGAAGATGAAAAACTCTGGAGATGGATAGTGGTGATGATTGAGCAACCGTGTGAATGTATTTAATGTACACCTAAAATGGTTAAAGTGATAAATCTTATCATATGTATATTTTTAATAATTCTAAAAAAATAAAAAGCAGTTCAGATGATGAGATCTTACAGAGCAAATCACACATGATGAGGTAGTTCCCCTTCAGTCTGACCTAAGCTTGGAGAAAAAGAACAACTCAGATTCAACAAATACTAGACAATCCAAGATTCCTTAGAGCATGTTTGGAGGTTCTAGCAGGGGAGCACAGCTACTCATATACCCTTGACTGAAGAACAGTCCTCCTCCATCAGGGAAGGTCATCCTCTTTGACCTAGCGTGCAGCTTCACAGCTTTGGGAGAGACGCACGTGGGGCAGTGAGTGAAGAAGGGGACACCTGCCTAACCAGCCAGATCAGCTTAATCAACCCTGGCAATCAATGGGGTGACAGATGTAGCAGTCAGATCACCCTCACACCTGACAATCCAAGACTCCTGATAACTGAAGCATTCTGCTTAACTCGAGAATATATGGCTGAATAATTTTACTGACCTACACAAATATTGAACTGGCTGAGTACACACCAATGGCAGCAAATGGGTAGCAGAGAGATACTGTCTAACTTAAGAACTTCCAATGAAAGAATGTACAATGTATGCAATTCACAAATTGACACTGTGGAGGAGGAGGGAACTGTCACCATAGCACCTATTAAATCATGTAAATAAGGATCATGTCAGAGGTGCTCACAGTTTCAACTCTAAGACCCAGAACACACTTTTATGTAGTAGACATTCAATAAATGATTGAATAAATTGATTCAATTACTTGTTGAATAAATTATTGAATAAATGAGTGAAAATTATGAATGATTGAAATGTATGACTGAATCAATAAATAGCAAAGGATTACAGTTTGAATCTAAACTGGGTCTCCACATGTTTGGGCTGGTCAGGAAAACTTATGGGATAGTATACATGAAATATATTTACATATGAAACTGAGAAATAATTCTGGGAAATAATTCTGCTAGGTGTTAAGCAAATAAGAGATTCAATAACAATGTTTTCAATCATCAAAATGGAATAATGATTTTAAGAACGTCAAGATTTGTGTTAACTCAGAATTGTCTTCCATTCCATCCCAACACTCGCAATCTTTCTGTGAGTCCTAAGGACAGAAGAAGCAATGTTGAAGGCTAGATTTACTAAAATGTCTATAACATATTGGAAGCCCTCATCAGTACATCATCAAGACCAAAGACGGGGGGTGGGGAGAGATTTATGATGTAGTGGGATGGCTGGTAGCCTTTGTTGACACCAATGGCTTTAGCAGTAATGGCAGGCATAAGGGTGCACCAACAGCTTCAGAGTGGAAGCGTTGAGAGTGATTAAAATTGCATTTGACACTGACTTCATTGCCCTCAAAATGGACATCAGTGAAAATATTATTTGTAGGACACCTGCATACCATTTCATGGATTTCAAATTTCCCATTGTCAAAGTCCAGAAGAATGTTCACAATTGTGAAATGTATCCTAAAGAGTTTCAGAAATATTTTGGAAAATTTTTGTGAATTTATAGAAATGTATAAAGGCAAAGGTTCGAAAATTATTTCCATTATCATATTTTGCCCCTCAATTGATGTTAACAGGGAATGACATACTTATATTTGAACACTGATAGACAATACTGGTGGTCCCATTTTTGATGGCACATAGCCACCAAGGAAAAAAGAAAAGGGCCACACCTCCCAGTCTCTTGGAGCTATGAATGACCATACAACTCAATTCTAGACAAAGAATATGAGCAGAAGTAAAATATGCCCCCCTTAGGGAGTTATTTGGCAAATCTAGAATTATTTTGGTTGTCACAGCTAGTGGAAAGGAAGATGCTACTGGCATCTGGTGGATAAAGGTCAAGGAATGCTACTAAACATCCTACAATGTGCAAGACATCCTCCCTTCCAACAAAGAATTATCTGGCCCAAAATGTCTATGGTGCCAATGTTGAAAAACTCTGAATTAAATGGAAGAGACATAGCCTCCCCTTCTTAACCCTTGTCAAGTCGGATTAGGACATAGTAGTGATCCATGTTTGATCACAGAGATTGAAACAACACCCTGGAGATGACAGAGCAAGGCAGGACTCTGATTCTTCAAAGTTTCAGAATACAAAGCCCCCATACCATCTCAGACTTTAACTAAGAGTGAAGTGGGACACCTGGGTGGCTCAGTCGGTTAAGCATCCAACTTCAGCCCAGGTCATGATCTCATGGTTTGTGGGTTCAAGCCCCATATTGGGCTCTGTGCTGATAGCTCATAGCGTGGAGCCTGCTTCAGATTCTGTGTCTCCCTCTCTCTGCCCCTCCCCCACTCACACTCTGTCTCTCTGCCTCTCAAAAATAAATAAAAACATTAAAATTTTTTTTAAATAAGAGTGAAGTAACATTCATTCTTTAATATACTGTTATTTTGAGTCCCCATTTCACACACCTAAAGCTATATTGTAACCAATACAGAAGCTAAACTTTACTGAGAGTCCCTCCAGGTGGAATTTCAAAAAAAAAGAAGAAAAAAAATCAAGGGTAGCAAATATCTTTTCTTTGCTATTTAGCATCCATTCCCCCATTTATCTAGTAGTAGAATTCTCTTTGGGTAAATCCTCCCATCTACATTCTCTGCTGACTCGTTTGGGTGGAAATGATCCCACTGCTCACCTCCATGGAGGACCTTGACTAACTTAAGCAAAACCTCACAACCCTAGGTCCTGGACCATGGTGATTGTCTCTGAGAAAGACAAGCTTTCACTGTTCCACCAAATTTTGTAGATGCAAATACACAGCTCAGAAATGCTACCACCATCTCATCTTATTAAAGAAGCAACCTAGAGATGAAGCTCACACACAAAGGAAGAAAAGGTTGAGCAGTGATGAGAAAACCATCATTTGACCCCCCAGATCAAACCACATCTATGACAAGTCCTACCTCTGGCCCTTTCAAATGTATAAACTAATAAATGTGTTTTTTACACCGGTTTGAGTTAGGTATTCTGTGAACATGTAACTGAAATTTCCTAAAAGATACAGAAAGTTTTATGGTAGAAAATTTCTGATAAAGAGAAGTTTCAATTTTAGGGTCTTTTGATTTCACTCAAGGGTTAGGACATCATCTGCAACATTTCCTGTGGCAGGAAAACAATTACAACAAAAGTTTTGCTGCTGCTTGATGTATATTTACTAGGGGAAGTGTGTGTGAAGAGATTTGAATCATTAATGTTTCTTGGTGTGATATATACATCCCTTAGACTTTTGAAATATTACTTTCACACATGACATATCTTATTCTATTCACCATACCTAACTACACAGGTATTCAAATTTTTCTTTTCTCTGTCATTCTTGTGATTGTTGGTCGAGACTGGAGATGTTTAGTAATTATTCTGATTATGTTTACTCAATTTCCCTAGGAATCATAAACTGTCAGCCCTAAGTAAAGAGAATCTTGCATGGGGGTTTCTTAAATTTCCACTTCATTTGCCTTTTTCTTATTCTGAAGCTCCAGGTTTCCAACCATTGTCTAGGACCCTATCTTGTGCTCAACTAGCTATCAACTTCAAAGGAATGCTTGGAGACAACTCATGTTTTCAAGACTCAACTACTCTAATAATAGGATGTTAGGAAGGACCATGGCAGGTATTATTGGAAAAGTTTTCAGACTAGAAGACTTTATCCACCAAAAGAGACAAAGAACATGCTTTTGTCCATGATAAGAGTTTGAGTAGCCTTGTTATTCTGTATTGTTAAAGGTAGTAGGTAGCCTGTGTGGTTGTTCTCGTTCTTCACGTACTCCAGTGGTCATGTTGCTCCTGAGTCTAATATGTGGAGGTCACTGTTACTCCAAGTCTAGCCTTTATTTGATTTAACAGCTGCGATTCAATACCTGTGGAACCTAGAGAAAAGTATCTAGCCTCTCTGCAACCCAGTTTCCTCCTCTTTAAAATGAGAAGAGATGGGAATTTTTTTATTGAGTACTCTGACAATTGCAGTGTTTCAATTTAAAGTGCCATGTCTTAAAAACCAAAAGCTTTGGTCTTAGCAATCTACTTTTCAAAGGCTGGTTAAAAAAAAAAAAAGGACAAAGAGAGCGGCCAGGGGTAGCACAATTCAATCTAGAACTTAAGGACAAAGAACAGCTGCAAATGAGTAAACCACACACCTTTCACACATCAGATATTCTATGGAACTAGCTACTATACCATTCATAAATAATTCAAATGAACATTTCTCACCTGGCAGAGCAGCTACCTTGAGAATTTTGCTGAACTATACTCACACTTGCCTCAGGGCCTTTGCACATTGTGTTCTTTCTATTTGGAACATTCTATCATCTCTCTTTGTCCTGATATTACCCATACTTCCCATGACACATAACACATTTCCCATATTTTCTATGAGCTTTCAGCTCTCACTGTACACATCATTTTTGTGGAAAACCTTCCCTAACCACAACCCTACTTGATCCAACCATCCCAGTTTCCTTCTCAGTTATAGCCTTTCCAATGTGAACTTAAGTAGTCTATGTACCATTTACACAAGAGTGTAAGTTCCCTGAGGGACAGGGACCATGTCCCTTATATGCAAATGTTATGTACTCAATTAAATACTTGTTGAAAGAAGGAAGAGTAAGACAGATAGATGGATAGTTGAATAGTAGGAAGGATGAATAGATTGGTACAGTGAATCTCTTCATTCTTGCCCTTTGCAAATTTATTTTTTTATTCTCAAGTTAGCTAGCATACAGTGTCTTGGCTTCAGGAGTAGATTCCCGTGATTCATCACTTACATACAACACCTAGTACTCATCCCAACAAGTACCCTACTCATGCCCATCACCCACTTTCCCCGCCACCCCAAACCCCCTCATCCCCATCAACCCTCAATTTGTTCTCTGTATTTAAAAGTCTTTTATGGTTTGCCTCTCTCTCTGTTTTTATCTTATTTTTCCTTCCCTTCTCCTATGCTTATCTGTTAAATTTCTCACATTGCACATATGAGTGATATCATATGATACCTGTCTTTCTCTGACTGACTTATTTCCCTTCGCATAATACCCTCCAATTCCATCCACATTATTGAAAATGGCAAGATTTCATTCCCTTTCGTTGCCAAGTAGTATTCAATTGTGTGTGTGTATATATACACCAGATATATTTTTTTAATTTTTTAAAATATTTGTTTATTTTTGAAAGAGACACAGAGTGAGAGTGGGAAAGGGGAAAAAAGAGAAGGAGACATAGAATCTGAACAAGGATTCAGGCTCTGAGCTGTCAGCACAGAGCCCTATGTGGGGCTCAAACTCACGAATTGTGAGGTCATGACCTGCGAGTTGGACGCTTAACCGACTGAGCCACCCAGGTGCCCCTATATACCACATCTTCTTTATCCATTTGTCAGTTGGTGGACATTTGTTCTCTTTCCATAATTTGGCTATTGTTGACAGTACTTCTATAAAGATTGGGGTGCATGTGCCCCTTCAAATCGGCACTCCTTTGTCCTTTGGATAAATTCCTACTAGTGCTATCACTGGTGGTAGGGGAATTCTATTTTTAATTTTTTGAAGAACCTCCAGGGTGGCAGCACCAGTTTGCATTCCCACCAAGGGTGCTAGAGGGTTCCCCTTTCTCTACTCTCTGTTGTCTCGCCAACATCTGTTGTTTCCTTAGTTGTTAATTTTAGCCATTCTGATCAGTGTGAGGTGATATCTCATTGTGGTTTTGATTTGTATTTCCCTAATGACGAGCGATGTTGAGCATTTTTTCATGTGTCTGCCATCTGGATGTCTTCTTTGGAAAAGTGTCTATTCATGTCTTTTGCCCATTTCTCCACTGGACTATTTGTTTTTTGGATGTTGAGTTTGGTAAGTTCTTTATAGATTTTGGATACTAACCCTTTATTTGATGTCATTTGCAAATATCTTCTCCCATTCCATAGTTTAACTTTTAGTTTTGCTGATTGTTTCCTTTGCTGTACAGAAATGTTTTATCTTGATAAGGTCCCAATAGTTCATCTTTGCTTTTATTTCCCTTGCCTTCAGAGATACATCTAGTAAGAAGTTGCTGTGATGAGGCCAAAGAGGTTGTTGCCTCTTTTCTCCTGTAGGTTTTTTGATGGTTTCCTGTCTCACATTTAGGTCTTTCATCCATTTTGAGTTTATTTTTGTGTATGGTACAAGAAGGTGGTTCAGGTTCATTCTTCTGCATGTTGCTGTCCAGTTCTCCCAGCACCATTTGCTAAAGAGACTGTCTTTTTTTCATTGGATACTCTTTCCTGCTTTGTCAGATTAGTTGGCCATATATTTGTGGGTCCAGTTCTGGGTTCTCTATTCGATTCCATTGGTCTATGTGTCTGTTTTTGTGCTAATACCATACCGTCTTGATGATTACAGCTTTGTAGTACAGGCTGAAGACCGAGACGTGACACTTCCAGCTTTGGTTTTCTTTTTCAACATTACTTTGGCTATTCGGGGTCTTTTGTGGTTCCATACGAATTTTAGGATTGTTTGTTATAGCTCTGTGAAGAATGTTGGTGCTATTTTGATTGGGATTGCATTGAATGTGTAGATTGCTTTGGGTAGACATTTTAATAATATTGTTTCTTCCAATCCAAGAGCATGGAATATTTTTCCATTTCTTTGTGTCTTCTTCAATTTCCTTCATAAGCTTTCTATAGTTTTCAGCATACAGATCTTTTACCTCTTTGGTTGGGTTTCTTCCTAGGTATTTTATGGTTCTTGGTGCAATTGTTAAGTGGGATCTATTCCTTGATATCTCTTTCTGTTGCTACATTATTGGTGTATAGAAATGCAACTGATTTCTGTACATTGATTTTATATCCTGCAACTTTGCAAAATTCACGTATCAGCTCTAGCAGTTTTTTGGTGGAGTCTTATCGGTTTTCCATGTAGAGTATCATGTCATCTGTGAAGAGTGAAATTATGACCTCTTCTTTGCCAATTTGGATACCTTTTATTTTGTTTGTTGTCTGGTGGCTGAGGCTAGGATTTCCAACATTATGTTAAGCAACAGTGGTGAGAATGAACATCCCTGTTGTGTTCCTGATCTCAGGGGGAAAGCTCTCAATTTTTCCCCATTGAGGATGATTTATCTGTGGGATTTTCATATGTGGCTTTTATGATGTTTAGGTCTGTTCCTTCTATCCCAACTTTCTTGAGAGTTTTTATCATGAAAGGATGCTGTATTTTGTCAAATGTTTTTTTCTGCATCTATTGACAGGATCATATGGTTCTTATCCTTTCTTTTATTAATGTGATGTATCACATTGATTTGTGAATATTGAACCATCCCTGCAGCCCAGGAATGAATCCCACTTGATCATGGTGAATAATTCTTTTTATATGCTGTTGAATTCGATTTGCTGGTATCTTGTTGAGCACTTTTGGATCCATGTTCATCAGGGATATTGGCCTGTAATTCCCCTTTTCAGTGGGGTTTTTGCCTGGTTTGGGAATCAAGGTAATGCTGGCTTCATAGAATGACTCTGGAAGCTTTCTTTCCATTTCCATTTTTTGGAACAGTTTGAGAGGAATAGGTATTAACTCTGCTTTAAATGTCTGGTAGAATTCCCCTGGGAAGCCATCTGGCCAAGGACTCGTATTTGCTGGAGATTTTTGATAACCAATTCAATTTCTTCACTGGTTATGGGTCTGTTCAATTTTCTTATTTCTTCCCATTTGAGTTTTGGTAGTGTGTGTCTAGGAATTTATCCATTTCTTCCAGGTTGTCCAGTTTGTTGGCATACAATTTTTCATAGTATTCTCTAATAATTATTTGTATTTCTGTGGAGCTGATTGTGATTTATCCTCTTTCATTTGTGATTTTTATCTATTTAGGTCCTCTCTCTTTTCTTTTTGAGAAGTCTGGCTAGGGGTTTATCTAATTTGTTTATTTTTTTCAAAAAACCAGCTCTTAGATTCATTGATCTGTTCTACTATTTTGTTGTTGTTGTTGTTTTGGATTCTATATGGTTTATTTCTGCTCTACTCTTTATTATTTCCTTCCTCTGTTGACTTTGGGATTTCTTTGCTGTTCTGCTTCTAGTTCCTTTAGGTGCGCAGTTAGGTTGTGTGTTTGCAACCCTTCTTGCTTCTTGAGATAGGCCTGGATTGCAATGTATTTTCCTCTTACAACTGCCTTTGCTGCATCCCAAAGGGTTTGGATTGTCATGTTTTCATTTTCACTTACTTCCATATATTTTTTAATTTCTTCCTGAATTTCCTAGTTGATCCATTCATTCTTTAGTAGGATGTTCTTTAACCTCCATGTATTTAGGTACTTTCCAAATATTTTCTTGTGGTTGATTTCAAGTAACATATTATTGTGATCTGAAAATATGCATGGTATGATCTCAGTCCCTTTATATTTGTCAAGGGCTGCTTTGTGACCCAATAAGTGACCTATTTTGGAGAACATTCCATATGCACTCAAGAAGAATGTGTATTCTGCTGCTTTTGGATGAAAAGTTCTGAATATATGTGTTAAGTCCATCTGGTTCAATGTGTTATTCAGAGCTGTTGTTTCCTTATTGGTTTCTGCCTAGATGATCTGTCCATTGTTGTAAGTGGAGTATTAAAGTCCCCGGTAATCATGGTATTATTATTTATACATTTACTTATGTTTGTGATTTATTGACTTATGTATTTGGGTGCCATCACATTGGAGTCATAAACATTTACAATCGTTAGTTCTTCTTGATGGATAGACCGCTTAATTATGATACAATGCTCTTCTTCATTTCTTGTTATAGTCTTTGTTTTAAAATCTAGTTTTTCTGGTGTAAGTATGGCTACTCCAGCTTTCCTTTGACATCTAGTAGTATGATAGATGGTTCTCCATCCCCTCACTTTTAATCTGCAAGTGTCTTCATGTCTAAAATGAGTCTCTTGTAGTCAGCATATAGATGGATCTTGGTTTTTTTTTTTTTTTTTTTTATCCATCCTGATACTCTATGTCTTTTGGCTGGGGAATTTAGTCCATTTGAATTCAGAGTTATTATTGACAAATATGGATGCAGTGTCATTGTGTTATCTGTAGGTTTCATGATTGTGGTGATGTCTTTAGTCCTTTGTAGTCTTTGCTGTTTTCCACTCACAGAGTCCCCCTTAGGATCTCTTGCATGGCTGGTTTAGTGATCATGAACTCCTTTAGTTTTTGTTTGTCTTGAAAAGCTTTTATCTTTCCTTCTATTCTGAATGACAGGTTTGCTGGATAAAGGATTCTTGGCTGCATATTTTTCTTATTCAGCACATTGAATATTTCCTGCCACTCCCTTGTGGACTGCCAAGTTTCAGTGAGCAGGTCTGTTACTACCCTTATGTGTCTACCCTTGTGGGCTAAGGCCTGTTTGTCCCTAGCTGCTTTCAGAATTCTCTTTTTATCTTTGTATTTTGCCAGTTTGACTATATGTTGTGGTGTTGACCTGTTTTTGTTGATTTTGAAGGGAGTTCTCTGTGCCTCTTAGACTTGGATGCCTGTTTGCTTTCCCAGATTAGGGAAGTTTTCACCAAAAATTTGTTCAAATAAACCTTCTTCCCCTTTTTCTCTCTCTGTCTTCTTCTGGGACTCCTATGGTACAGATATTACTTCATTTCATTGAATCACTTAAGCTTCTAATTCTCTCCTCATGGTCTAATAATTTCCTTTCCCTCTTTTTTTCAGCTTCATCATTTTCCATAATTTTCTCTTCTATTTCACCTATTCTCTCCTCTGCTTCTTCCATCCTCACTTCCACTGTATCTAGTTTATTTTGCATCTCATTTATAGCATTTCTTAATTCATCATGACTGTTTTTTAGGTCTTTGATCACTGCAGCAATAGATTCTCTGCTGTCTTCTATGCTTTTTTTAACAGACTAATAGCCTAGCTATTAGTCTTTTGACTTTTATTCTAAATTCTTGTTCAGATATATTATTTATATCTGTTTTGAGAAATTCTCCATCTGTCATTCCTTCCTGAATTTTCTTTTGAAGGGAATTCTTCCATTTCATCACTTTGGCTAGGTTTCTGTCTTTTATGTGTTTTGATAGCTTGTTATGTGTCCTGCACCTTCCAAGTGCTACTGTGTTAAAAAGGGGACATACACTGTCCAGGTCCTGGCACTTCAGGATGTGCCTTTTGCAAATTTAAAAGATGACAGGCCCATCTACGATTGGAAAGCTTTTTTTTTGTTTCCAAAGTATTTTCATATCTATTACTTTATCTTGCCTTTCTAAGGGAGAAAGAAACAAGGGAAGATTTGTCTTTTAAAATGTGGGTGTAGGAGCACCTGATGCCTCAATTGGTTAAGCAGCCAACTTTGGCTCAGGTCATGATCTCATGGTTCATGAGTTCAAGCCCCGCATCGGGCTCTCTGCTATCAGTGCGAGCCTGCTTTGGATCCTCTGTTCCCTCCCCCACTCATGTGCCTGCTCTCTCTCTCTCTCTCTCTCTCTCTCAAAATAAACATTTTTGTAAAATGTGAGTGTGAAGACTATTTGAAAGACAAGAGACTTCAAAATGACTTAAGAAAATATAGCTGTATATATGGAAGTCTGGGTTTGCAAGCTCTAAGTCTGTATTGTTTTGTTAATCCACACTCCTCTCAAGTCTTTGAAACTCAAGGGTTCTAGAACTAAAGAAGGCCACTGAGAAACCCAAGTAGTGTGACCCTCCATATGCAACATGAATCTATTCTACTATCATCTTAAAATTTGCATTAGTAAAAATGAAGATATATTCAAAGATGTTATCAAGAAAATAAACTAGGTTAATTGAATATAACCTACCTCTAAACATACATGGTTGCCTGGACTGCACACAATGGCCATGTGTTTTGCACATTGTTGTTTTCTAAGGGATTGTGGATTGCAGTTTTGATTAATTGTACTAATTCTCAGACTCAAACTAAAAACTATATAATTCTTAGGTCCTTTTTATGTCCTTTATAAGCCTTCTTTGGAGGTCTTGAAAATGACTTTCAGAAACTGAAATTAGTTTTCTTTCTAATCCCCTAGAGACCAATGCAGTGAATTTCATCATGCCATGATGATTAAAAATGCTAAAATGAGTCATGATATAATTAGGAATTTCTTTGTCCAAATCAAGTCCCATGAACTACATCTAACACCATTTCCATTTACAAAAGCAGTCCATCTTTCTTGGTGCTGAAGACAAATTTTGGCAAGGGACATAAAAATATTACAATTTTAGGTATATTATTAGTCAGGCAAATTTTTCTTTCTCTTTTTTTAAGGTATATGGTGGTAAAGTGTCCCAGGTGGATTGACAACTTACACAAAGACATAGTAGGAGAAAACAAGAAAATTATGAGAACTACAGGGAAGCCAGCAAGACTGAAATGCAGGTAACAAAAGGAAGAAACTTTTACTCCCTTGGTAGCTGGTAGAACAATTCCCCTAGGAGTGTAACACAATATTTTTCAAGAAATATTTTAACAAGCTACTTGGGATGAGAGGTGAGACCCCAAGGGACATATCTAAGCTAAAAATGATGGTGTTAAGCAAGAATGGGATCTTGAAATAGAAGGACACTTTCTTTTGCTGAACCCTTGTATGGAGCTGGAAATGTACATTTATAAACAGGAGCTGGAGCAAGACAAATCACTCAGGATAATAAAGAGATGAGTGCAAAGAGCTTGGTGTGAGGGTGCAGGAAGTGGGGGAGTGGATCCAGGAAGACCGTATACGTTGGAGGAAAAGTGGAGACAAAGAAAAAAGTCCTAGGAGTGCCACAGCTGAGAAGGAACTTTGGAGAAAAAAAAAAAAAATGTCAACTAGTGAATTAAAGGGTTGTTGCTATGACAGAATATCCTTTTCATCTTCTATGTGAATTCTGTGTTTCCTACCAAGACTTTTGTAGAAGTGGGCTCAGGATAGAGAATGTAAAGATATGCAAAAGTTCTATGTCCATGTGAGTGCAAAATTAAATTTTAAAAAGGCTGCTTTTGTAGAGGAGACAGCTGACATCTGGGCTTATATACAGTGTAAGAGGACAGTGATAAGGGATGAGCCTGGAAGAATAAGTAGGATGATTTTATGAGAGGTCATGTGAGCCATCTTAAAAAATATGCCCCTTATCTTTTTTTTTAAACTGAGTTGAATCCTCAGCAGCTTTTTTTTTTTAAGTTTATTTATTTTTGAGACAGAAAGAGACAGAGCATGAACGGGGGAGGGGCAGAGAGAGGGAGACACAGAATTGGAAGCAGGCTCCAGACTCTGAGCCATCAGCCCAGAGCCCGACGCGGGGCTCAAACTCACGGACCGCGAGATCGTGACCTGAGCTGAAGTCGGACGCTTAACCAACTGAGCCACCCAGGGGCCCCAATATGCCCCTTATCTTAGGGCAAATAAAAAAAGGTTACAAAGATTTAAGGAGAAAAATGACACAATCATGGTTATAGTTTAGAAAGATGACTCTAGCAGCAATTCAGAGAACAGGTTGGAGGAAGCAAAGAAGAAATGTCCAATAGACAGTTAGATCCTTTTAAGAATCTGGTACTTGAGAGACAAAGTTAGATCTAAATATAGTTTGGATGTTATTGGCACATAGATGGCACTTGAAGCTATGTGAATAAGTCAGACTTCCTAGGGATGGTTTATACCAGAGAAAAGAAGAGAAGAGGAGAGGTGAGAAAGAGAGGGGAATAATGGAAAGGGAGAGGAAGAAAGGGGAGGGAACAGAGGATAGAACCATAGGAAACACCACTATTTACAAGATATGTAATGGTGACTAAGATGGAACAGCTACGATGGCAAGATAAAAGCTAAGAGTGCATTGCCTAGAATTCAGGGCGAGACAATGTTAGACAGACATGAGGTCAGTGTCAAGTGCTTCACACAGATCAAATAAGATAAAGGCTGAAAATTATCCTTTGGGTTTAACAACATGGTCAATATTGATCTTGGTGAAAGCAGTTTTAAGAGAAATGGGAGAGGGAAGCTATACTGAAGAATGAATGGCAGATAAGAAAACAGATTAAGAGTAGAAAAAAAAAATTCTTTCAAAAAGTTTCCAGGGTGCCTGGCTGGCTCAGTTGGTTGAGCGTCAGGCTTTGGCTCTGGTCATGATCTCACGGCTCATGAGTTCAAGCCCTGCATCAGATTCTGTGCTGACTGCTCAGAGCCTGAAGCCTACTTCGGATTCTGTGTCTCCCTCTCTCTCTGCCCCGCCTACTTGCACTCTGTCTCTCTCTCTCAAAATAAATAAACATTAGAAAAAAAATTTTAATAAAAAAAATTTTTTTTTAAGTTTCCAAGGAAGAGAGATATAAAAGGAATAGATGAAAGGAGACATGACATTAAGGAAACTGTTTTTATAATGGGTACCTTAGCCCAGGTCTTCTAGGAAACACACCAGAAGTAAGGATTAAAACACCAGTCTTCATTTGTGAGATGCAAGCCCAGGGTAACAAGGGTAAGGAAAGGAGGAATAAAGCAAGGAAATGCAAACCAATGCGAAGAGCTGCTCTAAAGCACTGACTGCCACTTCATAATGATCCACCAAGAAGCACGCTAGGCAGGGCGCTTCGGTGGCTCAGTCATTTAGGGTCCGACTTCAGCTCAGGTTATGATCTTGCGGTTTGTGAGTTCAAACCCCACATCAGGCTCTGCACTGGTGGTGCGGAGCCTGCTTGGGATTGTCTCTCTTTCCCTCTCTCTCTCTGCCCCTTCATCACTTGTGCGCACCTTCAAAATAAATAAACAAACTTAAAAAGAATAGAAAGATACACAATAGGTTGTTTAGCAGGTATATCTGCAGGCCTTTTTGAAGGGCTATAAGAAGGAAGCACACCTGAGAGTAGTCTGCAAGGGGTGGGCAAGAGCCTTGGGAATTTACTTTTTACTTTGCTACTCTTGATTCTCATTGGTCAAGATTCATCCTATGACAAACTTACTCCTCCACACTTCCAGGCTATATCATCCAGTCCCCTGGCAGTCATCCAGAAGTCCAGTTCCAGGTCCTAAGTGTAGTTAGTAATCCAATCTGAATGAAACATTAAAGACACCGTGGAACAGAAGGCTCAGTGTGTGGGCCACCAGAGTCATGTAGGTTCAAGGCACCAACTGAGACTGCAGCAAAGATACAGCGATGGCAGTGGTGACAAACAGCACAGTCCAGGGTCAAGCAGTGTCTTTATTTAAAAAAGTAATCAGAGGGGCTCCTGGGTGGCTCAGTCAGTTGAGCATCTAACTTCAGCTCAGGTCATGATATTGCTATTTGTGGTTTCCAGCCCCATGTCAGGCTCTGTGCTGACAGCTCAGAACCTGGAGCCAGCTTTGGATTCTGTGTCTCCCTCTCTCTCTCTGCCCCTCCCCCACTTGCGCTCCCTGTCTCTCAAAAATAAATAGACAAACATTTAAAACAATAAATTAAAAAAATTTTTTTAAGTAATCAGGAAAGGGGCGCCTGGGTGGCGCAGTCGGTTAAGCGTCCGACTTCAGCCAGGTCACGATCTCGCGGTCCGTGAGTTCGAGCCCCGCGTCAGGCTCTGGGCTGATGGCTCAGAGCCTAGAGCCTGTTTCCGATTCTGTGTCTCCCTCTCTCTCTGCCCCTCCCCCATTCATGCTCTGTCTCTCTCTGTCCCAAAAATAAATAAACGTTGAAAAAAAAAAATAAATAAAGTAATCAGGGGAGTCTAAGAAGATGCCCCAAATCAGTGTTCAAATTAGTGGGAAAGACTTAACACATTTAAATGTCACTGGAATGGAATCAATAGAAAAGTTGAAGGTACAGGAGAAAAGGGATCTCTTTGATGGGAAGGTTTGGGTATTAAGAAAAAAATAGGTAGAGGTACAAGTAATTTCATAGGAGAGGTGAAAAGAAGTTGTAAATTCTTTGTATAAACTCTTTTAAATTCCCTCCGTCCTGGAACATATGTATTTCATGCTCACATCCCTGATACTACATGGGCTGGGCACCAAGAGAAAATCCACACTGCAGTCCACTAACCTTGATCTAGCCTTCCTCTTCCTTTAGAAGTCATATGCAAGTTAAAGCCCTGTGCTCTTTGGGGGCAAAGACCGAGCTATAAAGTGGAATAAGCTAAAATAATCAAATGTTATCAGTTGAATCACTACATTGTGCACCTGAAACTAATGTAACATTGTGTGTCAACTATACTCAAATTAAAAATTTTTTTTAATAAAAATAAAAACGCTGGTCCAGAACAGATGGAACTCTTAAAGCTTTGGCAACAGCAAACTTGAAACTGTTCATAGGAATCTTCCAGGACCAAGGACTCCCTTGAAAACCAACACAGGAAGAAGCAGTCCACATTGGGGAAAAAAACAAAAACAGAATTTTCACCCTTAAGAACTAGAAAAAAAGAAAACTCTGAAAAAAAGTGAAAATAAACATATTGAAATGTTCAAAATAATGAAAGAAGAACATAACAGGGAAATTTTAAAAACTATGTTTTTAAAAACATAATAATGTGGGGTGTCTGAGTGGCTCACTTGGTTGAGCATCCAACTTCGGCTCAGGTCATGATCTCACGGTTCGTGAGTTTGAGCCCTGAGTCAGGCTCTATGCTGATGCAGAGCCTGGAGCCTGCTTCGGATTCTGTGTCTCCCTCTCTCTCTGCCCCCTCTCCCACTCATGCTCTGTCTCTCTCTCTCTCTCTCTCAAAAATAAATAAAACATTTTTTAAAACAATAAAAACATAATAATACAGAATTTAAGGAAATGAAAAATACAATCATTAAAATTAAATGCATAATGGATGGGTTGAACTATAGACACCAATGAAGAGAAAACTGATTAATTAAAAGATGGAACCTAGAAAATCAGTCAAAATACAGCTTAGACAAAAAAGCAAATGGAACACATGAAAGCAGAGTTAAAAGAAATCATGGATAGAATAACAAATTCCAACAGACAGTTACTAGGGATTTCAAGACATCAAGAATCAAAAAGATCTAATATTTGAAGATATAATGGCAGGGAATGTTCTAGAATTGAAGAAAGATCCATGTATGAAGCATGTCTCATATGCCATGTTAGCGTGTATTTCAGTCTTAGCTGTCTGTCTTACCTGTCTCTTGTTTGAGCTAGTGCTGCAATGATCAACTGTTTGCAAGCACAACCTTATTATATCTTATCTCATGCCCGTGCTACACATGTCTCACTCATTGCCCTGAGGCTTCTGTATTGATATCAGGGCACAGATGCTACAGTATCCATATAAGAAATCCCCATAAGTGAAAAGGGAGTTAACCCTCTATGGGGTGAATCTTTGACATCATTTTGCCTCCACCATCCACATTCTTTCAGTGCCAGGTCTCATAGTCTCATAGAGATAGACCTCCGGGCAGGGGTATTCAGATAAGCTGGTACAGTGGACAGGGGACTAAAGCTGGAACCCATTTCCACATGAGGCTAGCTTACTGTTCCCAGAAGTGACTGTTAAGTATACAAATATACTCAGCTAAATGATCCCCCAATTAAATGTCCTCCCGATCCCCAAAACACTTCCAGTATCAGCCAACTCAAGGGCAAATATGAAAGAAGGATACTAATCAGGGTTCTCCAGAGAAACAGAACCAAAAGGATATATATCCATTTAGAGATTTATTTTGAGGAATTGGCTCACAGCATTGTGGAGGTGATCTTAAGATCTGCAGTCAGCAAACTGGAGAATCAGCAGTGGTGGTGTAGTTCCAGTCCGAAAGCCAGCAGGCTGAAGACCCAAGAGGAGCCAGTGTTTCAGTTCAAGTCTGAAGGCAGCAAAAGAGTGAAGTCTTAGCTCATCAGTCAAGCAGGAGATGTTCCCTCTTACTTGTGGGAGAGTAAGTGATCAGCCTTCAACCGATTGGATGAGGGCTACCTACATGGGGGTGGGAGGCAATCTGTTTACTGAGTCCACCAACTCAAATGTTAATCTCATCCCCAAACACTCTCACAGACACCCAGAATAACATTTGAACAAATATATGAGCACTTCATGGCTTAGTCAAGCTTACACATAAGTGATTTTAACAAATTGCAGTTAAAGTATTCTACTTTTTCAAAGTTCACAAAAGCATGTGACCAAATGAGCATTTTGAAAGGCCCATGCAAGTGAGGGGCCCTGAGGCTAAGCTTCATTAGTTTCAAGCATTGTTGAGTGACTTAGGTAGTGAACTCACATAAATATACCCCCAATTCACAGTGTCAAAAGAAAGTACCACTAACACCACTAGACAGCAGTTTTTCTTCTAAAATTTAGGTTTTGTCTAGAATTTTCAATACATAGGATACTCCATCCCGGGGTCCCCACCGCAGAGCCTAGGGCTGCCATACGCCAGCTGATCATGTGAATAAACACTGAACTATTCCAACTCTTTTTCATTTTGTTTCATTCGTCACAATAATTGCTGCAAACACTTCCATTCCACTTGAAACAAGTAGCACGTTTTGAGTTTGGGGACAATAGTAGATTCCTGATCTTTATCAGAAAAAAAGAGACCCTCATTGTCATTTGAAATTGTAACTGGTTGAAGGATTTTATGCTACACTATAGGATGCAATGTAGTCCTTCCAGCTTTTTAGTTAAACCTGATTTTATTCTTAGGGGCGCCTGGGTGGCGCAGTCGGTTAAGCGTCCGACTTCAGCCAGGTCACGATCTCGGGGTCCGTGAGTTCGAGCCCCGCGTCGGGCTCTGGGCTGATGGCTCAGAGCCTGGAGCCTGTTTCCGATTCTGTGTCTCCCTCTCTCTCTGCCCCTCCCCCATTCATGCTCTGTCTCTCTCTGTCCCAAAAATAAATAAACGTTGAAAAAAAAAAAACCTGATTTTATTCTTAAAGGAAAAATCATTTATAATTTTATATTTTTTTTTTAGGAAATGAGTTTATACTAATTCCACAAGGTCAACTATCAAGATAGCTCTGATGCCCAGGATACAAAGTCTCATATGAATCAGCACCAAGTAAAGCACTGAGCTAGGAAAGTCACTTTCTGAAGGTGTCCGGGGTCCTAACTTTGCAAGTCACTTCAAGGAGAAGGTAGGGGAAAGGATATATTTACTCTTTGTATACCTTAAGAATGACTTCTTCTTGGGGCACCTGGGTGGCTCAGTCGGTTGAGCATCCGACTTCAGCTCAGGTCACGATCTCACGGTTCGTGAGTTCGAGCCCCGCGTCAGGCTCTGGGCTGATGGCTCAGAGCCTGGAGCCTGCTTCGGATTCTGTGTCTCCCTCTCTCTCTGCCCCTCCCCCATTCATGCTCTGTCTCTCTCTGTCTCAAAAATAAATAAACATTAAAAAAAAATTTTTAAAAAAAAGAACGACTTCTTCTTTTCCTTCTCCTCCTCCTCCTCCTCCTCCTCCTCCTCCTCCTCCTCCTCCTCCTCTCAATTCTACCAGATGGAGATGTTGGTGATCTGTTAATCCCAGAAGCTATCAAGAAAAGCCAAAAACTCTGAATTGCACCCCATCATATTCCTAGTGGAAGGTGTAACCTGGGGGAAAAAAAGGTTACAAGTCAAAATCTAATGAGGAGATTCTAAACCAAGACATAAAACCATCCTTCTTTTAATCCTCTACAATCTGAGTAACAAGAAGAGCTTCTCTCTTTCTCAAGGATGTCCTCATCCCAGAAGAGGGTCCTATCCAGGCCACTGAAATATTTCTGCCCAATTCCTCCCCTTATGCTCTAGAATCTCAAAGAAATTGAAAAATAAAGTGAATATGAGGGAGACAGAAAGATATGAATGGAAGTTAGTATATCAAATTGGTATATTAAATTTATATAGGGACACCAAAAACTGAACTTTTATTTTCTGGTGAAAGACTCAAAACTAAATTCCAGGGTTCCCCCCCCCCTTTCCCTAAACTCTCTTAATTGGCATACCAGATTAATCTGTGTTCTCTACCCCATCCTAAATTATAAGTCTTATGTCCAAGTACACAAAACATTCCTGGTTAGTATCCTATCTTCTACCACACCTATACCTTCTCTTCCCATCAGCCAAGTTGCATGCTTATACAAAATCAGTTTGTGATGTGTTTTTATTATTCTAATTTCTTTATTGAGTTAAAACTTTTATAAGCTGGGACTTTTATAAGCTCAGTCAGTTAAGTATCAGGCCCTTGATCTCAGCTCAGGTCTTGATCTCGGCTCAAGTCTTGATCTCAGGGTCCTGAGTTCAACCCTCACATTGGGCTCCACACTGGGCATGAAGGCTACTTAAAAAAAAGTGTTTTTTTTTTTCTATAAACTAACGAAAAATGTGTGAGAAAAGAGGGAGTTGTAGATTTTTATGAAACTTAAACTGAATGTTTTGGTAAAAATTAGATAAAGGCAGTTCCAAAAAAAAAAAAAAAACATCAAATTAAGTGTGAGTGAGATAAAAAGATTGGTGAAAAAACTTAAAATCTCAAAGAATGTTACACTAAGACTGCTTTGAAAATATCTCTAAACTTTTGTTCAGCTTTCAAGCAACTAAAACTGGAAAGTCATAAATAATGATTTATGACTATGATTAAAACAAAAATAAAAACAACTTAGAACAATGAGTGGATTCACATTCAAAAAATAAAATAAGGCCTTAGCCCAATATCAAAATATTGGTGTATGTATGTATATCTTGGGGTTTAATATAAAATAAAATGTCAATGTGTGTCTCATCTTGAATGATTCCCCACTTTGAGTCATTAAACTGATTACCATTCTTAGGGGCACCTGGGTGGCTCAGTTTGTTAAACATTTGACTTCAACCCAAGTTGTGATCTTGCAGTCTGTGAGTTTGAGCCCCATGCAGGGCTCTATGCTGATAGCTCAGAGCCTGGAGCCTGCT
Source organism: Leopardus geoffroyi (assembly GCF_018350155.1). Classification (NCBI taxonomy): domain Eukaryota; kingdom Metazoa; phylum Chordata; class Mammalia; order Carnivora; family Felidae; genus Leopardus; species Leopardus geoffroyi. The sequence continues at coordinate 75,028,904 of NC_059328.1, forward strand.
TCACATTCTGTGTCCCTCTCTCTCTCTCTGAGTCTTCCCCACTTGTGCTGTCTCTCTCTCTCTCTCAAAAAAAAAAAAAAAAATTTAAAAAAATTTTAACTGATTACCATTCTCTACAGCCTTCCACTGTGCAACATGTCCATGCTTATCTTCCACATGCTGTGTTCATTTGTTTCCCGATGCCTGCCCAACAAACTAAACTCTGCGGTCTTAGCAAATTCTACATAATTCTACCTAACTTAATTTTCTAATTTTATTTTCTAGTCATATATTTTATTGGGAGCCCAACAGGACTTACAATTCTCTGAATACATGTTCTAATTTTAAGCTCATGCCAGTCTCTGTAATTGGAAGAAAGAGAGGAAGGGAGAGAGGGAGGGAAGAAGAAAGGAGGGCAGGAAAGGAGGGGAGGATGGGGAGGCTCCAGTGACAGGTGAGAGGCAGTGATGATTTCATCGCGTCACAGATGCGCTCAGGGCATTTGTCCTCCCAGTCGGCTCCAGCTACCCCACTTATTACATATGATCAAAATCTATGGATTCGCAGTGATGTGCTCAAGTGCTGTTAAATGTGGCAAGTATGGGGAATACATTAACACACGAAAGAGTATAAATGATATCAATCATGTGGAAGAAAGCAGAATTCAAAATTCCTATAAGCAGAATGTAGGTACCTAAACTTAAAAAGGACAATGTAAATTTTGAGTGATGGAGAAAGCTGATGCTCATTTGACTATTTTATTTTATAAATGTGCTTAAGTTCACAATAAAAAGAAATTTATAAACATATAGAAAACACATAGAAAATGTTCTACAAGCTGAAGAAATCAGTTATAACACGATTCAGGAGAAACTAAAGTACTCTGGGTTAGGATGGAGTAGACAGGACTATTAGTTAGCAACCAGTTGAGCCCAGACCTGGGGTTTTGAACAACCAATAGATCATGTGATTTCAAAACAATTTCTAAAATAGCACATATTGAATCTTTTTAGTCTCTTTATTTCTTCCTCATTCTTGAACCAAGGGGGAATTAATAATTTGATTATTTTTTTATTCTTTTGCATTACTTTTCTGCCTGTAATTTTATTTTCCATTGGTTCAATAGTTTTCCTTAAAAGTGACAGATTTATAAAAACTCTAAGCTAGAAAAGAGCTTGAGCAATTATCTTCCATTTCCCTACTTTTAGACAGCATCACAATAATGCTATCCCAGGCAGATGATGAGCTGTGTTATTTTTTTAAACCTCGAGAGGAGAAGATTCTACAATCTCACAACGTTAACTACTCTCACTGTCAGGAAATTCTTCCATATATAATCTCAGTCTCTCATACTGCTGTTCAAATCAGTTTCCACTTGGCAGAGCTAAGTTGATATTGAGAACAGCTGGTCTTCGGCCTCCATGTAGCAATTCCTCATTTGCTACCTCTGTAATGTAATGAGAGTGAATTTTCTGCATAGCTTTGATTTAGTCCTTAACTTATATCCTTCTCCGAGCTGATTAACCCCAGTTCCCCAACCCACCCAGAGAGTTCATTCATACTCTTACCTATACTCTCACATCGCTTTGTACTATCTCTACCAGAACATTATCACAGTTTAGTGTGATTATATGTTTGCATGACTATCTCCCCACATCTCCTTATGTCTTATTTGTGTACTTTTCTCTGTGTTTGACATATAATAGGTCCTCAATAAATGACTAATGAATCCATAAGTTGATAGAATGGCATCCAGATAAACCATTTTCTTCTAACCATTCAGCCATGGTTGTGGCTGTCTTCTGCTAAGACTCTTTTGATTACAAGTAACAGAAACCACTCTAATAGTTTGAGCAAAAACAGGGAATTGATTGTAAGAACAGGGAATATCTTACCAGATCTAAGGAAGAATTAAACCAAGGTTCAGAAAGGGTAGGAACTAGTGCAATTCCATGTATTTCTTCTGCAGGAGGTGGTGGGCCTTCCTTCCAGAGCAACAACTTCCAAGAGCATGGTGGCTCTTCTGGCAACATTTCTAGTTCGTGACAGCAGTAAACTGATGGGCTTACTTAGGTCAAATGACAGGCCTAATCCAGTCAGCCATGGTCCAGAAGACTCTTTCCTAACTTTGAGATGTCTGTCAGAGTGGGGGCAAGGAGAGCACATATCTGTGCAGGCAGCAGCCCCTTAGTAAAAGGGAACCCTGTGATGTGAAGCCACCACAAGAGGTGCCTCCTACAAATACTCACTGATCCTTCAAGCCCATTGTCACTGTTGAGATCTTGTGAGGATGTCAGAGAGCTGAATAAACAAGGTAATTCGACCTCACTTTTTTTGGCTTATTTTTCTTTCAGCTTCTGGTACCATGATTTAAGAAGATAAAAACCTGTCCTGCTCAGTTGAAGCATAAATTTCCTTTGAACCAGGGATCAGTGCTTGAGCTAATGACAAATATTATCACAAGATTTACGGCACACAAAAAATCTTTCTTTCTGAAATTCGGTGCACTTTGTATGTCACTGAATTGGTAGCAGACTCCTCCATGAGATACTGAGTAAATAGGTAGTGGCCAAGACCCCTAACACCATTTTGGTTGGCTCAGCACGGTTTTAGCAGCCTGTGTTGAGCTTTCTTATGAGGATATCTGCCCCAAAAAAGACCCCAGAGAAGGAGGGAAGGAACATCGGGTCAGCCACATAATAATAACACTTCACAATAATTTAGCAGTTTTCAATCCAAGTCAGAGTCTTCCGTATCTTTTATCTCATTTTGCAATTGAATTAAACACCTACAATAGATGAAAAATAGCCACAGGTTCTTTCTAGTTCCTCCCACAAAGTGAAGTCAATTGTCCCACCCCTTGAATATGGGCTGGCCTTGAGATTTGGTTCGAATGAATGAAGACAAAGTGACATTGTTTGTATTCAAAGCCTAGGCTTCAAGAGACCTTGTGAACACGCCACACAAGCTGACAAGAAACCACGTGGAAACTTTTAACTTTGGGGGTGTTTTCTGCATAGAAATATATAATGTATACATCACCAAAACACACAGGTAATTCAGACTATAAGAAAAGAATGGTGGGGGGGGGGGAGTGGAGAGAAAAGAACAGGGACCCAATAAAGCATTTAACATAAATATATATTTCAAAGTATCTCTTGCCTTTGATTCGGTGTGGCATAACACACACACACACACACACACACACACACACACTCACATATATCTATATATGTATTCTTTTTAACCCATCAAATTTATAAGCAAGTTAATCTTGGTTTCCTAACATTTTGAAATAGTGTTCATACTTAGAATTTGGCTAATCCAGGATCGCTCTTCTCTAGGTTTTTTAAGACATTCAGGCAGTCTATAAAATCTTCTTCAAAATGTAAGACCATTTTCAAAATTCTTGCTACTCTTTTTGCATCATTTACTGAGAGAATTAAACTTATGTTTTATATGTTTCCAGTTCTGTTCTCCTGAGTGAGTTATCTGAAAGTTAACTGGGTAGTTGAAATCTATGGACCATCTCCCTGGTTGTGGAGATTTGCCTTTGTTCCACTTCATCTTCCCTGACTTCTTGATTTGGAGATCTGTCACAGGCCCCTGCTGTGAGATCTTCTTTATTCTGTTTTCCTTTTATCCTTACCCAGAGACTTTCAAGAATTCTGCTTTGTTCTTCCTATTTCCATAGTTACTTTGGTATTTGAATATCTTCCTATGTCTCATCCTGCTAGATAGAGAAGTTCATGGATGCTTAGTTTGAATATGGAATGAGAGCTGGGATACTTAATAATTAGCACAGAAGCCAGCCTAGAAATTCCCACAGCTGGCCATATCATATACCCTTCTGTACTCATTATTTTACTATGTTTTTGATAATATTCTGCTTCTCAAAGACTAAACAAGTCACAATTTCTTGCCTTAAAAAATCATATTCATTTTCTGTGGCTCCACCTTTTATTCATTTTTTTAATATTTATTTTATTTTTGAGAGAGCACAAGTGGGGGAGGGGCAGAGAGAGGGGAACAGAGGATCCAAAGTGGGCTCTGCACTGACAGGCTGACATTTCTGAGCCTGATGTGGAGCTCGAATTCACAAACCACGAGATCAGGACCTGAGCCGAAGTCAGACACTCAACTGACTGAGCCACCCAGGTCCCCCCACCTTATATTCATTTTCAAACAAATACCTTTATTGTCTTACTTCAGTTGCCAGTTTCTGATTTTCTTTTCTCCCATGATGATAATTTGGATTTCATTCCTCACTTGTTCCGCTCCCCTTCCTCTAAGTCTAGTATCTCCTTTTACCTCAGAAAAGAGATTGTAACCACCCTGATAAATAGTAGACAAAAAATTAAATTCTGTGGAGCAAGAATTAGAACATTATTTTAGGAGACTTCTTCAAATCCTACTATTCCTCCAGGCACTAGTATACCATAGAACCAGAGGCTTGTATTCACAGTCACAACTTGCCCTTCTAAAAAAAAAATAACGCTCTTCTGGAAGGTGAGGTGGAAGGATGCGCCATGAGAAGATTGAGACACTATTGATGAAAAACATCAAAAAGAAATTCTTCCAATTCTTTTTATATGGTATTTAGATTAGAGGGGAGGGGAAAGAAAGACAAGCATTTGATCCCATTCTTCAAACAGCACTACTGAGCATCTTGGTAATACAGTTAACATCCACATGCCTCAGTTTCCAACATGCTTTGCAGAAATTATCTCATATGTGAGGTGGGTAGACAGATAATAAATAAACTTTATACATGAAAAACCAATTTTAATACATTATACTAATGTAAGAAAAAATTATTTCCATTTTACACAAAAGTAAAAAAGGGTCTTAAGGTTGAAGACCTGCCTAATGTGATACACCCAGTCTCCTGACTGGCAAGGCAAGGATATATGGAAATCTCTGACTTGAAAGAGTTTACAAATCAGTTATGAAAGAATGTAGTACACATAAAAGAGCAAATAACATCACTGCCATCATCATCATCATTATTTAGTACTTACCTTATGCCACACGTTGCTTTACATGCAATGATTCATTTAATCCTCTCTGCAGTCTTGTCAGACAGGCATTATTTTATCTTCAGTGTAAGGTAGAAGTCACTATAGCACAGACAGGTTTAGTAACTTGACTCAGGTCACCAGAAAGGTAAGTGGTAGCACCAGGATTTGAAGTCAGTTGCCTAGCTCCAGAGTCTATATTGGACTACTATATTCTACTGCCTTTCTACAAAACGGTATAGGAAATGCATTATACTGAGGGAAAGAAATAAAGAGGAGAAGAAGGAAGGAAGGAAGGAAGGAAGGAAGGAAGGAAGGAAAGAAAGAAAGAAAGAAAGAAAGAAAGAAAGAAAGAAAGAAAGAAAGAAAGAAAAGGAAGGACTGAAAGAAAGGCGAACATTTGTCTCCCCAAAAACAAAAACAAAAAGCTAGTATAGAACAGGAATCTGGGATAAGATTTATTTAACTGGAAGAAGCTAAGAAAAGATCATAAGCAGAAAAGAAAAAGAAAGTCTGTGCTTGGCATTTTCAGGAACTGCCAGTGGAACCATTCTGACAAAAGCAGAGGATTTGCGTAAAGGTATAAGAATGGAGTGTTAGGTGTGAATATATTCTGGCTGGTCTACAATGAAACGTTAAGTCTGGACTCAGTAATTAACAGTGGAAAACCATAAAGCCTTTTTAATAAGGAGCTAACAACTTCAAAAATTTGTTTTGCTCTGATAAACAGAAGGTGAGGAAGACACAAGACCTACAGAGAGGACTTAAGCAACTCTTGCAACAGTCTCAGTGGTTTGGGGTAACAAGGACTTGAACTAGAGTGATATGGGAGGAGGGGAGGATGGAGAGTCCATAACCAACATTATTCACAGCAAATTCACAGGTCCTGGTGACAGGATGGGGGAAACTCTGGATTTTCAAGACACGACCCATACCCTCACACAACAAACGCTGTTCTCTGAGTGCCTCCTATGGTATTTGAATTTGCAACCTCTCCAATGTGTGGCTCTGGGGGAGTTCGGCAAAACCATTTACCTGCAGGAGAGGGAAGACCAGAGAACTGTGGCCCCACCCTAAACCAACATAGTAGAAGGAATAAAACATGAAGATGTCCAGTAACCAATAGAGGATTTTTTCATGAGAAAGGGGCTTTAGCCACTAACACTGTCACTTTGGACAAGCAATTTATATTTTCTAAAACTCTGCTTCCCAATTTGTAAAATGAAACTAATAGGATTTACACCTCTAAAATTGTTGATGCCATTTAATGAGTCATGCTATCTAAAACCCTTAGTATAGTGCCTAGCATTGATAGCTACTAAGTAAAGGACAATAATTATAATTATAGGTATACTTTTCTAAGGCAATCACAAACCTGAGGTACAAATGCAAGCTAGTGTTTCTATATATTTTATTCATGCATCTTTATTGGACAACTATGAGCCCTGTGCAAAGCATCAGAAACATATAAAGAGTAAACATAGTTTATGTCCTTGAGAAATTCCTTGGTAAGAAGTAAAAGGGTACGAGTAAAATGTCTTCACAGGAGAAAAGAGTTTCTGAAGTGGACACTACTATCGAAGAAGAAAAATTGTAAAGAAAAGACTGGGAAAAGACAAAATTCAAGACCAGAGTCAGGAAGAGAATATATGGAAAATGTGACAAAGGGTGAAAGTGAAAGAATAACTCTTAGATTATGCTGAATTTGGAATCTCTAGAAATATACAACAGTTTATCCTCCACGGAATAAGGAACATCCACTAATAACAACTCTGCAACAACTAACCCTTACATATCACTTACCACATACCATGCATTATTCTAAGTGCTTTATACGTATTAGTTCATTTAATTTGCAGAACAACTTTTGAAATAGCTTCTATGTTTTCCCCTGTACCTAATAATGAATAAACAAAAGCCCACAGAAGTCAATAATTTCTCCAAGGTTATTCTACCACTAAATGGTGGAGCTAAGAGTTAAAACTCCACACCTCCAGCTCCATAGCCCATGCTCTTAGAAGCATCTACAATTAGACCCTGGAAGAAGGGAGGTATTTCATGACAGACAACTTTCTAAGGGTAAAAGAAAATGTACTCTAATACTGTCAACGCAGTGTGCTATTTTCCTAGAATATGTATGCAATTAGCTTCATGGAATCTGTCCTTCCACTTTTTGTGATGAAAGTTTGCTCTCAGGAAAGACTAAAGCTAAACCATGACTTTGAAGTTCTGAGGAGAAAATGAACAAACTGTGGGCATGCCCAGGAGCAAGCATGCCATCTCTACTTTCCAGGTGAGTGCTGAAATTCTGGGAGGCAAAGCTGAATTTGGGAAGTGAGAGACTGACCATATAAATAATGTTGCAGAATGGGATATGGGTTGCTGTTACAGTTAAGATATTGCAGTGAAGACTCCCTCCCAGAGTGAGAACAACTCCACTGAGTCGGGGAAATCAAAGATTCCAAATGGCTTACCAAATGGACACCTGATTACTTGACACAATTCAATTACACACGAAACCAACACCACGAAATCTGTGAATACACAACACAAAGTTAATAATAACATCAGAAAAATGGGGGTGCCTGGGTGGCTCAGTTGGTTGGGCGTCCGACTTCTGCTCAGGTCATGATCTCACGGTTTATGAGTTCAAGCCCCACACTGGGCTCTGTGCTGACAGCTCGGAGCCTGGAACCTGCTTCGGATTCTGTGTCCCCGTCTCTTTCTGCCCCTCCCCCGCTCATGCTCTGTCTGTCTGTCTCTCTCAAAAATAAGTAAGCATTTAAAAACTAATAATAATAGGGGTGCCTGTGTGGCTCAGTTGGTTAAGTACCTGACTCTTGACTTCAGCCCAGGTCATGATCTCACAGTTCATGCCCCTCATCGGGCTCTGCGCTGACAGTGCAGAACCTGCTTGGCATCCTCTCTCTCTCTCTGTCTCGCTCTCTCTCTCTTTCTCTCTCATTCTCTCAAAAAAATAAACTTAAAAAATTTTTTTAAAAATAATATCATGAAAATGTTATTGAGCACTTATTCTGCATCAGATATAGTTCCAAGTGTTTTCCATGCAGTATCTAGTTTAACCTCACAATTCTATGTGAGGGGTAGCATTATTTTCATTTTATAGACAATGAAACTGAGGTACAAAGGCCACACAGCTAATAAGTGCTAGTGTCAGAATTGGAACCCAAGTAGTCTGACCTAGAGCCCCTGTTAACGGGAACAATTCATTACATTCAGGTAGACATGCAATCTTTATTTTTTGTTTATTTTACAACTGGAAGTTTGTGCCTCTTAATCCCCTTCACCTATTGACTGGACTGATATTTTTCACACAATTCAGAGCACTTTTCGGGCCTTATTAAGGCCTGGGTCAACAACTCATGCTATTAACTGCAGAAGAGCTCCTCTCTCTATCAGCGTTTCTCTCCACCAATCCAGATTAGGCCTAAATTGTCTTATATTTTCAGGATGATATACAGATTAAAAATACAGTAATAGGTACAGATAGCACTATTGATGCGAGGTCCTAGACTGATTGAGAAAGGAACCATGATTTGAAATTTGAGTTGGTTAGTAAATATGTCTTTAAGTCTCTTCAGATTCATTAAGCAGTGATCTTTTCTTTTTATGTGGAGCGATTTTCTGTTCACTTTAGTGGGTCAATAAGACTGGGAATCTATTAAACATTTTTTTTTTCTACCTACTAGTTGGAATAAAACGTCCACTGTGAAAAACTAAAAGCTCTTCACTAAAGTCATACAACGGTTCACCACTAGATGGAGCAACTAAATTTGGAATTTTTCACTCCTGGCAAAATGTTAAGCTTGTTTTGAATTGAGTCTCAATTTTAAGTCATTTATTTCTTATCTGCTCCCTTTTCTTTCTTCCTCATCAGATGTTTGGACATTTATTATAATCTCTGGCCGAGAAAATTTAATAAAAACATCTTGCTATTAGTGTATTTAAAGCTCTGTGTGAAAAGATGGGCCATAGGCAAATAAAAATTCAGAATTTCAAGCAAAATGAATTAGAAATTCAACTTCCACAGACTTTAACATGCTTAACAACTACATCAGCTACTCTCCTATCTGTAATCTGCTGGTGAACAATGTGACCCATCCCGTTGAGCCAAGCAAAAAATACCTCTGACCCACCAGAACAAGTGTCACATAGTTTGTGTATAGATGTCCTCATGTATAGATGGCTTTGTGTACACATTAAACAACACAAGTATGGCTTGCGTATGCATTAAACAATACGGGCCTGGCCGGAAGAACCAGGGTGATGTTTGATAGTGTGGCAAAGAAAATTCAACAGTTTAAGGTCAACATTTTCTGCACACTTGGGAGAGTTTTTCTAGATGATGTTCATTATTCTCTTTCAGTGAAAGCCAGAGCAATCGTCCATTCACTTAATAAATATTTAGTAAGAGACTCCAAAAGGGTACCTGGCTGGCTCAGTTGGTAGAGCTGAGGTGACTCTTGATCTGGGGGGTTGTGAGTTCAAGCCCCACATTGGGTGTAGAGATTACTTAAAAATAAAATCTTTGGCGGGGGCGGGGGGGGGGGAGTGAGAGAGAGACTACCGTCTGCTGAGCATCATGGTCTGTGCTCACTTTCATCTCTGGGACAAAGCCTTGTCTCAGAATCAGGCCGAAGCTGACTGTGCACTGGAAATGTCAACGTTACATGGGCCTGTCCTGGAAAAGGCAGAAAAGAAGGAAAGCTAGAATGAGTGAAACAGCTTCTGAAACTCATGATAACCAGGGTGATGAAAGAAGCGGATCGAAACTGAATGGCGACAGACGCTTTTCCTTTATCCACTGCTGACTATAGGTGCCAACAATCCCAGAGATAGAATACTAGAGATCCACGTCAGAACAACGCGGAACATTAAAGTTTGTTCTGAGCGTCATTATGTTTAATGTAGCAACTTGTAAGTTATATGCTTATGTTTCAGGCCGAACCATTTTCACGTAATTTTTTTTGTCATTCTAAAAGATTTGGAATAAAGAATACTTTTACCACTGTGGAAAACAAGTATGGAGGTTCCCGAAAAGTTAAAACTAGAACTACCCGATGATCCAGCAATCGCACTACTAGGTATTTACCCAAAGGATACAAAAATATGAATTCAAAGGAACACATGCACCCCAATGTTTATAGCAGCACAATCTGCAATAGCCAAATTATGGAAACAGACCATGTGTCCATTGACTGATGAATGGATAAAGAAGATGTGGTGTATATGTACAATGGAATGTTACTCATACACAAAAAGGGAATGATATCTTGCTATTTGCAATGACATGGATGGAAGTAGAGAGTATAATGCTAAGTGAAATAAGTCAGTCAGAGAAAGACAAATACCCTACGACTTCACTCATACGTGGAATGTAAGAAACAAATGAGCAAAGGAAAAAAAGACAGACAAACCAAGAAGCAGACTCTCAACTATAGAGAACAAACTGATGGTTACCAGAGGAGAGATGAGTAAGGGGACGGGTTAAATAGGTGATGGGGATTAAGCAGTGCCCTTGTCGTCATGAGCACCGGATGATTTATGGAAGTGTTGAATCACTATATTGCACACCTGAAATTAATATAACACTGTATATTAACTAACTGGAATTAAAATAAAAACTTATTTAATTAAAAAAAATTTTTTAAGTGAAGAATACTTTTGCATAACATTAAAATACTCTGTCTAAACCAATAACAGGAGTCACGATTCTGTTGATCAGAAGAAACAAGTCAGGTAAACAGCCGTCTTGACAGCATGATACCTCATTAAAGCTTTTTCTGCCTGAATGGGACAGCTGCACTAATGTTCACTTTCCTCATGGGCTAGTTGGGTAGGCATTCATTCAAAGACTATTTAATTTTATCTTGTTTAGAGTTTTAATAACCCTGATTATCTGGTGTGTTAGTCCTTAGCAGATTTGAGATAACAAATGAGAAAGAGAATGACAATAACAAATATTTATTGAGCACCCATTATTTTCCAGGCATTATTCTGAGTAGTTTTATTTCACTTAAACCTCATGACAACCCCATGAGCTAGGTGCTGTTATTATCCACCATTTCACACATGAAAAACTGGAGAGCAGAAAGGCTAAGTAACATGCCCAGGGCTACATGTGACAGATCTGAGGTGTCCACCCAAGCAGCTGGGCTCCAGACTTACTTTTAAGACCACTAACTACTGTGAAGAAGTGCTGATAACTTGCCGGCCTGTAGACAGCAGCAAGAAATAACCATAAGTAATCTGACAGCAAGAGAAGAAAGAATGTGTGAAGGGCAGCTGAGCAAATTTAAAATGCACGATAATTTTAAATGCAGGGTCATTTAAAACACTGGCAAACTTCTCTTTAATTACATATTTCTGGATTTTTCAGGACACTCCAGATTTTAAGCATTTATTTTCATAACCTCATAGAGATGCTCAATATTTTCACAATGTTTTCCCTAATTTTCAACCCAGAAAATAGTTACCCAGATACACCTAAAACTTACTCAGCATTGACTACAGTCTAGCAATGATTATGATGTAGCTCAGAGGTCATGAGAGTCAATGGCTGAGTGTGCCTGTGTCCTGGGAGGAAATGCCAAGTTCTGTGAGAGTCATGTGTGCTCTAGAGACTAGGGGCCATGATGTAGGGGCCAGGATTTCTTCTGGAGTCTGAAGAGCATATGCAGATGGCCTCTGCTAAGGGGAAAGCTAAGAGAGAAGCCACTATAAATCTCATTAGGATGGCAGGGCATGTGCCCCACCTCCAGGAGAGCTAGAGTCACTGGTTGTATGGGGTTGCTTACTAAGGAGCCAGCTCTCACAGTAAGTCTTGTGGCTCAGCCCAGATCAAACGTATACTGCAGATGAGGAAAGAGGAAAGCTGCAATGATATACACCCTCACCCCCGCTTGTAAGCCAAATGAACACAGGAGAACACGGGCGTACCGCTGTCAGGCTCCACCGGGATCAACATCCTGAGCCAACTTTTCAGGTTAAGTCTCCCTTTCTACCAAGAAAGGAAGAACTAGAAAGTTTTTGGGGAGCTCTGTCAACTTCCTACAGGAAGACAAAATCAGTATTTAAAAAAGTTCAGTGTACAAATGATTCTGAGAGAATGGGATGGGTACCAGAGTAGGTCCAGGTTGTTTTTTTTTTTAATTTTTATTTATTTCTTAGACAGAGACAGAGCATGAGTTGGGGAGGGGCAGAGAGAGAGGGAAACACAGAATTCCAAGCAGGCTCCAGGCTCTAAGCTGTCAGCACAGAACCCGACATGGGGCTTGAACTCACAAACCGTGAGATCATGACCTGAGCCGAAGTCGGTCGCTCAACTGACTGAGCCACCCAGGCACTCCAGGTCCAGGTTTTACGTTACCCAATGCTAATATGATTTGGGAGTGCCTTTTAAGAAAAAGAATCCAAAATTATGAATATAAAACACTTAAGTTCAAAAATGAGTATTCATGTAGAATAAGAAAAAGAACAATAAGAGATTACAAATTTTGCAAAGCTGACAAACACCACAAACACTGCCAAATCCAGAAAAATAACATATTTCACTAGTTACTTTTACGACACAATCTATCATCTTTCTTCCTATATTTTTTGGCTGCATATTCTCTGATAACATCTTTAAACCATAGTGATTTTATAATATTATCTATAGAGGAAATTGAAAGATAATTCATCTTTCCTCTAGAACAGCTGATCAAGGTTTTTCTCATTACTGATAGATTAGAAAAGTTTCTTCCAAGTTCACTGCTCGCCATTCCCAATATCATTATTAGGACTGTTGCCCAAACTTGGAAAATATCAAGTTTTTATCATAAACCAACGTAAGATTGCGGGACAATTCAAGTTTTCTTGGCAGGGACACACTAAGGTGCTCTTTGGATTCATGGCACTCATCTACTGCTGGGGCCTTGGAAGCAGCCCAGATAGTAACTCCACTTCTGTGTGAGCAGACAATTTCCAATTCGGATTTGAGAAGCCGTAGAATGCCCAGTAGAAAGTATGTGTGTGGCGGCAACTGCAGCTAGCCACCCATAGATAGAACCCTCCCACAAGTAGCATGTGAAGACTTTGGGAATCACTTGCAGTCTCTGTAACTAAACCACACAGCATCAACAATAACTCGGAAGCTTCATCTGGGGGATAAATCTCTGCACACAAAGAGTGCATCCTAATATGTGGTTTTCAAAAATCACTGCTTCACTTCATTTAGAGGAGACCCAAGAAATATGGTGTAATAGAGGGTGTTTGGAAGTCCCGCCTGATAAAACAGTGGATGCACTTTGGAACCAAGGGGACTTAGAATCCGATCTCATCACCCAGTTTCGTAATTTATTAACTCATGCTGGCCTTGTTTCGTGTATACCCCCAACCCACACTCAATCCCCTTCACCTCCAAGAAATTTTTAAAACGAATTCCAGAAATCATAACTGTTCATTGGTCAATTTTCTAGAAGGAACCTCTGAAAGAAAGAACTTGCCTTAATCAGCTTGGCTGTTGTAACAAAATACCATAAACTGAGTAGCTTACAAGCAACAGAAATTTATTTCTCACAGTTCTGGAGGCCAGAAGTCTGTAGTTAGGGTGCTGGTGCAGTGAGGTTCTGGTGCGAGCCCTCCTCCAGGTTGTAGACTGCTGACTGCCAGTTAAGTCCTCACATGGCAGAAAGCACAGAAAGGCAGGGAGCTCTCTCCTGCTGTTACGAGGGCATCAGCCCCATCCAGGAGGGCTCCACCCTCGTGTCCTCATCTGACCTTGATTATCTCCTAAAATCCCCATATCTTAATACCATCCCCTGGGTAGGGGAGGTTTCAACATATGAATCTTGGGGGATACAAACATTCAGCCCATAACATGGCTTGTTAAAAAAATAATAACAACCATAATATCACTATAATACTTTTGAAATTAACAGTAATTCTGTAACATCAAGAAGCACGTAGGGGTGCCTGACTGGCTCGGTAGGTAGAGCACACAACTCTTGATCTCCAGGTTGTGAGTTTGAGCCCTACACTGGATGTAGAGATTACTTAAAAATATTTTTTAAAAAAAAGAAAGAAAGAAATATCTAGTCAGCCATTGCCTCTACAGATTCCAAAAAAAAAAAAAAAAAAAAAAAGGAAAAGTAAAGAAATCAAAAACAAAAAAGCAAAACAAAAACCCCAATGAACGAACAGTAAAAAAGATTATGTTTAAATCTTAGTTTTGCCCAGGTGATGACCATGATAAATTCTGGCCTTTTATTTACCTCTCCTGAAATGAAGAAAATGTCCTGCCAACTTAATTCTCATTCTCTCATCTTTGTTACAAAGAGCAAGTTACTTAACTTTTCTGAGCTTTAACATCTCATGTATAAAATGGGAATAATAATAGCCACATTGTAATATTGTTATGAATATCTGGGGCGCCTGGGTGGCTCAGTTGGTTGAGCATCTGACTCTTGCTTTTGGCTCAGGTCATGATCTCATGATTCATGGGTTCAAGCCCCACATCAGGCTCTGCGCTGACAGCATGGGGCCTGTTTGGGATTCTCTCTCTCCCTCCCTCTCTGCCCCTCCCCAACTTGTGCACTCTCTCTCTCTCTCAAAATAAATGAACTTAAAGAAAATATTGTTATGAATATCGAAGAAGACAAAACAGATGAAGTACTTGACACATGACCATCACTCCAAAAAATTTATATTACTTCTCATTACTTCTCTTTCTCTTTTGAATCCCAAATTCAACTTAAAACAACACTACTACATTTAATAGCATACAATGCAAACTTTGGTTTCCTCTCTCATGTATTCACAACAACCTGGAAAAGTAAATAGCTCAGGTTATGTCTGATCTAAGGCATGGAGAGATAGATGGACTTACCCAAGTGCACAGGTGTTACATGGCAGAACCAGGATTTGATTAGAAAAAGGTCCTTCCTCCCCTTTGTTCTTTTTAACCTGTGACATCAAGTAAAAGTTAAGTTTTATTCTGAATTTTCTGCTCACAAACGTAGGACAACATACAACAGTCCAAGGAAAATGTCCATCTAAAAATGTTACATATTTCAAGTTGTTAGAACTATTAGGGAAAATTAAGCTATCTCAAAAACTCATTGCTTTAGGTGTTCCAGACACCAAAGGTTTCAATGAAAAATAGTGACATGAACACTTTTAAAAATTAACTACATTAAGGCTCAAATGTCCAATTTATTACATATTTAAGGTAATTTTCTAAGCCTGTTTACTGCCCTTAAATAATTTAATCACATTTAAAAATCTACTGCCCTTAAAAAATTTACTGCCCTTAAATAATTAATCACATTTAAAAATCTATCAATGAAAGTTCATAATGTTTCTTTTTAATTTCTAGAGAAAAATGCCTATATTTTCTCTTAAAGTAAAACAGAAATCATTGCCTACAAGAAATATTGTAACCTGACCAAATGCTCATTGTAATTAGTGTTCCTATCGTAATTTGGGTTGCAGGTGACACAGTACCCTCCAAGTGTCCTTGACTTTGTCTATTCATAAGTAAAAAGTCACAGTGTTAGGGCTTCACCACCTGTCCCCTAGGAATGCAAGCATTCAGTCACTTCACTAGCTCACCATAATGCCTTTGGGAGAATGCTAAGTCCTTCTCAGCTACAACACACCTGTGCAAAAAATGATTTTATAGCTCAGTAGTTTTGCATGTTTGTTTATATGAGTCTTCCATGTATTTATTGGCTTCTAGGTATTTCACGTAGTTAGTTGCTGTTTTGGGTGAAACTCCCCCCTTTAGATTTTCTCACTGATACCTGCTGATATATTAAGTAAATTGTTGTGAGCCTAGGGTAGACTTGGATGAGAGGATAAAAGCTATGCTCTCAACTATCTCAGGCAATGGATAACCATTACCCACAAGGCTGCACCAGAATTCAAAATGACCTTGGATAATTGGAGAAGAGTTAGAAACAAGGAATGAAGTACTGAGTAGGGGCAGGTACAACACAAACAACAAGGACAAACTAAACTATCAAAAAGGAAAGTCAGAAAGGGACTGTGGCTGTACAGATGCATGTTAGTGAAACATGTAGGGTCAAAGTGAATAACTAGCTGACCATGAAAGAGCAATGAAGCACTGCATTTTTTTCTGATCTGTACACTGGAATCTGGTATGCAAGGACCATCAGGTCAGCTTCCTTGTGTGTTCAGTGTTAGTGAATCCTCTACCATGACACCTGCTAATTCTGACAGCCACCACTTTTTTTCTCAGGGAGCTTTAAGTCCATTGTATTTCCAAATAAACAGTGACTGATGCCACAGCATAGTAATTTAGCAACCTTCCTAATATTTTAACTATGAAGGACAAGGCACATTTTATCCAAGTCCCACTTCCTACTCAGTACATTGAGGAGTTACACCTAAATCTCTAAGTTTGTTTACTATACTAGATACTCAGGGGAAATAACAAACAAACTAACAAACAAATAAACAACAGCAACAACAAATATCCCGGGAAAGAACATTTGTGCCTTCTCTTTGCGCCTGGACCTTATTGGTGAATGACCTTCCTCTCTAACCATGACCTCCATTGTTGAAAAACCTCCCCATCCACACTTAGTATCCTGTGTTAGCTGCTGCAGTTCCGTTCCTGGCTCCAATTAACCGGTTAATTCCCTTGAAGGTATTCTTCTTACCATGAAAAACTTCTTATACAAATATTTTCTGAAGTTTATGAGGCATTTGTCTGCACACTGGCAGGCACCATATTTATTGGTTGACATATTAGCTATGTATCACTTTTTTTCACCCAAAGACTATATATATATATATACACACACACATATATATACACACATATATATATTCTAATTCCATATAATTAACAGAGTGTTATATTAATTTCAGTGTACAATATGGTGATTCGACAATTCTACACATTACTCGATACTCACCACGATAAGTGTACTCTTAATCCTCTTCACATATTTCACACATCCCTCCACCCAACCTTCCCTCTGCAACCACCAGTTTGTTCTCTATAGTCAAGTCTTTGTGTGTGTGTGTGTGTGTGTGTGTGTGTGTGTGTGTGTGTGTGGTTTTTTGGACAGCCACCACTTTAAGAACAAGGTAAAGATCTTAGAACCTAAGGTGACATGAGAACTATAAAGAAACATATACAGTTAAAAAAAGATTAGAAAATGGAATTACAGACAAGATAAAGGCTCTATAATAACAGGACAGTGGCCAAGAGTGGCCATGTACAATGATGACAAAACAAGATAAAACAGGCTTAACCTGTAACTTGAAGTCATGCCATAAATGGCAATGTTTTAGACAGCAGATTTATTAATCATTAAAATGGATTAACACAGGAGGTTGTCAAATTTCCTGTTCTGAAAGTATAATTTATTAAATTTTTCTACTGTGCTGCTTGATTCTAAGAATACTGCTGACTTCAGTGATCTTGGACTGTTTTTGAAGATACTAGTGGCTAAGCTTTCCACAGTTGAGAAGCAAATAATTCACCTTACTCCTGAATACAAACAAAAGAACATTATAGTCCAGATAGTGAGTGGCTAGAAACAGTGTTTATCTTACAGTGTTTAGTGAAAGAGGGACACAGGGTGTTTATTATACCCAGTAACCATCCAGGTCTAGTCAGTGGTGTCTGCTGTGTTTCATAAGGGAAGACAAAGAGAAGCAACTTGGAAATAAAGTAGGATCTTGTTGGATCAAATTCAAACCTACCTCTTAACCAGCTCTGAAAACAGTTACCGAAGAGATTCCCAGCATCTAAAACGCAAGTCTTTATGATTTTCAAACCGATGCCAATAGAGAGGGACAAACTCACTTGAGATTTGAGATTAGGTACATGAGTTTAAGGTTAGTATAACCTCTTAGAGAAAACATTAAGAAAGGGTGGGGGAAGACAATAATAGTGCTAAAGATGACAGTAGAGCCTAAAGAGTTATTCCATGCTCCATTTAAAAATAAAAAAGAGTATAGCTATTCTTTAATGGTGTATTCAGGATTAGTTGAGCTGTGGCCTCATGAACTGTCCTTGGTCAGTATGACATTTTTATTCTCCCCCTTCTAGACTCCATTGATGACAATTACCCCGTTTTTTTGTACTTACCAGTATATTTTTCCTTTCCTATAATCCTATTTGTTCTTTCATTTGTAATACACTTTTTCTTACTTAAGACTTTTTTCAATTTATTACACTTATGTTAATGACTGCTTCCTGTTGTCTTAAAGTGAACTAATCTTATGAAAGTGTGCATACAGATTTGTAATGCAAACTGTGTTTTCCTAATTGGCTGTCTTATTCTTTTCCCACTTTACTTATATCATTTCTTGACCTGTAAGATCACTACACTAACAGTACAGAGCACTGACACTAAGAAAGGCTGCATGCAAAATTGGAAATAGATATGAAAGGGTTAGTTGAATAATTACAGTAGAAATACCTGGAATGCCTACAATACAGGGGCTCGAGTTGGTATGGGTTTGAACAAAACTCATGCTCCCCTTGAACACAGGGGAGTAATATTTTCTTCCTTCAGTTTTCTTTTTTTAACTTTTCAGGAGCTGTGCTTAGAGTATCAGGTTCATCCTGACCTGACCCAGTAGAGAAAGTCTTCCAGTTTTCACATAATGATGAGAACGTATCTTTACATATAGATAAATTATAAGATAAAGCAACATATCTGCATAGAAACAGGGGCACAATTTTGCTCATGTTCACGGGGAGTCCTTGGTTTGGTTATGCATTAATAGTTTTCAAAATGTTTTATGAAAGCCCCAAATTTTACAGTTAATAAACACTAACAGGATATTATTTTTAGGGCCATCTTCAAATGATGAAAATAACGCAATATTTGATAGTTCAATGAAATCTAACACTATTAGATTTGAATCAGAAGCTGTGGCAGGAAGAGCAAAGGACTATTACTCTGGAAAGTTAAACATGATCACAAAGGGCCTTATATGTCATACAAATGGATTGGACTTTATCTGGGAGGTAATAGGGAGCGGATTTAGGAATGCCAAAATCTGATTTGCATTTTGGAAATGTATCTCCAATGGCAGTGTGAAAGATGGATTACGGGGAAAAATGAGAGTAGAGACCTTTTAGGAAGTCTTTTCTAAAGCCCAAAAGAGAGGACAAGCATCTAAGGGAGGAGCTTAAAGCAATGGCAATGAGAATTATGAAAAGAAAACTGATCTGAGAGATGTTCAAAAAGTAGGTTCAACACAGACTAGGTGACGAGTTAGATGACAGTTAAAACACAGACGTGAGGACAAATCTGAGTGTTCTGGCTTCATCAGTTACATGGATTGTGGTGTCACTAACTGAAGTGGATAATATAAAAAGAAAACAAGATTTGGGAAAAATGATAAAAATGAGCTTTAAGATATGTAGGGTTTGAGGTAGAAATGCTTGGTTGGTTGTTAGAAATCTTGTGTTGATTGGGACAAAGATCTGAGCAGGACATCTGCATAGGTAATAACCTGAAAAATGAGCATTGATGAATTGCACCACATGTGGAACACTGGTTCCTGACCATTTCCAGCCCAACACACCTGCACAATACATCGCAGCCCCAATGGTAACTGTGACAATATGTTGATTTTTTTAGGGATATGCTCTCAGCACTCTCCCCTTTGAGTGTTGAGAAACAGACTCAGGGACAGAATCCCTGAGGATGGCAATATTTAAGTCACTACTGATTAAACTTCAGTGTGTATAAGAACACCCAGCAAGGTTGCTAGAATGAAGATGCCTGGGACCCACCCCCAGCAGGTGGGTGGATCCAGTGTGTGGTGTGGGGATTCAGCAATCTGCATGTTGAAAAAGTAACCCCTGATGTTTCTTGTACACGCTGAAGTTTGAGAAGTTCTTTTGGAAGATCCAATAAGAAGGAAGAAGAGAAAAGCAGTCAGAACTTTACATGTGTGAAGTTTGCCTTAAAAACAACCATGTGTTTCTACCAAAACTGAAACAGGAAGAAATAGAAAATTTGAACAAACCCATAACCAGTAAGGAAAAATAGAATTAGTAATCAAAAATCTCCCAAAACACAAGATTCCAGGGCCAGATGGCTTTCCAGGGGAATTCTACCAAATATTTATTTATTTATTTATTTATTTTTCCTACCAAATATTTAAAAAAGAGTTAACACCTATTCTCTTGAAACTGTTCCAAAAAATAGAAATGGAAGGAAAACTTCCAAACTCTTTCTATAAAGCCAGCACTACCTTGACTCCAAAACCAGACAGAGACCACACTAAAAAGGAGAACTATAGACCAACCCCCTGATGAACATGGATGCAAAAATCCTCAACAAGATATTAGCCAACCGGACCCAACAATACATTAAAAAAACTATTCACGACAACCAAGTGGGGTTTATACCTGGGATGCAGGGCTCGTTCAATATCACAAAACAATTAACATGACTCATCACATCAATAAAAGAAAGGACAAGAACCATATGATCCTTTCAATAGATGCAGAGAAAGCATTTGACAAAATACAGCATCCTTTCTTGATAAAAACCCTCAAGAAAGTAGGGATAGAAGGAGTATACCTCGAGATCATAAAAGCCATATATAAACGACCCAACACTAATATCATCCTCAACGGGGAAAAACTGAGCGCTTTCCCCCTAAGGTCAGGAACAAGACAGGGATGTCCACTCTCGCCACTGTTATTCAACATAGTATTGGAAGTCTTAGCCTCTGCAATCAGACAACACAAAGAAATAAAAGGCATCCAAATCAGCCAGGAGGAGGTCAAATTTTCACTCTTCGCAGATGACATGATAATCTATATGGGAAACCCTCAAGATTCCACCAAAAAACTGCTAGAATTAATTCATGAATTCAGCAAATTTGCAGGATATAAAATCAGCACACAGAAATCAGTTGCATTCCTATACACCAACAATGAAGCAACAGAAAGAGAAATCAAGGAATCAATCCCATTTACAGTTGCACAAAAAAACCCTAAAATACCTAGGAATAAATCTAACCAAAGAGGTGAAAAATCTATACACTGAAAACTATAGAAAGCTTTTGAAAGAAATTGAAGAAGACACAAAAAAAAATGAAAAAAGATTCCATGCTCCTGGATAGGAAGAACAAATATTGTTAAAATGTTGATACTACCCAAGGCAATCTACGTATTCAATGCAATCCTTATCAAAGTAACACCAGCATTCCTCACAGAGCTAGAACAAATAATTCTAAAATCTGTATAGAACCAGAAAAGACCCCAAATAGCCAAAGAAATCTTGAAAAAGAAAACCAAAGCAGGAGGCATCACAATCCTGGACTTCAAGATGTATTACAAAGCTGTAATCATCAAGACAGTATGGTACTGGCACAAGAACAGACACTCAGATCAATGGAACAGAATAGAGAACCCAGAAATGGACCCACAAATGTATGGCCAACTAATCTTTGACAAAGCAGGAAAGAATATCCAATGGAATAAAGGCAGTCTTTTCAGCAAGTGGTGCTGGGAAAACTGGACAGCAACATGCAGAAGAATGAACCTGGACCACTTTCTTACACCATACACAAAAATAAACTCAAAGTGGATGAAAGACCTCAATGTAAGACAGGAAGCCATCAAAATCCTCAAGGAGAAAGCAGGCAAAAACCTCTTTGATCTTGGCCACAGCAACTTCTTACTCAACATGTCTCTGGAGATAAGGGAAACAAAAGCAAAAATGAACTACTGGGACCTCATCAAAATAAAAAGCTTCTGCGCAGCGAAGGAAACAATCAGCAAAACTAAAAGGCAACTGACAGAATGGGAGAAGATATTTGCAAATGAAATATCAGATAAAGGGTTAGTATCCAAAATCTATAAAGAACTTACCAAACTCAACACCCAAAAACCAAATAATCCAGTGAAGAAATGGGAAAAACACATGAATAGACACTTCTCCAAGGAAGACATCCAGATGGCCAACCAACACATGAAAAAATGCTCAACATCACTCATCATCAGGGAAATACAAATCAAAACCACAATGAGATACCATCTTACAACTGTCAGAATGGCTAACATTAACAACTCAGGCAACAACAGATGTTGGCGAGGATGCAGAGAAAGAGGATCTCTTTTGCATTGTTGGTGGCAATGCAAGCTGGTGCAGCCACTCTGGAAAACAGTATGGAGGTTCCTCAAAAAACTAAAAATAGACCTACCCTACAACCCAGAAATTGTACTACTAGGCATTTATCCAAGGGATACAGGTGTGCTGTTTCGAAGGGACACATGCACGCCATGTTTATAGCAGCACTATCAACAATAGCCAAAGTATGGAAAGAGCCCAAATGTCCATCAATGGATGAATGGATAAAGAATATGTCACACACACACACACACACACACACACACACACACACAATGGAGTATTACTCGGCAATCAAAAAGAATGAAGTCTTGCCATTTGCAACTATGTGGATGGAACTGGAGGGTATTATGCTAACTGAAATTAGTCAGTCAGAGAAAGACAAAAATCATATGACTTCACTCATATGAGGACTTTAAGAGACAAAACAGATGAATATAAGGGAAGGGAAACAAAAATAATATAAAAACAGGGAGGGGGACAAACCACAAGAGACTCATAAATATGAAGAACAAACAGAGAGTTGCTGGAGGGGCCAAGGGAGGGGGGATGGGCTAAATGGGTAAGGGGCATTAAGGAATCTACTCCTGAAATCATTGTTCCACTATATGCTAACAAATTTGGATGTAAATTTTTTAAAAAATTAAATTAAATTCAAATAAATAAATAAATAAATAAATAACAAAAAAATAATAAAAAAACAACCATGTGTTTAACTTGAATCAAATTATTTCTTCTGGTTTTAAAGTTCATGATTTTGGTCAAAGCCTAGAGATGAGTTTTCCTGGAAAAGTTTATAGCACATAAATTTGCCTGCTTTGAGTCACAACAGCATATTTCCCTAGGCTTAAGAGGGGAGAAATACAAAGTTAAAAACAAAACCAAAAAAAAGTGAGAAACAACTGGTTTACACAATTGGGAAATGACTAATTTAAAATTGCGAATCATTATGCTTAATGGAATGGGCCCTGGACTGAAATGCAGAATATTTGCATTACTTGGCATTACTACTAACCTTGAGAACAAGTCCTTTGAAACTTCTAGGCCCTCATGCTCCCATTTATCACAAGAAAAGAGTTGAGCTGGAAACATAAGATTCCGGATAAGATTGATGTGTGATCTTTTAACTTGCAAATTAGGTTGAGCCAAACAACAATGATATTAAACCAAAGATGGCAATTTCATATGGTTTAACGTATCTAGGGTGGAGCTGACCCATTAGGCATGACCAGTCCAGGGGCTTTATCCCACTCCCTCTCACAGTCAGCTTGCTTCATTTTTTCCAACTACAACTAGCCTTTCTTTCTCCAGGGCCAAAGTAGACCCACCTTCACATTGTTCAGGCTCTGTGATTTCAAATGGCAATAATTCCTTTCACCTCTAAATTTAAAAAAAGCCTGGAGAAGAACTCAGGTTGACATAGCTTGGATAATACCCTCACTTCAGCCAAACAATTCCATCAGAGTACTATTACTGGCTGGAAATGGATCATTTTGCTACCCCACTGACCAGAGGGATACAATAATGTGAATGACAACCGTTAGTTCCCTAAAGTGTGGTACTGAACACACAAAAACTAGATACACATACATGTCTGTATATCTCTGCGTGTGTTGTGATTTAAAATATATTTCATTTATAGGGCGCCTGGGTGGCTCAGTCAGTTAAGTGTTTGACTTTGGCTCAGATCATCTGGCAGCTCATGAGTTCAAGCCCCTCATCAGGCTCTCACTCTCAGTGCAGAGCCAGCTTCAGATCATTTGTCTCCCTCTCTTTCTGTTTCTCCCCTGCATGTGCACCCTCTCTCTCTCTCTCTCTCTCAAAAATAAATAAACATTAAAAAAATAAAATAATAAAATAAAATATATAATTCATTGATGAAGTGCCTGGGTGGCTCAGCTGGTTATGTGTCTGACTCTTGGTTTCAGCTCAGGTCATGATTTCATGATTCATGGGTTTGAGCCCTGCTCCCCGCATTGACAGCATGGAGCCTGCTTGGGATTCTCTCTCTCCCTCTCTTTCTGCCTCTCTGTCTCAAAAATTATATATATACATATATACATGTATATACATACATATATATACATATATATACATATATATACATATATATACATATATATGTATATGTATGTATATATGTGTATATATGTGTACATACATATATATACATATATACATATATATATATATATATACTTCATTCATTGAAAGAAGACATCATAACTAAACTAAACCAGAAGAGGGGCGCCTGGGTGGCTTGGTCGGTTAATCGTCCCACTTCAGCTCAGGTCATGATCTCATGGTCCGTGAGTTCGAGCCCGTGTCGGGCTCTGTGCTGACAGCTCAGAGCCTGGAGCCTGTTTCAGATTCTGTGTCTCCCTCTCTCTCTGCTCCTCCCCCGTTCATGCTCTGTCTCTGTCTGTCTCAAAAATAAATAAAAGTTAAAAAAAATTTTTTTTAATAAATAAATAAACTAAACCAGAAGAAAGATAGATTTGGATTCAAAACCTTTGTGACTCAAGAAGTTATTTTCTTAATTTGAATCTATTTTCTCACCCAAAAAAAATCTATTATAAATACCTCAAATGGTTATTATGGGATTTTATGAAATCATGCATGTGAAACTTCTTTGAAAATGTAAAGCAGTGCAGAAGTTAAGAAATCTTTCATTCTGGGGCGCCTGGGTGGCGCAGTCGGTTGGGCGTCCGACTTCAGCCAGGTCACGATCTCATGCTCCGTGAGTTCGAGCCCCGCGTCAGGCTCTGGGCTGATGGCTCAGAGCCTGGAGCCTGTTTCCGATTCTGTGTCTCCCTCTCTCTCTGCCCCTCCCCCGTTCATGCTCTGTCTCTCTCTGTCCCAAAAATAAATAAACGTTGAAAAAAAAAAAAAATTAAAAAAAAAAAAAAGAAATCTTTCATTCAATAAAAATGTATTAAATGTCTACTGTGGGTTGTGAACTTTATCAGGTGCTAAGAATACTAAGACAAATACAATATGATACTGTTACCCTTAATAACATCACATAAGATCAGGATAACATCTGGTGTGTAAATAAGCTCAGCGCATCTTTACTTTTTAAATATGTAACGTAAACCAAACATCTGACAACTGAGTCAGAGTGTAGTAGTTTAACAAATGCAGGGATAGTTTATACACTATAGAAGAGAAATATTACTCAAAATTTGAGTGTAAAATAAATTTCTTTAAACTTTATTTTTTTAGTAATTGCTACCCCCCAATGTGGGGCTTGAACTCATGACTCTGAGATCAAGAGTCACATGCTCTTCTGACTGAGCCAGCCAGGCGCTCCTAAAGTGAATTTCTTTAAAGCATACCTGTCACTTGTTTTACTTCTACCCTTTCCACAGCACTATGTCAGGTTCTGCTCACCTTTCCTTTCCTTTTTTTTTTTTAAGTTTATTTATTTATTTTGAGAGAGACAGAGACTTTGCTAGTGGGGGAGGACAGAGAGAGTAGGAAAGAGAGAGAATCCCAAGCAGGCTCCATTCTGCCAGCACAGAACCTGACATGGGGCTTGATCCCATGAACCTTAAGATCATGACCTGAGCTGAAACTAAGAGTCGGATGCTTAACCGACTGAGTCACCGACATGCCCCGGGTCCTGCTTACCTTTTTAACAAATGATTTATTCCCCAAGTTTAACATTGATTGCTTCAAAACTAGCCTTTTTCAAAACTGATCCTGTGGCTAGTACTCTAATGCATGTGTCTTGTCTCTATATACACTTAAACCTGAATACAGCAATTCTTACCCCACAGCCTCCCTCACACACTATCGTCAAACTCTTTCCAAACAAGTCAATTTTGAACTTGATTCGTTAGTTTTTATTTTTATCTTTTCTTGGCACAATTCTCCTGTTAAATTATGCTGTCCCACCCAGGCTCGTGCTTGGAAAAGGGTTGATAAAACTGAGACTTGTCTGTGAAATGATCTCACAGTTCTCCAGCCATTCTGAATTTAAATTACCTGTTATCATTTGGGGCAGTCAAACTGATTTCTCATAGTGATTTACCTTCCCTTCATCCTGAAATACGTTCTGAAGTATGGCTTTTTGGAAATTTTAACAAGATTAGTTGTTGTTACAAATTATGAGATACTTTTCAGGAACTTCCTGCTAAAAAATATTTGCTTGGTGTGTACACAAGTTTGTATGCTAATCACATGTTTATTCAACATGAACTGGCCACATTGCAGTAAGTTCCTGCCTCCACCACAACTGTATAAAATTCCCAAACCTAACCCTGGCTTAGTGTTGTAATGCCACTGCTCAATGCTGGTAGGTTATACCTATTGCTCAGAGTTTTGTCGTAAGTTCTCAAAATGCTTTGACTGGCTTTGGTTATTCATTTCTTTTGTCAGCAAATATTTACTGAAGGTTTACTATATGCCATGTGCTATTTTTGGCTAGGTGGATACAAAATTAATAAGGTACAATTGTTGTCTTCCAGGCCCTTACAAAGTAAAGGAGACAGAACTAAAAACACAGTGACAATAGAGGAGATGCAATGGACGATGGGAACTACCATCTGTCCAGCCTCCTCCTAGTTCCTTCAAGCAATTCCTCCCCCACCTCCTTGTTCTGAAAGGACCAATCACAGTGGTTCAGGGATGGACGTGTAACTGTCCTAGACCAATCAAAGGCCTCCTCAGAACTTTTCTGCTGGAGTTAGGAGGGGAGGAATGTCCCAATGTTACTTCTGGATCATAAAATCCAAGCATGGAGACTGAAGCCTGCTAATGATTTTGCTTCCCATGTAAGTGCCAAATGAGAAGCTGCTGATGCCATTTTCCCCACCATGTGGAAAGAACCAATCTAGAAGATGCCAAAGCTGACACAGAGAAGGAGAGGAAAGCAAGACTTGAGAGATGAGGAAAGTCTTGCTGATCCCTGGGTCTGGTATTCCCAAGGCTGTCACTTCCCTGGACTTAGCAGCTAGGTGTGGCGGTAGGAAGTCCTGGATTGGTATGGTGGCTCCATGATCATCAGGGATCCAGGTTCCTGCCATCTTTTCTGCTCTGCAGTCCTTAACAATGACTTCCATCCTTGTGTAGCAACTACATTTTTTTTTTATTTTTATTTTATTTTTTTACATTTTATTTATTTTTGAGAAACAGAGTAAGACAAATCATGCGCGGGGGAGGGGCAGAGAGAGAAGGAGACACAGAATCTGAAGCAGGCTCCAGGCTCTGAGCAAGCAGTCAGCACAGAGCCGGACGCGGGGCTCGAACCCACAAACTGTGAGATCATGACCTGAGCCGAAGTCGGACGCTCAACCAACTGAGCCACCCAGGCGCCCCAGCAACTACATTTTTTAGATGGGCAGAAGACTCTACCATTTTTTATAGTCCCCATCACTCCTTAATATCTCCCAGGCTGTGTTCTGTGTGCGGTGTCATTTATCCTCAAGCTCACAGTATTGTTTTCCTACTTCACTCATATACATAACCCCCCTATCCCCCATAGGTTTTGAGACTATGGTCCCTGATCAAAAGATAAAGGGATCTCTTCACTTAAATACATCCCTACTGAGCTTAAGCACGAGGTCTAACCAATTCTTTCTTGTAAAGCTTGTGGAGAAAAAGAAAAATAGCTGACCCACTAATGGCAATGTTGTCTACATCAAGGTCATGGGACAATGGTGTATCTATCTATTGTAAAGGATATGTGGTATATCCCAAGTAATTTCTATTTTTTTAAATATATTTTACTGTTTATTTGTTTTTGAGAGAGAGAGAGAACATGAATGGTAAGGGGCAGAGAGAGACACATACACACACAGAATCTGAAGTAGGCTCCAGGCTCCATGCTGTCAAAATAGAGCTGGATGTGGGGCTCAAACTCATGAACTACAAGATCATGACGTGAGCCAAAGTCAGATGCTTAACCAGTTGAGTCACCAGGTGCCCCCCCAAGTAATTTCTTCCTAGATGTAGATGTGGTTCTAAAGTGTGCTAATAGTGCTCTTTCTTTTTTTTAGAGAAGATTTAGGATCATTCCTATGATAACATTCTCTTGAATACTTGCATGCTTTATAAAATTAGAAGAAAAAGGGCCAGAATTACTGGTTAATTCACATAATTTGAAGCCTATTTCTGAATATATATTCTTACATTTATGAATGTGCCACATATTTGAACTTCATCTTTTATGTGTAGCAGCAGCAGAATGTTGATAGTGTAACCCCAAAGCAGATAGACATTATGGTAAAGCTCTGAATGGGATAGGGAATAGAAACCAATTGTCATCACTAAACATGCAAGCGATCTCACTATTTATGTTAAGTGCCAACTGAGGTTAGTGTGTTGGCCAACTGGGCCCCCGTGAACTTTAGTATATGTCAGTAGTCTCTTGGGAAAGTAAGTCCCACTTTTTGATTAGGAAGAGAAGATTGAACTTGGGTTTGGAGACAAGGGGCTTACAGGTGAAGAGAGAGAGAGTAATCTACCTTTGACACCATGGCTCACTCCTCCAGTAATTTGAAAGGAGAAAACCGTAAACACAAGGGATCTAAGGCTAGATGAGAATCCCAAATGAGAGATGGTATTGCCAGAGATGTGGGCTCTGTTACAAGATTTAATGAATAGAAAAACAGAAAGAATCTGGGCATTCAGGTATAGCAGCTAGCCCTAACAATGGAAAAAAATAAAACCAACCAAGAAAAAAAGTGCTGGGGAAATCCCAGAGAATTTAATGCTCATGTTGTCAATAGTAAGCAGACCCCAGAAGAAGAAAATTGCAGCCGATTTTGTAGAAATAGCTGATCTAAATATGCTGTGATTTAGGAGGATAGTTAATATGAGATATTATGAGTCTATGAGATATATTGGGGATCTTGACAAAGAAAGCAGCAATAGAAAAATAAGCGATGGATGTAAGAAATACTAATGAAGTAAGTAACAGACAAAACTTGGTAATGGACAATGAGTGAGGTGGGAAGGGAGTGGAGAGATAGGAGTCAAACGTCACTTAAGTATTTTAGGCTTGGATAACCAGAAGAATGAAGACAATCTTCATAGAAGAAAAGAAAACCTGAAAGGGAGACTAATTTAAGGGGAAAGGTGATGTTCTCAGCTCTAGATAATTTGAGTTTGAGGTGAACGTGAAATATTCAAGAGATATACTCAGAATATTCAGTAAGATATAGGAAGTTTGAGGCTGAAGTTAATGAGAGAGGTCAGTCTAGAATTCTATATTGGGAGTTATTTCTCCGTGATGTTACTAGAAGCTGGAAAAGTAGATAAAATCACTGAGGTAGCTGCTAAGGGTCAAAGATACTGTGCTAACCATAAATAGGTAGAATGAAGATAAATTATTGCCTTGAACTGGTGATCATTTATTGCCTATAGTGTGAGACACAAAACACCAGGGAGCCTTGGTTTGAATTTGAATTTAAAAATTAGATTAATTCAGTAAAGAAATTTAAATATACAGAGTAAGAATATTTGAATACTAGAAAGATGATCCTAACTAGTCTTATAAACTAAATCTAGTGTCAGCTACATTAAAATTCAAGATCTCCAGCCAATACTGAATGAATAGGTGGTCTTCACATAACATTTTTCTCTAAATCTATTTTCAATATATTTTTAAAGAAGACCTTTCAAGATTATTGCTGAATTTTCTTAATTTTATAGTTTTAAGTGAGACAAGTAAAATATGCCCTTTCAAGTATAAAGTTTAAAGGGTTTCCTGCAGTGTATAATCCAAAATACCTGTGCTAATGTTTAATTGTATAAAAAACATTATGCAAATGCTTAACTGAATAAGGAAGTAAGATGTCATTATTAATAATGACTTGTGAATATAATTAGAAATGAGTAATTAGGAAAAATATCACAGTAATAGAGAGTATATTTCAAAAGTAGTACATTGGGGATATGAAAATAAGCCCTTCATATGTCCTTCACGTGCTAGTAGAATGTACAGATGGTGTTCCTGCCTCTGAAAGTGGTTTGAAATGAAAAGGTAGGGATAAAAGGGTCACAATGATCCCCTAACTCCTTTGAGTAATTTTACTGTAAAATACTACATTCTATCTAGTACACAGATTTGAATAGACTAGGAGTAGAATAAAATATATCTCCAGAGGAAGCTTTATCCCATGTAAAACAGGTTGTAATCTTATCCCCCAAAATCATCTATAAAAAGGAGTTTTGCTGCATGTTATCAAAGAGGAAGATTTTATTACTATAAAGGAATATGTAGTCAATAAATATTAGGTGAGTCTTCAAAGTATGACCTCGTTTGTCTGAAACCTAGCTCTGAGACCGGACCACTGGGTCCGAGGTCAAAAAGTAAGGTTCTTGACTTACTCCTTATTTGTCGTCTTCTAGCTCTGAAAGGTGCCAGGCCTTCCTAGACGATGAATCAGCATAAATATTTTGAATGACTACTATGAGTGGGTGTAACAGAGAAAAAGAATAACCTGAGGAAGTATTTAATGTGGTGTCCACTTCAGTTGAGGACATGACAGAAAACCTAGAATTAATATAATGATGTCCCAAATCCTATTTTCCTAGGAATTGCCTCACTCTTCTTGTTTGGTTCCTGTACATATCTTCTGCCTCAACCCATTAGTAAATGGATTTTTGTGTTCATAGCTGCATCAGTCCATGCTAGGGTTGAGAGAGCATAGGCTCTGGAGCCAGGCAGCTGTGAATCCTAGTTCTGTCTCTTACAACATTGAAGGCTTGGGTATTTCATTTAACTCCTCTGAGTTTCTTTCCTCGCCTATAAAGTGTAAGCACTAGTAGTACTTTATAGGGTTGTTGGGGGGATAAAATATAAAGCATTTAGAATAGTACTTGGCATAAATGTTTACTGTTGTAACAATAATATTATCATTACTATTGACATAAAAATGTATTTGACCCATGCAAATACACACACATACAAATTATGTTTTTGTCAAATGAGATGGTTGGGTCCAGTAAGCATTCTGGTCAAGGCAAACAGGTAGGCAGAAAGAGAATCTTCACTTCAGTCTTAGGGAGTAAAAGTTAGAGCTACTATAGGTTCCCTAGAGGGAGGTAAAACTGAGTATGTGTTCTATTTAACTCCTATGTTCTACTGTTGTTTCATCCTTTTTGCTTCTTTGGTCTTTACTATTTTACTATTTGTGGCTCAGTTAAACAGATGCCAATATGGTCAGACTGAGAAGTACAAAATAGTGCAGCACAGTCAGGTAAATGCAACAACAGTAAAATTGTAGGGCAATTTGAACTAAAGCTAGAGCTCAAGTCTTCAACTCTGCCTGCTGGAAGTGGAAATGAACTTTTTTTTCTGTACCTTGGCTCATCATATTGATCAGATCCATAAGATAACTCAGATGAAGAGGCAGATGGGGTCCTAAAGCATTCCCTTGATATTTAAGAAAATTAAATTTGGATCACAATGTAAACATTGACAATTGCCAGACAGAGCTGAATAAATCATCCAATTAATCTAATTCAAATATATACATATATGAAAATTATTTCTCTTAATTTCAATTATTAAATGTAAAAATCAGATGGCTACGGGGCGCCTGGGTGGCGCAGTCGGTTAAGCCTCCGACTTCAGCCAGGTCACGATCTCGCGGTCCGGGAGTTCGAGCCCCGCGTCGGGCTCTGGGCTGATGGCTCAGAGCCTGGAGCCTGTTTCCCATTCTGTGTCTCCCTCTCTCTCTGCCCCTCCCCCATTCATGCTCTGTCTCTCTCTGTCCCAAAAATAAATAAAACGTTGAAAAAAAAATTAAAAAAAAAATCAGATGGCTATTCTATTTTTGTTTATTTTTTAAAGTTTATTTATTTGTTTTGAGAGAGAGAGAAGGGGAGGATCAGAGAGAGAGGGAGAGAAAGGGAATTCCAAGCAGGCTCTGCACTGTCAGTGCAGAGCCCGATGTGAGCTGAAACTTATGAACTGTGAGATCATGACCTGAGCTGAAACCAAGAGCCGGATGCCCAACCAACTGAGCCGCCCAGGCGCCCGTATTCTATTTTTAAAGTTGAGTTGGAAAACTGACAAATTTGACTGAAAAAAATGTATAGATTTGAGACAAGGAAGATTTTTAAGACCAATTTTAGAGGGAAAATATGTATATTTTTTCTTTTGAAAATTTTAAGGTGAGGACTGTTTTCTTGGGATGGGTTAGGTACAAATCACCTCAGTTATAGGCTTTTTTTTAAAACAAATATATATATAAATATATATATATAAATCCAAACCCTCAAATGAATAGAAGCTGTAGCTGTGGGATATTACCCATATTCTACATGTCTTACTTAACCAATCCATTTCAAGTTATTTGTAACCATATGGGGTAAATAAAGAAGGAGGTGAGTAGGGGAGGGCAGGGGGCCTAAGTCAGGGGAAAAAATGATGGTATATTGAAAAACATGTTCTGACACTTCAAGATTTAACTTCTATTTGTCTACACACTATGTCCATCAAAGAGACCACATCACTATCACAGCAAGTGTAGAGGGAATGAATATGTAGACAATCCTGACTATCACATATCATATCTTTCCCAGGAATGTCCTACCTTTTATCCATTAACACTGCCTTAGGCAAAGGCTGTCCTGCATACAGATTACAAACCAAAACTTTAACACCCTGAGTCAGCTTTGCTTTTCATATAAGTCGTTATAGCTTCTGGACTCATTTACCTTTCAAGGAAAAACAAGTTAGTTGAGTGTATTATTATAGCTAAGGAATTTAAATTCTCGGAACATTTAAGTGATAGAAGGTCCAAATTGAAATCACCTTTCACTTGGTATCTGGGGCAAGTAAACAGGTGCTAATGAAAAATGACTCATTCAGAGTTGCCATTAACTAGAATAGCTAGTCTATATTAGGAACTGTTGAGAGGAGAAAACTATGTTAGGGTAATGGTTTTAGAAAGACAGTTCAAAAGTAAAAATTTGAGATAATGTGAAAGCTGTTAAGTGATCAACAGACTGTAAGAAATTATTTGCTTTATTATTCTGTTAACTCTATTCACATAATGCAAAACCAAGAAGTTGAAAATGAGAAAATTTAGTTATCTACTTGTTATTGTAAGCACATATAACTGAATTTTAACATTATATACTTATACCTGAATAACATCTACACAGTGAGCTTTGGCATAATCACAGGATAAATGATCTTTAAAAATCTTTTAAAATAACTGACCTAAAGGGGCACCTGGGAGGCTCAGTTGGTTAAGCATCCAACTTCGGCTCAGGTCATGACCTCCCAGTTTGTGAGTTTGAACCCTGCATCGGGCTCTGTGCCGACACCTTAAAGCCTGGAGCCTGCTTCAGATTCTGTGTATCTCTCTCTCTGCCCATCCCCCCTCATGCTCTGTCTCTCTTTCTCTCTCAAAAATAAATATCTTTTAAAATTTTTTAAAAACTGACCAAAAACATCTTAAATGAGCATATAATTTTCCCTTATTTGATAACTGTCTGTGTCTGTACTGCTTTGTCTTTATTTACATATTGATGAATATATTATACACAGTGAATTTCAAATTTTAATACGGTTTGCTCAATATCAAAGTTTATAGTATAGTTCAGTAATGTAACATATTTTATTAACTATCTCAGTCAAAGAATTATTTTTAAGATGTTTTTCAAATCAGGAAGGCATGCATTTCGTAGGTGAATAATTATTTACTCCAAATACAGACTTCATCAACATAAGAAAACAGTGGGAAAAAAAAAAGGATGCTGATAATATAGGAAGCCACTGACCAAAATCCATGAAGAATTTATACTAAGATAAATATAACCTAGAACAAATTTAAAAGCACATCATATTCTTTTGAGCAAAAGCCCTTAAAATCTGTTGATACTTACAATAGGTGGAATAATATCATTATACCTACAATCTTATATGGCCTTTAATAAAAATTAATTTATAAGGTCATTTTCATTCTTTGTTTTATTATAGTTTTGAGCTTTCCATTCTTAGCATGTAAAAAATAGGAAGCATTTTTCCATGTAGAAAATGAACTCATGAGAAAACTCTTGAGTATCTTCTCGCAGCCCCGATTTCAAGTCAATAGATTAAGTGTCCACATTGTTTGCAACTAAGTCACAGCTGTCTAAATTGCTTCAGAAATGTTTAGCAGATTGCTTTATAGCAGGATAACACAGTGTGAACCATAGTTTCTTGAATACATCTTGCTGAGAGTTTATCTCATTCAAATGATGAAGGCAGCTGAAGCATGGTATTTGAATCATCCACATTTTGCTCTAATAAAGAAGAACTTTTGGAAGCTCTCGTCGTGATAGGCAGCACACTAAAGCAATTGAAATGTGGATCTTATATTTTACACCATTCAAACTGCTTGCGTATATGTGTGTGTGGTGATAAGATACTTTAAAAATAAAATTTCATTTGGTGAGAGGCTTACAGTTAAACTGTAAAAGTAATACACAGATCATGTGAACTACCAGCATATAAAAATAAATATGCAAATGACTGTAATACTCTTTTCCAAAATAGCATCTTTAATAGGCAACCCTTCATAAGAATCATTATAAAGTGACATATTTTAAAGCCATCTTTATATTTTATAAGTACTTATAACTAGCAGTTCTTATTTTTAATTAGAAAATACACGTGTTTTCAGGCAAGCCTAAATAAACTGAATACCTGAATAAAATGTGAACACGAAGAATGGGAACATATTTATATGCTTACTATAAATTAAAAAAAAATTATCAATCAAACAAATTCTCACCAAGTACTTTCTACCTATAATGAGTTTTACATTTACTAAATGCTGTGGAAATTATAGAAGTCTGACATTATTTTTATCACTCAAGAAGCTTAAAATCTACTTGGGAAACATAAGAGTGATTATAACTGGGTCCTAAGGCTTATAGATATAACCCCAGTAAACTACAGGTACTCCATAAATATTGTCAAATGAGTGAATAAATTAGAAAAGCTAAACTTTCTTTTAATTGATTTGTTTGGAGAATTTCAATTAAATATTTCAAAAAAATCTATTAGTGACAAGTTTTGGAAAGGGGCTTATCTAAATATCCAGCTTGGAATGTGTGTTCCAATTTATGTTGCCGTGTATATCTATCGTTCCCCCTGCCTCTAAAACAAACAAACCATTTTATTATGCCCACAAATTTGGTTTGAGAATTTAGACAGGGCATAGCAGGAATTGTTTGTTTCCCTCCATGATGTCTGTGGCCTCAAATAGGATGATTCCAACATCTGGTGACTTGAACAAATGGGGGCTAGAATGTCTGAGAAGGGAAGGTCTGTTACCAAGATAACTTCTTCACTCACCTGTCTGGTGCCTGGGCTGGGATGATTTGAAACCTAGGCTCAGCTGGGACTCTTGAGCAGAACACCGACATATGCCCTCACTATGATGCTTTGGCTTCTCAGAGAGTGCCGGTTGTGTTCTAAGAAACTTTACAGGGAATAGTCTAAGACAGCAATCAATTAAACATAGGAACGCTTGCTATGAGTGTTAAAAAAACCCATGGTCCTTTTTTTTTTTTTTTAACAGATACAATGAATATTATTTACTCTAAGACCCAGAGAATCTGATATAGATTTGGAGCTTTCATATTCAAATTTGAGAAGTAGAACACTTTGCTGATTGCGAAACTCATTGGCTAAAAAGTCTATGTGATGGATACTGTGAATTGTCCATCAATGTCCACCTTGCCTCTCTTGTTCAGTAAATGAGTTGTTTTGGGGTCCATGACTAGTTAGAAAGCACATTTCTCAGCCTCGCTTAAAGCTAGATGTGGTCAAATGAGGACATTTTTACAACAGAATGGGAGCAGAGATGGTGTGTACTAATTTTGAGCCTGGGCTTGAAGACACAGGACATTAGGTCCCCTGTGCTCTCTTTTCTTTCATAAAGGTAGACCATGGAGTTCCTTGACCCATCTTCAACCAGGCAGTTGAGAATAATGCCAAAGCAGATAGTACGACAGTAAGATAGAGGAACCTGGATCCTTGGATGGCCTCATGGAGCAGAGCCAGTCTGATGACTTGGATTGCTTACCTTGTGTAATCCTCATGAGTGATAGAATAATAAATCTCAGTGTTCTCCGTACCATGTGTTTGGAGGCTCTTCGCTACAAAAGTTGAGCTTTACCCTAATTCAGATATTAGATACACGTTATTAAGAGCTGGGTGCTTAAGAAATGACTGTAGGAAAAGATACCTCCCTGTCATCCACCAGGGACAAACCCTTTAAGATGTATGGTATGACTGATGTACAACTTCTTTGTACCTATTAATTTTTATCACTATTCACAGTTGTAAAAGAGTTTTCCTTTAAAGGAAGCGCTACTGGGGCGCCTGGGTGGCGCAGTCGGTTAAGCGTCTGACTTCAGCCAGGTCACGATCTCGCGGTCCGTGAGTTCGAGCCCCGCGTCGGGCTCTGGGCTGATGGCTCAGAGCCTGGAGCCTGTTTCCGATTCTGTGTCTCCCTCTCTCTGACCCTCCCCCGTTCATGCTCTGTCTCTCTCTGTCCCCCCAAAAATAAATAAACGTTGAAAAAAAAAATAAAGGAAGCACTACTAGTAAACAGTCAGGTTTTACATAAATTTTTTCACGCCTATGTTTTTTTTTTTCCATTTTCATAAGGACAACTGAAATGTCTCATGTGCCACACCAATGTTTCAAATGAAAGTCCAAAAGCTTGTGATTATTTTGGCATGATAGTAGATCTTAAACTCTGGAAGCACAGGCATCACATTCCTGTATTCACATGTAGCGAAGCTTTACTAATCCAGAATCATCACAGGCAGCCTTCGAAATTAGAACAGCAGATCTCCAAGCGTGGTTCAGGGGATCTGCAAAGTCAAATTTATTTTCACCATACTAAGATGTTACTTGCCTTTTCACTCTTATTAGCCCACGGTACAAGGAAGAGTTTTTCAGAAGTTGTATGATGTGGGATGAGGTCCTCACAATGAAATATGAGCTTGTATATTCTGTGTTTTAAAATTTTTTCACTTTTGGGGTGCCTGGGTGGCTCAGTCAGTTAAGCTCTGACTTCAGCTCAGGTCATGATCTCACATTTTGTGAGTTTGAGCCCTGTGCTGGGCTCTCTGCTAACAGCTTGGAGCTTGGAACCTGCTTCAGCTCTCTCTCTCTCTCTCTCTCTCTCTCTCTGTCTCTCTCTCTCTCTCTTTCTCTCTCCCTCCCCTTCTTGCACTCTCTCAAAAATAAACATTAAAAAGAAATGCTTCGGGGCGCCTGGGTGGCGCAGTCGGTTAAGCGTCTGACTTCAGCCAGGTCACGATCTCGCGGTCCGTGAGCTCGAGCCCCGCGTCAGGCTCTGGGCTGATGGCTCAGAGCCTGGAGCCTGTTTCCGATTCTGTGTCTCCCTCTCTCTCTGCCCGTCCCCCGTTCATGCTCTGTCTCTCTCTGTCCCAAAAATAAATAAACTTTGAAAAAAAAATGCTTCACTCTTAACTTCTAGTACAGTAAACATCAGAAGACATAACCCATAAAAACAAAACCTCTTTGGAGTCTGATAATTTTTTTAGCATTATTTTTGAGAGAGAGCACGAGCAGGGTAGGGGCAGAGAGAGAAGGAGACACAGAATCTGAAGCAGGCTCCAGGCTCTGAGCTGTCAGCACAGAACCTGACATGGGACTCAAACCCACAAACTGTGAGATCATGACCTGAGCTGAAGTCAGACACTTAACTGATTGAGCCACCCAGGCGCTCCTGGAGTCTGATGATTTTTAAGAGTATAAATGGATCCTGACGGTTAACATAAAAAGTTTAACTTCTCAATGACTGTTAAAAGCTTACTTTCTTTTTCGTTCTTCAAATACGTAAAACCTAAAATGTTACCATTCATTTGGTGATTAGGTACCACGCTAAGAAAATGGTATTTTCTGATATCTCTTTGAGGAGAACATGCATATTTTCGGGAGAACTTTCCAATTTTTTTTCTAATGTTGTATTTATTTACTTATTTATTGAGAGAGAAAGCACACACATGTGCACACATAAGCAGGGGAAGGGCAAAGAGAGAGGGAGACAGAGGATCCAAAGCAGGCTGTGTGCTGACAAAAGAGAGCCCGACACGGGGCTCGAAACCACCAACCTTGAGGTCTTGACCTGAGCCAACATCAGACACTTAACCAACTGAGCCATCCAGGTACCCCAAACAATCTTATTTGTAATAACAGTTAAGAATCAGAAGAACCTGAGTACAGTCAAACCATAACAGCCTAGAAAAGGAACAGAATTTTCTTGTTAACCTGTTGAGGGTGGAAAAAGAGAGGTGGGCTCAGATTCAAAGTGAAAGGCATCACATCCCATAGTGTGACTGCTCTTAAATTTTTGGTGCAAGTTAATGAATTCACAGATGCTTGATGACAGTTGGTATTGGGTAACTGGTAATGGGTTGAGCATCAGGTCCATGCCAATATAGGCATAACCAAGGGACATAAGCAGTGGGGGGAGTGCTGTGGGAGTATGTTATAGGGAGAGAGAAGCAGGCGAGTATGTGTAAATAACCACAGTTCCAAAAATTGAACTGGGGAAACGAGGCTCAACTTTAGAGGCTATAAAACAAGGTTACCTAATTTTCTGAGGGACAGGGGAGTCCCTAGCTGATGGTTATACTAAAATATTTCTGGAAAACATACAGAAACACACACACTTTCCACTCACAAGAGATACTATTATAGGCCATATAAGAAATATGGATGTTTTCTAGTAGCTTTAAGTCTAGCAGGAGAACAAGGTTGTATACAAGACTTCACAACGAAATATAGGTGCCCAAATAGATGTATCAGGAAAGTGTTGTGGGAAGGTTCGTATCAGGTTTAATATATACTTGATGTTTATAATTTGTACATTTGCTGGTGTCAGGGTCTTTGGGGGAATGATAAGTACACTGGGTAGAGAAGGAATCGTTAGAAGAGGAGACAACACAAGTTAAACTGTTCCTACTTCCTTCTACAGTATAGCCAGGGTATATCACTTTACCACTTTTCACTGATGGTTCTCACCTTGGCTCAATGGCCTATTTAGGGCTGTTGGCTTGAACACATTCACACACACACACACACACACACACACACACACACACACACACTAGTTTAAACAAAGAGGGAGACTCATTAGGAGAGTCCAGAAAACACGAGAACAAACAAAGATGAGTAGCTGGACTTCCCAGAAGACAGGAGCCAGAAAATGGTAAGACCTCAGAAACGAATTCAGCTACATTTCTTCCACCATCCTAGGATTACATAGTCTCTCACTGCTGCTTCTCTTTGCACACCATTAGATCCTCCTATTTTACACATTTATTGGGTTCTCCCCATTTTCAGTGCCATGATCCTATTATAAAGTACTATCCTTTTTTGCCTGGAAAACTGAAATGACCTCCCAATTTTTCTCTCCAAAACCACTCTCGCCCATTTCTAACCTGTTGTTCTCATTACAGCCAGAGAGATTTTTTTTTAATGGAAAATGTATTCAATGGTTTTCTGTTGCTCCTAGGACAAACATCAAAATCTTCAGCATGGTATGGAATTGGATTACTCTTCGCCCACATTCGGTGCCTCTGGTTATTATGTTCCTCACTGTCAGAGGATTATATAACCCTGCCCCTTTTTACTCTCAGGAATGGCAAAGGTTTTGCTGATGAACAGGGAAAGTGAAATGTGAGCACACACTTTAAGAACTCGGGGGGATTTATCACTTTTCTTTTCCTTCTGCCAAGGCCATGACAATGTTCCACATAGAGACCACTCTCAGCCTGAGTTCAGAGAGAAGATGACATGGAGCACAGCCATGGTGGCATGTAGCATGAGAGATAAATAAACCATATTGCGGATTTTTGAGACTGAGATTTTCGGAATCATTCATTACTCAGCATAACCTACATGGTAGGTTAGCCTTTCAGTGTGTACACAAGTTGCTCTCTCCTGCCTTAGAACTTTATCTATGTTCTTCTGTCTCCTTGGAAAGTTCTTTATACCCTTTTTTGCCCAGTTAACATTTACTCACCAGTGAGATCTCAGCTGAAATGTGAAATACTCAGGAAAGGACTGCCTGATCTATGTTCAAAGTACCCTGAATTCACCTTCTTTCTCATTATGTTTCTTTAAATTATAAGTTTAACTTATATAATAATATATATTACGTTTATATATCATGGATATTATATATATTAATAATATAACTTGTATAATAAGTTTAACTTATAATAAGTTAATTATAAGTTTAGCTAAATTTTCTATAACTAAATTGTAAGACAAAGACCAGATATGCCTTAGTAACCATTATATTTCCAGTGACAGGAAGAAAGAACTTCTTTTCTCTTTCCAAAGAGCAGATTTTTCTGCATCTTTGAACATATGACAGAAAATGGCCCTTCTAGGGTGCCTGGATGGCTTAGTCTGTTGAGGGCCTGACTCTTGATTTGGGCTCAGGTCATGATCCAAGGGTTGTGGGATCAAGCTCTGTGTCAGGCTTTGCACTGAGCATGGAGCCTGCTTAAGATTCTGTTCCTCTGCCCCTCTCCCCTGCTCATGCACTCTCTCACTAAGAAAAGAAAAAAAAACAAAAAAAAAAAAAACGTCACTCTAGTTCTTGAACCACCATACCTCCCACTCCAGGGCCACCAGTTGATCAGTATTCCAATATTTTTTATTTCCAAATTCGTGGAGTGAGAATCTTGCTGGCTAAAGTTAGACACGTTCTATTGAGGTCCATCCATAGTTTACTGAAAGATCCAGGTCAAGCCCAATCAACATGGCTACAGAGACTTCTTCTCAGGGGATAGGGAAATTTCCAGGAAAGAAGCTAAACAGATACTCCAAAAGTATCTGCTACAGTCACTACAGCTGACTCTGTTGTGGCCTTGACTTTAACCATCTTGTTCTCAAAATTATCCTCATCCATACAAGGAACATCCCTATAGGGGGCTCCTTAAGAAAAGCTTGGTGACCAAGTAGTTCTGACTCTGTCTCCCTGACTTTTGTCTCTCCTTTGGGAGTCTGGTACTTTGATTACCACTGCTACTTCACTTTGATCCCTTGGAGGTAGGGGGTTACTCTCTTTTCTATCAACACTAACATTGAAAAACGATAACAAAACAAAAACAAAAACAAAAAACCCTTTCCTTGATTCTCCATAATGTTCTCGGGATAAGCTAGAATTTTCAAAAACATTTTAATAAAAGTTAAGGAAGAGCCAAAGGGAAATGAAAAACACAAGACAATAAAAACACTGTGGCTCACAAAGTAAAGGTTTCTAACTCTTTCCCTGGATATACAGTTCTTATCTCATTTCATTTGGGATCTAAGGGAAAAGAGGAGCCTTATCATCTGAATATCCGAAAGTCTGTTTTTCACCAAGAGAACAAAAATAACAACAAAATAAAGTTCAGCTCTACTAGGATGTTTTCTGTAACATTTTTTCTCACTTAAAAAGTAAAATATAAAATAACATTTTCTAATTATTATTAATTGAAACTTTCTATATGTTCAGTCATTTCCACTTTTTTTTTTTTTTAAATAAGATTTTTTAAGTAATTTCTACCCCCAACATGGGGCTTGGATCCACAACCCTGAGATCAAGAGGCATGTGGTCTACCAGCTGAGCCACCCAGGCACCTTGGACACTTTAACCTCTTAAAGACCTTTTGATATGTATGAAAGACTTTTAAAAGCACCCACATAGCCAGTGATACAATCCAGATATTTTTTGGTCTTTAACTTCTCACATGGACATTTGTTAAAAACGACAACAAAGCTTTCCTCTTTATTGTTAATATAAATTAGAACATAACTGGAGCTAACATATGTAGGATTCCTGAAAACCATTTGCAAATAGAGACTAAATACAACATATCTAAATCAACATGATATGAGTTTCCATTAAAACTTTTTCAAGTGTGCTTCATTCTGATAAGTATGTCCCATGCCCTATTACATTTTTTTTTCCTAAACAGAGACCGTGAGCTGGGTAGTAGTTTTTAGCTTAAACTAATTTATTGTTTAAACCATCAGATTTTCCAGATTTTCAAGCAGTTTTGATATTGTATTGGCCTCCCTTTTGTATGCACTATTTTCCTCCGCATACCTAATCA
Source organism: Leopardus geoffroyi (assembly GCF_018350155.1). Classification (NCBI taxonomy): domain Eukaryota; kingdom Metazoa; phylum Chordata; class Mammalia; order Carnivora; family Felidae; genus Leopardus; species Leopardus geoffroyi. The sequence continues at coordinate 75,071,151 of NC_059328.1, forward strand.
GAATTCCTATAAGTTTAAAAGCTTTTTGTATTTGTTACTTATATTTACATGTGATATATAAAATTAAAATTATTATCAATACTCTATCCCTAGAAATATGTACAGTTTGAAGTCTTTTTCTGTGGCAAAAAAAATGAGGGACTATAATGCTTTGTGTTCAGTATAACTGAGGATTCTATTTTAAAGTACTTATAGTAGCATGGTGTAGGTTAAAAGAAGTCTAGGACTGGCAATTATATTTAGGTTCTGGTCTTCATCTCTGCCACTAAGTAAAATAATGTTGCCATGCTCCCTATTAGTTAAGTCAATTATGGCTTATTTTCATTCACATATATTAAGAGTCAGGCTAGACATTTTAATTTTTTTTATTTAAAATTTTTTTATGTTTATTTATTTTTGAGAGACAGAGAGACAGACTGCGAGCGGAAAAGGGGCAGAGAGAAAGGGAGACACAGAATCCAAAGCAGCCTCTAGGCTCTGAGCTGTCATTCATTCATTCATTCATTCATTTAGTAGGTTTCACGCCCAGGGCAGAGCCCAATGCCTGACTTGAACTCACAACCTGAGATCAACAGTCTGCTGCTTAACCGAATGAGCAACCCAGGTGCCCAATAGGTAACTTTTTTTTTTTAAGATTTTATTTTTAAGTAATCTCTACACCCAACCTGGGGTTCAAACTTACAATCCTGAGAGTTGCATGCTCTACCACTAAGCCAGCCAGGCACTCTCTTACATAGGTAATTTTTAATTCCACCATTAAGCACCAACTATGTGCATGTCGGCCATGTCAAATCCATTCAAGAGCAAGACAACGCAAAAATAAGCAAAATATATCTGCATGCATTTAATGCCACTGAGTCGTACATTTAACACTGTTCAAATGGTAAATTTTATGTTATGTATATTTTAACACCCTAACATTATATATGTGTATGCATATCTGAATACAGTGCTCCCCTAACATGTTGTGCCTACCATTTAAAACTGCCTCATATTTATTGGACACAAGTCTTTCTCCAAAGAATTTAATCACTCCAGGAACAAGGACTGTCTTAATCTTAGCTGTAACTCCAGGGCCTGTAACACTGGCTCTTAGTTACAAGGAAGGGCAATTATCTCTTGGCTTTTCCAAGTGTTGCTATTGCATATATTTTAATTATCATTTCAATCAAAGAAATGCATTAAACACATAAGATGTTGTAAAATTTTAAAATACACACTAGAAAAAAATTTCTTATCACATATTATGAGTTGGAGTTCAGAAACTCATAGTGGTCATTAAACTCTATCTTCAACAAATGTTTGTCAAATTAATGCAGGAGACTTGAGAAGACAAAAAGATAAACACAAGTCCTAGCATTAGCCCAGCAGAACTCACATGGAGTGTAAGATAAATACATAATATTCTACTTCCTAAGAAGTATGCCTATTATGCGTTTCAAGTAGCTATCTCACTAAATAACCCCTAACATTCTCCAAGTAGCTTTTAACAAAGCCACTGTATTCCAGTCTCAATCTAAAGTTAGGCAGCTGCCTAGAATATCCAGGCTGAATATTTTGCTGAGACAAAACAAAAGCTACCTGTTGGAGACTTTATTGACATTCCCAAATACTACACTGTCATTTTCTTAAACGAAAACGTACACTACTTAGCTATGTTACTCATAGGTTAGCTTGGATGTTTACTGCATCCAAAGTTGGCCTTTTTTCCAATTCGCGGGGATGATCTGCCCCCACTTTCTTCAGTTTATATTCAAGAATTAATCAGATTCTGCACTTAGTGGAGTTCCACAGCCCAAACCATAGTAGTTCAGCCCTTGGGAAAAGGGCATCTTAAAGTCTGTGGGTTAAGGACTGCCAGAGATACCGAGCGCTTACATTTCTTGAAAAGTACAAACCACACCCCAGTTTAGCTAGCTGTGCACCTTACTGGTCAGATTGGCGCGCTGGGGGTGGGAGAGAGAAAAAGGCAAGATTAGCAGCTTGGGTCGATAAGGGGCAGGAGAATAGATAAAATTTGAGCCCCGAAACTCTTTTAAGTACAGAGGTTAGAAAGGCGCTCGTTTAACGTTAGGCCTAAACTTCAACAAGAAAAAAGAAGTGGCGCTGGGGGGAAAAGCTCCCAAGTTATACTGTTCACCGTGGGGCCGTTAAACGCAGCAGAAAAGCGGGCGTGTTTTTTCTTCGTCTTCCCGCCTCCCAAGAGACACGAGCCCAGTCCTTTCCCCTGGTTTTCACCCCGGCGGGGTCCAATGGCTGCCGCCGCCGCGTAGCCGGGTCGGAAAGCGCCCCGCCCCCCGCGATGCTCCCGCCCTCGGGGTCCTCTCCGCCCCACCTCTCCCTCGCCACTGGAGGTAGCGGCCGCGGCCGTCACGTGTTCTGGCAGCCGCCAAGTGAGGCCGCTTTTGCGACGCAGTGACAGCCAAATGGTGCGACAGGAGGAGCTGCAGCTGCGGCCGCAGCGCCCCGCAAGGAGAAGCTTGAGGCGGCTCCTGGCGTCACCCAGAGGGAGCGACTGAACGAACAAAATCCGGCGCGGGCGGGCGGCGGCGGCGGCGGGCGGGCGGCGAGGGGGAGCCCGCTCCGAGTGCCTTCGCTCCCCGCCGCGCTCCATGAACCGGGCGAAATAAGCCGCGCCTCCAGAAGGGGCTGCGCCTCCATGAATCCCTAGCTTTTTTTTCTTTCGCTCCCCGCTCCTCACCCCCCACCCCGCGTCCCGTCCCGCCTTCTCCCTTCGCCAGCCGCGGCCGCGGCCAGGTGCGGAGTCCAGAGCGGAGCGCAATGGCGTCCAACCCCGAACGGGGGGAGATTCTGCTCACAGAGTTGCAGGTAAGGGCCGCGGCCCGGGCGGGAGGCGCTGGCGGAGAGAGGGAGAAAGTCTGGCGAGGGGTCGGGGGCCCAGGGACGCCGTGCGGCCGCCGCGCCCCTAGCCCGCTAAGTGCGGAAACTCGGGGATGTCACTCGGGAACCGCTTCCTTCGGGAGCCGGACTCTCTTCCCCCGCCAGAGCTCTGGCCTGCCACCCCTTTAATTTGACTCTGCCTGCCAGTGGGACCCCATCTGTGTCGGCTGTCTGCAGCCGGAGTCTGCTCCCACCCGGTCCCCGGAGCGGCCAGCTCACCGCCCCCTCCCTGGTGTCAGAGCCGCTCGCGGACGCCCCTGCAGCCCCCTCCCTCCGCCCGGCCAGGCCCCGCCCCGCCTTTCCCTCGTACACCGCTCCTTAAACTCCTTTGAATGACTCCCAAGCTGTTTTCTCGTCCCTCCCCTTCCCCTCAGACTCCGCACAAAGAGCGCCCCCATAACTTCCAGCCCCTGGACAAGTTTTAAAAAAACAAAACAAAACAAAAAACCGTGTCTCACTAAATGCTTGCCTAACTTCACTAGCCCTCTTCAGGTGACCGCCGAATTTCTTGAATATGAAGGCTGCCCTTCCCCCCCCCCCCCCTTTTCTTTCTTTTCCTTTTCTTTCTTTCTTTTTTTATTAACCAGATGATAGCTGTATGGTCCTCTTGTCTACTGCTCCCTACTCAGATCTGGAAACTTAGATGCTGATGCTTTTCAGGCTTTCATTTTCCCTCCCGTTTGAACACCAGAGAAAGAGCTACAGAAGTTGTTTACAAATGAGCAAGCAGTGGGCTAAGGGAAAGTGTTGGGCACCACATGTCTGCAGGAGACGAGGACAAAATAGATCCCTTCGTTACTTAAGTCTATGTCGAGTAGCAGTATCATTGTTTTCCATTTACGGCTAGATATTTAATGATGTAGGCACGATTTTTGTCCTTAAGTCTGTGATGTACAGGGGTACCTACACTACTGTGTTGAGTTTATTTTTTATTACTTTGGAGTTTTCCAGAGACGTTCACATTTGCCTTAAAATTTTGTGCTTGTTTTTGACCTAAGATTTATTTTGATTTGTTTTGCTATAGACCTCTTCTAGCTATTTGCTATTCGATTATTGGAGATAGGACTTAGAAGAAAAATATACTTACATTTCTTTTTGTGCGTTGAGCATTTAATTCTTTTAAAAAGATTGAATCTAGATCCTGAAGGGTTGGTTCTTGATGATGCCAAAATTGAGTATTGCAACTGCTTCTAAATTTTTTGCTGTTTAAATATATTTTTCAATAGATCCCTTTATAAGCTTGGTTTGTTGTTAAGCTAAATGTAAGTTTGAAGGCATTGTTGTAATATTCGATATTTCCTGAACGAAAGTAGAGATTTCAACAAGGTGTACTAGTGCAGGGTTGCAAATTTGGAATCCTTTGAATCAGCTTTGAATTTCCTGTCTTTGGACATGTTGCTATGTAGTATTCCAGTTACTCTTAGCCTTTTTTTTTTTTTTTTTAATTTTTTTTTTCAACGTTTATTTATTTTTGGGACAGAGAGAGACAGAGCATGAACGGGGGAGGGGCAGAGAGAGAGGGAGACACAGAATCGGAAACAGGCTCCAGGCTCTGAGCCATCAGCCCAGAGCCCGACGCGGGGCTCGAACTCACGGACCGCGAGATCGTGACCTGGCTGAAGTCGGACGCTTAACCGACTGCGCCACCCAGGCGCCCCATTCTTAGCCTTTTATAAGGTGTTACAGCATACCATATTTGCTAAATGAATGGAATTTATTTTTTTATTACTTCACATAAGGTTTCTAAATGAAGTTTGTTTGAGGCATGTTGGAAATGCTTTCTACTGTCTGGTCTTGAAATATGAAAAGCATACTTTGGTTCTGACTGGGAAAAATCCATGAAAATGGACAGGAGCATTTTTCTTTGAATGGAGTTTCTTCAGAATTATAAAGTGTTTGGCATCCTTATTTGTATTTTATAGAAAGTTGTCATAGAATACACTCATTTTGGCACTTGACCTGAAAATATATTTTCATGTGTATTAAAATATAACAGGGATTTTTAATAAGATCAATTTTGACAAGGAAGCAAGTCAAAAAGATGAGAAATTTTAAATATGACTATTTAAAAAATGGGATCAAAGTAGGGGAACAGCTAAAGTTAGACTTTAAAAAAAAAAAAAGTCTCTTCCAGAAAAAGAATGGATTTTATATTGTTACCTTATGAGTTGACAAGTATATCTAAAGCATTTTTATTGATGTATTTGACTCCCAGTTTGTTTTTGTTTTTAATTTTTTAAAGTTTTTTTATTTGAGAGAGAGACAGAGAGCGCAAGCATGAGCACAAGCAGGGGAGGAACAGAGATAGGGAGAGAGAGAGAGCCCCAAGCAGGCCCTGCACAGACAGTGCAGAGCCCCATGTGGGGCTCAAACCCATGAACTGTGAAATCATGACCTGAGCTGAAATCAAGACTCAGATACTTCAGCAACAGGTGCCCCTTGACTCCCAGTTTTAATAAAAGTTACTGCATATGAACTTTATTATGTGTGTTAAATTGAGAACATTATTTATATCAGCATGTAAGATAAATGTTGGCAAAATTTGCTTCACCAAGTACTGTATATCCATCTGTTCAGATGTTTTACTATTTCATTGGGTCATGGAATTAGTAGATAGTAGCCAAATATTTATCAAGTGTGTTTGGAGAACTAGTTTTTAAAAAGCATCTAAGTTGTTTGAATTTATTTAAATTGAGAAATTAATATGGAGTTCTTAATGCTTCTCTGACATACTGATTTTAAGTATTTAAATAATTATGTAGCAAATTTTAAACTGCTGTTTAGTAGTTAAAAACTGTTACTTTGCTATATCTTGTCTAGGGGAATACTTGCCTCTGAAAGTTACATGTTACAGTCTACTTTTAATGAAATTGATACTTATTTTTAGAAACATTGTATATCCAACATTTTAAAGTTATTTTTCAAATTATATTGCAGAATTTGAAATACTTTACTACTTGAGTTGGAATTGGCTTATTAATAACCCTTAGTTGTGGAAAAACAAAACCTGAAACCATAGTGTTTTTCCTTATTAATTATTGTAATATTTCTATGGAGTAATGTTTCTAACTCTTGCTAGTAATTTAGGAGGCTTATTTAACAAGGAATCATTAATGAAGTACACATAAACTTTGATGGCTAGAGGCTTCACTGTATAAAGAAGAATATTTACTATCATAAAAATAAAAAGGCTATTAAAAAATATAAACTTAATTGGCAGTTTCTAATTTTTATCTTGTATAACTAACTTGTTTTATCCTGTTCTCTTTATTTTTTATTTGAGGTAGTAACTTAGATATTTTTGGTGGGCCAAAGAAATTAAAGTTTATTTTTAAGGAAACTGGATTAATGAAAACTATATAAAGAACTCAAAATGAAAATATTGGCTACAAGGAAAAATGATTTCTGTGTTCTGTTGGTAGTCTGTAATTCAGCAGTGCTTTGTTGTTGGGAATAAGGTGTAATTGTCTACAAAAACTAACAGTACAAAATAACCTTTTTGCAGGTTTTCATCATTTAACGATTACCGTTTCTGGTGCAAGTTGTTGAATGTTTGCAGAAATCCTGCCTAAAGATTTTGCATTTCTCTGTAGTCTATCCATAAAATGAACTTTGCTTTAAAATTTTAAGCTCATGTGTAACCAAGCTATGTATTTGGCACTTAGTAGGCACACAATACATTAATAAGAAGACACCCTTCATTTGTCACCTACAATGAAATGTCTTTTGACTTTTCTAAGAGAAATTGACTATTGCCTAAGAAATTACTTAATTTTTTTAAATTTTCATTTCTAATCCCTTATCCCAACAATATTCCCTTGAAAAGTTCAGAAGAGATTTTTGCACTAGTTATACCTTTGTACAAATTTTACCCATTTGGTGGGAAATTGGGTGACATCTAAGTTTTGCAGTTATGTTGGAAAGTAGAAAGCCTCTCTGTTGGAAGAATAAAGATTTTAGGGTGGGTTGGAGGAATGCAGTATGAGAAAGTAAGCAGGATAGGTAAGATGAGTTTTATAATTCTTTTAAGTTATAAACATAATACATGTTCATTGTAGAAAATCTGGAAGTACAGAAAAGCACAAAGAAAATAAAAGGTGCTCATGGTTCTGTTACTCAGAGATAACTGACAAATTGTTCCAATTTATAAATCCCATGGCATTTTGATCAATTTCATGTTTCCACCCCTCCTTTTTAACTGAGGTAAATTTGATATACAATATTTTGTAACTTTAGGGCATACAGTGTATTGATTTAATATTTTTCCTCCCTTTATCCCACTTATTAGAATCTTATTTTTTTAAGTTTATTTATTTATTTTGAGAGAGTAAGTGAGCACATACATGCATGTGTGCACAAGCAGGGAAGGTGCAAAGAAGGAGAGAGAGAATCCCAAGCAGGCTCTGCACTGTACATGCAGGTCATGATCTTGTGGTTCCTGAGTTTGAGCCCCGCATTGGGCTCCATGCTGACAGCACAGAGCTTGCTTGGAATTCTCTCTCTCTTCGTCTCTCTTTGCCCTTCCCTGTACACTCACTCTCTCCCTCTCTCTCTCTCTCTCTCTCTCTCTCTCTCTCTCTCTCAAAATAAATAAACATTAAATAAAGAGAAGAGGTTTGAAGGATTTTAAGATAGAAGTAGCCATATGTTAAAATTTCCTGCCACTAGTTCTAGATACGTGGATCTTACTAGCTTCATTGACTATTTTACGTCAAAGTATTTTGATTTTGAGTCAGTACTGTGAGATACAGTTGAGGTAAAAGGTAAGTGAAGAGGGGCGCCTGGGTGGCGCAGTCGGTTAAGCGTCCGACTTCAGCCAGGTCACGATCTCGCGGTCCGTGAGTTCGAGCCCCGCGTCGGGCTCTGGGCTGATGGCTCAGAGCCTGGAGCCTGTTTCCGATTCTGTGTCTCCCTCTCTCTCTGCCCCTCCCCCGTTCATGCTCTGTCTCTCTCTGTCCCAAAAATAAATAAACGTTGAAAAAAATAAAAAAAAAAGCGAATAGAGGGGCGCCTGGTGGCTCAGTCGTTAAGCGTCCGACTTCAGCTCAGGTCACGATCTCGCAGTCCGTGAGTTCGAGCCCCGCGTCAGGCTCTGGGCTGATGGCTCAGAGCCTGGAGCCTGTTTCCGATTCTGTGTCTCCCTCTCTCTCTGCCCCTCCCCCGTTCATGCTCTGTCTCTCTCTGTCCCAAAAATAAATAAACGTTGAAAAAAAAATTAAAAAAAACAAAAAAAAAAGGTAAGTGAAGAAATACAGTATGGACATAGTAATAGGCAATAGTGATACATAGCATCAATTCTTTGAATAATAAATTGATACAATGTGGTTTTCCAGCTTAGATTTTATTATTGCCTCTTTGAATAAAATGCAGCGTACCTTATTGAATAAGGCATGTCTTTAAATAACTTACCAAATATTTACTACTTAGGTAAAAGTCTGTGTGCTGAAACTAGTGTTACGAAATGATGGGTTCCAAATGGATTATGTTTTTCTGTCATCTCTAGTATAATGCAGACTATTTCTAGTCTTGTACAACTCATCTTCACATATGATCCCTGTTAAAATGGAGAGGTAGAGGGGCACCTTCTGGGCGTTGTCTGTTTACCTCAGGGCTTTGCATCTTATACCTTGGGCTCTTCTCTTTTTGCTTTTCACATTTGGCAACAGTAGATTTTTATGCCTTTTATCAGGTTATTCCTGTGTGCCCCCTTTTAAACAAAAAAAGAGTGGAGTAGTAGTTTGTAAAGATAAGTATCACTTTAAACAATGTTACTTCCAGATGTATGCATGATGTTTAAATAGAATGGTTAATTCTGCATCATTTCCTTGTAAGATGTACTGTGTCGAACAATTATCAAATGTCCGCTCTATTTCAAAAACCTATTTTACTCTATAAAAAAGTCATATAACACTTAATGATTAACTTTGATATACATCAGATATAATGTGATTAACTTTGATATACATCAGAGTTCAAAGTTGGCAGCAAAGTTGGAAAGTAGTTAAAAGCGTTAAAAAGATATTTAAAATTTCAAATGGGAAAACATACTAATGAAAAAGTAGCTTCTAATATCTTAGAGAAGAAGAAATAGAAAACATTTATCTTGATATATGTCTAGTTTCTCTTAATTTTATCTAATAAAACCTTATTTGAAATTAGCTGTATGTCATATATGGTTTTTGCAATCTCACAAAGTAAACTGTGTAATATTACATATATATTATATGTTTAAAATGAAGAACAGAGGGGCACCTGGGTGGCTCAGTCGGTTAAGCCGCCTACTTCAGCTCAGGTCATGATCTCACAGTCTGTGGGTTCGAGCCCTGCATCGGGTTCTGTGCTGACAGCTCAGAGCCTGGAGCCTGCTTCAGATTCTGTGTCTCCCTCTCTTTCTGCTCCTCCCCCACTCATTCTCTCTCTCTCTCTCTCTCTCTCTCTCTCTCAAAAATGAATAAACATTTAAAAAAATCGAAATGAAGAATAGAAAAGCATGGGAGGAGTATATTTGATGATAAATACCTTAGATTTGAAGGTAAATGTTAGCGTCACATTATAAAGATGAACTGATACATAAGAATTACATAACATGGGGTGCCTAGGTGGCTCAGTTAATTGAGGGCCTGACTCAATTTCTGCTCAGGTCATAGTCCCAGGGTCATGGGACCAAGCCCTGCATCAGGCTCCATGCTGAGCATGGAACTTCCTTGAGATTCTCTCTCCCCCTCTGCCCCTCTTCCCCACTTGTGCATTCTCTCTCTCTCTAAACTTAAAAAAAAAATTACATAACGTATGTTATTAGGATCTATTTTAGAAACTTGGAGGTGGTTTGCTTTTTCTAATTAAAGCTTTGCTTCCCTGACTCACAAATACCTTAACTTGTTGGAAAATTGTGATAGAATTTGGAATTTATTTTAGATTATCCAAGACATACTTACATGTCTAAATATCATACATATATTTGTTAAATATTATGTTTTACACACTAATCATATTATTTTCCTTTTCCTGTAGTTGCTACCTTAGTGACTCTCTAAGGAGGTGCTTGTTTTGCCTGTTTAAGAATTTTCATTGAACAAATTTCTTTAAATTTGTTTTTTTTTTTTTTTCTTTTATTAAACGTTAGGTACACTTCATTGGATTAATTATCCATCTGTTTATCATTATAATATGCACCCAGGGACCACCACTCACTCCCCACCTCCCCTAGAAGCTAGGAACTTAAGCTACATGTGGTTTTTCTCCATTCCACCCCCTATCTTCACCTTCTTGTTAACTGAGGTAAAGATCATCTTGAGTCCTGTGTTCATTCTCTTCCTTTATATTTAGTTTTGCTAGATATATAATTTGAAAAGATGTCTTTAGTTTTAATTGTGTTTGTATAATTGTGTTGAATGTAATCTTTCTTAACTTGATTTTTCACCTGTGACTGCTGATTTATTCATATTGCATGTTGCTGTAGTCAGTCGTTTTAATTGCTGTGTAATATTTCACTGAGTAAAGTACTCATCAACTTTTCCCTTGTTGAATATTTGAATACTTACTCTCCCTTGTTGAGCAGTTAGTTACTTTCCAGTTTTTGTAGCGGTGACCAGTGTTACTTTGGAAATTCTGTGCATTTTTCCTATTGTATACATATAAGAGTTTCTATTCATTATATACATGAAGGTAGAATTGCCATCTCACAGGGTAAGTGAATGCCCAACTTCCAGTGTGATTGTACCAATTTATGTTCATATCAGCAATATATTGAGATGAAAGGACCTTTGATTATCCATCTTCTCTGACATTTGATATTGTCTTTTAATTTTTACAAGTCAGAAGAGTGTAAAATGCTGTTTCATTGTCATCTTGATTGTATTTTCCAGATCATCACTAATGTAGAACATTTCTTTTTATGTTTACTGGCCCTTTATGTTTCGTTTTCAGTGAAATTCCTATTCATGTCTCTTGCCTATTTTTCTGTTTTTCTTACTGATTTATAGAAACTCTTTATTTTCTTCACATTAATCCTTTGTGTATATTGTGAATGTCTTCTCTCAGTTTGTAACTTGTCTTTTCACTCTCTTTCAGGGAGTTTGTGGGAGGGACAATTTTAAATGTTTTACCTTTTTGGCAAATATTTAGAATAATTTACATCATTGTGATCAGCAAGGCTGTACTTAATATCTTATTCTGGATTTGGTATAGAAAGGGTAAAGTTATACAGTTTTGACCTTTGGTTCACAAACTGTCCAAATGAACAACCATAGAAAGTTGTATCATATAAAATGTTGTATCACATACTAAGGACTCAAAAGTTAGTTGAGTCAATTAAAGAATAAATTCATGACCAAAAAAAGTAGGGAAAATTATATATGTAAATAGTTTATCAGCTGCTGGTTTTTCCCATTCCATACATATCTCTTCCGTACAAACTATTATTAATTATTAATATTTTTTCTTTAAAGAATAAGCTGGACAGTTATGTGCATAGCTTGTTAATAAACTGCTGGAGTTGATCTAATGCCGGAGTTGATTTAATGCTGGATATAAAAAAATTATTGCAGAATTTACTGGTATTTACAAACCTGGAATCTTTTTTTTTTTTTTTTTTTTTGAGAGAGAGAGAGAGAGAGAGAGAGCATGCAGGAGCAAGTAGGGGAGGGGCAGAGGGAAAAGGAGAGAGAGAATCTCAAGCAGGCTCCACGCTCAGTGCAGAGCTAGACCCTGGGCTTGATCTCCTGACTGTGAGATCATGACCTGAACCAAAATCAAGAGTCAGACACTCAATTGACTGAGCCACTCAGGGACCTCTACAAACCTGGATTTTTTTTTTTTAAGTTTATTTATTTATTTTGAGGCAGGGAGGGGCAGAGGGAGAGAGAGCGAGTCCCAAGCAGGTGCTCCACACTGTCAGGGAGGAGCCCAGTATGGGGCTCAAACTCATGAACCATGAGATCATGACCTGAGCCAGAGTCTGAACCTCAACTGACTGAGCCACCCAGGAGCCCCCAGACCTGGAATCTTAAATGCACTTCTTGTCACTGCTGTGGTATCTTTTGATGGAAAAAAAAAAAAAAGGCTTAGTTTTAATTTTAGTCAAATTTGTCAATCTTTTATTATAATTGCTTTTTGTGTAAGAAACTATTCCTTACTTTGGATCTAACAGTCACCTATTTTTCTACTATGAGTTGTGGAGTTTTGTTTTTTATATTTAAGTCCATACATCTGGAGTTGATTTTTGAATACAGAGTAAAATAAAGGTCTGAGTTATTTTTTAATTTTTAAAATATGAAATATATATCAATATTTCTTGTAATGTAAATTTACAATAGAACATTTTTCAGTTTTTGCAGCAGAAACATTTCTGAATAGCCTTATTTAATTTTTGCAAGCTGTAAGTTAAGGGTACATCCATACTAGGTCATGTGATGAATTATACTTGAAGTTATCCTTATCTAAATCATTAGATAAGTACCAGCTTATGGTTTTTCTGTTTCTTGTTATATCCTCTGAAGCAGTAAGACCCTTGATTTACCTCTTAATTCTGCATCACATTCCCCAGTTGTGGCTTAAACCTTCTATATTTTCTCAAGTCTGATCTATTCCTGCTGCTTTGTTCTCAGCAAATGACTCACCTAGTCACTGCCTCTACTAAGTGATACATAGTATTTAATAATCTGAGTTTCCCCAACTTTTCTTCTCTTCTAAGATTTCTTACTCAGTTCTAAGGAAAAATTGACCTCTCTAAGGCTATAATTTCCTAGACTTCTGCTTCTTTTGGAATATCATTCCATTCTTTGCAGGATGGGGCTTTCATTCTCCCCTTTTTTCCTAGAAATAAGTTCACATCTCTCCTTTAAGAAAATGCTTTTTTAAAATACTGTTTTCCCCTCAAGCTTCTTTTAATTTTCACATTCCTTAAAGGAAATTTCTTAGCTGTGTTTATTTTATGCCACTTATTTCTAAACTTTTAAAAATATTACATCTGTCCCAATTTTTCTGTTGAAATTCTTCTCTTAAAAGCATCAGTGACCTTCTACTTCCTCTAGTCTTTTGGGGCAATTGATACTGCTTTAGCATCCTGAAACTCTCTTGTTTAAACTAAACTTTGTGGACCCTGTACAATATTGGCTACTTTCCTTCATCATAATCTGCCTATATTTGTTACTATTGCTTTTCTTTTAATAACTCCCTCCCTAGTTTAAATGTTCTGCTTGTTTCTAGCCTGTTTTTCCTCTACTGTACTCTTTAGATTAACCACCAGAATTAATCACCTTGTTTTGTCAAGGTTGCAGGGAATAGAAAGCCATTTAAATTAGCTTAAACAATAATTGGATTCATTGGAAGGCTACAGGGACATCGCACTTAACCCAAAGGTGGGATATATAGCCATGTCCCATGAGTACTGAACAGGAAACTAAAGGCTTCCTTTTCTAGGGCTACATGTTCTCATATCTCTTCTTAAGTATGTGCATTGCTTTATATTTCCTGTATACTGGTTTTCTTTCATGTGGTCCCCAAAAGGCACTCCCAACTTCTGAATTTCCATGAACTCTGTAAATCTAATATCTACAGTTACTTGACTCATTTATTCTGTGCCACAATTCTAAATTCTTAATGAGGAAATTTGATTGACCCCATATAGAACATGTACACCTGATCTGGTCAACTATGGCAATGGAGGGATGGAGTTCTCAGCACTGATAAGTGCAATATGACTGCAGGGACTCTTCTGTGAGTTAGAAATAGGGGCTGTTCTCTAAGAAGGGACTGTAGGTTAGAAAGCACTTTTCTGTTTAAGCCCTTTTAGTTACTTCCCATTAATTATATAATAAAATATAACAGACCTTCCATCATCCAGCTATTCTCAGTCTTTTCAGAGTTTTCTCCCCATATGTTATTCTGTCGTATTAAACTATTTGCAGTTCTTGGAATGACACTGCTTTATACCTCTGACTCTTTGTATTTACTGTTTCTGACTTTAAGAATAGTAGTATTGAGGCACCTGGATGGCTCAGTCAGTTGAGCATCCAACTCTTGAGTTTGGCTCAGGTCATGATCCCTGGATAATGGTATCAAGCCCTGCATCGTGCTCTGCCCTGTGCATGGAGCCTGAGATTCTCTCTTTCCCACTGCCCTCTCCCCAGCTCTATCTCTAAAAAAAAAAAAAAAAAAAAGCAGTATTGATCATCTGCCTGAAAACTTTTGACAAATTGGACACTGCTTAAAATTCTACCAAGAAAATTCTACATTCACTGAATGTATGAATATATTCATATCATATAATTAAGAGAAATTTTCTTTAAGATACATTTTTGATAAGTAAATTTAGTGATTGGTCATGTAGCATTTTGACCCATTGGTAAATTTGCCTCCTTCCCATTTTGCAGCTCCTGTTACTGAGTATATCACCCAATATAGGAGTTAATTGTTAAATTCTATGTGTGTCCCTCACTTTTTTTAAATTTTATTTTGAGGGGGGGAAGGGTAGAGAGAGAGAGGGGAAGAGAGAAAAATCTCAAACAGGCTCCATACCATAAACACAGAGCCTGAGGTAGGGCTTGATCTCATGAACTGTGAGATCATGACCTGAGCCAAAATCAAGAGTCGGACACTTAACCTACTGAGCCACCCAGCACCCTTGTCTCTCCCTTTCAGTATAAGAATTAGGTCTTACTCATCTTTATGTACTTAGCACCTGGCCTATAGCTTATGCTTGAATAAAATAAGTGACTGATTTCTGTGACTGATTCATAACTGATTTATTACATCTGACTTCTCTATATTTTTACATATTTTTTTTTCTTTTAAGTAGGTTCCATGCCCAGCACAGAGCCCAATGTGGGGCTTAAACTCATAACCCTGAAATCATGACCTGAGCTCAAGAGTCGGACCCTCAACCGACTGAGCCACCCAGGTGCCCCTCTATATTTTTTAAAGTTTACCATTCTTCTGGTTGCCTATGCTAGAAATCTGCTGGTCACTTTTATTTGACTACTGTCTCAGCCTCTTCAGTTGATTTTTCTAATTATGCAACTTGAATTCATTTATTACTTTGCTACTGTCCAAGTTTGGGCCCACATTATCATTTGGACAATACAGTATCTTCATATTCCACCTCTACCTCTTCAGTCTCATTCTGTTTTATTTAGATTATGTACCACTGCCAGATTCAATAGTTGTCTCCAGCACTCAGTGACTCCTTACTGCCTGAGAGATATAGCCCTAATTCCTTAGCTTAGCACTGAAGGCTGTCATTATTGTAGTTACAAATTACCTTTTAATCCTTGACTCTTTTCATTCAAGTAGCTTATTTTTCAGGCACTCCATGAGTAGTAATGTTTTTTTACCTATATATATTCTTTCTATATTCTATCTACTGGAATGCTTTTTTTTAAAGACCCAATTCAGATTCTCCTTTTTTCCCCTTACCCCTTGTCACGTGTAACCTGTCCTCAAAACTTAAGCAGGAAATTTTCTATCTCTTATTTATTTATTTATTTATTTTATTTATTTATTTTTTCAACGTTTATTTATTTTGGGGACAGAGAGAGACAGAGCATGAATGGGGGAGGGGCAGAGAGAGAGAGAGGGAGACACAGAATCGGAAACAGGCTCCAGGCTCTGAGCCATCAGCCCAGAGCCCGACGCGGGGCTCGAACTCACGGACCGCGAGATCGTGACCTGGCTGAAGTCGGACGCTTAACCGACTGCGCCACCCAGGCGCCCCTCTATCTCATATTTATTATATATTGCATTGCACTATAGTTGTTTGTATCCTACCTGATTTCTCTCTCCTTAGCTGAGTGCTTAAAATTATTGAGGATATCTTATAAATTATTATTTATAAACTTATTATTATAAATTATTGGGATATCTTATCTCTTTAGTCCTAAGCAGGGCAACTTGTTCATAGCAGCTACTTATTGTTATTGAATAAATAAGTCACATGTCTGAAAATCCTCAGGTTTTACATTTATTACTTTAAACTTTTCTCTGCTTTTGTTTTAGTATTTATGAAGAAGCGTAACCGCATCGCATCATTTTTCTTTAGATAAAGCTACTTGACAGGTACATAAGTTTATTTTCTTCAGTCATAATAATTGAGTTCGCCATCTCAGACTGAGAATTTTCTATTGGCAGAGTGACAGTGTCTTGATATAACTGAAGCAAAAGTATTAAAACTAATAAGCTTCATTATTAAAAACAAATTACAACTTCATATTGGTGTTTTATCGCTTAAGACAATTCTACTGAAGTAGAGCTATTATCTCCACTTTATAGGTAAGAGAGCTAAAGTTTAGAGAAGTTAAATAACTTCTCCATAGTCACATAATGAGCCTAAACCAAGATGAAATCCAGGTCTCACTGCCTTGAGAGCACAAATTCCTCTCAACCCACATACTGTAGTTCCTCTTTCTTTTGGCATTTTTCTGTGCTTCTTTTTATCCCAAATGCATCTCTACTCCAGTAATCACAGCATGTTAATAACCACTGGGTCAGGGACCAGTGCTGTTCATGATATTTTCACACTAAGGACAATGTATGAGTATGTATTCTGCTGTATATGTTGATATAAAATTGTGAATTTTTAACTAAAGGGGTGGACTGTCCTCCATTCTGAGATTTTACCATTCTACTTCTCTTTACTTCCTTTCTTGATGTCAAAAAGTACTATTTCTTAATAGGTGATGAAGATGGGATGCCTGGGTGGCTCAGTTGGTTAAGCCTCCCAACTCTTGATTTTGGTTCAGGTCATGATCTCACTGTTGGTGAGATCTAGCCCCATGCTGGGCTCTGGGCTCATAGCGCAAAGCCTACTTGCGATTCTCTCTCTCCCTCTCTTTCTGCCCTTCCCTTTCTCCTTCCCCACCCTCTCAAAATAAATAAATAAACTTTAAAATATGATGAAGATAATTGTAATGTCTTAACTGGCAATATAATAAATCAGTAACTATATATATATATATATATATATATATATATATATATATATGTGTGTGTGTGTGTGTGTGTATATAATCTGCCAAATTTCTTCTTGGAATTTACTAATCAGTAATTTCAAAGCCTAGTTAAAATCACTGGTCTAATAGGTAATTCAAGTTTTAGAATCCTATAAACCTAGGTTTAATTTTTCTTTTCTAATGTTTATTTTTGAGAGAGACAGAGTGTGAGTGTTGGAGGGGCAGAGAGAGAGGGAGACATAGAATCTGAAGTAGGCACCAGGCTCCAAGCCGTCAGCCCAGAACCCAAGGCAAGGCTTGAAGCCACAAACCATGAGATCATGACCTGAGCTGAAGTCAGATGCTTAACCGACTGAGCCACCCAGGTGCCCCATAAACCTAGGTTTAAATCTCATATTTAACACATGTTAGCTGTCTGGCTTGGTAAGTGTTATTTAGCAACATGAGACAAGTTTCCTTATAAGAATGGGGATAATTTCTGGCTCAGAAGGTTATTGTATTTGTTTTTAATTTTTGTTAATGTTTATTTTTGAGAGAGAGAGAGAGAGCATACACGTGAGTGAGGGAGGGGCAGATAGGAAGGGAGACAGAATCTGAAGCAGGCTCCAGGCTCCAAGCTGTCAGCACAGAGCCTGATGCAGGGCTCGAACCCACAAACCATGAAATCATGACCTGAGCTGAAGTTGGACACTTAACTGACTGAGCCACCCAGGCACCCCAGTATTTTTTTTTTTTAATAATGATGTACATTATACATAAAGTGCCTGGGATATAGTAAATAGTAACTCTAGTTTAATACTAGGCTAGTATTTAATACTAGGCTACTACTAATACTACTATTTAATACTAGGCTAGTATTTAATACTAGGCTAATACTAGTTTAAAACTAGTAACCCTAGTTTAATACTACACTGACAGCCTAGTTGAAGTTGGGTGTTAGGGACCTAGAGAGCTGGTCATGCTTCATAGGCTAATTGTTTTCCCTTCTTTCTTCTTTTGCATCATAGAGGGTATAATGAGGATAGCTATCTGCAAGTGTGTGTATTTCCGTGGTTGTCTTCATTTAAAATAACAGTATGCTGAAATTAGGTGGGTAAGAATAATTAAAGAAATCATAGGTTGATATATGATGAACTTCTACGATTGAGTTTTCATTTAAGAATCTGTGGTTTGGGGCTGCCTGGCTGGCTCAGTCAGTAGAGTATGTAAATCTTAATCTCAGGATCATAAGTTCAAGCCCCACATTGGGCATGGAGCCTACTTAAAAGTAAAAAGAAAATCTGTGGTGTGTTATTTGTCTTGCAAAAAATATGTGTTGCAAATATGGAGCTATAGACCAGTTATTTCATGAAACTGTTTAAGTTCAGATCCTTATTTTTTCTTTCTCAGAAGCTTTTGGACTTTTTATAAATTTGAACTAAGGTTATGCATCTGCAAAGTCCAGAATGGTCCTGCACATTTCAGCACTAGAGAAACAGATTTATGGTAATATACTTCTGAATATTAATAATAATACCAACTCTGTAGTTGAATATGCTTGAACTTTGTGTATATTATAGTAAATGTCCAATTGTTTATTGCTTATTGGTTAGCATAACTGACTTTCTATTTTGTTGCTATAGAAATCTTATCTTTGAACTCCGGTATCAGGAGGGTGTTCATTTTAGTATAAATTGTTGTTCTGGTACATGTTTTCATTGTATTAAAACCTCCTGGGGCGCCTGGGTGGCTCATTCGGTTAAGCGGCCGACTTCGGCTCAGGTCATGATCTCGCGGTCCGTGAGTTCGAGCCCCGCGTCGGGCTCTGTGCTGACAGCTCAGAGCCTGGAGCCTGTTTCAGATTCTGTGTCTCCCTCTCTCTGACCCTCCCCTGTTCATGCTCTGTCTCTCCCTGTCTCAAAAATAAATAAAACGTTAAAAAAAAAAAAAAAAACACCTCGTAAAACTCTATACAAAATCCTACAGTTAGTTTTGGTGTGTCTTTTCAAGGATGGTTGAGTAGCCAACAGGAACTTTAACTGTCAGATCTAAAGCAAAATTCTTGCTTTATCAAATCCCTAAAAACACTGTACTAAGTCTATAAAAAGGGAGTGGGGGAAGAGGGAATGGGGTAACTTTCCTTTTGCTCTCTTTGAGCAACCTCTTTGAGGTTGACAAAATGGTGGATAATTCTTTTAGTATAATATAATGGTAATTATAGAGAAGGAACCAGTTATAAAGGTACCTCATATAAAATAGTCATGTTGGGGCGCCTGGGTGTCTCAGTCGGTTGAGCGTCCGACTTCAGCTCAGGTCACGATCTCACGGTTCGTGAGTTCGAGCCCCGCGTCAGGCTCTGGGCTGATGGCTCAGAGCCTGGAGCCTGCTTCGGATTCTGTGTCTCCCTCTCTCTCTGCCCCTCCCCCATTCATGCTCTGTCTCTCTCTGTCTCAAAAACAAATAAACATTAAACAAAAAATAGAAAAAAAAGAATAGAGTCATGTTGAAAAACTATGAGTAGTGTTAGTAATATCACTCTATATGAAGCATTTTTGAATTATAAACCACCTTGACATGTATTATTTCTTTGATTCTTAAAATGACCCTTTGAGTTAGGAATGGGGAGGGATTGTTATACCCAGTTTTCAGGTGTTCATGTTTACTCAGCCAATGTCTGCTTTAACTGGAGCCCTTCTGACTCCTATTCCTTATTTTAGTACTCCACACAATTCTAGTTTTATTAACTTCATGGTGGTGGTTTTTTCTTTCTTTAGTATACCTAAAAAATAGTTAAACATTTTCAAAACTGTTAAAACTGAATGTGACAAATATCTTTTTTTCAAGGGAACTGAGAATGAGTATAAAAGGGAATATATAATTTGCCATCTAGTTGTAAGTATTCATGGTACAAATTTCTTTGTAGTATTTTTTTTTTTTTTACTTATTTTTTTTTAAGAGAGCGAGTGGGAGCAGAGGAGTGGGGGAGAGGGAGAGAAAGAGAGAGATTTTCAACACAGAGCCTGAGGCTTGAGCCCATGACCCTGGAATCATGACCTGAGCCAAAATCGAGAGTCACGTGCTCAACTGACTGAGCCAACCAGGCACCTCTGTAGTATTTTTATAATATAAAAATGCTGTATAGGTGTGGTGATTCCAGCAGAAGTAGTGTGTAACTTCTGGAGAGTTTATCGTGGTTTGAAGTGTATGTAAAATTTAAAAATCGCTTAAAGAAGCAATTACTTCTATAAATTAAAAGAGGTCAGTCATGTTACTCACAATATACACTTGCAAAGTGAGTATTTTATATGCATGAGATATTTCAGTGAACTGGAAAAATACTCATGTTTTATATCTTTTAAAGGAATAATATATTTCTCTCTGATGTTAAAGTTTAGTCTGCATTTATTTCTCATTTATGTCTGTTTATGGGGGTAAGGTGTTACAAATTAAAAAGGTGTTTAAAAAGCCTAAAAATAAACTTTGTTTTATAAGCCTTTTCCACTTGAGCATCTAGCAGCTTTCCTAAAATACTTTGCTGTAATATGTTAACACTCTTACTGATCATGGCAGTTAGGCCTAAATACATTCAGATAGATTTTTGAGGAAAAGGATGATCGCTTTTGTTTTTGTGTTCCACATTAATTTTATCCTTCTTTCTTGTGTGTGTTATTTTTTTTATTTATGGTGGTATTCTTATCCCTACCCTAGTTTTTCCTTGCTACGTTCTTGACAACCTGAGAGTTGTACTTTTATTATGCGCTTTCACTAAAATAGTCTTCTAAAGAAGTTAAAAATAACTGGACACAGTTAACAAATAACTGAATATATTTCTAGGTTTTGTTTTTCTTCTTGCTCAGTGTGTGACTTGTTCGAGGCCAGCTCTGTTGACAGTGCCTAAAACCAAATCAAACCAGACAACAAAACACCAAACACTCTGCAATTCAGCTTTTTGACTTTACTTTGTCTAGCCTTGTGACTTTTTAAAAGAGCTCCAATATACTCTGTCCAGCTTGATCCCGTAGAAGTAAAATCCTCAGATCTTGGTTATGGTGTGGTAATGCAGTACAGCTTGATTCATGGCAGGGTTCCTGTAACTTTTTCTCAGCAAATATAATGTTTCCTTCTCTGAGAAGCACTTTATTTCCTTTATTGTTGACTTTCTATTTCCAGTTAGCTGTTCTATCAGAGGTATTTATTTGGTCACATTGTGATGCTTAAGAATTGTTTTTGAATTATGGTAAAATATGCACATTTATCATCTTAACCATTTTTAAGTGTGCAGTTCTGTAGCATTATGTACATTAATCATGTTGTGCAACTATCATCACTATCTCCAGAATTCTTTTTATCTCAGCTGAAAATCTGGTCCCACTAAACACTAATGTTCCATTACCCCATTCCCCAGGTCCTGGCACACAGTATTCTGCTTTTTGTTTCCATGAATTTGACATGTAAGTGGAATTAAACAGTGTATGTCCTTTTGTGACTGGCCCATTTCACTTAGCATAATGTCTTCAAGATTGTTAGCTATGATTCCTTCCTTTTAAAGCCTGAATAATATTCCATATATGTATATACCACATTTTGTTTATCCACCAGTCCATCAGTGGATACTTGAGTTGCTTCCTTGTGGTGCTTTTCTTTTAATAAGGATAGCACTGTTGGAGGTTATTGTACCTAGTCATGATCATTTGATAGTCTGTGTTGTTCGATTCTGTAGCCACTAGCCACATGTAGCTATTAAAATTTAAATTAATTAAATATAAATAGAATTTAAAATTTAATTGTTCAGTCACACTAACCGCATTTTAAGTGCTCAGCCACACGTGGCTAGTGGCTGCCATATTGGGCAGCATTGATACATAGATCGTTTTGATCATCACGACAGTTTATTAAACAGCACTGGATAATGAATGCACAGGTCTATTTTAATACCTTGATTTTAGAGAAGATGGAAAGTCTCTTGTGGATTATAGAAATATATTTATATTTGAATAAGGAAATTTATTCTGTTTAGAAAATTATTAATGTCTGTTTAAAGACATTTTTACGGTGACTTCACAGGATTTTGTTCACACTAACTGGAACATGTTAAAAATATTTTGCCCTGGATGAATTTTAAATAAGCCAGTTTTTCAAGTGAAGTTAAGTGATGTCTTAGAAGTTTAATATATTAAAAATATATAAACTGTCATATGTGCCTGTATATATCAAAGATTTACAGAAAAGTAGTTTAAGTTTTAAGTCATATTTCGTGTCCATTATTCTCTTAGGAACATTTGTGCTATAGAACTTGAAGTTTAATTGATCTCAGGTGTAGAAGATAGCAAATGATTTGTAATAATTTGTCTGGGCTCTTCCTGTTGAGATCTTAAAACAACTTACCCTAGAAATTCTGTTTTATTTTTTTGATTTTTACTTTTTTGTTGTTGTTGACATATAACTGACATATAACATTGTATTAGTTTTAGGTGTAAAACATAATGATTTGATATGTGCACGTATTGTGAAATGATTACCACAGTAAGTTTAGTTAAACATCATCAACACATAGTTACAAATCTGTTTTTCCTGTGATAAGAACTTTTAAGATCTACTCCGCTGCTTTCAGATATTTCAAATATATACAGTACTGTTAACTGGAAATTCTGTATTCTTACTCACTTTTACTATCACTGAGATTAGATGAAGCTTTTTTTTTTTTTTCTGATAACCTCAAATGCCGTCTCAAAAACAGGAGGGGCATGTTGTGTGTGTATGTGTGTAGCATTCCCTATATCGCTCTGGATTGTATGTTTTTATTCATAACAATTTGTTGATCTATCACAAGATATTTTTAAATGTTTGAAACAGTTTTTGAACATGCTATGTTTCGAATTATTTTAACCTGGTAAAAATTGCTTGAGTTTGAGAAGGCATTTAAATCTAGCGTTTTTTAGGTAACTTAAGAAAGACTATTAAATCCTTGAGTATGTTATTTGAAAGACTTGAAGCCAAAAGAATAGAAGATCTTTTATTTCTAAGAATAATGGTTTATGCACTTCTTATCAAAAGTAAATACGAAATTGATCTAATCTCATTTTTGAAAATCTAATGAATTTTTCTATACTAAAACTTTTGACACTTGCATTAATTTAAAAACAATTTTCAGCTAGAACTGATATTAAAGAATAAAAAATTAGACTGTTGTTTGTTCTGATTTTATGGAAAAAGAAAGGAGTGATATTGTTAAGAACTCTGAAAGAGCTATCTTTTGGGGCTTAATTACTGGAGTTGAGTTAAGAAAGAATACCAGTTCATATTCCAGCTCTTTGGAAAATAGAAACTTTCGTTTTTCTGTTAGTAACTTGGCTTACTACAATTACAATTAATGAGCTGGTATAATAGTAAGTGACTGAAGCTGAGGAAAGTGAATAAGTTTTTAAAAATAGTTTAGTAGATACCATAAAAAACCTTCAATAACCAAGAGAGTAATGCAGATTTAAATGAAAGGAAAATTGTCCTCTCACTGTAGATTTTCTTCGATACAAATATCAGAAACAAAAAGCAAAGAGTTCAGGAAAAGTTACCAAACCAGAATTTCACAGTTCACTATTTGAATACTAACATTTTGTTTTTACCTGATGATACTTGCAGCAAGTTTTTTAAATATCTAGGCAAGGATATAATTTATTAATTCAGTCAATTGGAATGCCTGTTGTGTTCCTGCTATTGTAATCAAATAAGAGTAAATGAATTGTGATAGTATTGTAAAGTTAAAACAAACACATTTTTTTTCATTTCAGTAGTTCCCAGAGAAACTTTTTTATTCTGTTTCAAAAGTTGCACTATTAAGACTTGTCTTTGAGAAAGTCATTCTAAATGGTGATTAGTTCTTGTAATCTGGGCAATCTTATGATTGCCAACTAGACACTACATGAAAATTTCTTATTTACAACCTTTCATTTGCATAAAAAGAGTAGTTAAGGGCTTGCATTGTTGAAAGGATTATATATCAAAATGGAGCCATATAATTTTAAGTAACACTACCTACAGCTTTAGAAAACTGATCAAAATTAATTTTTATGTTACTTAGAAAAAATAATTTTTAAATGTCCATAAACTGTAGAGCAGAGGTCACAACTAACATGACTTCAGGGTCTAGACAAGTAACATAAATTAGTGGAACAGGTGAGTGTAAGGGACATACACATAGTGGGATTGGCAGTGACTCTGCATACAGGTAAGCAGGTATGTGTGTATAGTATATACACAGCAACATTGGACCTGGCCTCTACCCTTTAGAACACACTGTTCAATAATACTTCCTAGGATGATAGAAATTATATATGTGTATGTGTGTATGTATATACATATGTCCTTCTAGACTTACAGTGGTGATCATTTCTTAATGTCTATAAATTTTGAAACACTGTGTTATACACCTACTAATATAATATTGTATATCAACCACACTTCAGTTTTTAAAAAAGAAAGGTTATATATCCTTTTGGTAACTGTTTAATATGGTAGGTACTAGCCATATGTACATTGTGGCTAGTACAGCTGAGGAATTGACATTTGAATTTAATTTAATTTAAATTTAAATATACATAGCCACATGTGGTTAGTGATTACTGAACTGACAGTGGAGCTCTAGAAACTAAATTCAGTTGCTAAGATAATCCTTATTGTCCATTCTGAATTTTTTTGTATTAATAACCTGGGCCTGTTCTTTTAACCAAAATATTGAGGGAAAGCAACTCTAATATTTCACATTTCTTTATCCCAGAATGCTCAAGACAATGGCAGAAGTAATCCATGTATAATTCATATTTGAAATAATAGGGTACATGGGTTTATAATTTTTCCTGTATTTTACTTTTGATGCATTTTTACTTTTTTGTGTATTTGAAGGAAGGCCAGTTTATTAGACAGTATTAAGTAGTATCTAGGAACAAAACTGATTGCCATTTGGTTTCATGCAGTCCGTGACTAGCACTAACGCTGATTACCATCCTGGGGGGCGGGAGGACCCAAATTATTCATTATTAAGTGTTTCTTTGATACATAATGCCTTAGTGACATCCCATCGATCTGCAATGGCATCCTGCTTGTTATCCTCTAACTATGGTTTTTGTGGTTCAACCTGTCTAACCTGTAGTAGTTCTTTTGTTAATGTGAATAGAAATAAAGAAACTAGTTATGGGTATTAACTGATTTTTGTTACCTAACCTCACCCCTAATGGAATAAGTCATTTTATAAACTTTGTTCCACTTGGTAATAAAGAGTAAGATGGCTCAAATTCTTATGTGGCTATTTATCTTCCTTTGCTGCTTATACCAGTGGAAAAGTTGGTACTTCATTTTGGATTAGGTGACTTGATGTATTGTGATACAGTAATAAGTCATACTTCAAAATTACCAGTTCTGAATTGTGATTAACATGTAGTTTTATTAAATATTGAATCATATTATAATGCTTCATCAATGGGGGATGAAATATATTTTCCAAATTAATTAATCTTAATCCTTTAAATCTAGAACATTGATTTTTTTTAACATTGTTTTTGGAAATTACATTTATGTGGTATATTGTCACATTTTGCTCCCTGATTTACATAGAAAATTGGACTTTTTTTTGAGGTATATAGTACTTATTCCTGTACCAAATGGCCTTAGTGGTTAGAATGTTTATTTTTCTTCTTTTTTGATCCAGTATTCTTGTTTAGTATGTCAACTTGGAGCAGCCATTTTTCCATTCATTCAACAAGTATTTACTATCTTATATATTCAAACCATTATTCTGAGGCTTGGTAATATAATAATGATCAAAATATTTAATAGTGATCAAATGTACTTCCCTCTCTTATGGAACTTAAAATATGGAGAGGAAGATAGACATTAATTATACAAAGATATTGGGGCACCTGGGTGGCTCAGTCAGTTAAACGTCCGACTTCTGCTCATGATCTCGCAGTTTGTGAGTTCGAGCCCACATCGGGCTCTCTGCTGACAGCTCAGAGCCTGGAGCCTGCTTCGGATTCTGTGTCTCCTCTCTCTCTGCCCCTCCCCTGCTCATACTCTGTGTGTGTGTCTCTCTCTCAAAAATAAATAAACATTAAAAAAAATTATACCAAGATATTGGGACACCTCAAGGTTCCTGGATACTGAGAACTGCTGAACCAGGATAATAAAGGAAAAAAAGGAAGCCTACAATCCCAAATCATGATTAAAGCAAAAGTTGTTTATAGGATTCAAAAATGAATATAATGTAAACTTTGAGTTAAAATTAGAACCAATTACTATTTTGGAAACGAAACAGTGGAAGCACAGCTTAAGAATTTGCTATGGGTCTTAGCAAAACAGTGACAGACCATCAATTTAAGATTTCCTATTCATAAATTTTTAAAAAATTTTTTTAATGTTTGTTTATTTTTGAGAGAGAGAGAGAGAGCACGAGCAGGGTAGGGGCAGAGAAAGATCAAGACACAGAAACCGAAGTAGGCTCCAGACTCTGAGCTGTCAGAGGGGCTCGAACTCATGAACCATGAGATCATAACCTGAGCCAAAGTCAGACGCTTAACCAACTGAGCCACCCAGGCACCCTATCCTATTCATAATCTTTATTTCTCTCTTTTCTCTGTTGCCTTTAACATCCCACCTTTGCTTGATCATTCTAGGTATTTTTGGTTATGAAACACGTTTCTGTGTTGGAGGCATGTGAGAGCCTGAGATTTGCACACGCTATTAAAATAGAGATGATTTTCAATTCTAGTTTTGTTTTGTTTTGTTTTTTAATGTTTGTTTTTATTTTTTATTTTTTTTTTTCAATGTTTATTTATTTTTGGGACAGAGAGAGACAGAGCATGAATGGGGGAGGGGCAGAGAGAGAGGGAGACACAGAATCGGAAACAGGCTCCAGGCTCTGAGCCATCAGCCCAGAGCCTGACGCGGGGCTCGAACTCACGGACCGCGAGATCGTGACCTGGCTGAAGTCGGACGCTTAACCGACTGCGCCACCCAGGCGCCCCTAATGTTTGTTTTTAAAGAGAGCACAGCAAGTACAGCAGGGGAGGGGCAGAGAGAGGGAGAGAGAGAATCCCAAGCAGGCTTCTCACTATCACTGTAGAACCTGACATGGGGCTTGATCTCACAAACCAGGAGATCATGAGTTGAGCTGACATCAATAGTCGGATGCTTAACTGACTGAGCCACCAGGGTGCCCCTCAATTTTGATTGAGATATCATTTTTACCAATAGTAATACTAAATATGAGCTATGATTAGGGTGAAAAAATGATACCCATATTAATGAAGTAATTAAACCATAGGTATTTAAGTTATTGCTCTGGATATACAATGCATTTTAATAAAAAAATATATGTATTTGGAATGCTTTTATATATATATTTTTTAAGTTTATTTTCAGAGAGAGGGAGGGAGAATGAATGAGCCGGGGAGGGGCAGAGAGAGAGAGAGGAACAAAGAAAGGATCCAAAAGCAGGCTCTGTACTGACAGCAGAGAGCCCGATGCGGGGCTCAAACTCATGAGCTGTGAGATGACGACCTGAGCTGAAGCTGGATGTTTAACTGACTGAGCCACCTAGGCATCCTTGGAATACTTTTCAAATACTTTCAGAACAGTTTATAACTGCAGATAGAAATGTGATAATTTATAATTGTTCAGTAAGTAGATGAAATTTCCACAAGTTTCAAATCTATAGGAGTAAAATAAGATTTGAGGTTTGAATTTTGTTAATCAAAATTAGAGGAGGAAGAACTGTGTTTTATGTAATTTTCTGTCATTGCCCTCTACAGTTCTAATACAAACATGTATGAGTTCATTGACTTATAAAATTATTGTACTTGGTATACTTATATATGTGTAGGCTTGGTAAGAGAAATGGAAATAATGTGGTGAAATCATTTTTAACCTGTTTCGTAAGGCCTTCTTAGTTTTATTGAGACAAGTAACTTTTGGGGCACCTGGGTGGCTCAGTTGGTCAAAATGTCTGACTCTTGATCCTCAGGGTCATGAGTTCAAGCCCTGTGTTGGGCTCCACGCTGGGCATGAAGCCTATTTAAAACAACAAAAAAAAAAATGAGTAAATTTTTGTGACACATTACTGGTTTAAAAATTATTTCTGTTTTAGGGGCACCTGGGTGGCTCAGTCGGTTAAGCATCCAACTGCAGATCTGGCATACAGGGCCTGTTTGGGACTCTTTTCTCTCTGTCTCTCCCTCATGTGCATGTGTGCTCTCTCTCAAAAATAAATAAACTTTGGGGCGCCTGGGTGGCTCAAGTCGATTAAGCATCTGTCAGGTCATGATCTCATGGCTGGTGAGTTCAAGCTTTGGTGAGCTGACAGCTCTTAGCCTGGAGCCTACTTTTGATTCTGTGTCTCCCTCTCTCTTTGCCCCTCCCCTGCTCACGTTCTGTCTTTCTCCTTCAAAAATAAACATTAAAGTAAATTTTTAAAAATAATAAATTAATAAACTTAGAGGCGCATGGGTGGCTCAGTTGGTTAAGCATCTGACTTCAGTTCAGGTTGTGATCTCACGGTTCATGAGTTTGAGCTCAGAGAGAGTTCCACTTCTCTCTCTCTTTTTTTCCTTTTCTGGCCCTCATGGGATTCTCTCTTCTTTCTCTGTACTTCGCTCACTTGTGCCCCCCCCCCCAATAAATGAATAAACTTAAATAAAAACTATTTCTGTTTTACACATATATTTTAGTGATATTTTGTGAGCTTAAAAATCACATTTTTCAAGGTAATAGGATTATAGTTTTTAAATAAGTTACTAAAGTAGATACACTGTGAACTTCGATCTCAGCCACCAATTTATCAGAAGTGTGGCTTAATCTTTGTATCATCAATGTCTAGAATAGGACTTCACACATAGTAATATTTAATAAATTGTTGCTGAATGAAATAATTTTTAAAAGCAAACCCGTATGCTAAGGTATAGGACAGAAGATAGATCAGAGTATATGTCAAAAGCTGGATTATCATTGGTATCTGATCAGGCTACTGTAGGTTACTTCCACCCATTCCCATATATGGTTTTGTAGTACCTCATAGAATATGACCTTTGTAGGAGGAATGTGCTTGCAATTATGATTATTATATTGGTGATATAATTATTTTATGGTTATATAATTATACTACTATAAAATTTGTGAAGAGAATTAAATACACCATATTCTGAATTGTTAAGAATGTAATGTGTAGGATTCCTTCAGATGGGTAATAATCAGAGTTTGTTATAAATTTTTAAAAACACCATATTAATATAATATAGCATGAAATGTATTTTATTTTTTTTTAATTAAATTTTTTTTTTTTATTTTGAGAGAGAGAGAGAATGCAAGCAGGGAAGGGGCAGAGAGAGAGGGAGACACAGAATCCGAAGCAGGCTCCAAGCTCTGAGCTGTCAGCACAGATCCCAATGCGGGGCTCGAACCCATGAACCGTGAGACCATGACCTGAGCTGAAGTCAGAGACTTAACCGACTGAGCCACCCAGGTGCCCCCTAATGTAAAGTATTTTAAATTAAGGCTAAGTCAGGATCCACTTAAGACACCAACATGGGCAGATTTCACTTGACCCTTAATATATTTGTGCCATCTTAATTGTTTTATTGTGATATATTAATATTTGTGGACACCAACTTTCCAATAAGAGGAAAAAATTAATGTGATATTACTAAGAATTTAATTAAATAATAGCTAGGAGACTTTATTTTTAGGAATTCTAGAAGAAGCTTGTATATAATTTGGGGCATAAATTTAAATATACTTAATACTTCTTACAAGTTGAAATATACCCAGTAACATGGCATTTCAACTTGAAAATTCTTTTTTAAAAAAAATATTATTGAAATATAACTGACATGCAGTGTTATGTTTCAGGTGTATGACATTGGTTCAATTCTGTACATTACTCAGTGTTCACCACAATTAAGTGTAGTTACCATCTGTCACAACTTCATTACAGTAGTACTATTTCCTATGCTGTAGTTTTCATCTCTATGATTTATTTATTTTGTAAGTGGAATTTTTTATCTCTTAACTCCCTTTATTTCACCCATCCCCCCCACCCACTTCCTCTGTGGCAACCAGAGAGCAACCATTTTGCTCTCTGTTTTTAAGAGTCTGTTTTTATTTGTTCAGTTGCTTTTTAGATTTCACATATCAGTGAAATCATATGGCATTTGCCTTTCTCTGCGTGACATTTCATTTAGCATAATACTATCTAGGTCCATCTATGTTGTCACAGATGGCAAGATCTCATTCTTTTTTTATGGATGAGTAGTATTCGTGTGTGTATGTGTGTGTGTAAAACACATCTTTATCCATTTATCTATTGATGAACACTTGGTTTGTTTCCATATCTTGGCTATTTGTAAATAACGCTGTAATAAACATAGGGATGTATGTATGTTTTTGATGAGTATTTTGTTTCTTGAGGTAAACGCCCAGTAGTGGAATTACTGGGTCTTATGGTATTTCTATTTTAATTTTTTGAGGAGCCTCCATATTATTTTCCACAGTGGTTGCACCAATTTACTGAACATTCTTAACATGTTTTCAAGAAAATGCGCTCTCAGAGTAGAACAGTTTTAAGAGGTTGAGAGGCCATTTATTTGTACCTGTAGTGTTGAAATTCCAGACAGAGGACTACTCTATGTTAGATGGCTTTCTGGGACTTCTACAGGTTTCTGTAACTACTTCCGCAATAATGAATCCAGTGTCTTTGCTATTAGACAGTTCTCTTTATTTATTTATTCATTCATTAATTCATTTATTCATTCATTTATTTGTGTGTGTGTGTTATTCCTTTCTTGTTTTGTTAAAAAATAATAATATAAGCATAACAAAAGATGTATAGAGGTTAATAAAACACTGTTATATTCACTCAGCTAAAGAAATAAAGATTACCAATGCAGTTGAAAGAGGATACGTCTTTAGCATTTCTTCCCCTCCCCACCCCTCCACCCCCAACTACTATATGTAGTATTTATCACTTCTACACCAGAAATTATTTCTTGATGAAATCTCTAGCTCTGAGATTCACTCTCATGGTAATTATAAATATTTTTCCTTGTGTCATCAGTGGACATGAAGGACAGTGGCAAGGTTGCACTCAGTTTCACATACCATATTTCTATCAAATTGCCCATGTAACACTTTATCACGCACTAAGTTTTAACTTGTTTCAACCAAGTCACTTGGCTCTTTTGTTTCTATTTGTAAATAGCTGTTAACTTTTCTTGCACTTAACTGGTTTTACTTCCACTGGGATGTTCTGTTGTATGGCCTATAGTTGATTGTTGCCTTCCCTACCTCCCAACTCTGAGTAACTGACAACTTGCTTCCTATTTCTTCAACCTAATCAGTAAATAAAACATTAAATGAGAGTCCCAAGTTTGATTTCCTCCTTCCTGCCTCTTCTCTCCTTCCTTTCTTTCTCCCTGTCTGTCCATCTATTCATTTGTCTGTTTGTAATCTTAGTTTGGTTGCCTTCTTTGTATATTTTCAAACAACAAAAGCATCTCTGGACTTTTCCTTTGTAATTGTTTCTCTTAGTATCTCTTTATTTAAACCCCCATTTCTTACTATGCTTGGAATAGATATGCTACTATGTTATCTATTTTGTTTATGTTTTATCATTTTAAAAATATTTAACACTCTAGTACATTGTAGGTTTGTGATATATCAGATGTTCTCAATTAAGCATGACACATAAAAAATTAACTTTGGTTCTGTCTTTTCTCCATTTTGATATTGTACTATCCCTTCCCAATTTTTTTGGCTCTATTTAGTGATAATGGTAATAATGTTGGCCCTCCTGGTAATTGAATAGGTGATAAATGCCAGAAACGGTGAAGATTTTGATGTTTTACTGATTTAATCACTTAAGTCCTTTGAGACAAAAACCTTTGTTCTTAGTTGTTCTGATATTCTTATAGTTTTCTTTCTTTGCTTTCTGTCATTAGAGTCTTTGCTTTCTGTCACAGTTCTCTGCCTCTGCCTGAGTCACTTCCCCACCTGTCTGCCTCAGTCTTATTGTCATCTTCACAACCAGAATTTCCACATTTTTCAGAAATGCCCTGTGTGGTGATAAAGCCCCTATTGAGAAGTACTGGCTAGGGGAAATGACTTAGTTCATGTTTAGAGATGAAAGAAAAATATAATGTATAAGTAACCCTTATTTTTTTTTTTTACTCTGTTTTTAAGAGCGTCAGTTAAAGTATAATGGTCACTAATAGGTGTATGAGATTATTCTTCTTATTTCTTATATTGTTAGGATCATGAACACAAAACAGAACTTGTATGTATTATCTCCTAGGAAGTTTAGGAATGGAAGAGAATCAGAATGAAGAAGATCCCTTGCTTTATCTTCAGAGGTGTGCAAACAAACAGAATCTAGGCAGTGAGGAAGATCTGTTTCTCTGGTCTTCCAGAGCCCTGCCTGTTATAATTTCTGAAGTTACTTATATTTTTAACATGGTTAATTTTTATTCCAGGAAGTTAATCAGGGTCTTATTGTGTGCCTTTTTGTGAATATGGTATATTTCCTAAAAAGTCTATGTTAGGCTCTTAAGAAATAGCTAACAGCTATTGGTTGACAAAAGGCTTGACATTTGTGGGTTCTGAACTTTGGGATGAACTTGGATGAACTTAGGGATCAGTGAACCCCCTGAAACTTCCTCCCACTCTGTGTTTGTGTATGTGTTGTGTTGCACATATGAAGCATTCTGAGAGTCTGTTGCTTTCATCAGGATCCCAGAGATTTGTAATCTGTGCCCCCCACCCCTTACCCCAACTCCACATACACAAAAAGTTTAAGAATCACTACTAGGGGAAAATTGATAAAATTGAACACTAAAATGGTGATTATATGTTGCTAGAAATACCAGTAGCTCTAGTACCTGTCACTTGATACAAGCCCTCTGCTCTGGTTTAGAATGCAGACAAGATAAAGTTATTTCTATTTTAAGCATATAAGGGTCTAAGAATTTGGAGTGTGAAGATAAAATAACAGGAAAATCAAGTAGTCATTAAGAAGACAGTTACTAACAAAATTCATATTTTGCTCACTGTATAATTTTCTTTTGTGTTTGAATATGCTTGTGACTTAATAGAAAAGAACAATTGTGACTGAAAGCTCTTTCCATATTATAAAATGTGAGGATTACTTTGATTTCTGACTGGAACTGTTTGTATTCCCAGTACTTTTTTTTCTTTTTGCCTGAAACTTTTTATATAACTAGCATTTTTTTTTATTAGGAAAGGGGTAGAATTTTGGGTTTGGATATGGGGGATTGTTAATCTAGCTATGGAAATTGAAGCACATTTTTTTTTAATCCTTAAAAATATTTATTGATTAGCTAGGATGTGGCAGACATGGTGCTAGGGACACAGCTGTGAACAGATATTTCATCTGCTTTTAGAGAGTTTAACTTATTGTGAAGCAGGGAAGACAAAGTAAGGTACGATAAGTAAGGATGTGATAGAAACAGGTATGGGTACTGTGGATCACCTCACAGGAGCACTCGGGCAATGATTGTAAATGGTGTTGTGTTTTTAACTTTGGTGTCTACCTGGTCATTGTGAATCCACAGAACTATGATTGATTTTTTTTTGAAATATGACTGATTTTTTTAAATATGAAGTTTATTGTCAAATTGGTTTCCATACAACACCCAGTGCTCATCCCAATAGGTGCCCTCCTCAATGCCCATCACCCACTTTCCCCTCCCTCCCACCCCTCCATCAACCCTCAGTTTATTCTCAGTTTTTAAGAGTCTCTTATGGTTTGGCTCCCTCCCTCTCACTCTCCTTTTTTTTTCTTTCCCCTCCCCCATGGTCTTCTGTTAAGTTTCTCAGGATCCACATAAGAGTGAAAACATATGGTGTCTGTCTTTCTCTGTATGACTTATTTCACTTAGCATAACACTCTCCAGTTCCATCCATGTTGCTACAAAAGGCCATGAAATATGACTGATTTTTGAGTGTTCTTGTAACCTGTAATATTGCTGAACTATTTTATTGTGGAAGTTTCTGGTAAATTTCATGGGATTTTTTTTTTTTTTTTAATGTAGATGACCATTTTATCTGTTAATAGGAACATTTTGGTTCATCCTTTCCAATCTGCATGCCCTTTATTGTCTTATTGAAGTGGTTAGAATGCCCAATACTGTGTTAAATAACATCGCTGAAAGCATATGTCCTTATCCTGATCCTGATCTTAGGTGAAAGCATTTAGTCATTCAGTTACATATGCTAGTTGTAAGTATTTGTAGAATCTCTCTATCAAGTTCAGGAAGTTCTCTATTCCGTATTTTTAATTATAAATGCCTGTTGAATTTTGTCAAATGCCTTTTCTGCATCAGCTGGTAGGATTATGTGATTTTTCATCTTTATTCTTTTGACATGGGGATTATATTGATGGATTTTTGAATATTGAACCAGTCTTCCATACAAGAATAAACCCTACTGGGTTATAATGTATAATTTTCTTCATTACTGGATTCAGTTTGCCTTTTTTTTTTTTTTTTTATGATTTTTTACATCTAAATTTATGGGAGAATTTTCTGTAAAGGATTGTCTAATAGTTACATTAGTTATATTACGTGAGTTTTGGTGGTTTATCCTTTTCAAGGAGTTGGTTGATTTCATCTAAGTTGTTGATTCAGATTGTAGATTTGATTTTAGTGTTTTCTTATTGTTTTTTTTTTTTTGTTTTGTTTTTTGTTTTTTTTTTTCAACGTTTATTTATTTTTGGGACAGAGAGAGACAGAGCATGAACGGGGGAGGGGCAGAGAGAGAGAGGGAGACACAGAATCGGAAACAGGCTCCAGGCTCTGAGCCATCAGCCCAGAGCCCGACACGGGGCTCGAACTCACGGACCGCGAGATCGTGACCTGGCTGAAGTCGGACGCTTAACCGACTGCGCCACCCAGGCGCCCCTCTTATTGTTTTTTTAATGGCTTAATATTTATAGTCACACTTGCTATTTTATTCCAGATATCGTACATTGTGTCTTTTTGACCTTTGTTAGTCTTGCTGGAGGTTTATCGATTTTATTGATCTTTTCAATTAACTTTTGTTTCATTGATTTTTTTTTCCCTCTGTCATTTTTAATATCATTGGTTTCTGCTCTTATTTTTTACCGTTTCCTTCTTTAACCTGCTTTTGGTATATTTTGTTCTTTTTTATTCCTTGAGGTGCAAGTTTGGCTACATCCCACACATTTTGTTACATTATATTTTCATTTTTATTCAGCTTTGTGTATTTTAAAAATTTCTTTGAAGACTTCTCTTTTGAACTATAGATTACTTAGAAGTGTATTTTTAGTTTGAGTGCTTAAAATTTTTCTTTCTGTTGACTAGCTTGATTCTTTTATGTGAACGTGCTTTTTATGTTTAAATTCTTTTAAATTTATTTAAGGTTTTTTTTTTAACTTTTTTTAAATGTTTATTTATTTTGAGAGAGAGAGAGAGTGAACAGGGGAGGGGAAGAGAGAGAGAAAAGAGAGAATCCCAAGCAGACTCTGTGCTGTCAGTACAGAGCCCGATGGAACACTCAAACTCATGAACCATGAGATTATGACCTGAGCCAAAATCAAGAGCTGGATGCTCAACTGACTGAGCCACACAGGTGCCCCTGTTTAGGTTTGTGTTATGACCCAGGTTCTGTTCTATTCTGGTGAATATTCTATGAGCACTTGAAAAGAATGTATTTTGTTCTTGTTAGATGGAGTAGTCTGTAACTGTTAATTAAATCTTGTTGATGGTGGTGTTTGGTTCTTCTGTCTTCTTGCTGGTTTTCAATCTTGTAGTTCTGTTTTGCTGAGAGGGGAGAGTTGAAATCCTCAGTTATAATTGTATATTTTTTCTGTTTTTCCTCTGGATTCTATCAGCTTTTGTTTCTTTTATTTTAAAGCTCTGATGTTTCCACATTTAACATTACTATGCCTTATTGGTGGATAGATCGTTTTATTGTTTTGTAAGGACTCTCTTCTAAAATCCCTGATAATCTTCTTCACTTTGAAGTCTGCTTCTACTGGTATTAATATAGCCACTGTTGCTCTTATTTTTGATAAGAGCATGGCATCCTTTTCATTCAGTCTACTTATGCCTTGATATTCAAAGTTAGGGTCTTATAAATAGCCTCTAGCCAGGTCATACTTGTTAATCCATTATGCCAATCTCTCTTTTTGAAATTTTTCATGTAGGCCCTTTACACTTAAAATTAATTACTGACACATGTAAGAGCGTAAGTCTGCTAGATCACTATTAGTTTTCTGTTTGTTCCTTCTGTTTCTTCCTCCTCTGTTTCCCTTTTGTTGCCTACATGTGGGCTACCTGAACATTTTTTATAATCCATTTTTATTTATAAGGTTTTGGAGCATATCACCAGTTATTCGTTAAAGTGGTTCCTTTGGGTATTACGACGTGCATGTGTAACTTTTTTTGGATACTGTTGGTATTGGCAGTTTACCACTTTGAGTGAAATGTGGAAATCATGCTTCTACTTAGGTCCCTTTCCCCATTTTAAAGTTAAAATTATCTTGTTTACTCTACATTGAGCACATCAGATCATAAAAATTCATAAGGAAAATGATATTCTATTACATTTAGCCCTATTTTTATTCATTTTGTCTTTCTTTTTAAAGTTATAAACCTCTTGCAGTTATCATTTTCTTCTAGTTTGAGAACTTCTTTTAGCCATTCTTTATGATTAAGACTGCTGCTGACAATTTTTCTTAGTTGTCTTTGTCTGAGAATGTCTTTGTTTCCCTTTAATTCCTGATGGATATTTTCACTGGGTATAGAATTTGAGGTTGACAGTTCTTTCAGCATTTGAAATATTATACTGCTTTCTTCTGGCATCTAAGGTTTCTGTTAAGAAATGCATCATTTCTCTCTAGCTGCTTTCAGAACTCAAGCTGCTTGGTTTTTTGTAGTTTTCATAAGTCTGATTTGATATATCTTGGC
The DNA here is from genome assembly GCF_018350155.1 of Leopardus geoffroyi. Taxonomy (NCBI): domain Eukaryota; kingdom Metazoa; phylum Chordata; class Mammalia; order Carnivora; family Felidae; genus Leopardus; species Leopardus geoffroyi. Next base: position 75,107,962 of record NC_059328.1, read on the forward strand.
TTTTTTTAGATGACCATAGGGTTATCCTTTCTGAGACTTGCTCAGTTTCTTGAATCTGTGGATTTATGCCTTTTGGCAAATTTTGGAAGTTAGCCATTTTGCCTCCAATTTAAATTTAAAAACTTTTTAAATGTTTTGTTCTCGAGAGAGAGAGAGAGAGAGAGAGACAGAGACAGAGCATGAGCGAGGGGAGGGGCAGAGAGAGAGAGGGACACAGAATCCGAAGTAGACTCCAGGCTCTGAGCTGTCAACAGAGAGCCCGACGTGGGGCTCAAACTCACGAGCCATGAGCTCATGACCTGAGCCAAAGTCAGACGCTCAACCAACTGAACCACCCAGGCGCCCCGCCTCCAATTTTTTTCGGACACATACTCTTTCTCTTCTCCTTTTGGGACTCCTGTAACACAAATGTTAGATTTTTGTGGTTTATTTATTTTTTCAATCTATTTCCTTTCTGTTGTTCTGTTGTTCATATTGGTTAAGTTCTACTCATCTGTCTTCAAGTTTAATGAGTCTTTACTCTGTTATCTTCAATCCAGAATTGAGCCCATCCAGTGAGCTTTTTATTTTATTTTATTTTGATTTTTTTTTTAACATTCATTTTTGAGAGAGCAACAGAGTGTGAGTGGGGGAGAGGCAGAGAGACAGAGACAGAGAGAGAGAGAGAGAGAGAGACCGACCTAATCTGTAGCAGGCTCCAGGCCCTGAGCTGTCAGCACAGAGCCCAGCACCAGGCTCAAACTCAGGAACTGTGATATCATGACCTGAGCTGAAGTTGGACGCTTAACTGACTGAGCCACCCAGATGCCCCAAGTGAACTCTTTATTTTAATTGTTTTTTAATTTTATAATTTTCTTTATTCTTTTTCCTATCTTTTATTATTTGCTGAGGTTTTCTATTCATTGTTTTCAATTTTTCAAAAAAAATTTTTGGTTAAAGCATTCTTAATGATGATTTCTTTAAAATCCTGTAATTTCATTTCAGCATGTGATTTATCTTAGTTTGGGGTGTATATTGACTATCTTTTGCCATTCAGTTTATCACTTTCCTGGTTCTTTGGTGAGTGATTTTTTTTTTTTTTTATTGTTATCCTGGACATTTTGACTATTATATTGAGTCCCTGTATCTAAATCTTCTATTTTAGCAAGCACTTACTGTTTAGGTTTAGCACACAGATTCTGGCCTACTTTTGTGGGCTTTGGTTCCAATGATAATTTACTTTCCAAAGCCCTCACAGTATTATTCTGTGTGCTTTGTGTACCACTTGAAAGCTATTCCAAAAAGTTGGGTTTTATGGTATACTTTGGTTCTCAAACCTTTTTGCATATGAATTCTGGTCAGCTTGATGTGTGAATTGGTTCTGCCAAGTTCTGGTTCTGTGCAGGACTTCTTAGGCAGGTTTAATGAGTTCTTTTCTCCAGCTCTCTCCTCCAAGGGCATCTGTCTTTTACTCCATTCTCTTCTTGGGGTAGTGAGGAGGACTGTCTGTTCCTGCTAGATACAAGTGGAATTGACGTGGTCCCCACTTGGTCTTCATTGACGGCACACCATTGGAGGAGACAATTGCTGTCTCAGACTACCTGCTACTGCTCAATGAGGGGCAAAGCCCAGAATCTCTTTCCTTGTATGATGACACCATACAAGTGGGAGATGGGAGTTTCACCTTGTTTTATCTTCTACCACTGGACGTGGGAGCAGGTCTCTGCTGAGGGAAGGGAGCATCATCCTGATTTGCCTACTCTTGTTGAGTTAAAGTATGTATTCTGTGCTTAGTCTCTACTTGGGCTGCCTTGTCAGGGAAGGAAAGCTACATACCAGGCTACCTCAGGCTCTGGAGAAGGAGATGACACTCCCTACTTGGTCTCTGTTGATGCCTCCCCCTTGATGGGTAAGAGGAGCCCCATTCTGGGCCCTGGTGCTGTCAAAGAGCAGAAGTTCAGTATACTCACTTCAGCTTTACTGGCTGAGAAGGAGAGCACTGCCTCAGAGTGCTTGGTGTCTGCCATTCTACTCTGGACTATCTGCTGCTACCAGTTAAGTCCAGGCTCCTCCAGACGGTGCTTGGTCAAATAGGGTGGGTGTTGTCAAAAAGGTTTCTGTCCTGGGGTGCCTGGGTGGCTCAGTCGGTTGAGGGTCTAACTTCATCTTAGATCATGATCTCATGGTTTGTGAATTCGACCCCACATCAGGCTCTGTGCTGAAAGCTCAGAGCCTGGAGTTTCCTTTGGATTCTGTGTGTCCCTCCCTCTCTGCCCCTCCCCCACTCGCACACTGTCTGTCTGTCTGTCTCTCTCAAAAATGTTTTAAATTTTTTTTTTTTTTAAAGGTTTCTGTCCTGCTGAGCTGTTCCCTTTCACCATTCTTCTAGAGAGAGAGCAGACTCTTCTTGAGAGTCTTCTTTTTTTTTTTTTTAATTAATTTATTTTGAGAGAGACAGCATGAGCAGGGGAGGGGCAGAGAGAGAGAGGGAGAGAGAATCCCAAGCAGGCTTTGCACTGGTCAGCATAGTGCCCAATGCGGGGCTTGATCCCATGAACCATGAGGTCATGACCTGAGCTGAAATCAAGAGTTGAATGGTTAACCAACTGAGCCATCCAGATGTCCCCACCACCCCCCACCTTTTTTTTTTTTTTAACTTTGACTTTGGAGGTTCTTGTCTGATACCCAGGTGGATAATTCTGTGATAAATAAAACCCAGAGAATTTACCACCTTGTGTTCCTCAAGACCTGAAGTTTCTAACTGGTTTTCCTTTTTTTCACCTCTCGGAGTCTTAGAATTGTCTGCTGTTTTATTATCAGAGTGTTTAGTTGTAGTTAGTTATCAGACAGGAGTAGAAAGAAATGAGCCTGTTCGATCTTGTCCAGAACCAGAAATTTGACAAGTCTAATTTTTGTTTTAGTTTCTCAAGCAGGGGTGCTTCTTTCTTTCACCTTATTTGGGTAACTCTTAATCATCTCTTGGGTCTCAGAATAAAATTTACTTCCTCAAAGAGTCTTAGAGAGGCTTTCCTCAATGTTTTAATCAAATTATAGGTGGGTTTTTCATTGTTCTATCTTGTTTTTTCATTGCAGTTATCACAGTTTTTAATTGTGGTTTACTTGTTGAATGTCTGTCTTTTCTCTAGATGTAAGCTTTTTGATTGTAAGGATCCTGCCTTTTCTTTGAGAAAAAAATGCTTATTGGGGCACCTGGGTGGCTCAGTCGGTTAAGCATCTGACTTCAGCTCAGGTCATGATCTTGCAGTCCATAGGTTTGAGCCCTACGTCAGGCTCTGTGCTGACAGTTCAGAGCCTGGAGCCTGCTTGGATTCTGTGTGTGTGTGTCTCTCTCTCCTCCTCCCCTGCTCACGTTCTGTCTCCCTCTCTCTCTCAAAATGTTAAATAACGTTAAAATAAAATACACGTTAAAAAATGAAAAGAAAAAATACTTACCATTTTTTAGAACAGTTTTAAATTTGTAGAAAAACTGAGAAGACAATAGGAAGTTCTACATACCCCAGACTCACTTCCCCGTTTTTAACATTGTATGTAAATATGGTACATTTGTTACAGTTAATGAATCTTGTTAGGAATTAAAGTCCATACTTTACTCAGATTTCTTTAGTTCTCATTTTTTTCTGTTCCAGCATCCCATCTGGATGCCACATTACATTTGGTTGCCACTTCTCCTTAGGCTCTCCTTGGCTGTTTTAGTTTCTTAGACTTTGCTTTTTTTTCTTTTTCTTCCTTTTAAAATGATCTCAACAGTTTTGAGGAGTGCCAGTCAGGTATTTTATAGATGCTCCTCTATTAGAATTTGGTGTCTTTCATTATTAGACTAGAGTTATGGGTTTTTGAAAGGTAAATTACAGTGTTAAAGTACCATTTTACATAATACCAGCATGACTTATCACTGTTGATGTTGACCTTGATCACCCAGCTGAGGTAGTGTTTGTCAGGTTTCTCCTGACTATAAAGTTTTTTTTTTTTTTTTCCCTCCTCCTTTTCATACTGTGCTCTTGGAAGGAAGTCACTATGCACAGCTGACATAAGGAGTAAGGGGGTTAGGCTCCTCTTCTTTGATGGCAGTGTGTGTGTGTGTGTGTGTGTGTGTGTGTGTGTGTGTGTAAAAATTATGTTAAATTCTTATATACAGGAGGTTTCTCTCCTTTACCATTAATTTATTTGGTTATTTATTTATACCAGTATGGACTCATAGATATTTATTTTATACTTTGGATTATAATCCAGTACTACCTTATTTTGTTGCTAAAATTGTTCTAGTTTTGGCCAGTGGGGGTTCTTCAGGCTGGCTTTTGTGTCCCTTTGACATAGCTCCATCAATGGCTATGATTTTTGTTTTGAGTATTTCTTTACTTTCTTGCACTACAAGATGCTCCAGGCTCATTTTGAATCTTTCCTACTCCTAGAATCAGCCGTTTCTCCAAGAAGTCCTGTTTCTTTTTTTGGAAACTAGTATTAGAAACCAGGATCTGGGCACTAGGTGTATCATTAAGGAGTAAGGCCATGATTATAAAGTATCATTTAGGAGATCGGAGATCTGAGAAAGGAACGCAGGCTGTTACAAGAGAATCAAAGTATATCACACATACATATGAAACAACCTCACTGAAAGGAGTGGTGGGGAAAGGTGTTAACCTAGGTAACCTTGAAAATGGAAAGAATCTGCAATACTAAAAGCCAAAGGAAGTACATGTAAGCACTGTACTGTAGTTGATAAAGTTGTTTCCATAGGGATATGGGTGGACAGTTCTGATCCTGCTGTAAATGTATGCTGGAATTGAATAATTAAAGTGGATGGCCAGTAGTAGGAGCCAGATTTCTTAGTGGAAGAGAATTTACAGATGAACAAGGGAAGGAGACTAGAATGAGGCATATAGATTATAGATTAGAGTTGGAGGGGTCATTATATAGTTCTAATACAATATAGATAACCTTTTTTTGTCCCACCACTGTGTATTCAGTATGCAGCACAGCATCTAGCATACATAATAGGTATTCAGTAAATATTTGTGAGATGAATGAATTAGTCATGTTTGGCCAGGATATGGAACACTATGGTTTAGCTTAGTCAGATGTCCATCCTTAGATCATTCAACCATGGCCAGGGATTATGGAATCACATTAAAAACATTGACACCTTCTCTAGAGTCATATGGTTTGAGTGAGATAAGAAACATTTCCCAAAAGCTCAAGGAAGAAGAGTATGCAAAATAAGACCAAAAATAAAAATGACTAACAGCATCCTTTGGAACAGAGGCAGAAATCTGACCCATTAGGTTCAGTTTCATGGTATAAAATGAGGTTATTTTAAAGTAGTAGTGTACACAAATACTTAATAAGAAATATTGATCTTGATATTGAAAACATATATAGATCTGGATTTGCAGTTGTCATTACTAAATTAGATTAAACTTCATGTTTCAAAGCAGGAAGCCAGATGTATTATTTATGACTCTGATTTGTGATAAGAGAAATCGTAAGTCAAACCAAATTCAAGCAAAAGAGGAATTGGTTAGCACTATGACTAAAAAGTTTAGGGGTATGGGAGTATGTTTAAACATGATTGGATTTAGATGCTCAGCCTTGTGTCCTCCATGGTTTTTTTCTCTTTAATTTTCATCTTTACTTTTTTCTGGGTTAGCTTTGTTTTCTGCTGGCTATGATAAGAAAAACTTTTTTGGGAGATGGCTGATGAGATCTCCAAGGCTCAGGCCGTCTGGCCTGGTAGCAAGATGCTCTTTGAGATCATTCACAAGGAAATCCCAGCCAAAATCCCAGCCAAAATGACACTGGTCATATTTGAGGATGACCAGTGTCTTGCTTTCCGTGACATTTCCCGTGAAGCATCAACGCATTTTCTGGTGATACCCAAGAAACTTATATCCCAGATTTCTGTAGCAGATGATGATGAAAGTCTTCTCAGACATTTAATGATTGTTGGGAAGAAATGTGCTGCTGATCTGGGCCTGAAGAAAGATTACTGAATGGTGGCAAATGAAGGTTCAGATGGGGGACAGACAGCCTGTCTATCATGATGAATTGGCCTCCTGGTTAAGCATGTTTTAGGGATAATTTTCCCTTCTCTAGGCAATGATCAATGTTTGCAAGTTCCGATATGTTAAATGGTATACTTATTTTTGCCTGTGTATGTAGAGATTGGGGAAATAATTTTTAAAACCCATGCATTATAATAAAAAACAATGTTGCATGATTTACAGTAAAAAAAAAAAAAAAAAAAGAATGCACTTCTCTTTGTCAATAGCTTTAATAGCTTTTTTTTATTGTCTTTGCAACTGGTGTTCTCTGGAGAAGGACTTTCTTATCAATCCCTGAAAAGGACCTCTGAATAGGACTACTTCAATCCATGACTAATCCTAAATCAATCACTGAATCTAAGGATTGGGTACTCTGACCTACATGCAGTTTATGGTTAGTTTTATGACAGGACTGGTGAGGAAGTAAGGTGGATTTTTTTAAGCAAATCTGTTTTGAAAGGTGATGATTTTGTTTTTTTGAAAGAAGAGGATTGTTGTCTCTATCTACATCCTTCTCAAAGTGTGGAGGTGGGGAGCAGGGGGCATAAGGTGGGAAAGAAAAGGAAAAACAATTTTTAACATAATGACAATGTTATTGACATCCCCATCACCCACATTAGATTGTTATACTTTTTATCTCTTGGAAGTCACAACAAGTAATTAATAATTATTGTTATTGAAGAGACTTCTTAAAGCGGTCATTATTTCTTGCCTTCATTACTACAGTAGCTTCAATTACATATTTATTATAGTGTCACAAACTTTCAAGATTCTCTGCGTATACTAGGTGTTTTTTTTCTGGTCTTGCCTGTGCTCAGTTATGCAGCTGTATTCAGCTGGTGGCTAACCTGGACTGGAATGCCTCAGTCACATGTCTGGTGTCTCAGCTGGAATGGTTGGAACAGCTGGAGTGCTTTGGTTCTCTTCCACATGGCGTCTGTCCACATGGTCACTTTCATCTTCCAGGGCCTCTCTCTCTCTCTAGCAGAGTAGTCTGGACTTCTGTAAATAGTATTTGAGGTTTCAAGAGTGAAAACACAAGTTATGAGACCTCTTGTGTCCCCTTCCTCATCATCACAATGTCACTTCCATCACACTGTCAGAATAAGTCAAAAGACTGGTGTTGAATCACTGTGAAAGGGGGACTACAAGACAGTGTAAATGCAGGAAGGCAGGATTCATTTGAGACCATTTTGCAGTGGTCTACCAGAGCTTCATAGAGCATATAGCTTCCCTGCTTTTCCCTGCTTCCCCCGATCCTCAAATCTACTCTTAACGCAGGAGGTCATAGCATATCACTTATTTGCCTAAGCCAAAAGCCAAAGTCTTTGTATTGCTTACAGGACCCTAATGATCCTTGGTCAGATAGGGATTTATATTATATCTAAAACAAGAAATCCAAAAAACAAAGAAATCCAAAGAAAGGGTAGGACTTGTGTAGCAGTTTAGTAAAGCCGGCAGGGTCCCAGGACCTCTCTCTGCTTTGCCATCTTTAGTTTGTTGGGTTTTGTCCTATTTGTCCCGTATTGTCACATGAAGATGGCTCCTGCACCTTCAGGCTTTGGGTCTGCAGTCCAAGCAAAATGAGAGAGAGGTTCACTCAAATCCTGGGCTGGCTTCTCATTGACAAAAGTTGTCATATGGCTACTTCTAGCAGCTAGAAAGTCTAATGAAGTGACAATTCTATCTGTGTACTTTGTTGCATTTAGCAGAGTGGGAATTTTCTCAGTAAGGATAAAGGGAGGATGGATATTATGTAGGCATCCAGTACTATCTGCTTCAGTGCTGTGTGCCAGGAACTGCACTGTTACTATGAAAGCATACTTCTTAGTCTTAGGCATATCTATTCTGAGACTTAGAAATGATACAGTCAAGGTAGTTGCAATAATTGCATTTTCATGTGAGGAAATTGAAGCTTTAACATGGTTGCAGTATCAGAATTTGTACATCACCAGATTGACTCCAAATGCTTAGTTCTTGCCATCATACTATATTCCAGCTCAGCTTTCTGTTAAACACATGCATGCACACGCGCGCGCGCGCGCGCACACACACACACACACACACACACACACACAACCCCTATGGCCTGTTACATTTGTGTAAAGCTATGTTGCTTCTTCAGAGTATGTTTTTCATGTCTGTCTACCTTAATAAATTGAATATCTGAAAGAAAAGTAGACTGCTATTTTCCATTGCCTAGCATTCAGTGAACATTTTGAATAACTGTAGTTTTTTTAAAAACTGGAAGATAGGAAAGTCAAACTTCATTTTGCAGATGAACAAACAGAACAGCGAGATGGGATAACCTGCTTGGGGTTGCATATAGCTAGTGACAGAGAGCTGGTGTTAGAACTGGTTTCTTGCTTCCGGTTGAGAGTATTCTCCCCTGAGACACAGATTGGATTAGGATGAAATTAGAGATGAGAAGTATGGCCTGCCACTATTCCTGATTTAAGGCACCTAATATCCATTAATTAATGCAAATTAGATCAAGGTGTAGTTCAAATATAAGGAAATGGATACTCCTAAGATCTCTAAGAAGGCAGTATGGAGTAAAAGAGCACCAAATTAGGAATCACAAGACTGGCATTGTGAACCCAGCCAGGTCACTGACTTTTCTTTGTGAACTTAGGCAAATTGCTTAGCTGCTTTGAACCTGCTTTCCTCAAAACTAAAAGGAAATTAGGCTACTTGATCTTTGAAGTTCCTTCTAGCTAAAACATTGTATGAGCCGTTGTACCCAGTGACTTTTTATGGGTGCTCTAGCATTTCTTGGCATCTATCAGGTCAGACTGTTTTATATTCTATAGTGTAGGGAAAGTAACAGCTTTTTCACTTCTTCTCTGGGAACTTGGCCAGTGAGGAGTAAACATCCTTTCCTATCTCTCCGTAAATGAAGTATTTGATCATAAGTGACAGACTTTTTCATTTTGTTCTTTGAATCTGATCTGGTTCTATTTAAGTTTTCTTAACTTTACTGGAAGTTTGTTAAAATGTAGTAAATTGAAAATATCAGAGTGCCCGGGCAGCTCAGTAGGTTGAGTGACTCTTGATTTTGGCTTAGGTCATGATCTCTGTTTTGAGTTCAAGCCCCACATTGGTCTGTGCACTGTCAGCGCAGAAACTGTCTCTTTGTACCTCTCCCGCATGCACATGCACACTCTATTTCTCAAAAATAAATAAACATTAGAAAAGAAAGGAAAATACCAATTTATGTTTTAGTCTACAGATCAAAATTTTATTTTATGAAGTAAAAATAGTTGTATTTATTAAATACATATTAACACATCTGTGTATTTGAAATACTTTATTTACACATGGTATGGTCTAGAGTGGAATGTGTAGTCTTACCCTTTACAGTAGAATTTTACTGACTCAAAATAGCCTAGTTAAATAGCAAATATACTGTAGACTATACAATACTGGTGGTATTTGTCTCTCTCTGTCTCTCAATAATAAATAAACGTTAAAAAAAGATAAAAGCTCAAAGTCTTACAGAAGTTTGATGGGTTGGGGGGGGCCTTTGTTGTCACTAAGGAAAAGACGTCTGTTGCTCTAATTGTCATTCATTTGTTGATAAAAACGCCTTTTCTCTGTTTACTTTTCATTCAGTTATCTTCATGCAGTACTTCTTCCTCATTTTCCATATTCTCATTTTGGAGCTCTTACTAGATGGATCTTGGATCTTCTCATTTTTATCTTCCATGCTTTTTTAGTTTCTCATATCTGTGTGTGATGAATCACAAATTTCCTAAGTTTTCTGTCTGCCAGTATACTAACTCATTATCTTGGTTCAATCCGCTATTTATGTATCTACTGAGATTTTAATTTATTTTGATTCCTTTGAAATCCATGTAATTTTTACTTTTCATTTCCTACTCAATGAGGTCTCTATTATTTCCTTTATGTAGCCACTTGAAACCTGCTTACCTAAAAATAATTTCGATTGTTCTATAAATCCTGAGGGTATTAATTTCACTGATAGTTTCCTTGTGTTTGGATTTGATTCATCTGTTTGAATGACTGCATTAAGGATATGGATGATATAAAATATAAAGTAGGTAGAATTAACCATGAAACACATGAAATATTTTTTTAACAAGTATTTTGTGATGGTGAATTTAGATTGATAGTAACATAAATAGGGCATGAAAAAGAAAGACAAAGGCAAAATAATATAAACAGCAAAGTGTTAGATTAATTTGACTAGCATGGAGTGGCTAGCTTATAATTTCAGCGATAAAAGATATGAGAATTATGAGGTTTCTTTCATGTATAGATTGGTGGACCGTCAAGAGTACTTTTACAAGTTTAATTTTATGCTTAAGATTAGTTCATTTTTTTCCTTTTAAAAATCTTTTATCTGCATACTTTCTGAGTATATTAATGAATTTTTAAGAGAGTTTGTGATTAGAGGTTGCATCTAACTGTGTTTTGAAAAGATGAAAAAAGATATCTACTGTTTAATTTTGGCGTAAGCATGAAATTTTACAGAGTAGAAAACAGTTGTGAATGGAGGATGAAAGTGGTAAGCTTATAAACGTAAATTAATATAATGTAGATAGTGGAGACAGTTATTACTGCCTATAGAAGAACCTACTGAGACAAAGATTATCATTGAAAATTTTCACTGGTTAAATATTTATTTTCTGAGGCTAATTTATTTTACTTGTGTCAGGAATATTATTTCATCGCCTCGTACTGATTCTGACATTTATGATATAATTATTTTATTATTTTTTTTTTTTGGATAGGGACATAATTTAATAGATAAAATATCTCACATGTTCCAAATGTAAGAAAATTCTATTTTTCAGGAAATTTCACAGTGTATTGCAACTAAAATTTTTAGGAAAGTAGTAATAGAAAGTACTATAACCTTTCTTATCTACTGTCAGATGACTTTTGGTTATCTTAAATTATTGATTATATTGTAGACATCTCTTACACTCCTTTTCAAAAAATATTTAAGCCATGTCACAACAAAAGATGGGAGTGAAATATGGTTACTAAAAATTTAGTCCTATGCAAAAAGGAAGAGGAAACAAACATGCTAACCACATATGGTCTGTATCGAATTTTAGCTAATGTAGTTGCTGTGGCTGAATATCAATTTTGCCTTTGAGTTTCCTGGAATATAAGTAGTTCTCCTTATCAGAAGGAGGAAAGCCTGAGTTCCTCAGCAGTGACAGATTTTCCTGACTTCTATAAGAAAAATATTAAATAATGGACAAATCATTAAGAAAACAAAACAGAACTACTCTGCCAGGTTTAAGCCTGCCTTCAAATTGATCATAGTCTTTGGGGTGGTGAGGAGAGGCATTTAATCTAAATTCTAAGAGGGTATAGGCAGGAAATTCTTTTCCATGAAGAATTGTGATCTACTTTGATAGAAAGTAAAAGTTAGCAGAGAAAGGACTAGGAAGAAATGGTTGATTTCTGCAGGAAAGGTGATACTTTCCAAAGGTGCAGCATGCATTAGTAGCTGAGCCAAGATAGTTTGTGTCCAGCAGTAAATTCTGTAGTTTGATAGAATTGGAATTTAGGGAGAAAATTGAAAAGAAATGAGTTGAAGTAGGCAAAAGGCCTTCAAGGATTCACATCAAATATTAATGCCATTTTCGTGTAACAGTATTTTTTAACAGCCTTTATATTTTACTACCACAGTTCCCAAACTGTGCAACAAGGCTCTCTGGGGTGCCTCAGCAGACTCTCAGGATGTTGCAGTGTATTTTAAAATTTCCGGGGAAACACAGTGACACCATTTGTTGAGTATCATGTGAACTAACTGGACTCAGGTTTCAATATTAGATTTATCTACATTCCCTTTATGGAGGAACAGGAAATGAGGCTGGGAGTGTCCAATCTGAATTCAAGGGTTGAGAAATTATGAAGGTACCCAATCGTCAGACACAGTCCATTAATAAGTGTGGTTATTAAAGAAAGAAAGAAAAAAAAGAGTAACGTTTTCTTTCAACTTGTGTTATTTCAATCAGCTACTAAGTTATCATAATTTAACTATTTATTAAGTAATTAGGATCTTAGTATTTAGTAAACAGAATTGTTACATATTTCTCTTGGCCTGTGGAGCATATGGTAAAAATTACTGATGCACTAAAGTCACCATGAGCCAAGAAACTTAGGGAGTCTCTAGCTTAGTACATAATATTAAAGCACAAATTTGTGAAAGCAGTTCATATTTTCTAAGTCTGTGAGGATAGAAATAAAAATATCTACAGAAATGAAGTTAGCTTAAACTTTTTCATCTGAGCATTGTTTGCCTCAAGCCACTTTACCTGAATCTAGACAGCAGAAATTTGGCATTTTATTTTTTAACAGTAGTAATATGCTATTGTTTTTGATAACCAGCCAAAGGTAGATTCACAGCTGTGGAAACTGAATAAATGGATAATAGGACTTACATTCCATTATAAGTAGTGAAAAATGTAGACATTTTTTTTGACCCAGATACAAGATCATTCTGTATCCACATAGTTGAGGATCAGAAATTTAAGGCCAATCAGGTATAGATCACTTATCCTAGGAATTCTTTTTTTTTTTTTTTAAGTTTATTTATTTATTTTGAGACAAAGATAAAGAGCTAGCAGGGGAGGGGCAGAGAGAGAGGGAGACGGAATCCCAAGCAGGCTCCACACCATCAATGCAGAGACAGATGCAGGGCTCAAACTCAACAACTGTGAGTAAGATCATGACCTGAGCCAAAACCAAGAAAGAGTCGGACACTTAACCAACTGATCCACCCAGGTGCCCCTTATCCTAGGAATTCTTAATCTCAGATCCATGGAACCTGGAAATTATATATACAAACATGAAATTTTCTTTGTCCTACTGTTTTTTGTCAGAGTTCCAAAGCGGTTCTTGGACCTAAAAAGCTTAAGAACAGATTTATCAACTACATTCTTTGCATAGTATGCCCTTTGGCACAGGGTAATTTGGTCCAAAGCCAAGATCCCATATCTTCTCATATATTAACTCATTATTCTGCAAGATAACCTGGTTTTTAGAGGTTAAGAATTAGATGTAAAAAGTATTTGTACCTAGTAACTTAAATAGAACTTATTTATATGGTTATGATGAATTCTCAAAGAAATTAAGGAAAATTTTTTAATTAATTGCATCTGTTCAAAAGCTACATAAGGGTGCATAGTGAAATGTTTCTCATTTTTATAACCATTTATAACCACAAACTCAATACCTCTTCCCCAAAGTAAACATTATCCCTAAGTTTTATGTTTCAGAAGTTGAAAATTTAAAAACCAGTTGTATTAGAGTAATGGAATTTAAAATAGCAAATGATATACAAATAGCTAGGGCATAACTTTGGTTTGTAGATTAGATGTACTTACCCAATCTGATTTTTATGTTAAGACGAATAACTGGTACTGTGTATTGTCTTAGCTTCTATCAGTAAGACATAATTGAGACATATTTTCTGGTAACGATGTTTTTGTAGTCAATCACATTATCAATTGGGATAATTAGCCATGAAGTATATAGAGTTCTGTATATAGTCTATCTGAATCCTGATGCATTTAATTCATTATCCCAAAAGTGATCATAAGGATATAACTTTATTTTTGCCAATATTTGTTTGGTGTGTGTGTGTGTGTGTGTGTGTGTGTGTGTGTGTGTGTGTGTGTTAGAGCACATGTGCGTGCATGTACCAACAGGGGAGAGGCAGAGAGAAAAGGAGAGAGAGAATCTCAAGCAGACTCCCCCCTCCCACCCCCCACCACCAATCCCTCTGTGAGAGCCCTATGTGGAGCTTAACCTCACAACTGAAATCATCACGTGAGCTGAAATCAAGAGTTGGAGGCTTAACCGACTAAGCTACTCTGGTGCCCCCACTATTAGTTTTTTAAAGTTTTTTTTTTTTTAATAGAAGATCAAATAAAATTATATCTTACTTTTGGAATTTGATAATAATTTTTACTTATTGAGTGACTGTACAATGGGCCAAGAATTGTGCTTGAAGCTACACATAAAATATTTTGTATTATCACAATAACTCTGAAAGGCGGCAATATTATGTAGATTTTACAGTTGATTAAACTGAATATTTATTTGAAAGGTTAAATAACTTGCTCAAGGAGTGCCTGGGTGGCTCAGTCGATTAACGGTCCAACTCTTGATTTCTGCTCAGGTCATGATCTTGCAGTTCATGAGATCAGGCTTCGCCCTGACAGCGTGCAACCTGCTTGGGATTCTCTGTCTCCCTCTCTCTCTCTGCCTCTTCCCTGCTTGCTCAATCATTCTCTCTCTCTCTCAAACTGAACATTAGAAAAAATAAAAAATAAATAAATAAAGGTTTAAAAAAGTAGCTTGCTCAAGGTTCATAGTGTAGGTGTTAGGGTCTAATTTGAGTTCATAGGATATCAGAAATCCACTGTCTTTATACAACCCTAAGATGCCTTTGTGTGTAGATGTGTTTATTTTAATATAAATTTGTCAGGTAATGCTATTTAGTGAGTGGGCAGAGTTTTTTAACTTAGGCTCTTAATATGGCAATAATAAAGGCAACTAGTCTCTTGCTTACTAAGAAAAGAATTAAATGTAATTAGGTAGAATGTATGTAATAAAGAATCACTGAATACACAGTTTTGTTCTTATGCTGCACATTTTACTGAGCAGCTAACTTTCCTAAACTATCACATTTGTATGTTTTTTGTTTTGTTTTGTTTTGTTTTTCCTGTAGGGAGATTCCCGGAGTCTTCCATTTTCTGAGAATGTGAGTGCTGTTCAAAAATTAGACTTTTCAGATACAATGGTGCAACAGAAATTGGATGACATCAAGGATCGAATCAAGAGAGAAATAAGGAAAGAACTGAAAATCAAAGAAGGAGCTGAAAATCTGAGGAAAGTCACAACAGATAAAAAAAGTTTGGCTTATGTGGACAACATTTTGAAAAAATCAAATAAAAAATTAGAAGAACTGCATCACAAGCTACAGGAACTAAATGCACATATTGTTGTATCAGATCCAGAAGATGTTACAGGTATATATGTATTTTATTTGATGTTTTTATAGTACATTAATAAGTATATCATCTTTGAAATTAGTAAGCTTTGTGAAGCTATAGTTTTTAGTTTTTCTGGAAGTACAGGGACTGTATTTTCTCTGATAGTTAAAGTCTTGTTTATATTCTGTTCAGAAGTACAGTGGCTTGATGGATATGAAAATTGAAACGTTTACTTAGAGATGAGTAACTTTGCTGTCTACTCTCTTACCCTCTGTCAGTAAGACATCACTTAGAGTTATTTTTCCAAGATTAATGTTTTGTACTGAGTCAACCACATGCTCTTACCTGATTCATCCTTGTGATCAGCAACACGAGTTTGCCAGATGACTTTTAAAGTTAAAAATGTATTCTGTGACCGAGGGATATTTTTATTCTTTGCAAATGTAATTAATCAAACCTATGACCTTTGTTCTTTGTGCTCGAAGCAACTGAATTAACAACTAAGCCAACAGGCATATCATTTGAAAAGGAAGAGGAAAATTTTAAAAACCAAACATTACTTTTTTTTCCTTAAATATAGAAAATAAAAGGAAAATCTAACCCATAAGTTCAACCTAAGATTTTTAAACAGTGGAATTAACAAATGTTCATGTTGGAAATTTTTCAATGGTACAGAAAGTAAAAACAGAAAACTAGCTCTCTCTACCCTAAGCTCTTTCCCTAAAAGGAGCATTACTTTTTGTTGTATATCCTTCCTGAAAAAAAATTTCTATATTTGTATCAATATTTATCAATATATACATTCTTCCTAAAGCTTTATACATTAAAAAAATCATATAAGACACATTTGTCTAATAGCTTGTCTTTGCAGAGATGTTATTTTGAGCAAGGTTTGTAATCTCTGTAACTTTCAATGTACTCATTGGCAGAGAAAAGGAGTGGTATATCTACAGTAATGTATCCAACTGCATAGAAACTTTATGATTCTCTGAGAATTTAGAATTTATTATCTAAATTCATAGAATTTAGAATTTAGAATCTCTGAGATTAGTTAATAAGAAATAACAGATATAAGCAAAATTGAATTTGACTAGTACATGACTTTGACTAAGAACCTCAAATTACCAATCTAAAAAGTTGCATAAAATACTTCAGATATTCAGCGTACTTGATAAAACTTATTTTAATGTATCAGTTTCAACATCTAGGACTTTAGGAATTTCATTGGAGACTCTGTAGAGATTTCAACCTTGTAAGAATAGTTGAATCTTAAAAATAACAGAAATCATAGAGAAACCAGTCTTCTTATTTTAGAATTGAAGTCATACCAATGATGTGAATTAATTTCCCCAGAATAACAAAGTTAGCTAAGAACTCTTCAACTCCTCATCTAGTATTATTCTCTTACCCACACATTCAATAATTGTATATAAATGGAAACTTATATTATGAAAATACTTTTCTTAGCAATATCATATAAACTTAGAAATAGCTTGTTCTGTTGGAACTCTGCCGAGCTCTGTATTTTTTGCCCATTAGACTGCTTTAGGAGAGGTCTAAAATAAGAAACAGCCCTGGCGCTTTAAACTCTGTTTATTTAGAGAAAACATTTTTTCCTCACAGAGTACTGATAACTACCTTGTAATTGGAATATTGAAGAGTTTTTGCCACATGAAGAATAGCCTATTTCGTTTTCCCAGTCCCTCTTAAAAAACTAACTCTACTGAAATATAAACTACATATGATAAAATGCATAGTTTAAGTATATGATTTGATGAGTTTTAACAGATGTATGTACCTAGGTAACTGTCACTGCAACCAGTGGATCCTGAAGATTTCCATCACTTCATTGGTTGTCTTGTATACATTAATTCTCAATCTCTAGTCTGCATCCCTGGCTTTAAGCAGCCACTATTCTATCGTCTGTAACTTTAGGTTTGTCTTTCTTAGAGTTTCATATAAAGAAATGAGCTTTAGGTCCTACTGTCAAATTCTTGTCCTTTCTCAGAAGCCAATTTGGTTATCGCTGTGAAACCTTCCCTGACTTTGAGTTTATTAAAAAAATTGTTCTTTGCAAATGGCATATTCATACAATTTGGTAATAAGTTGTTTTTTTTTCTTTTTCCATCATCACTTATTTAATAGCAGTAAAAAAACAATAAAAAAGACAGGATTAAAAGTAGTTCAAAATTAAATTTATGTCGGATTGCCATAAAATTTTCTGTGTTTTAAATTGCATATTGGGGCGCCTGGGTGGCTCAGTCGGTTAAGCGTCCGACTTCAGCTCAGGTCACGATCTCGCGATCTCACAGTCCGTGAGTTCGAGCCCCGCATCGGGCTCTGGGCTGATGGCTCAGAGCCTGGAGCCTGCTTCCGATTCTGTGTCTCCCTCCCTCTTTGCTCCTCCCCCGTTCATGCTCTCTCTCTCTCTCTCTGTCTCAAAAATAAATAAACATTAAAAATAATAATAATAATAATAAATTGCATATTAAGGTAAACAAAATCATTTACTTTAATTAGGTCTGACAGGAAGATTCAAGAATGTAGTTCTTTGCTTTCAGTCCTGTAAAGTATGTGGATTAATAACAAGTGTTTATTAATATTAATAACTCTCATCTTAGAGGTATGCAAGCCTAATGCTCAAAGAAAAGGGACATAATTTAAGTCTGCATTATATGAATAATTACTATGTACCTAATTAGGCCCGCTCTCACTTTACTTCTGAAATAATTAACTCTTGGGGCGCCTGGGTGGCGCAGTCGGTTAAGCGTCTGACTTCAGCCAGGTCACGATCTCGCGGTCCGTGAGTTTGAGCCCCGCGTCAGGCTCTGGGCTGATGGCTCAGAGCCTGGAGCCTGTTTCCGATTCTGTGTCTCCCTCTCTCTCTGCCCCTCCCCCGTTCATGCTCTGTCTCTCTCTGTCCCAAAAATAAATAAACGTTGAAAAAAAAATTTTTAAGAAATAATTAACTCTTAATCTTTAGCTTTTTATTTAAAATAAGGAGTTTTATCAGATGAGCTTCAAGACTTAACTATAAAACTCTCTGAAATATTGCATATTATAATATCAAGATCTGATCATTTGGGACTGTTATTGGTAAAATATATTGAGTGTTCATTTATTCTTAGGAATAGCAAGAAATTAATTTTTTTGATGTTTTCTTCAAACCCATACTGTTTACCTTTTGTATACTTTAAGATAGTCTCATTGGAACTAGCCCACATAGAAGTTATAAAGATTCTATTAGATGAGGTTGAATGTACCTTAAGAAAAAGATTATTGGATCTCTGTCAAGTGGAATGGTAATCTGTCTTAGTTGGCACCTGAGACTCCAAAAGGAAATATTTGGGAAAGAAACAGTATCTTGAATATTTCACTATTGTGTATTATCCCTAAAGAAGATGATAAGAATGTATTTCATATTTTGTGAAGTATAGCTGGTAATTTGTATAGTATAAGCCCGTTTTCATCTTATTTCCTTTTCTTATACCTTTTCCCATTTCCATCTTCTCATACTTCACCAAACTTAGACTGATTTTTACCTATTAAAGTAATGGATATTTTCTTTAATATCTAGAAGATCCAGAAGGGAAATACTGATTTGGTATAGAACCAATAATGTTGGAGTTTTTTTAGAGTTAACTTCAGAAATTCCTCTAAATTCTGGAGATAATAACTACATTAAAGGAGTTTTCTTTCCATATGAAGTTTATGAAGTGTTTCTTGAATAGAAGTAAAAATTTAATTTTTTTTAATTCTTGACCTGTCTACCTAAGTATGGCATAGAAATTGTAATTGACTTTTATATGTATTAAATATAAGTGTGAAATATGTAGCCTGATTTGTTATGTGATTCTACATATTTTTTATTTCTCACTGAATTTCTCATTTTGAGATAAACATACTTTGTATTAAATTTTGGATTCTTAAGGAAAGGGTTGCCATTGAGTAGTTAGCAAGTCACTTATAACACCCCTGGATTTCTTTCCTCATCTTTAAAATCATGAGATTACATGACTCATAGATTCCTAACCTTTGAATTCTTTAATGATACACTTAAAAAAAAAAAAAAACTAATACACAGTAACATTGATTCTTTTTTGGTATACCATTTCATAAATTTTAATATACACTAGGTTTATCTAACCACCATAATCAGAAAAAGGAACAGTGCTGTTTCTTTGGAGTCACACCCTCTCCTCATTCCATATTCCTTGGCAACCACTGGTCTGTTCTCTATCACTATAGTTTGCTTTTCATTCATTCATTTATTTATTTATTTATTTATTTATTTATTTATTTATTTATTGAAATTTATTGTCAAATTGGTTTCCATACAACACCCAGTGCTCATCCCAAAAGGTGCCCTCCTCAATACCCATCACCCACCCTCTCCTCCCTCCCACCCCCCATCAGCCCTCAGTTTGTTCTCAGTTTTTAAGGGTCTCTTATGCTTTGGCTCTCTCCCACTCTGACCTCTTTTTTTTTGTTTTTTTCTTTCCCCTCCTCCATATAGTTTGCTTTTCAAGAATGTCCTACCAATGGAGTCGTAAAGTGTATAATCTTTTGCGACTGACTTCTTTCACTCAGCATATTGCATTTTGAGATTCATCCAGGTTCTTGCATTTATCAATAATTCATTCTTTTTTATTGCTGAGTAGTAAATCCATTGTATAGATATACCACAATTTGTTTATCCATTAACCAAGAACATTAGAGTAGTTTTCCAGTTTTTGTTAATTATCAGTAAGGCTGCTGTATCTACCTGTTAATAGGTTTTTGTGTGAACATGTTATTCACTTTAGTAAATACTGAAGAGTGTGATTGCTACATCATGTGTTAGAGTATGTTTAACATTATAAGAAACTGCCAAAATCTTTTCCAGAGTGGCTATACCATTTTTCATTCTCATCAGGAATATATGAGAGCTCTGGTTGTTCCACATCCTCTCTGGCTCTTGGTATTGTTAATATATTTTTTAACCAGTCCAACAGATGTATAGTGGTTGATGGCACACATTATTGTTGTCGGAGGTAGGAAAGAAGAAAAATAAGGTAGCACTATCTTAAGGAGAATTTATGAAAGAACTGTGCATGCCCTAGGTACAGAGTTATGTACAGAATGAAGAAGTCTTCTCTACCAGGCAATACAAGGACAGTTTTTAGACATTAAGATGTAATATAACAGGTACAAGCAGTTCTGAAATTTTTCATGCCTACGTTGTTTATTTCAGCTTAAACAAAAAAATGTTACAGCCCACAATCTTATCCATGCTATTTTTATAAAATATTAAGAAAGCTAAACCAGAGTTTGTACTAGTTACAGAATTTCTCAGCAGGTTGCCTGAGTGGCTCCGTTGGTTAAAAGCATCTGACTCTTGATGTCGGCTTAGGTCGTGATCTCACATTTGTGAGTTCAAGCCCCATGTCAGGCTCTGGGCTGACAGCATGGAACCTGCTTGGGATTCTCACTCCTTCTCTCTCTGCCCCTCCACTCCCTCTCTCAAAATAAAATAAACTTAAAAAAAAAAGGAAACTTCAAAAGAAAAAAGTTCTCAGCCACATTACTTTAGTTGATGACGTATGACAGAGGCCATCCTGAATACACAAAATAACTGATAAAACATCCATTAATAATACATGAGCATTCCTATAGTCTGAGCATGTTGAGATGGGTATATAAGGTGAGCCATTTTGTTTAAATAAAAAAGCTGGCTTTGGGGGGAAATACAAACAGTTAATATAACTAACACATGGCAAGATTCTGGAGCAGTTTATTCTTAAAATATCAGTTTATAAATACCAGATAAATACCAGAATGATGGTGAGTGAACAGTAGCTAAGACTTGAGATGGAAGTTTGTGAGGGAGATAGAGTGCTTCGGCATACTACTACTTTTATTAATTTAGATTTGGCTAGGTTTGTTTCAACAGTATTCCCTCGTGCTATCTTTTTTTTTTTTTTCAACGTTTATTTTATTTTTGGGACAGAGAGAGACAGAGCATGAACGGGGGAGGGGCAGAGAGAGAGGGAGACACAGAATCGGAAACAGGCTCCAGGCTCTGAGCCATCAGCCCAGAGCCTGACGCGGGGCTCGAACTCACGGACCGCAAGATCGTGACCTGGCTGAAGTCGGACGCTTAACCGACTGCGCCACCCAGGCGCCTCACGTGCTATCTTTTTTAATGCAATAAGTAACTAGACTTATTCCGTAATCAGCCATCCTGGCTAAGTGCCAGTTAATGAATATTGATCACTGGGCATCAGCTGTGTATAAAATAAAGATCAAAGGTTATATGATCTGAGATCTCATCCAAGTTGGACCATTATATAGTTGTATGGTTGTACACCAGTTGCATCCCCTCTAAGTCTTGTTTTTCTCATTTGTAAAACCTGGAGGATAGACTATATATGCCCTTTCTAGGGTGTTTTGTGAATAAGGCATTTTAATAGCTTGACGAAAGGTCAGTTATGAGCACCTAAGCTCTTCTAATTCTGAACATGAAACCTCTTGTTGGATGTAGATAAAGTCTGAGGAAGCTTTCTTGGGGTTGGGAAGACTCAGGGTCAGCTGTGTTACTATATACCTCCAAATGAAGGAGCCAGTTTAAGGCTGGACCTTAAGTAATCAGGAGCCTTCTAAGGATATGGATTGTTCCTATGTTCTAGAACTCTAATTCTTAATCTTGGAAGCCAACTGCTCAGTTGTGGTTTTAGAGAAAATACTAAAAGCTCCAAAAACAGCGTATCTTTTGCTCTAAACATTGTTGGTGAAATTACCAACAAATTGTTTTTACTCCTCATTCTGGCTCTGGAAAATCTCCTCTCTAGGGACATTTTAACTACATCATATTTTCTGGTGACTTCCAAAGCAGTACACCTGACTAAACTCTTTAATTTTATCACTGTTTTGTCCCTCTTCCTTTGCATAATATCTAGATATTTATGATGTAACCAGTTCCCTGTATTAAATTCCCTTTGTTCAAAATATCTAGTGTGGTTTCTGTTTGTCAGCTAGACTGTGAATGGGATACCCTCTTTTCACACCACACAACAAACTTAGAATACTTTAAATCCAGTCTGCTTAACTACACTTAACTTATATGCCATTGTTGTCCATATTCTAGTTCTATCATTTTATCTTCAGTTCCACAAATTAGATGTAATTATTGTTTCATAGTCATTGTTGGTTTATAATTACCCATATGTTTATCATCTTCTTTGTCCACCATTTCCTCATGCTTTTTAGACCTTCCTTCTAGAATTATTTTGTTTCTTTTTCATCCTGAAGGTATACACTTTAAAAAGATACTTCCCTAGCTTTTCTTAAGATAATATTTGTCTGCAGTGTTCTGCTTTTTTAATGAAATGGTGTAGATTTCCTTTTATTTGATTTGCTTAGGATTTGTTAGGTTTCCTGAATCTGAGATTATATATTTCATCAATTATGGGAAATTCTTAGCCCTTGTTTTTTATTTGAATATTGCATCTCCTATATACTCTCAACTCTTTCATTTTATTAAAAATTTTTTTTAATGTTTATTTATTTTTGAGACAGAGACAGAGCATGAATGGGGGAGGGGCAGAGAGAGAGGGAGACACAGAATCGGAAACAGGCTCCAGGCTCTGAGCCATCAGCCCAGAGCCTGACGCGGGGCTCGAACTCACGAACCGTGAGATTGTGACCTGAGCTGAAGTCGGACGCTCAACCGACTGAGCCACCCAGGCGCCCCTCAACTCTTTCATTTTAGAACTCCAATTAGATGCATTGACAATTTCTTCAAATCCTCTCCATTTCTCCAATATTCTTTTTACCTGTGACCAGCTTGCTCTTTTTCACATATATTGTATTTCTAATTTCTGTTATATAATTTTTAATACTAGAAGTTCTGTTTTGTTAATATTTTACAGTCTCTTGTCCTGGTCATTCTTTTGATATCCTTTGTATTTAGTTTTACCTATTAGATACACTTTTTCACACGTGGTAGAAAATAATGATAATAAGTGAAATTTTTGCCACATTACAGTGTAGTGTTCTCACTAGTGGTGAATTTTTTTCTACCTGAGCTTTGTGATTTCTAATTGTGTGCACATTTTCACTGGAACTTTATCTGTGGGAATTCTTTTAAGTCTGGATTTAAAATGCATTTTCTTAAAAGAAGATTTGCATATTTTTGGTAAGATGCCTAGAAGCATTATCAACCTGAGGCCAATTAAAATAAAGTTAAACTAACTTTTTGGTGGCCACATAGATGATATGATTTCCTGCATCAGGCCTATGTGAGAGCAGTAGGAATTTTTTTTTTTTTAGTGTTTATTTATTCTTGAGAGAGACAGAGCATGAGCAGGGAAAGGGCAGAGCGAGAGAGGGACACAGTCTAAAGCAGGCTCCAGGCTCCAAGCTGTCAGCACAGACACAAGGCTCGAACTCATGAGCTGTGAGATCATGACCTGAGCCGAAGTCAGATGCTTAACCGACTGAGCCACACAAGCGCCCCGAGAGCAGTAGGAATTTTTAAAGAATATCCATTCTCCTTCCCCACAGTCATCCCAAGCCAAAGACAAGTCAACAAATAATTCAGCCATTATGGATGGCACTTTTTGAGCTTTCTGTTTTTAGGTTTCTTCTGATCTGATTGCCCGCTTTGTAGGATTACCTCACAGCCTTTTCCTGAGCTCTTATTAAAATCCAAGTTTTATTCCACCAGGATGATGAAAGCTTAGTAAGTCTCTTTTTATCAGAAAAGCAAAACCATTCTCAGAAAAATAAACCTACAGATGTCATACTTGTATCTGCAGTAGGATTGGGTCACATGCAACATGCACTGCCTTCTTCCTAACCCCCAACTGCAAGTGAGACTGAGAAATTTTGTTTTATTTTCCCCCTTGCCTCTTATTTTAAGCAAGAGAGAAGGAGATTGAAGATGGAGTATGAAGTTAGTCAATCTATAGCCTCAGGTACTTACAGATTGCAAATATTTTCTAACGTTTTAGTTTAAGGTGTTTCATAGCACTTTGAATTTTATAGGTAATTGTTATCCTTTTTTAACTTAATTTTGGTGACATTAGTTTCTTAAGATGTCCATTTAATTTTCAAATTTATTGACAAAATTTATAACATCTGTTATTCATTTAAAGTCCACATTTATCTATAGTAACATTCCCTCATTCATTGATAATATTGGTATGTTCTCCATTTTTCTTCTTTGATCACTTTTCTGAGATTTCCCATATTATCATTATGCCCCCTTCACTCCTCCCTCCCCTCACGCTCACGCACGCTCACGCACGCGCATGCACACACACACACACTTTACTGATCCTTTCTTTTGTGTATTTTATTTTGTTAATCTCTGCTCTGACCTTAATACTTCCTTTCTCCTGTTCTCTTTGGATTTTTTTTTTTTTTAACTAACTTGAGGGGTGCCTGGGTGGCTCAGTTGGTTAAGCCTCCGACTCTTGATTTTGGCTCAGGTCATGATCTCATGGTTCGTGATGAGTTCGAGCCCCACATCGGGCTCTGTGCTGACGGTACACAGGGATCTCTCTCCCCCTCTCTCTCTGCCCCTACCCTGTTTGCTCTCTCTCTCTCAAAATAAATAAATAAACTGAAAAAAAAAATAACTTGACAGATGCTTAGCATCTTAAATTTATTCTCTTTTCTAATATATGTGTTCAGGGCTTATGAATAATCCTCTCAGTATTGCTTAGTTGCATCATAGAAGTTTCCATATGTAAATTTTTAAATTTATTTTCATTGACATATAATTTACATGTAACATTTTGTAAGTTTAAGGGATACAGCATGTTGGTTTGATACATTATATATTGTAATATTATTATCACCCTAGCATTAGCTGACACCTTTATCAAGTCACATCATTATCATCTTTTATGTGGTGGGAACAATTAAAATCTAGTCTCTGCTGTGCATTGGATCTCCAGGACCTATTTACCAGTTCCACGTTTGTACCCTTAAAGACATGTCCTCAATTTTCACACCCTCCAGCATCTTGTAACCACAATTCTACTTTCTGTTTTGTCACATCTTGGCTTCTTTAGATTCCATATAGAAGAGATAATATACATATTATCTGTCTTACCCCATTCAGCATTATGTCCTCAAGGTCCATCCATGTTGTCATAAATAGCTGAATAATACATATTCCATTGTGTGTGTGTATAAATACAAACACACACACCCTGTGTCTTCTTTATCCATACTACTATTGATGGATCCTTAGGGTTTTTTTTTTCCCATATCTTGGCTATTTTGAGTGTAATTTCCTTTAAATATATACCCAGGAGTGGGATTACTGAATCATATGGTAGTTCTATTTTTAATTTTTTGTGGAACCTTCATACTTTTTCATAATGGCTGTACCAATTTACATTCCCACCACCAGTGTACAAGGGTTCCTGTATCTCCATAGCCTTGAGGACACTCATTACCTCTTGTCTTCTTGATGATTGAATGCTTTCTTCCGGGGGGGGGGGGGGGGGGGAATTTAGTTCCTCTACCCACTTTTTAATCAGATTTTTCTCCTTTTTACTATTGCATTGTGTGGGTTCTTTATGTATTTTGGATATGAACCCTAATTTGCAAACATTTTCTCCCATTCTGTATGTTGCTTTTCATTTTGTTAATTGTTTTTTGCTGTGCAGAAACTTTTTAGTTTGATGTGGATTGAAGTTATTTTTGCTTTTGTTGCTTGTGCTTTTGGTGTTATATCCAAAAAACTATTGTCATGGCTATTGTTGAAGGCTCTTTCCTACATTTTCTTCTAAGAGTTTTATGGTATCAGGTCTTATGTTTAAGTCTTTGATTCTCTTTGGGTTACCAAGATTTGTCTGCCTATTACTGGATGCTAATGTGGATAAGATGGCTCCCAGGTCCTTTGGCCTATGATGCTAGATACCACAAATTCCACATAGATGGATGTGTAATTTATTGTTACAAAAGAAAGACAAAAAGGAGGAACATCTGTGACACCATGATGCCGATACCACCTAAAGTTTTTAATGAGTTTGAAATATTTTTTCTTTTTCTTTTTCTTTTTCTTTCTTTTTTTTCTTGAGAAAGAGACTGCACCTACAAGTAGGGGAGGGGCAGAGGCAGAGGGAAAGGGAGAGAGAGAATCTCAAGCAGGCTTCATGCTCAGCGTGGAGCCCCACATGGGACTTGATCCCACGACCATGAGGTAATGAACTGAGCCGAAATCAAGAGTTGGATACTTAACCAACTGCACCATCCAGACACCCCTGAAATATTTTCTCATTTTCATTATGTCTTTGTGGTCTCATGAACTGGTTAAAAGTGCATTTCTTGGGGTACCTGGCTGCACACACACTCTCTTAAAAAAATGTGAGGGGTGCCTGAGTGGCTCAGGCGGTTAAGCATCCGACTCTTGACTTTAGCTCAGGTCATGATTTCCGGGTTTGGGAGATCTAGCACCACGCCAGGCTCTACGTGGAGCCTCCTTGGGATTTTCTTTCCCCTTTTCTGTCTGCCCCTCTCCTGCTTGCATGTGGTCTCTCTCAAAAGTAAATAAATAATTTTTTAAAGTGTTGTTTCTTATTAAACATGAGGACTTCCCAGTTATCCTTTATTTATTGCTTTTTTTTTAAATTTTACTGTAGTGCCTTGTGCTGATACTTGTTTTATGTTCTGTGTGTGCCAAAAAAATAATGCACATTCTCCAGTTGTTGCGTGTTATCCTTAGTATGTTTATAGGTTAAGCATTTAGTTGTAGTGTTAAAATCTGCATCCTTACTGGATTTGTGTCTGCTTATTCTATTAATTACTAAAAACACTGTTAATATTTAATGGAATGTGAAATTGCTGTTTTCTTTTGAATTCTGTCAGTTTTACTTTCTTTTGTGTCCATGTTATTGAGCACCCACTAATTAGGATTGATTGGTCTTTATGATGAATTGAACCTTTTATCATTGTGAAATGACATTCTTATCTCCAATTATTTTTGTGCCTGAAAAGTATCTTTTGTCTGTTGTAAGTATAGTTTGGGGGTTGGGATTATTGATTGAATATTTTTTTCTAGTCTTTTACTTTCAACTTTTCTGTATTACTATGTTTTAGATATGTCTCTTGTAAATAATACATATAGTTGAGTTTAATTTTACTCATTTTTACCTAGACAAATCTTTTAATCAGTCTAAAGTCTTTGTCTTTTACCTAGATCATTTGGTCCATTATATTTAAATAATTACTGATATATTTGGGTTTATATTTTGTGCTTTCAGTGTTTCTTCTTTCTTGCCATTTTTATAGTATTTTGAAACATGAGTCAAATATTTTGGAAATTTTAGTTAATTTAGACAGTACAAAATGCATTCTTATCAGAGACTGTAGAGTTAATCACTGTTCTTTCCCATCTCCATACAATTCAAAGGCCTTAAATGCCTAGTTTTTTATTCTAGCTTCTTGAAACCTTTACATGACTTTATTATTGATTGATATATAGTGGTCATTTAAGGTTTCTCGCAGTAAACCATTTTCTGTGCTCTTCATTCCTTATTTTTCTTTTGATATACCTATTTCTAATCACTTTTAGAGTTTTCTTTTTAAGAGTTTATAGTTGTGACATTCTTTCCATCTTGGTAGTCTTTAATTTTTTTCATTATTCTTGAAAGGTATTTTCACTGAGTTTGCAATATAAGCTTGATAATTGTATCTTGTAAGGAAACTGTCATTCTGTCTTCTAGCTTTCATTACTATTTTTGAAAAGTCTGTTGTTAATCTACAGTATCTCCTTAAAAGTACCCTTTCCTTGGCTGCTCTTAAGATTCTCTCTTTGTCTTTGATTTTTTGAAGTTTTACCATGATGTGTCCATGTGTGGACTCTTCCTCTGTATATTTCTGTCTGAAGTTGATTGAATAGCTTGAATTTATGGATTGATATTTTTATAAGTTCTGAAAAATTTGTCATTATCTGTTCACATAATGTCTTTGAATCATTTTTCTTTTTTGCTCCTGAAACACAGATTTAGATTTTTTTTTTTTGCTCTCTGTGTCTTTTAATCTTTCATTTTGTATTCCCCCCACCTCATTTTTAAACTTCCTTATTTTTCATGAGTAATCTGCTATTTTTCTGTATCTAATTTGGTGTTAAACTCATCCATTAAAATAGCTAAGTATAAGTCCCAGCACTGAAGATGTTTGTAGTCTCAGAGGGAAAACAGACATGAAAATAGAT
This sequence comes from Leopardus geoffroyi, assembly GCF_018350155.1. Classification (NCBI taxonomy): domain Eukaryota; kingdom Metazoa; phylum Chordata; class Mammalia; order Carnivora; family Felidae; genus Leopardus; species Leopardus geoffroyi. The sequence continues at coordinate 75,136,197 of NC_059328.1, forward strand.
TATTGTAACACTATATTTTATATATATATATATATATACACACACACACACACACACACATACATATACACATTCACACACACACACACACACACACATATATATATATATATGGGAAGAAGGTATGCTTTGAAAACATATTAAAAAGGGGATCAGATTGGGGGATGGTTAGCAAAGAAAAAAGTAATGCCTAAGCTGAGTTAACAGTAGTATGGGGGAAGTCAAGTGCATTGCATTCTGGGATGATAGAGATTTTTTTTTTTTAAGTGAACATAGAGTTTGATGAAAAACAGTAATGGAAAGTTAACTTAGACCTAGTCAGCATACAGCCTTTAATGCCTAGCTCTGAAGGTGGGGCTTTATTTGGGACCTCTCTGATTCTACTATGTAAACATTATATTAAAGCCTTCTTAGTGAATTTGTATAACATATAGTTGGTTGGTTTTTTTTTTAATTTTTTAATGCTTTTATTTATTTTTGAGAGAGAGCCCAACAGAGCGCAAACAGGGGAGGGGCAGAGGGAGAGGGAGACACAGAATCCAAAGCAGGCTCCAGGCTCTGAGCTATCTACTTAAGAATAGATTCAAGGGCGCCTGGGTGGCTCAGTTGGTGAAGCATCAGACTTCGGCTCAGGTCATCATGATCTCACAGCTTGTGAGTTTGAGCCCTGCATCAGGCTCTGTGCTGACAGCTCAGAGCCCGGAACCTGCTTTGGATTCTGTGTATCTGTCTCTCTCTGCCCCTCCCCAGCCCTCTCTCTCAAAAATAAACATTTTATTTTAAAAAAAAAAAATTCAACATTTGCTGTTCTTAGAGTGGAAAAATAATTTCATCTTACAAAATTTTTAAAAATTGCCTTTTTTGAAAGAAGAGAACATTAATGGGGAATTCTAGTAAGCGCTGTTTTGAAATGTTTTTTTTTTATTTATTTTTTTATATTTATTTATTTTTGATAGACAGAGACAGAGCACAAGTGGAGGAAGGGCAGAGAGAGAAGGAGACACAGAATCCGAAGCAGGCTCCAGGCTCTGAGCTGTCAGCACAGAGCCTTACGCGGGGCCTGAACTCACAATTCATAAACCACAAGATCGTGACCTGAGCCGAAGTCGGACGCTCAACCACCTGAACCACCCAGACGCCCCTGTTTTGAAATGTGTTTTATGTGAAGAAAAGTGTTTAGCAGATATACTGGCAACCATATGTTTTATAATGCTGCAATTTACCATAACCTGTAAAAAAGAAAACTGGAGAGAAGAAAAGTAGCTCATTAAAAGGAAAAATAGATGGGGCGCCTGGGTGGTTCAGTTGGTTGAGCATCCAGCTCTTGGATTCTTGGTTTCAGCGCAGGTCTTGATCTCGGGGTTTGTGCTGACAGTCTGGAGCCTACTTAGAATTCTCTCTGTCCCCTTCACTCTCCCCCACTCATGCTCACTCACTCTCCCTCAAAATAAATAAAAACTTTAAAAACAAACAAACAAACAAAAGGAAAAACCAGGCTCTGTGCTGACAGCTCAGAGCGTGGAGCCTGCTTTGGATTCTGTTTCCCTCTCTCTCCTCCCCTCCCCTGCTCATGTTCTGTCTGTCTCTGTCTCTCAAAAATAAATAAATGTTAAAAAAATTTTTTTTTAAAAAGGGGCATCCGGGTGGCTCATTCGGTTAAGCATCCAACTTGGGCTCAGGTCATGAATTCGCAGTTTGTGAGTTCGAGCCCCACATCAGGCTCTGTGCTGACAGCTCAGAGCCTGGAGCCTGCTTCGGATTCTGTGTCTCCCTCTCTCTCTGCTCCTCCCCTGCTCATGCTCTATCTCTCTGTCTCTCAAAAATAAATAAATGTTAAAAAAAAAATTTTTTTTTAAGAAAAAAGGAAAAATAGGTGAAATCTGAGGAGGACAGAAAAGTGTTTCTCTAACTTCTAAAGGAGTAAAAAATGGGCTTTATAAAACAAGACCTATCTAAGGTTAAATTTCTGCCTTGGCATACACTTTTTGACTTTTGCAAATTACTTGAATTAAGTTTTGGTTGTTTTTATTTGTAAAGTGAGGTTATATTACAAAACTTTGTGAATTCCTTTGAAGATTAAATAAGCAGAAATACCAGCTACTTAACTGTGCCCTGACATGTAATTTTATTGAGCCCTAAACATTGGCCTAAGCACTGTACAGGCTTTATCTTCACAATAACCCCCAATTTGTGGCTGAGGAAACTGCAACACAGAGATGTAAATGTATGACCCAGACCACACCAGTAAGCAGTAGCCACAGGATTTTAACCCAGGCATTCGGACCTCCAGAGCCCAGACTCCTAATCATTATATTATTTCTTATGTTCTTCTAATCCTTATTAAAACTGACAATACTTTTCTATAAAATAGTGTTAGATATTATAATACTGTTACAAATTCATAGACTGTTAAAATCAATGGATCATTCACTGCCTTAGTACAACCTATTTTAATATGCAATAATTTCTCATACAGCATCCTTTACAGATTATAATCTAGCTTCTGTATAAATGCCTCCAGAGACAAGGATTTTATTGCATTTTAAAACATTTTTTTTTTCAACGTTTTTTTATTTTATTTTTGGGACAGAGAGAGACAGAGCATGAACGGGGGAGGGGCAGAGAGAGAGGGAGACACAGAATTGGAAGCAGGCTCCAGGCTCTGAGCCATCAGCCCAGAGCCCGACGCGGGGCTCGAACTCACGGACCGCGAGATCGTGACCTGGCTGAAGTCGGACGCTTAACCGACTGCGCCACCCAGGCGCCCCAAGATTTTATTGCATTTTAATGGAACTATTTCATTGTTAAATAATTCAAAATGTAAAGAATTTCTTTATATTCTGTGATAAAATTTTTGCCCTCACTACCTTTACCCATTTGTTCTAATTCTCTTGCCCTAATTCTCTATAAGTGGACAGTTTCTTTCATAGATATTTAACAAGAATCCTTTCTCTTTCTCATCCTAAACTAAACACCATCACCTATTTTACAGATAACACATTTCCACACTTTTCTCAACTGAGAGCCTTCTGTGAATGCATCCCAGTTCTTTTTTAAAATGTGCTTACTATAAATTAACTTTGTATGCCACATTTTATGTGGTTATGATTTCAAGAGTTGTTTATCATTTATGTTAAGAAAAGTTTAAAAAAACAAAGAAAACCTAATTATTCACGATCTGAATACACCTAACTGTTCAGTCGTTACTAATGTGAATTTCATTTGTGGCCTCAACAGGAGATATGCTTATACTTCATACAATGAGTATGACTAGCTAATGTTTATTGAATATCATGCACCATGCCCTTTTCTAAGCTCTGTACATGTAACTTATTCAGTCATAATAATCCTGTGAGCTTGATGCTATTTTTACTTTTTTAACAGTAAGGATAGTGAGGCACAGAGCTGTTAAGTAACTTACCTTCTATGACCTGGTTTGTACTGAATCTCAGTTCCAAAACTAAGATTCAAACCTGGGTACTCTTAACTACTATTATATATATGTGTGTGTATGTCTTAGTTTAGGCTGCTTCAACAAAATACCATAGATGGGGTGACTTAAATAACAGACATTTGTTTTTCACAGTTCTCGAGGCTGGGAACACTGAGATCAAAGTGCCAGCAGGGGCAAAGTTCTAGTAATGGCCCTCTGCCTGGTTTGTAGGCAACATCTTTTCTCTGCATCCTTACATGACAGAGAAAGAGCATCCTAATGATCTAATTACCTCCCAGAGGGCTCACCCCCAATACCATCACACTAGGGCTTCAACACATGCATTTTTGGGGACACATAAATATTCTGTCCATAGCAATATGTTAAGTAGTTCTTTTGTGAGCCTAATCTGAAAAGTTGTCTATACTTAATATCAGTTTTTTATAAGAATATGTCCTCTACAAAATCACCTTTTGGAGCAGCTCATTTATAATGCAAGAAATTCAGTTACAGTAGAAACCTTTCTTGAATTTGAATCTCAGTTCAATAATTGTGCAACTTTGCCTATTTCCTGATGTGTAAAATGTGGATAATATCTGTCTCAAGTTATTTTAAATTTAAGATTAATATGCATACATATATGTATTTGTGTGTGTGTAATTATACTGTCATATATGTAAGTATGCACACAGGCAGAACCTAGCATAGTTGTTTACAATGTTTTTAAATGGCAAAAAAGCAGCTTAGCGCAGGAATTATTAAGGTAGACTTTGGTATGGAAGTAACTTACTAGATATATGACCTTGGGCCAGTTTCTTAACTACTCTGTACCCTAGTTTTTTTTGTTGTTTGTTTGTTTGTTTCTGAAATATGGGTACAATGCTCATTACAGGGCTATTTATGAGGATGGATGAGTTTATAGAGCACTTACATAAGGACGTACACTTTGTAACATAGTATATAAATGATAAAATTGTATTTTATGTCGTTATTTAGTATAGCACCTGTATTTTTTCAAGTCAGTTAACAAATTATGTTGAAATGTTTTTAAACTAATGAATTTTTTGAAGGAATGTAAAGCCAAATATAAAACGTACTCATTAAAATCAGTTGGTCACACCATCTTTTATTGCAGAGGAGAGAAGGGAACCCTGAAGCACAAAGGTTAAGTAACTTGCAGTTTAGACAGTTTTCCAGTGGTTGCCAATACTTATAACTAAATCAGGTCTAGTACTCTCGTCTTCTAGCTTATTTTTTTTATGACAAGAGACCTAGGGCAGATAAAACACAAAATAATGAACTTCAACGTGATGAATTTTAGTATTCATGATGTATTATTAGTATTTCAATGATAATGGATTATTCAAAATAATGAGAAGGTTCTCGCTGAAGTTTTTGTTTTTGTTTTAAAATAGAAGCACTACGTATGCTTTATGAGAAGCCATGGACTTGAATTTTTGGATATCCCCCTACCAGCAGTGTGGTATCAGTCAGTATCTTTGAAACATTTTCCATTGTGACTGAACATCCTCCTAATAGTAATAGAAAACAAAATGTGAAGTCCTTTATATATGTGCTTATTAGATTATTACTATAAAGAATGCTGGCATTATATTTGAAGTATCCTTAGTTCTACTTAAAAAGAATTACTTTAGAGGAATTTGTATAATGTTTAAATGTGCTTTGCTCTCTAGTCAGGTAATGAGTAGAGATTTAGTTTAATTGTTGAATATTTTGAATAGATTAGTCAAATTAATTTAATTTAAACATAATAGTGTTGAGAAAACTTGGGGCGATGCTCTAATTCAGTTTCAGACTCAGTATATCCCTGGCAGATGATCCTGCAACTCTACTTGAACATTTTCTTGGCTTGTAGTCTTACATTATCTGTAAGTATAAAGAGATTCCATTTAGGTGACATTAAGCTCATCTCAAACCCTGTAATTCTTTATTCTTTGAGAATATTAACATTCATTTTTAAACAGCAATTTGTCCTAGTAATTTTGACATAACTATTTAATTTACAGATTGCCCAAGGACTCCAGATACCCCTAGCAGTGACCCTCGATGTTCCACTAGTAATAATAGATTGATGGCTTTACAAAAACAATTGGATATAGAACTTAAAGTAAAACAAGGTGCAGAGAACATGATACAGATGTATTCAAATGGCTCTTCAAAGGTAAGTACTATAAATTATAAATGTAAACCTATACAGTCAATCCTCATGATTTGTAGGTTCCATATGTGTGAATTCACCCACCTGATAAAATTTATTTGTGACCCCAGCATCAGTACTTTCGGCACCTTCACAGTCATTTGTGAACATGCACAGAGGGATGAAAAATGTGATCGTCTGATGTGCATGCTCACAGCTGAGGTCAAACAAGGTGCTTGGCCTTCTTCTGTAAGCTCTTACACTGTAAACAGGTATCCTTTTCACGGTCTGTGTAGTGCCACAGTTTTTGCATTTTTGTGCTTACTGTGCTTTTGCTGTTTAAACACTGTTTTTTGATTTCTAAGACCAATTTAGCCTCCAAATTTGAAAGTATTCACAATAAAATAAGTTGGAAACAAATAGTTTTTAAAGTAATATTTTTAAAATTGCTTACTCCTACCAAAATCAATCAAGAAAAAATTTACTTATGTGAGTAAAGGACCATCCATATTTGCAACTTTTCTGTGAATCTGAAATTGTTCTAAGACAAAAAGTTTACTTTTAAAAATTTAGGCTCTAATGAGTTTTCTATCACTCTATCATGGGTTTTTAGGAAAGGACAAATGAAAAGACAGGACATTCTAGCAGTACTGATTGGACTAGACCTCTGAGTTCTTGGGGAATCTGGTATGGGCATGTAACTCCTCACTGAGAATCATTTTTATGGGGAACAGTTGTTACTAATGAGAATGTGTCCTTGTTCTGAGGTATAAGGTAGAAGAGAAAATGTTGGGAACCACTGAACCAGATTATTGTAAAGGTTCTTTCCAATCTAAGGTTCTATAATTTTATAATTTCCAAAAAGTCTTAGAAAGGTGGACTTATTATAAAATCTACATTGGTATTCTTAACTAAATTATTTTAAAGATCTTGCCTCTGAAAATTAATGTTTCTTTAATATTTATAGGTATTTCTTAAGTAATTTCAGAATTAAAGTTATTTGTGTTTGGGGAGGTTTTTGTGTGTGTGTTTTCGTTTAAGAATTTAAAATTGGGGAGGAGCAGGGGTGGAATTTTTTACTTGGAGTTATGCACCCTACCTACCCACCCAAAGAAATCTGGGAAGATGCTGAAAAGAGAGAAATGTGCATATGTTAATAAGTAAGATTTTTTAAGCCTAGTAATTAAAATTAGATTATATGCCATATTTCAAATAAATTTTTATCTTTAGAGAAATACAATTTTTTTCTATTTGATATATAATACATGATAGCATGTTGTTTTTTCTGTGTTTTTATTTTTAGTATTGACCTTTAGTTTTAAGCATTTTTCATTTTTATCAATTTGGACTTTTTTGTTTTAAGGCAGTAGTGTTCTTGGAGTTGTGAGTGCATGGGTATATTTAAATTTATCGAGCTACCACCCTCTAGAATAAGATTTTTAAATATACAGTTGATGGATTAGATTGAGATGTTTATGAACCCTTTGAAGTTAAAGGAAAATGGAGTGTGAATGAATGGCTGAATGAGAAGGCCATAGGTTTCACTATTCTTAAAGTGGTCTGTAATTGCCCATTCCACCCCCAAATTGAACAGGTTTATGGACATATTAAAAGTAAAACAAATAGATAACTTATGATAAATACAGGTCCAAAATGAACAGAACTATGAGCATCCTGCTAAAACAAAAGATTATTTTCCAATAGCCTTTTATTTTTAATTAGGAGATTTGTTAATTAGGGAAGGGGTCAGGTGGAGGTCCAGAGCATATAACAGCTTCTGTAGTCTCTGACGTAGACCTGCCAGTTATTTCTGTCTAGATTTGGTCTTAGCTGTTTTCCTTTCTCATCTTTAAACCTCTCAAAAGGTCAAAGTATATCTCTACGAGATTAGGGAAAATTGTAAATTGAAGTTATGTGGAATATTTAATTAATTTATTAAGGTCTTAACAGCTGGGCTCTGGAGTATGAATGTAATAAAATTATGCCTTATAATAGGTACTTAACAGGTAATATTCCACTTGAAAAGCCCTACTGTCCAAAAAGGAGATATCACCTGTAAATAATTATATAATAGTGATTTGTCCAAGTTACTTTAGAAACAGTGGGTAAGGATCACTTAACTACCAGAAGAAATCATTAAAGTCTTAGCATGGGATTTTAAGGATGATTTGGAGTTTAAAAGGGAATTACTTTCTAGGGAAGATGATGGGTAAACCCAGCAGATAGAGTAAGGAACTGTTGAATAGCATGGCTTATTCTAAGAAATAGAAGTGCTTTTGTATGGCTGTAGCAGAAACTCTTAACCTATTTCTTTCCCAACATATCTGAGGTAGATAGAATATTAGCTCTAGCAGTCATTTTCAGTGGAAGGCCATGCCCTCTTGGAAAAACAAATCTCAATCTCCAGAAAAGCACATTTATTTTGGGGAAAAGTCTTTCAAGTGATTCCAAGAAGACTTTTTTTCCTTTCACTGATAGGGCTTTAAGTGAGTGAGGCGTAGTGAGAGGTGTAGCATAATTGAAAGACAAACTAGATTATAAAGTACTTTGGACAAAATTAAGCAGTTGAGATTCTATCTTATAAGATATATGGAGCTGCTGAAAGACTTCTAGACAGTAAATACATGATCAGATTTAAAGTTAAGAAAGTTCACATTCATCTTTCTCAGACTTGAAGAATTAATTAGAGAAGGGTCCAGTATATAGACAGCAAGTTTAAGTAGGCTTCTGTAGGGGTCCAGGTTAAACATGCTTCATTCCTCTTGTAACAGCAGTAAAAGCAAAGAAGACAGAATGAAGCTGTTTGGGTAGAATAAATATGTGGTGTCTGGCTATAAGGAAGAAAGCAGAGTCAAAGATGATTTTTAGATTGGTTATGTGGGCACATTGGTGGATGGTGGTGCCCTTCATAAGTATAGGTAATTCACAATGGGGAGCAAATTTAGGGACAGGGATAATGAATTTATTTTGGTGGTAAAAATCATCTTGAAGACTCTGGTTATTGAATTCTGTATGACAAAATTGCCACACTAGTACACATTATAGCCAGAGTTGTCCTTTAAAAGCCAAGTCATGTATTTTCACACTCTTGGTTCAAAAGCTTCCATTGGCTTTCTAGCATGCTTAGAACAAAATCCAGAGTCCTTATTGTGGCTCTGCGAGTTCATACATGATTTACCCTAGATACCTTCTGATCTTCTCTAAAACACTTTCATTCTCTCTCATTACAAGCTATATTGGCTTCTTTGCTATCTCTTGAACATACCAAGCACACTCTTACCTCAGAGGCCTTGCATTTACTGTGTCTCTACCTAGATTTCTCTTCTCCCAAATGCTTTCATCTCTCACTCCATTACAGTTTCTGGTAGATGCTAACACTTCAGTGAGCTCTTTACTACTATCCTATGTAAAATAGCAGTCCTTTGGGGGCACCTGGGTGGCTCAGTTGGTTAAGGTCAGACTTGATTTTGGCTCAGGTCATGATCTCACAGTTGTGAGATCAAGCCAAACATCAGACTCTACACTGTGCGTGGAGCCTAAGATTCTCTCTCTTCCTTCTGCCTCTCTCTCTCTCTGTCTCTGTCTCTAAAAAAAAAAATATATATATATATATATATACATATATATATATATGCATATATATGTATATATGGCAGCCTCCATCTCTCCTATCTCTTTCCCTGCTTTACTACTACCATAGTTTACATCTTTATAATCTTTATCAACATTAAAATGTAAATTTCATGACTCTAAGTAACTCCATTGGTTTTCAGAATAATATGAGGGCTTTGATAAGACATGTTGAAGAGATGTTTTCCACTGATGTTTTCAGACGGCAAATGAACTATTTATTAAAATATGGGGTTCTTTTTAACCTTTTAAAATGTATCCAGGTATTTTCAGACATTTTTCTCATTTGAAAATACCTGACCTTATATCCAGGCCTCACTCCCCTAAGTGTCCAGTCTTGATATAGTCCAGACTCATCTGTATTAACAGCCCATAAAACCTTTCTGGATTCCCTCAGTGAAAATTGATGCCATCTTCCTTTGAATTTACTTTGACTACTTTAAACATTCTGATACATACAATAATTATCTGTATCTGTTCAATTAAACTATAGGTTTTATAGGGTACCATCCTGATTAATCTTTGTATTTTCACTGGATGTAACATTTAGTACATGCAAAATAAGCCATCAATATGTGATGGAAAAATAAGGATAATTATTGGTTTACTTATTTCTGAAATCTGTGTGATGGAGTATATTTGTTATAATGTCCCACTATGACATGCAAAACAATATTTGTTTTATAAAATAAATTATATAATTTGAAAATATTACAAATTTTTTAACTTATGATTAAAATATATTATACATTTGAAATATAACTATCAGACATTATAGAGTGCTAATTACTAATATAAACCATGTAACATTGTTCTTTTTAGTTCAAAATTAGTCAGATATTGGCATTTTCATATGATTCAACCTAACAAACATAAAAATCTTTCCAAAGCCTTAATTAACATAAAAGCCAGTATTTCTCTAATGCCTAAACCAATTCTTATACTTTGGACCTACCTTGTCTCTTGCCTTGAATATATATTAGGTGCTCGGTAAAAATCCATTGAATGCCTAGAAGCATAAAACTGACATTAAAAATTTATTGAATGCTGGAAAGCATAAGACTGACGTGTAGTAACTATAAATCGCCTGTGACAGGTAATATCCAGTGTCAGTTTTAAAAGCCTTCATCATACTTTGACATCTGTGCAGATCTTCCAAAAGTCTGGGAAAATTCAGTTACTTTTAAAATGAACTAAAAATGCTCTTCTTTACATGTTGAATTGAAATAAAGTATTTCCAAAGAAGTAAATGACTTCTGTCTTCTCATATACTGATTAAATAATAAAAGGAGTAGCTCAATTGAAAAGCATAGCATTAAATAGTTTGTTAATAGTTATTCATTTATATTAGGATTTCATTGAAATAAGATAATCATTTTTATTGCTCTAAAAGGGGACATTTTTAATGCCAATCATGTGCTAGGCAATATGATTTTAGTTTTATCTAGTGCTTACAAAAGCTTCATATTTTGAAGAATGGTATCCCCATTTGTGTAATTTATGTAAGAAACCTAAATCTTGCAGAAGATAGGTTAACAAGCCCAGGTTTAAAAGGACAGTAAGATTTGGGGCCCAGTCTATCTGATTGCAAAACATATTTACCCCACTAAATTAGGAGCTTTGGAATACTAAGTTTTTTTCTTACTCCAATAAGTTCTCAAAGGAATAGAAAAGCTGTTTCAAATCTTCAGTTTTTCTGATGTACTTAATAGTGGAAAGGAGGAGGAATTAAAATAAAAGTATTTTCATTTTAAATTTGAAGGGTGAATAGGTATATTCATAAAAGCATATAATTAGTCATAGCCAAGCAGCAAACTCAAGCAAGTATCTTTAATGGTAAAGGATAATTAACAAATGCAGTGTGTGTGTGTGCGTGTGTGTATGTGTGTACACTTCATGGTGTAAAATGATATTTAAGAGACTTAGTAGATTATTTGGCTCAACTCCTTGGTGTGAAATCTAAATATTTAATAAAGAATGAAATCTGACTAGAGATCTTCCTTAAATTGACTGGCCTTAGGAGCAGGAAAGAAATGGAAGAAGAATTCATAAATTTGCAAATTCTTTTTCTCCCACTGTATATTAACCTTGCTTGGTGTTTAACGTAAAATATGTTCACTTTCTTTTTTTTCCCCTTATATAATAGCAATATTATCTTTCCCACCCCACATCTCCTTCCTCCTCTTTTATTCAGTGTCATAATAGAGACTGTGTGTGTGTTTCTGTTGAAATGATGCTGCACATCTGATGCTTGTCTCTTAGCTTCTAGTCTTGAACTCTTCTAGAGAATATAGGTTGATTGTATCCTATTTTATTTGCAAATCAGTACTGACTGCCATAGTGATAAAACTAGAGATGCTTAAATAGTAAGCAACAATTGGCTTTTCTTTTGAATAAGTACTTTCTAACTTGATGCATAGTTTTATCATTTTTTTGTGGATTGAAGCCTACTAGACTTTGACAATTAATATAACAATCTAAGCAGCAGATGGTTTTAATTTCTGTTACTTGTTGCATATGAAACTTTTGGGAAAAAATGCTGTATTAGTTTTCTATGGTTGCTGCAACAAATTATCATAAATTTAGTAGCTTAATACAAATTTATTATTTTACAATTTTGTAATTGAAAAGTCTCAAACGGATGTCACTGAGCTAAAATCAAGGCATGGGCAGAGCTGCATTCCCTTCTGAAGGATGGAGAAGAGAATTTGTTTCTTTGTTCTTTCTAGCATCTAGAGGCTGCCCACATTCCTTGGCTTATGGCCTTCTCTGTCTTTGAAGCCAAAAACAGTGGGTCCATTTCTTCTCATATTACTCTGCCCTCCTCTTCTGCCTTTCTCTTCCACATTTAAGGAGACTTATAATTACTTTGGGCCCAACTGGAAATAATCTCTACATTTTAAGGTTGAATGATTAACAACCTTAATTCCATCTGCTATTTTAGTTTCCCTTTGCTATGTAACATTCGTAAGGTTCTGGGATTAGGACATGGACATCTTTGGATGGATCATTATTTAGCAGACCACAATTCCTAAAATGGTAAGTTTTTTGTTACTCTCTGTCAGTAACAGTCATTGTTGTTAGAATTAAACTGGTATGACAGTAACATTATTTCACTTAATTCTGGACCTTTCTTGAAGTTTTAAGAGATAACAGAAGTTTATTCACTATAATTGCCTCCTTTGCTTTATTGAGAATGTCTTGGGTTTTTTTTGACATTCAAGAGTGTCAAGGGACCTTTTTTATTATCTCACCAGTGTTGACAAATGCTATTTCCTGTTTCCTTTATCAGATTTAAGGGAACACAAATACCATCTATGATTAGTTACTTTAAAAATTTCCCTACATATATGAAGCTTCATAAGAATTTAACTGTAATGTTATGAGAGAGGAAGAGATTTTCTAAAATATTTAGGTTTAGTCACTGAGGTGTCTGTCACATGCAATGCTTCTGAGAATTATTGAACATAGTGTGAAAAAATCCTTTATATTTTGTGTAAAGCAGAGAAAATTACAAATGTGAATTTGGAATTCTTTAAAACAGTAATAAGATTTACTTGCTTCCTCACAAATTGTCTTAACTAAATGAAGTTGTTTTTCTCATTTATAGCTGTTTCGTTTGATGGCTTTTTAAAATAAATGTATCTACAAGTGTATCTATTACAGCGCTTACAGTGTGCTCTTTTAACTCTGTTTTTCACTTGCTGATAATCGTTTTATCTTATTTAGAAGCTGTGAAAATGTTCTGTTTGTCTTTTCATATGCTTACCTTTTCAAACTTATTTTAATAGGATCGGAAACTCCATGGCACAGCTCAGCAGCTGCTCCAGGACAGCAAGACAAAAATAGAAGTGATACGAATGCAGATTCTTCAGGCAGTCCAGACCAATGAATTGGCTTTTGATAATGGTGATGGAATAGAGATAAATTGTCATGCTTATTATTATGGGCTTATAGTGCTTAATAAATATCATGTAGTAAAGAAGCAGTGGTTCAGAATTAAGGAGGAGGAGGCCTTATGTCTTTGAGTTTTGATGGCTAAAATGGAAGGCTCTTTATTTCAACATTGTATCTATTAAGTATTACTTCAGTGTTTATTTACTTAACTAATTTTTCTCTTACATTGTAAGAATTCATTTCTTTTTCATGAGTTTTAATCACTGTATATGAAAATACCAAATAAATGGTTCAATTGCATTTTTTTTCTTCCCCCTCTAGCAAAACCTGTCATAAGTCCTCTTGAACTTCGGATGGAAGAATTAAGGCATCATTTTAGGATAGAATTTGCAGTAGCAGAAGGTGCAAAGAATGTAATGAAATTACTTGGCTCAGGAAAAGTAACAGACAGAAAAGCACTTTCAGAAGTAATTTTAAATAAATATTTTAACTTAATAAATACATTTTTCAAAGAATGTAATTATTTAAATGACAACAATTGTCTTTTCCCTGTTCAAGGCCCAAGCAAGATTTAATGAATCAAGTCAGAAGTTGGACCTTTTAAAGTATTCATTAGAGCAAAGATTAAATGAACTCCCCAAGAATCACCCCAAAAGCAGTATTATCATTGAGGAGCTTTCACTTGTTGCATCACCAACACTAAGTCCACGTCAAAGTATGATATCTACACAGAACCAATATAGTACACTGTCCAAACCAGCAGCACTAACAGGTAGGTTGCATACATCTCCTAATTGTTTGGGGTGCACTTTTTTTGTGTGTACGTCGGGTCCTGGTTTAATAAATGAATAAAAAGTATGAGTACTTTTAAGAAGTATGCACAGATGTTTAAAATACTGTGATAAGATACACATAACATAAACTTTATTATTTTAGCCATTTAAAAATATACAATTCAGAAGTATTTACTATATTTATGGTGTTGCAAAACTATCACCATCATGTAGTTCCAGAACATTTTCATCATCCCAAAAGGAAACCCCGTACCTATTAAGTAGTTACTCCCCATTCCCACTGCTTCTGGCAGCCACTGTTGGTTTTCTGTCTCCGTAGATTTGTCTATTCTAGATATTTCCTATAAATGGAAGTATATAATTTTTGGCCTCTGTGTCTGGCTTCTTTCACTTAGTGAACTGTTCTCAAGGTTTGTCCTTGTAGAATATATCAGTACTTCATTCCTTTTTATGGTAAATAGTTCTCAATTATATGTGGGTATATACTAAGTTTTGTTTATCCATTTATTAATTGGTGGACATTTGGGTTGTTTCCACCTTATGACTATTGTGAATAGTGTTGTTATGAACATTTTTGTTCAGGTTTTTGTCTGAACATCTGTTTTCATTTATTTTGGGTGTATACCTAGGAATGTAAGTACCAGGCCATGTGGTAATTTTATGTTTATATTTTTGAGGCATGGTCACCTATTTGCCACAGTGGCTGCAGCATCATTTTATGTTCTTAAGAGCACACATCCTTACCCAACACTTGATATTTTCCCTTTCTTTTTTTTTTTTTTTTTTTTTTTTGATTATTGCCATTCTAGTAGGTCCATTACTGAAAGTCAGTTAGTGAAGTCTCAGTTATTTTTTGTGCCTATTTCTCCTTTTAATTATGTAAATGTTTGCTTCATGTATTTTTGGGCTCTGCTGTGAAGTGCACTTATGTTTATAATTTTTATATCTTTTTGATGGATTGACTCTTCTATCAAAATATAATGTCCTGTTTTATCTCCTGAAAGAATCTTGAATTGAAGGTCTATTTTGTCTGATATTGGTGTAGCTCCCTCAACTGTCTTTTCCTTATTACTATTTGCACTGAGTATCTTTTTCTGCCCTTTCACTTTTTTTCCCTTTTCAGCTCTTTAAAAATGTGATATCATCTTCTTGTCTCTGTTTTCCTATTATAAAAAGCTGTAATTTTTTAATCAGTATATCTCTTCATGCAATGTTCTTTATTACCCATTGGCTTCAAATAACATGGAATTATACTCACTTTTCTTTTTTTTTTTTTTTTTTTCCTCTCTGCTCCTGTGACTGGGTGCTTTTAATTTACCTGTCTTTAAGTTTGCCAGTTCTTCTGCCTGCTCAAATCTATTGCAATTTTCTAGTAAATTTTAAAAATTTTAGTATTGTGCTTTCATTTGGTTCTTATTGATAAATTCTGTGTCTTCATTAATATTCTCTATTTGTTAAAACACCATTCTCCTTTCTTTCGTTTGGTTTTGGTTTTGTTCTTGTTTTGTTTTGTAGGTCCTTGACAATATGTAAGACAGTTGATATGAAGTCCTTGTCTAATAGATCCAGTGTCTTGGCTTCATCAGTTTCTATTAATTTCTGCCTTTCTTGTCAATTAGCTGTACTCTTTTTTTTTTTTTTTTTTTTTTTTTTAATTATTTTTGAGAGAGACAGAGACAGAATGCAAGCAGGGGAGGGTTGAGAGAGTGAAGGGGAGACACAGAATCCAAAACAGGCTCCAGGCTCTGAGCTGTCAGCACAGAGCCCGATGCGGGGCTCGAACTCACGGACCGCGAGATCATGACCTGAGCCAAAGTCGGACGCTTAACCGACTGAGCTACCCAGGCACCCCAGCCATACTCCTTATTTTCCAGGTTGCATCTTAATTTTTGATTGAAAACTGGATGTTGTGAATATTATAATGTGTAACTCTGGAAGACACTCCCTTTCTCTAGAATTTCTTGTTGTTTGTGTGGGATATAGTTTTTTAGGGGCTTTTATAAATGATTTTGTAAACACTGTAGTTGTTGTCATGTATGGTCACTGAAGTCTTTATTAAGACTAGTGGTCAGCTAGTATTTTAACAGACATTTCTTTTCATGCATGCAGGCAGAAAGAAAAAAAATTGCCTGTCTTTGTAGCTGGGCTCTGTGTTTGTGTGTTGGGGGCATACCCCCAACAGTCACCCAGGCATCTTACAACTCTGCCTTTGCTGGCACAAAACTTGAAGATCAGCCAGATGTGAGAACTTAGGACTTTCTCAGGCCTTTTCTGAGGATGCCTCCTTTTCTCTCTAGCCTTCTAGTTTCTCAGTGGAAATACTGCAAAGCCCTTATTCCCCAAAACATTCCACTCCCTATGTTCTCCTCCAAGACTCTTCGGGATATCTTGTTTGTCCCAATTGATATCTTTTGCCTCAGGTTGCAATGACTGGTTTATTTGCCTTTAAATGCCTTCCACTTAGCTATTTCTCTGCCCTGAGAGATTTCCTAGTAAGGCAAAAAACAATTTTTTTAAGGCACACTTTTGTGTTAGTTCATCAGAGAGCCCTCAGTTCATTCAAAGCAGGCAACCACACTTCCTTGAGAATGAGGTCTTCTTTTCCAACTGCTGTCTTGAAAATTATCAACAAACCATGTGGGTAGAAGGAAGATGAGGCAAGGGTAAGTTAAAGTGCTAGAGTCTCCTATTGAGTACTTACTGTGTTTTTGTTAAGTAAGCATTTGCTTGGTCGCAGTAAACCTTTGACTGTCTTCCACATTTCTCATACACTTGATTCTAACAGTTTTTGCTAATTTTTGGTTGTTTTGTTTGTTTCCTGTGTTTCTGTGGAGAAATTGCTTTAGGACCTTGTTGCCCCACAGTTTTCTCTATCAGCTACAAAGGTTTTTATGGTCCATGTGATTATGACATTTTTGTTACATTGACTTCTCACCCCTGGAAATTCTTAAATTACCATATGAATGTGAATGTCAACAAGGGCTTTACTTTAATAATGTCATTGAGTATTTTGAAGATGTGAAAGTGTTCTTCAGAATTGCATAGCATGCTATCACATTCTGGTAGCTTTGGGTATCATTAGTCAGTTTTATGTCAGACTTCTATATTAAAACTTGAAGGACAAATTTATAGTTAAACTGTGCTGTTGCCACTAATAGGATCAGTCTAAACCTGCAGTTACCAAATTGAGTTTCTAAATCTGAGGCATCCTGGGATGCCAGAATGAATAAACAGAGTACAACAGGATATTTTAACTTTTTTGAGGGAAGCCCTCAAAGTAAAGTGTTACTTCACGTCCTACAGTCACCATTTAAATTACTAGCTCAAAGTAGTTCTAGTTTTAGCAGGAGATGGTGCTTCGAGTGAAGTCATAAATGTTGATGAAACAGGGTTTTCCTGCATTGCTGTGATATAATAAATACCATGTGAAAATCAACATGGAGTAGAAAAGAAGGTGGCAGTTTCCAGTGTAATTCCAGAGTTTGAGAAGTTGTACAGTGCTCAGTGTAAACATCCCATTAGGAAATAACTATGGTTATTTACGAATGAAATAAGATTACCTTTTCTTTCAAGTTATGTGTATTGTTTTTGTAGTTATTGATTACAATATTCTATGAAACAGAACTGTTAGGTATATCTTTCAGACTAGGAGCACAGTGAAAAAATTGGTACACTAGGGTACCATGAAACAAGAAAGCTTGGGAATCTTTGGTCAGAATGCTCCATTTTATTTTAAATGTTTTAAATATTTATTAAAGTGTTTATCGTTCTAGTCACATCTTCTGTAACTCCTATTATGAATTTTCTATCACAGTTAAACTGGTTTGTGCACAGTCCCTGTTTAATATCTGCCTTGTTATCCATCTTCTTACTGTATTTTTTAAAATCAAAACTGGAATATAGACCTGTGAAGAACAAAGACTTTGTTCTCTGCCTACATGTAATTCTAGCCCCTAGCACAGGATATTTATAGTTTCAGGAGAAACTTGGTAAAGATTATTTGACAATAAGGAAGGAACTGCACTTAAGTTTTGCCATTGTATGACTCAGTGCTGAATGCATTAATAATATTTTAGAATTTTTGAATGATTCATTGATTAAAATATGGTTGTCAAATATTTGGAAATCAACAATATTTCTAGAAAAGTAATAAAGCCATGTTTTAGAAAACATCTGATACAGCTGGAATTTTTTTTCCCCTTTCTATTCTTGTTGACTTCTCTCCCCAACTCTAACCTCTTCCATTCTCTTTTCCTGTTCTTCATTGCCTTACTGAACTTTATTCAAAGTGATGTAAATTGTCAGCATAAAGGGAAGTACCTTATAGTTCTTAAGACATTTGGGGTTTTTTTAAAATTTTTTTTAATGTTTAGTTTTGAGAGAGAGAGACAGAGTGCAAGCAGGCGAGGGGCAGAGAGAGAGGGAGACACAGAATCCGAAGCAGGCTCCCCAGGCTATGAGATGTCAGCACAGAGCCTGACGCGGGACTCAAACTCATGAACCGCGAGATCATGACCTGAGCCGAAGTCAGACACTTAACTGACTGAGCCACCCAGACACCCCAAGACATTTTGGTTTTTAAAAATACTATTTTAAATTCCTACTGAACCTTTTAATGAATTAATGTTGAACTTTAAGCTAAAGACAGAGTAACTAGAAAGAGAAATACTATTGGTCTTAATAAAGGATTATATACAATGAAGAATTATATTGGATAAGTAGTAGGAACATTTACCCTCCTGAGTTTTTCACTACATGCTATTTGTGGTTTGTCTCATTTATATTCTGATTTCTTTTGTGGTTGTATGAATAAAAATTGAAATTTGCAAATTTGGTGCTACTTTGAACTAAGGTATAATTGAATTTTTGGTCCACATTTTGAGACTTTTACTTGTTTTTATGAAAGAAGATACCTTCATTACTCAGTTGTACCAAGATGAAATACTGAATTAGTAAAATGGATATAAAATAGTTTTTTCAGAACATTAAAAAAAAAACATTTACTTGTTCTAATGGAATTCATAGCTACTGCTTATGAATACAGACATTTACTTCTTGGATTGCTTGCTTTAAAAATTTCATATTGTGGGTTATAAAAGTAAAATATTTTAAAGTATTTCTAATATGGTTACACACAATTGCAACTGTGTCACCTCATAAAGGAAAGAAACTTCTAGATGCTTACTAAAGTTCTTAAATCCCTCCAGGTTTCTTTTTCCTAAATGAAAGCAGGTGCTGAGCATTGTCATCTCCTAATATATTGAAATTACTAAAATATTTAATAAGCTACCAGGGTTTGAAGTAGTGACCAGATGTTTTCAGTTTCCCCAGGATGACTTTTACAGCTAAACATTTACAATGGAAATGAGCTAAGTTTGCCAGTTTAACAACAAAAAAGGAAATAAAACACACAAACACAACAAGTTGTTTCTTTTGAATTAAAATTAAAATAATATCTATTTAATCTGTTTTAACACTTTATAGTTACAGAATATTTCCATAGCCTAACAAACATAAAAATTGAAGCTTCCCCTCCAACTTTAGTAACTTTATTGAGACATAATTTATATAACATAGAATTCACACACTTGAAGAATACAGTTTTAGGGCACCTGGGTGGCTCAGTCGGTTAAGCATCCAACTTCAGCCTAGGTCATGATCTCACAGTTCGTGGGTTCGAGCCCCTCGTCACACTCTGTGCTGACAGCTCAGAGCCTGGAGCCTGCTTCTGATTCTGTGTCTCCTTCTCTCTCTGCTCCTCCCCCATTCATGCTCTCTGTCTCTCAAAAATAAATAAAAGTTAAAAAAAAATTTTTTTTGTTAAGAATATAGTTTTAGAACTTTAAAAGAATGTTTTAATGTTTATTTTTGAGAGGGGCATAGAAACAGAGTACGAGTGGGGGAGGGGCAGAGACAACTGAATGACCCAGGCGCCCCTAGTTTTAGGATTTTTAGGAAATGTATATAGTTGTGCCACCATCATCAACATCCAGTTTTATTTGAAGTGTATAACTTGAAGATTTTTGTCATAAATTTTGTTGTGAAACCATCACAACAATCAAGATAATTAATATATCCATCATCCCAAAAGTGTCCTTGTGTGCCTCTGTGTAATCCCTCTTTCCTGCTCTTCTCATGCTCTCCTTACCCACATCTGACTCCAGGCAATCACTGACCTATTTCTGTCACTTGCTATTAGTTGACATTTTGTAGAATTTTCTATAGGTGGAATCATTCAGTATATACTGTTTTCTTTGGGAAGAGAAGGATTTCTGACCTTTTTCACTCTGAATAACTATTTTAATATTCATCTATGTTGTGTCTATCAGTAGTTCCTTTCTGTTATTAATAGTATTCAGTTATGGATAGTCCATAATTTGTTTATCCATTCACCTGCAACTGATATTTGAGTTGTTTCCACTTTGTATTTTTTCCAAATATAGCTACTAATAACATCCTTATGCAGTTTTTGTGTAAATGTAGATTTCATTTGGGTAAATACTTAGGAATGATATGGCTGGATCATGGTAGTCTACTGAAAATGGATTCTTTACCCATTTTTAAATCTGAAAAGTCTTCATTTTTGAAAGATATTTTCAGTGGGTCTGGAATTCTAAGTTCACAGTTTATTTGCTTGTTCATTTTCTCAGTACATTAAAATTGTTGCTTATGTGTCTTGCTTTCATTGTTTCTTATGAGAAATCCACTGTGATCCTAATCTTTGTATGTAACGTATCTTTTTTTCCTCTGGCTGTTTTTAATATTTTCTCTGTATTACTTGTTTTGAGAAATTTTATTATCGTGTGCTTTCATGTGATTTACTTATTGCTCTTTTGCTTGGTGTTTTTGAAATTCTTGGATACTTACTGGGTTTATAGTTTTCATCAAATTTGGAAATTTTTCAGCCATTATTTTTTCAAATATATTTCTGTCCCAATTGTCTCTGCTCTTCATCAGGGACTTAGTTGTACACATATTGGGCCACTTGAAGTTAAACTTAGTTTATATATGCACTGTTTTTTTTGTGTTGTTGTTGTTGTGTTTTTTACCCCTCAAGTCTTTCCTTTCTCTTATTTTTTTTTACCATTTCTACTGCTTTAGCTTCAAGTTCACTAGCCTTTTCTTTTGCAATGTATAATCTGCCACTAATCTCATTCCAGTATATTTTTCCTAAAGTCTCTAACATGGTAGTTTTATATCTGGGATTTTGTTTGGGGTCTTTTTGATTTCTTGCATGTCTCTATTCAAGCTTTTGAACAGATGGACTATAATTATGATCACTGTGTGAATGTGTTCATGTCAGTTTTGGATTGATTTTCGTTTGATTTCTTTTTTTCTTACTATGTTTCTTTTCTGTTTATCTGTTTTCCTGGTATAATAGTCAGAATTTCAAGAATGACCCTTGAAACCCCTGTCCTGTGAATACGATGAGACATCATTCCTGTGATAATAATATGTTATATGGAAAAGGGGATTTTGCCTGTGTGACTAAGGTTATTAATCAGTTGGCTTTGAGTTAATATAAAGGGCAGTTATCTGAGCTGGTGTAATATGATCACATGAACCCCCTAAAAGCAGAGAATTTTCTCTGGCCAGTGGCAGAAGGGGAAGAATAATCTGAATCATGAAAAAGATTGTATGTGCCATTGCTGGCTTCAAGATAGAGGGGGCCAGCATGTAGTGAGGAATTCACGTGGCCTTTAGAACTTGAAAACAACCCTTGGCCATGAGCTAGCAAGGAAATAGGGACCCCAATCCTATGTCTGCTAGAAACTGGAGGCTGCCAACAACCTGAATGATCTTGGAAGCAGATTCTTCAAATCTTCCAGATAAGAGCCCAGCCTGGCAGATATGAGGATTTCAGCCTTGTGAGATTTCTAACAGAGAGTACAGACAACTCACCCAGACTCTGACCTACAGAACTGTGAGATAATAAATGGGTGTTGTTCTAGGCCACTAAATTTGTGGTAATTGGTAATCCAGCAACAGAAAACAAATATGCCTGGTAGTCTCTGATTAGATTGCTAGACATTGTTAGTTTTAGCTTTTGGGTGCTGGATATTTTTGTATTCCTATAATTATTCTTGAGCTTTGTTCTAGGTCACAGTTAAGTTACCTGTATTGCTTTTAAACAATACCGGGTATTGCTTTTAAGATTTGTTATACAGACCAGAACATCATTTAACGTAGGAGTAATTATTCTCTACTACTGGGGCTAGACTGAATACTTAATTAGGGGAACCCTCTGCACATCTTAGTTCTGTCTCTGGACAGCTGTTGTCTATCTTTTACTCTGCCTGTGAATTCTAGCCACCTTGATCAGTTCTGTGTCATACTCTCCGGTCCGTTTCCTTCACACAGGTAGTCCACTTGGTTGCACCTGAGTTTCCCCTCCCTGCACTATGTCCTAGGTATATTCCAGGCAGTAAACTCAAGCAGTCTTAGGGTTCATCTCATTTGTTTGCCATCTCTTGGGGATCAGTGTTCTTCATTTCCTGACCTCCAATGTCTTTAACACTTTTTTAACGTATTTTGTTTGATTTTTTTTTTTTTTTTTTTAAGAGTTGGGTATAAATCCAGGCCTTTTTACTTTCGAGTTCAGCTTTAATTATTTAAGTTCATTGGGACCAGGAAATATCCCTAAATGTTATATATAGGAGTACTTAAATAACTCCTAAAATGTTATTCTCTGTGCATTATCTAAAATTTTAATACTGTAGCACCATTTCTAACTTCTAGTATACTAAATCTAGCCCAAATGATGACAAGCCGTATCTTTAGATAGCCTTAAAGTTACTCATTTTCATTTGAACACCTTCAGTATTTATTTGCCTAAGGAAATCAGAATTATGCTTAGATAATTATAGTCAATTATTTGACTCATTACACTATTAGAAAGTTAATATTATTTTACATCTCAAAAAGAACAGGAAACCCATTTATTTATACAAAAAAACCATGTAAAGTCTTTTTCTGTATTAACTACGTAACTACTAAACATGGCTAGCTGCTTTTCATGTAGTCAGATTTCCTTGTTTCTAATTTCTGTATGTTTATGTTGATATTTGGCTTTGTTTTCCTTCCCACATGGTCTATCCACATAATTTTGTAATTCTTCCATGTAATTATATAAATGAGTATTCAGACATAGAAGAAGTTTATGTAACCTCTTTTAGAACAAGTTTTTGGACAGCTGTTGGAAGGTGCTGTTCTTTCCATAAAATTTCTTACAGTTTTATTAAGAATTTTCAACAGGTTTCTCTAATTAAAACAGGAAGGATGATTAGTTACCTCACAGATCCTCTGGGAGAAGAGATTTTATTATTTTAGCAGATCTCTCCCCATCCTTTCTGAATAGTAACAAAGACATAGTTCTATATATTAAAAATTGATGTTCTTATTTGATATTTGTTTATGCTGATAGGTACTTTGGAAGTTCGTCTTATGGGCTGTCAAGATATTCTAGAGAATGTCCCTGGACGGTCAAAAGCAACATCGGTTGCACTACCTGGTTGGAGTCCAAGTGAAACCAGATCATCTTTCATGAGCAGAACAAGTAAAAGTAAAAGTGGAAGTAGTCGAAATCTCCTAAAAACCGACGACTTGTCCAGTTCAGTAACCAAATTTTTTAAAAAATCATATAACAAATTAAAGGGCCTATACAAAGAACTTAACAATGCAGCTAGCAATGGGAAAGAGCCAAAGTTGAACAAAAAGCTTTATGTTCTGACTTCTATAATTTAACTTTTAAATATCGAAAGCTATACTGACAGGAAACAAAGGCAACCAAATTTATTGAAATTATGTTAGAAAACTGAATGACACGTAACATTAATTCTTTTGGAAGAATAAAATACCCAGGATCAATCTATGCCAAACTGAAAGTGTTCGGAGGCTCTGAGTCTTGTCACATCTTTATCTTTTAATGACATCGTGACACTTCTCAATCTTGATAACTAACCACAGGACCAAACGTGTTTACTAGTAGTGGCTCAGTTAGCAAACAAATGGGGGAATAGGTGGAAGTGGTAAGAGCAATATGCAATAGGTTTATGAAGCACTTTGCAGATGTTCTAAAATGTGATTATAAACTATGATATAAAGGTAGCACTGGGGGGGAAGGCCCGTGACAGTTAAACCTACTACAGAGTACAGAGGTGCATGTGTCAGTGTTTTCCTTCATCTAGAAAGGGATTTTAGGGAAAGTGTGGAAACAAAAATTGTCTAAGGTGACAAACTCTACAAATAGAAGTGTAGAGGGAGAAAACTGAATGATTACTATTGATGTACAAACATACAAAATAGATACCATTTGATCTCTGTGTTTTTGTCAAACACAGAGGATAATTTGGGAGCATCTGGTGGAAGTATGTGTACATGTAAAAGTAGCCATTTAAGATTCAAAAGCTTCAGTATTAAGAAAAATCTTACTTTTAAAGGCTCATAAGACCTTTGTTCCTATTAAACAGTGATGCTTCTATTTTAAAAAGTTTTAAAATATTTAAGCAAGTTTATAAATTGTAATTACAGATGATGTCTGTGCGGTTTTGAAGCTAGATAATACTGTGGTTGGTCAGACGAGCTGGAAACCCATTTCCAATCAGTCATGGGACCAGAAGTTTACACTGGAACTGGACAGGGTAAGAAGAAAAACATTTTACTTAAATTTTCATTATATTTATAATTCATTTTGAATGTAAATTTTATGTCTTTGAAGACTTTGAAAAGTTTTATTTTTTTAATGCTTATTCATTTATTTTAGAGAGAGGGTGTGAGCGAGTGGGGAGGGGCAGAGAGACAGGGAGACGGAGAATCCCAGGCAAGCTCCGCAGCTGTCAGTGCAGAGCCCAGTGTGGGGGCTCAGACTTACGAACTGTGAGATCATGACCTGAGCCAACAATCAAGAGTCAGACGCTTAACTGACTAGCTACCCAGGCACCCCTGGGAAGTTTTATTTTTAACGCAATAAAAGAAGAACCTAGGGGTTTTTTTTTTTTGATGTTTCTCATCTGGTGAGTTGTATAAAAGCCTGCATTAAGACAGAGGTGAACATGAGAGTGCTGCAGTAGCTTTCGCTTCTGCAGTGATTTGAATGTACATTTTGTATTAACATAAAAGACAACCAAGTGAGAGCTAGTATTGAAATATATTTATTTTACTGATGTACTCTAAAAATGAAGGTGATTCTTCTGATTCACCATTTGTAGGTTATACTACTAAAGCTGGATTTGAAATGAGCTAATGTGCTCAGTTACCCAGGCTTCCATGTGCCTCAGTGGCTTTCATGAATGACATGAATGGCCGGAATATGATACGTAGCTGTAGAATCCAGAGGTAAAGCTGGTCCACACTGGATTCAAATCCATGGTGGTGACTTTATTACTCAGATTCTAATCCATCCACTGGGGTGTGGGAAGAAAATAATACAACTTAATCCTAATCTTGTCTAAAAAATAAGAAAGATAGCAAAGTTTTTATCATTTAGTATTTAGGCTGATGATACATATGTCATTTTTAAAATTACATTTATTAGTGAAAGCAGATTTACAGTGCTTTCCAATTTATTTTTTTCTTTCCTCATGGCCAGCATCCTAATCACATCCTCATCACTGCTTTTCCTGCTTCAAAAAATGTTTTATGTGCTTAAACTTTATGTATACCAGATTTCTTAGCTTTAATACTACCTACCTCACTGAGATGTGTGAAGATTAAATCCATGTAAAAATCATTGAAAGTGGTAAGAACTTGATTAATGTTCTTACAAAACATTAAATAAAAAGAATAAAAAGTAATTTACTAAGCTCCATGTGTCTAAATACCAAACTGATTTTCAAAGAATACTACCTTCATCTTGGCATTCATTCTCTCATTTATGATCCTTCATTTATTCATTAAAATTATTATGAAAGTATTTACTTAATCAACAAATATAATTCACTGATATCTACTGTATTCCTGGCACTTCGGGTAGATTAGCAATGAACGACATAAACAAGGTCTTGCAGGTTTCCTCAAGGAACTTCTACTTCATTGCCTTTCAGTACATACCTGACTTTTTACCATCACATCTGAAAGTGTGTAAGAGTCTACCACCTCATTTCCCAAGTGTACCTTTATTTTGATGATTTCAGTTAAAATGATATTAAGGTCCTAGAATGCTGGGCTTGAGGTGTTTATACTTGTTGGTGTCGGAGACGGGATGGGAGACACGTAATGGAAAAGTTGATCTTGGAATTTGTATGAAGAATGAATTTGAGGGAGGAGGAACTAGCGGCAAGCAATTTGGCAGGAGGCTACTCCAGTGCTACAACTGTAAGATCAGGAGAACTTGAAGTAAAACTTGGCAGTAGGAATAGAAAAAAATACATGCAGGAAAAAATAATATGAGTCAGTAACTAATTGGATTGGAGTACGAAGGAAGGAATTTGTCTATAGTTTGCAAAGTAAATGATGCCACAATCATTAGAAAAAATCTATATTGGAGGGGGATGGGTTCTATACCTAGTCTCTTAGCAATTAAATAAAGATGTGGAAGGTAGAGGTCAGGGCTGGATAGGTGGATTTGGAGATCATCTAATTAGACGTCATAGTGAATGTCATCCAAGTGGGTAAGATCAGTCTATTCATTTCACAAATATTTATTTAACATTTCATATGTACCAGGCTTTTTACTAGGTTCTAGATTTATGGAGATGTACGTATTGCTGTAACAGAACTCTTAAGCTTAATAATCGCCGATTCTCTATTCTGTGCCAAGCACCATTCTAGATGCTGGTAATGATTGATCAAAAGTCCAAAGTCCGTATACTTAAGGACCTTATATTCTAATGAGGGAAGATAAATAGGAAACAACTTTTAAAAACTGCAAGGATAGGGAAAGAAGGAAGTAGGGTGGTATAATGAGGGGGTAGCAGCCACTGTAGACAGAGTAGTTAGGGGATCTCTTTGAGGATGCTACATTTGACCTGAGAGACCTGATGTGTGAAAATTTTCCAGACTTTTAAAGATCCAGGTAGAGTGTTTCCAGCAGAGGAGACAAAGTATACAACCCCTTGAGGTAGGAGAGAACCTGATATGTTGTAAGAATAAAAATTGTGAGACAGAAGATCAGTGTAAAGTAGATGATGTAGGTAGATGCCAGATCTCTAGGGTCTTCGTAGACTAAGAATTGGGAGACTGTTGAAGGGCTTTTAATAGGGGAGTTGGCATCATTTGATTTACCTATGGTAAATGATCTGATAGAAGTAAGTACCATGCACTATAGAAGCTAATAGAAGAGTTACTAACACAAAGTGGGAAAAACTTTATAAACACAGAAAACAAAAATCTCATAATCAAATCTTAAGCCGTATCCCAAAGGTAGGAAGAGAAAGAAGGTTTGCCCAAAAAGAAATAAAAAACTTTGAGTTGGGGGGGGGGGGGGAGGAGAACAAAAACAATAAAGTTTGAGTTGAGCCAGATCACACCTTAGAGAAACATTATTAAAACTTATCCAGTGAATAATTGCAGGAATGGTGAGATGATGAAAATCCTGTTACACGTGGAACAATTGAAGAAAAATGGGATTTTTAAAAGTCTATTGAAGAAGAAATTTAACAAAGATTTGATAACTGTCTTTGAAGTTAAAGGGAGGAACGTGTGGGAAAAAATTAGGGTAAGGATAGCAATGAGATGTCAGTTTGTATATGTTTATTCTAATCAATAGTGACTTTCCTAGAGCTCACTGTTAAGGTCTACTAGATGGGTCTTTCAACTGTGATATTTTCTCTTCCAGGGTAGAAGAACCAGCATTGTTACATGCTATAAATTAGCTGTTTAAATAGACGAATATAATTCAGTCAAGCCCACTACGAGGGAATAAAAGTTGAGGTTGTTAGTATAAATAGATGCTGTTTCTATGTCTTATTATATTTGTATCTTTTTTTAAACCGTGTGAATACATATAAATCTTTATGGCCATAAAATGTTTCTTTCACTTTCATTTTTAATGTGGATAGATTTGCTATAGTGAAGCCAGGCAAAATAGGCTCATTGTCCATCTGCTACTTACTAGCTTTTGATAGTAGACAAAGTACATAACCTTACTACTGGGCATTTGTTTCACCATCCCTAAAATGGGGATAAAATATACAGTTGACCTTTGAACAACACAGGTTTGAACTGTGCAGGTCCACTTAATACATAGATATTTTACAGTAAATTACTATGAATGTATTTTCTCCTCCTTGTATGTTCTTAATAACATTGTTTTCTCTAGCCTACTTTACTGTAAGAATACAGTATATTATACATATAACATATAAAATACATATTAGTTGACTGTTTATGTTATCAGTAAGGTTTTCAGTCAACAGTAGCATATTAGTAAAGTTTGGGGAAACCAAAAGTTGTACTAAAATTTTTCACTGTGCATGGGTTGGTGCCTTTACCGTTGTGTTGTTCAAGGGTCAACTGTAATCTTTACAGGACAGTTAGGAAGAAAAACTGAGGTAGTGTATATAAAATCCCTTGTGTTGCTTGTCTCATTTTAGCCACTCGATGGTATTAGTTTTTTTCCTTAGCCATAGGCTTTGATGTGTGGGTGGCTATGAATTTAAGTATAATAGAAGAGCATGGTAGGTAATGGGGAATTAATTGGTGCAGTGTCTCTTTCATTTCAGAGCCTATTTAAAGTAATTATAGGATTTTTTATGAGTGATATGATCAAAATGAAACTCAAAGAGAATCATTGTTAGAAAACAGCTGGTTAGAAGATTTCTCTTGTCACCATGTTTTTGCATTACAGAGTTTAATATTTAAAATAGAACTTAAAAGTAATAAATATATACATACTTACACAAATATAAAATAAAATAGAACTCAAAAGTTATCATCATGTTATAGTTAAGGAAACTGAGCACTAGAGTAGTTAAATATTAATAAATTTCAGAGCTGCTACTAGACCTTAGTGCCCTTCAAAATGGATGCTCTTTCCTCTATGGCAATTTGAATGAGATAGGTAACAGTCACACAGAGGAGAGGAGGAAATGACAGAAGATGATGAAAACCTGAAAGAAAGAAAATAATTAAAAATTACCCAGACTACAAGCTTAGAAAACTACAAAGACTGATAACTTTTGATTGGTTGTTTTTTATGTGAAGTTGTGATCTTCACCTAAAGTTGTTTTTTTTTGTTGTTGTTGTTTTTGGGGTTTTTTTGGTTTTTTTTTTTTTTTTCATTACTTCAAACATTCTTCCCACTTGGGAGCAGCAGTACTCCCTTTGAAAGTTTGAAGACAATGCATGACTAAGAAAAGCTATTCATCCCTGAGGCTAACTAGAGCTTCTAGGCTCCTGATAGGCATGTTACTTTTCCCTAATTTGATTATAAACTTCTCTTTGGCAGAGACTACATTCGTTATCATGATAACTACTTGTGTTTTACTTTTTCATGTGCTTTTTACCCTTTTACTTTATCCCTTATATTTATAGAATATTTATTTGTGGAAAATGTTTATTGAAATATTTATAGAAAATGTTATTTTAAACTGTCTGACGTGTCCATGCCTAGCATTTTGCCTCAAATGTCAAGTTTCTTTTCTATGGGATTCTGGAACTAAGTTATACTATTTCTGTCCTTTTCAAGACACAAAGATTTGTAGATCTTTTTGGAGTTGTAAGATACTCTGGAAATGAACTAGACCTACAATAATCTAAAAAAGCCCAAATTATGTTCCTGGGAGGTCAGGGCTCTGTAGAATTGTCTTAGGAGGCAACATGGAGACTTTTTTGTTTTGTTCTGGGTAAGATATCATTTGGAATTTGCCACTTAAGAAAAATAAGCTTTGAAAATTGCTGATATAATTCAGCCCCTTCAGCCCCCTCATTTTACAAATTACTAAGGAAATTATGGCCTAAGGATAAAATAACTAGCCTGAGGTATAATCCAAGATTCTTTTTTTTTTTTTTTTTTTTTTTTAATTTTTACTGAAGTATGGTTGACACAGTGTTACATTATTTTCAGGTGTACAACATAGTGACTCAACAAATCTGCAAGTAATTGTTCTGCTTACCACAAGTCCAGCTACTTTGTCACCCTACAACACTATTATAATACCACTGATTATATTCCCTATGCTTTTTTATCCTTTATCCCTGTGACTTATTCATTCCATAACTAGAAGCCTGTATCTCCCACTCCCCGTCCCTGTGGCAACCACCAGTTTTTTCTCTGTTTTTATGGGTCAGTTTTTGCTTTTCATAATAATCCAGGATTATTATTTTTTTTATTACATAATCCATTTCACGACACTGAGATCAAGATTCACATGCTCCACCGACTGAGCCAACCAGGTGCCCCAATAATCTAGGATTTATAATGAAGTCTCCTGACTGATAGTTCTATGTTCTTTCCATTCTTATCAGATTACCCTTTTTATATTTTCTTATAAAATTTGATCCTTATTAATGTTTATTGTAAATGCAATAACCATGTAATTTCTCATTTTCTCTGAATTCCTTCAGTCCTCCTGGGGGAACAAGCCATACAATAGGAATACAAAGACATGTTAATTTCTTCTGTGTAAGAGCTGGCTGTTTTGAGCATATTGTTTAAGCTGAGATGCTGTTTTTTAACTTAAAATGGACAAGGACCCTGACTGGCTCAGTTGACTTGATCTCAGTGTTTTGGGGCATAGAACCTAACTTAATTAAAAAAAAGTTGAAACTACAAAAATACTGACCCTTTTTACCTCTTCCAAATTCTATTAAATGACACATCATACTCTCCTGAGGCTTTGAATCCTCTGAGACAGTGAATTATGTATACAGTCTACATTCTTTTCTTTTTTTTCTTTTTTTCCATCTCTGACATCTCTGAATCACCAGATACGCTCCAGTACTCCTTAAGAGCTTTGGTTCTTCAGTTCAGCATCATTATGGGGCATTAAAAACAAAAACAAAAACAAAAACAAAAAAACTACATATGTATACAACCCATTTATCCTAGTATTATTTCAAACTTCTTTGAATACCTCAGCCACAGTGTACCTTTACTGCTTGTCATTTTAGCAATGAATTGAGCAACGAAATCTTAAATTTGATATGTCACACTTTCACCAAATCTTTTATTTCCCTAAATGAGATAAAGAACCTAGATTAAT
Organism: Leopardus geoffroyi; assembly: GCF_018350155.1. Classification (NCBI taxonomy): domain Eukaryota; kingdom Metazoa; phylum Chordata; class Mammalia; order Carnivora; family Felidae; genus Leopardus; species Leopardus geoffroyi. Next base: position 75,167,250 of record NC_059328.1, read on the forward strand.
GACTATGCAGATAATGATTATGCAGTAAATGATAGCTTAAATTATTATTGTTACTCTTCTGGTCTCTTCTTTATTACCACAGAACTAGATATTTGATCAAATTTTTTCATATCCTTAATTCTTCAGGAAAAGGCTGAAGAAGGGGCCATCAGCCCCTTACAAATTTCATGTTCTTTTCTCTGTACCCTAAAACCAGTGTTACCCTGAACCATTCCCTTACTGATGCTCCCACATCAAGCAGCCTTTAATCTTATCTTTATATCAGACCTGTCTTGGAAACCCCCAACAGCAAATCAGTCCTACCATCTGTCTTTTCTGCTTTAATCTACTGAATGCTGCTGAAATATTAATCATACCTATTACTATAAATTTTAGTTTCTGGCTTCAGCTGGGCTTGTAAATGTTGTCCTGCATTTCAGATCTTTATCCCCTTATCAGGAGCTTTTCTTTTCACCTATCTCTTCCAGTCTTCTATCCCACCTCAGACCCCTTTGTTTCCATTTTATACATAAGATTAAGATCATTAGGGTGCAGCTTCCTCAGATTCCTCCTATCACCTGCAAATATTTCTGTATCTTCCTCATTGGTTTTAGAGAAAGAGGTCTCTTTCCACCCTGTAAGAGCCTATAAGCATCCAATTTGTCCTCCAGTTTCCATTCTTTCTCATCTCGTAAACCTGTTCCATCAGTTACTCTGTCACCAGTATTTTTTTTTTACCTCCTTGCTTCTCACCTCTGATCCTTACTGCATATATTCACATTTCCTTCCATTAAAAAAAAAAAAAAAATTGTTTTGCTTCTTCATAGCTCTATTGACAGGACTCTCTCTCATAGGCGAGATTCTTGAAGTAGTTTGTGCTCACAATCTGTTCTTCCTCATCCTATCGTTCATTACACATTACACTAAAACTTCTGTACGAGGTTCTGAACCACGCACATTACATGCAGTATCATTTAATCCTCACGGTAATCTTACATGTATAATTATTATCACTGCTTTGGGGATTACTGAGGTTCCAAAAGGTAAATAACTGCCACACGGCTGGAAAGCAGTGGTTCTGGGAATCATCACAAGAATCTTATATCAAAGCCAGGTCTTACCTGAAACCAATATGTTCTTTTAAATAGTGGACTGACTTGTCTCTTTGTTTCCAATATAGATTTTCTTAATCACATACCACAGTATTAATAATTAAAGCTGACATTTACTGAACACTGACTATGTGCTGAGCTTGTATTAACTCTTTTAATTTTCACACAACCCTAGGAGGTTGATACTATTATTATACATATTTTGCTGATGAGCAAAATGAGGCTCAAAAAGGCTAAGTAAATAACTTGCCCAAGGTCACAAAACTAGTAAGTGGTATAGAGCTAAGATTTTAACCTATTTTTTCTACAGAAATGTATTAAGAATGCAGCACTAGGCCATCTTGATTTTAGGGGCCTTGTTTTTAATTACTGTATTGCCTGACCTGACCTCTACTCCTCTATATTTTAAATCCTTTACTAGGAGCTTATAATTTACAAGTTAAAGACCAAATGCTTTTGCAAGTCACACAGAGCCCTTCATGACTTGTATCTGCTCATCTTCTAATCTTTAATTCCCAAAGCATTCCTGCTTCTGTTCTAGGTGTTAACTAGATGAAACTATTTCCTATCCCTACAGTATACTTTGTGCATGCTTAACTTTGTACATTCTTTCCCCTTTGTTCTCTCCCTTATTCTTATAATTTGTATCTAAGAACACAATTTGAGCAGTTCTTATCTTTTCTGATCTTCCTACTACCTTCCCCTTAGGAAAAATTGGTCAGTTCTCCCTTTTGTGTCATTATACCAATTGTATATGCCTCTCTTTTGCCAGTATTTATTTACATTTCCATCTCCCCAACAAAACTATGAACCATATGAGAACAGGACCATACATTATGTCTCTTTGTATTTCCATCACAGTATTAGTATAGGTATTCATTAAATATACAACAGAATGACTGAAAATAACTTAATGCAAAAATATTTTTAAAACTAAAAGTTTTTTATATAATTTCCTTTTTTTTTTTCCTACTTATGCAGGTAACACACTCTGCTTGGTACAGTGATTCCCAAATAGATTCCCAAAATGACACAAATTAGAATCTGAGGGGAGGGGGATCATATATATAATTTAAAAATGTCTTCTTTCTTACCTGCTCCCACCCTTCCACACACAACTGAGTCTGACTTATTTCCTTATGGCTTACCTGTTACTGTTCTGTAGCACAGCATAGGCATTTTAGCTTTCTTCTACCTTTCCAACCTTTAATGTGCAAAGGCCTACATTTAGCACAGTGAGAAATAACAAAACAGCGAGAAGCATTCTTTCCATAAAGGACTCTATAGTCTGGTAGGCTTAAAAAAAAAACAGTTGGAGACAAAATAAAAAACTGTTGAATTGTGTTTCAGAAGCTTAGGGAGGAATTCTTCTAACATGAGCATGCATCAAGAATTTAAAAATACATGAAGATACAAACACCATGAGTAAGCAGCAATGGATAATGGGATTATTTGTTATAGAATATAAAATAAATATTTCAAATATTTAAATAATAGAGGAATTTGAAAACATGAGCAAAGAATTAGTGATACAAAGACTAAGCAGAGTTTTTTAAAAAACAAATAGTAGACATCTGAGATTATCTTCAAAATAATTGGGGGACCATTAGTCCCCAATTGTTGAAGCTGGGTTGGAAGGAGAGTAAAATAAAACTTAACAAAAATCAGAAATAGAACATTTTTAGTTGAAAACTAAGTGGATGAGTTAAATAACAAAAGAGTTGGTGGGTGGAAGATAGAGCTAAAGAAGTTGCCCTAATGCAACACAAGGAGACAGATGAAAAATGTGAAAGAGAGGCTACGAGACAGGAAGAATGGGATGAAAATGACTAACACACTAAGAGGAATTCCAGAATGAGTGAATGGAGACAATGAGCAGTAGTCAGATCTGAAGCAATAATGACCTAGAATTTTCCAGAACTAATGACAAACATTGAATCCTCAGATTTGAGAACACAAGTCCCTAGAAGGATAAATATAAAAAGTTATACACATCTGAACTCAAGGGAAAGACCTCTGGGCTGGGTTTAGTCAAGAATGCCTTTGTGAGGAACACATGTTTAATTCAGTCTTGATGAAAAGAGAAAATTGAACCTGGTACAGGGGAAAAAACGTGAAATCTCATATGAAAATATATGTTTCAGCAGGGGAATAAGATATAAGAGTAGACATAGGAATTGTGTATGTAAAGACAGAAAAGTTTATAATAGGTTTGGAATAATAGGGAGTCTTTGGAACTTTTTATACAATATGAATTGATAAAGGAAGCAGTTTTATTTATTTTTTTTAGGAAGCAGTTTTATATATAACTATTAAAGCACTAGTTTGTATCATAATTGTTTACTTCTCTCTTACGAAAAGAGCAGAATCACCCACATATGTAGGAGGCAGACTTTTCAAGCAAAGATCATAACATTATGTTTTCTATTGTCTCAGTCTCAAACTCTCCTCTCTGTATTTCCCATCCTCCCCAAAGATCCTAGGGTTTTCCTCTTTTTGTCATATTTGGTCCAGCTGGAAAATCACCCTTATTGGACTCCTCAACTGAAAAGAGATACTGCTGTTTCCTGATATGGTTGTTTTCTGTTTGCACCTAGTAGATTCCAGTGTCTCCCTTCCCTGGCCGGTGCTTTGACTCTGGAAGCTGATAGCTGTGGACTTGAACAACTAGGCTCTAACTTACAGTGGGAGACATTGTTAGGAGGTGTAAGGATAGGAGGAGAGAGAAGTCAAGGTGTTTGTTTCCCTCTTCCCTTCCCTGTTTTCACAGCATTGGTTCAACTATGGCTACAGCTCCTGTTGGACAGTCCCTTTTTCCAAGGTCCAGTTCTCATTGGATTCTGACAACTATTACCTCGTGCACAGTGAGGCAAGGGGTGGTAATGGATTTCTACTGTTGCTAGATGTCAGTTGCTTCATCCTTGTTGGCTCTTTAACCTTAATCGCACCTCCATAAATAGCCAGTTATTAAAATTCAGACTCTTTGAGTATGCAGTTTCTTTGCTTCTATGACCTTAACTGATATTTCTCAAGGTTGTATTGTCTTCAGAAGCCCATAAAAGGCCAATTAAAGAAGAAATAGAAGACCAATTGATATGATATCTACCATGTTGTACCTTTACAAAGTCTTACCTTTTCTTGGCTGTTGAATATTCCATGCTCTGCTTCATCTTGCCTCCTTTTTTTTTTTTTTTTTTTTTTTTTTTCAGCAGTGGAGCCTAGCTTTCATGTTCTTCTATTAGAGGTTCCCAAACTTTCTTGGTTCACAGCATCCCCAGTGTCCTGGTTTTTGTTGTTGTTGTTGTTGTTGTTGTTGTTGTTTTACAGTGTGTGTCCAGGCCAAAGGAAATATCCCAACCATTCCATTTATTAAGAACTACTTACTGAGGCACCTGGTGGCTCAGTCCATTAAGTGTCTGACTCTTGATTTCAGCTCAGGTGATGATCTCATGGTTGTTAGATTGAGCCTAGTGTCAGATTCCGTACTGGGCGTGGAGCCTGATTGAGATTCTCTCTCTCCCTCTTCCTCTCCTCCCCTACTTGAGCATGTGTGTATACTCTTTCTGTCTCTCTCTCTCTCTCTCTCTCTCTCTCTCAAAAAAAGAAAAAAAGTACTAACTAAAAATTTTCTGTGCAGCAAAGGAAACATCAGCAAAATGAAAAGGCATCCTACAGAATGGAAGAAAGTATTTGCAAATCATGTATCTGATAAGGGGTTAATATTCAAAATATATTAAAAAGTCCTATAACTCAGTAGCAAAAAAATCTGATTAAAAATGTATAGAAAATGAATAGACATTTTTCTAAAGAAGACATTCTTTAGAAATAGCCAAGAGGTACATGAAAAGGTACTCAACATCACTAATTATCAAGGAAATGCAAGTCAAAACCACAGTGAGTTATCACCTCACACCTGTTAGAGTGGCTGTTGCCAAGAAGATAAGAGATAACAAATGCAGACAAGGATGTGGAGGAAAGGGAGCCCTTGTGTACTGTTGTTGGGAATGTAAATTGGTGCAGCCACTATGAAAAATAGTATGGAGGTTTCTCAAAAAATTAAAAATAGAACCACCCTATGATTCATCAATCCCACTCCTGGTTATATATTCAAAAGAAATGAAAACAATATCGAAGAGGTATCTGCACTTCCATGTTCATTGCAGCATTATTCACAATGGCCAAGTTATGGAAATAACCTGTCAAGGGGTGAATGGATAAAGAAGATGTGAGATATATATGGAACATTAGTCAACCATGAGAAAGGAAGAAATCCTGCTGTTTGCAACAACATGGATTGACCTTGGCGAACATTATGCTTTGTGAAATAAGCCAGATAAAGACAGATACTACATGGTATCATTTATATGTGAAATCTTAAAAAAAAAAAAAAAAAAAAAACAAAAGCAAAAAAACAAAGTCAAACACCTAGAAATGAGAGTAGAAAAGTGGTTGCCAAGGGGCGCCTGGGTGGCTCAGTCGGTTGAGTGTCCAACTTCAGCTCAGGTCATGATCTCACGGTTTGTGGGTTCAAGCTCTGCATCAGGCTGTGTGCTGACTGCTTGCTCAGAGCCTGGAGGCTCCTTCAGATTCTGTCTCCTTCTCTCTCTGCCCCTCCCCCACTCACGCTTTGTCTCACTGTTTCTCAAAAATAAATAAATGTAAAAAAAAAAAAAAGTGGTTGCCAAGAGATAGGGGGTGGGGAAAGCATGGAGAGTTTGGTAAAAAAAAAAAAAAAAAAGTAAAAACTTTAGATATAAAATGAATAAAGTCTGAGCATCCAGTGTATAACATGGTGACTGTAGTTAATAACACTATATAAATGCAATTTACTGAGGTGATGAATGTGTTAATTAAATGGGAGGAATCTGCATAGTATATACATATGTCAAAATATCATATATACTTTATGTCACAATTTTATTTGTCATTATACCTAACTTGTTTATTTAATATAATTTATTGTCAAATTGGTTCCCATAATTTATACCTAACTTAAAAAGTAGTTAAAAAATATTTATTCAGTACTTATATTCTAACTAATTAGTACTTTTTGAGTGAAAAAAAATTGAAAGAAAATACAGTATTTTTACTTCATTTTTGCGTAACCAGTTACTTACTAATGGAGTATGTCTGCTTGTTGTATACTACATAACTTCTCAAAGCGTGAACACAGCATGCTTACACATTGATTTTTCATGTGGAAAAAATCAGTTGTTGAAAACCCAATTTAGCAAAGATAGGAAGATGTCATCCAAAGGAATGTGGTACATTCGGTTGTTGAAACTGAGCTTACCATGAGCTAGTATTTAACAGTGTCCCACAGATGTCACTGTGTTTCCTTTGTAAAGTTAAAATAGTCTCCATTGTCCCAGAGTTCCTCACGAACAGTTTGGAAACTTCAGCCTTCCTTGTGCTTCAGGTCTTTTTATGCTAGATTTGTGCCAAGTTTTTTAAATTGAAGCACATTTTTTTTTAAGTTGTTCTCCTTCCTCTCCTACATGTAGGGCTGATTCAATGTCTTTTTTACCTTTTTCTGTTTACTTTCAAGGCCTTAAGGAGACTTGAGACAAATCTTACAGGTGCCTTAGATCTTCCGTGTTTTTTTCTCTGACCCTAGGTTCAAATTCGTTAGACCAAATAAAGAACAAATTGGGACAATTTACTAGTGATGCCCATCAATAGCTCAGATTATACTGCTCAGCTATTGTAGTGGTGGTTTTACACTATCTAGAATTTTGTTGCTCTTACAGTTTGACATCACTTAAAGCATGTTCTAGCTCTATAGAACTGGCCTGCTTCATCTGGAAAATTGCCAGCAGATGAGCAGTCACACTTACAGTTTAAATTCTATAAATATTAGAGACATGTCTTTATATAAAAAGTGTTTTCCTTTTTAGGTGCTGTATCCCTACTTTACCTACCCAAATCACACCAGATGTTAGAGACTGAAGTAGGTTTGGGGTTCCATGAAACAGTGTTTGGAGTATTGACATAAAATAACATAATCTGCTCTAGATCACAGTCACCTTCCCCCTTAAATTGTACAGTTCTCTTTCCCAAGGAACAATGCAAAGTAACAAAAAGTGAATAAATTTGTACCTAAAATCTCAAAGTAGAACTCTAGGAAAGCTAGCTTAAGGCCTTGAGATGACCTTCCATCTCAACTCTGAGATCTTTCTAACACACTTCAGTTTAAGGCATGGAATGAAGAGAAAGCAGAACGAAATGAGCTGGTATGTTTTACCAGAGTGGCTAGAATAAATATAAATAAGGTGATTGGACCTCTTCTTCTCATCCGGAGAAAGATATAAACTTAACCATGTGTCAGATGTTAGCAATGTGAAAGTATAAGTAAGATCTTCTTACAAGAACTTCTTACAACTTCTTATAAGTAAGAACCTCCCAGCATCTATGCCCCTTGCATCTGTCTGTCTGATCCATCACAGGTCTTCCTCCTTGATGTGGCAAAATAATATAGGAGGAAGTAGACCTCTTCCCCTCTAGTCTGAAACAGTGTAGTGTAAATTACCAATCCCTGGTTCAGGTGTCCATTCAATGTATTTACCAAAATACTTAAACTTTTAACTTAAATAAATGCCATTTGCTGATCTTAAAAAAGAATTCTACTCTACTCATACTTCCCCTTTAATGACGAGTATTCTCTCTCACAGTAACTATGTATCAGAAGAAATGAAGTAAGAGGCCCTTGGTTCACATACTGCCATAGATACTTTTTTCTGATGAGACCTGGCACGTTGTGTCTTGACTCATTTTTTTTTTTTCATGTTCTGTTTTTTGTTAAGTGTTTTTTATATTCATTTGCATCAACTCATTATTTAAAGTCAAAGGATCTGTTAAGTACTAGGAGCTTATGTAATAGGCATAAGTTCCTGAGTTGAAAGTTAGTATATGAAAGAAGTAATTTATTACTTTGTTGAGCCTAAGGGGGGAAAAATGTTTATCTCTTCTTGCAGATGGTTTGCAAAATCATAGAAAAGTCTGGTGCTTTCTAATTAGAATGTATGTCGATTATAACATATATGTAGAGTTTGGCTTGGCCCCCAATTTATAAGCTGTGTTCTACACTGTTGTAATTATGTTTTAATTGATTGTTAAAGCCTTAAATATGGGGGTGCCTGGGTGGCTCAGTTGGTTGAGTGTCCGACTCTTTATTTCGGCTCAGGTCATAATTCCAAGGTTGTGGGATAGAGCCCCACATCAGGCTCTGCACTGAGCATGGAGCTTGCTTAAGATTCTCTCCCTCTCTCTCTCCTCTCCCTCCCTCTCTCCCACTTGCGCACTCTAAAATAAAAAAAGGGGTGCGCCTGGCTGTCTCAGTCGGTTGAACATCTGACTCCCAATTTCGACTGAGGTTATAATCCCCCAGCCATGGGATCGAACCCTACATTAGCCTTCACACTGAACCTGGAACCTGCTTGAGATTTCTCTCCCTTTGCCTCTGCCCCCTCTCCTGCTCACATGTGCACGCGCTGTCTCTCTCAAATTAAAAATAATAAAATAAAAATAATCATTAAAGTCTTAAGTATGTTTTTCCACATAAGCATTATTTTTAATGATTATAGAGAATTCCCTCATCTGGATATGGTATAATATACTTGTCCCTTAGTTTTTGGACATTCGGTTTGTTGCTAATTTGCTGCCTTTTGCAGGGAGAACCAGGGGTTGGGGGGAGCTGTTGTAATAAATGAATATCTTTTTGTATAAACTTATTCTGAATTTCCCTTTTGCCCCCTACCTGCACAGGCCCCTGCTGTCACTAGTCCTATTACCCGGTGGTATTCTTCTGAAGATTAAATGACATAATACTTTTAAAGTGCTTAGCACAGTGTGTGGGGCGCACTGTAAGTGCAGGATAGATGCTATTCGTAGACCTTTCCCTAATTCAACATGGGGACAAGGAAATAAGACAGTTTGAAATGGGTTCTTTGAGGAGAGCACTGAGGTCTTCCAGCAACAGCTCAGCAAGTGATACCAAGTGGAGAAGGAAAATCTGAAAGACTGAAGCTATTACATAGCAAAGAGTCTCTGTGGTCATTCATCTGTATTGGTCCCAGATGTGTATTCTTTATAATAGGAATATCTTAGCTAGAGATTGTGGAAATATAAATTTGTTCCTTGGAGTTAAAATATATAAGTTTGTTAAAATAATATATAATAGAGAACCATTACAAAGCACTCTTTAAATAGTGTACCTTTTGTGTGTGTTATCTTTGTTTATATATTTGTATTTTATATTTTTTGTGATATTTTATTCAAGTGTGTGTCCAATCATGTCTTCTCTGTTATCTTTATTTTTTTTTAATTATCCTAGTCACGTGAACTGGAAATTTCAGTTTATTGGCGTGATTGGCGATCTCTGTGTGCTGTAAAATTTCTGAGGTTAGAAGATTTTTTAGACAACCAACGGCATGGCATGTGTCTCTATTTGGAACCACAGGGTACTTTATTTGCAGAGGTAATAAATATATTTTATTAAACGTACATCACTATAATTGGAATTATATATGTAGGCAGCATGACATAGAAGTAGAAAGAGAATTAGGCTGAACATTAGACAACTTGAATCCTTGGCTCAGCTCTACTACTGCACAAGTGTATTACCTTAAGACAAATCATCATCCTCTCTAGGTCTCTTTTTTCACCTAGAAAATGAGAAGTTGGGCTTAAATTGTATCTAAGATTCTCAAGTTTTCAATACTTAGGAGTTTAGTGAATTTCATGAAGCATAAATCCAAAGCTATATTCATGTCAACTTGAATTTTCTTCACTGCAGGTTACCTTTTTTAATCCAGTTATTGAAAGAAGACCCAAACTCCAAAGACAAAAGAAAATTTTTTCAAAACAACAAGGTAGTTACTAAGGAATCAAATACAGTTTATTTTGGTGTATGCTTAAATATAGAAAACCAACATTAAAAGTAATAGCCAACTTTGTTTTTTGTTTTCCTTTTATTCATTTCTAACTTTTTATTAAGGAATATTTCAAACATATCCTAACAGACTAGTACAATGTACCATCACTCATCCTCAACAGCATTCAACTCATGGCCAGTTTTGTTTCACTATAGCCCGTCCACTTACTACTTTCTCAGATTATAAGAAGCAAACCTAGACCTCCTATTGATTCATCCACAAATACAGTTAGTATCTCCAAAAGATAATTCTTTTATTTTTAGAGAATTGTTTTTTAAACCTTAGCCACATACCATTCCTAGACTTAAAAAAAAAAAAAAACAAAAAACAAAATAAAAAAAACAAAAAAACAGTTCCTTCCTATTTATTTTTAAAACTATTTTCACTACTTTTCACCAGCCTTTAATAACAAATAGTTAAGAACTATTTTTAAGTGACAAATTTTGTTTGTTCTTCATAAATTATAAACCAATGAATATGAATTTTTAAATTATGGCTTTTGGTAATATATAAAAAAATTACTTATTCTATTTTCTTTATTCACAATATCCATAGGCAAAACATTTCTCAGAGCTCCTCAAATGAATATTAATATTGCCACTTGGGGAAGACTGGTGAGAAGAGCTATTCCAACAGTAAATCATTCTGGCACCTTTAGCCCTCAAGCCTCCGTGCCTGCTACAGTGCCAGTGGTTGATGTACGCATCCCTGAACTAGCACCTCCAGCTGGGTATGTGTCTTAAGATTTTTAAGCATTGCTTTTATAAAATAGTTACTGTAACATTCATGCATACTGCTTACAGTGGGTCTATTAAAAATCTGATTTTTTCTAAATAGTATTTTGAAATTAGTGTTCTGCTTACTTTCAAAAAGTAAAAAAAGAAAAAAAAGTTTGCTCTAATTTTAAAGCTACTTAAAATATATACTTTTGATTACCGTTTTTGGTGAATTGCTTTATCTTCTATAAGTGATTCTACAGTAACCAAATTGGACTTTGATCTTGAACCTGAACCTCCTCCGGCCCCACCACGTGACTCTTCCCTTGGAGAAATAGATGAATCTGCTGAATTAAGAGATTCGGATACACCGAGACAGGCAAGGCGTTTTAAACCTCGTATAATTCCTTTTTGCCAAATGAATTACCAATAAAAGCATCATAGTGAATGAGGTGTACATTTCAGTTAAAAGTTGCACGTGTGAACTGTTTTTATGTTTCTTGTGAGTGAAACAAAATCTCTGGATGCTCGTGGGCCAGTAGGGATTGAATAGATTGCTGAAGCTAAATGCATAGGAACATAGTTGATATAAGATGGTATATTGCCTCACTCTTCATCTTCTAACTTGATTAACATAATTTCAGAATATTCATTGAAGGTGACGATAATGTGTTCATTTTTCAAATTTTTTAGGCAAGTGTAATGTAGAATTAACAACTCTTAAGAATGAATGTCCATTATCTGGATTTTACTTTTCTCACTAATATTTTTATTGACTTCTGACATTTTTAAACTTTACCAAATAAGTTGTTTTCTTAATGTTTCTATGATTTAATGAGTATTTAATATTTTATAGGATTCAGAAGCTGTTTTTGCTATTGAGAATGACAGAAATAGTATACTTCCAAAATCTCAATCTGAATATGAGCCTGATATTCCTCAACCAGGCCTAGGATACAGTGGTGTTCGAGAACTTGAGGATAGAAGGTAAAGAATATGTATACAGCTTTGCTACTACATGTTTGGTCCCATACTTTTTCCTTATTTTTAATTGACATACTGTTTTCAGATCTCAACAGATGTTTCAGTTTAATCTACAAGACTTCAGATGTTGTGCTGTCTTGGGTAGAGGACATTTTGGAAAGGTAATCTTTTTAAGTTTTCTTGGAATGACTTTAAAAGCAATAACTCAAATAGAAAGTACCTATTTTAATCTCATTTCAGGTGCTTTTGGCTGAATATAAACACACAAACGAGATGTTTGCTATAAAAGCCTTAAAGAAAGGAGATATTGTGGCTCGAGATGAAGTAGACAGGTTAGTTTTTTTTTCACGAAATTGTTTATTTTTCTAAAGTTTTAACATAAGATCATGAAAATTGATGTATATTTTATAACAGCAAAACTTTCCATTTCTATAATACATGAAGAATCTAACTTAATGTATTTGTACTTGATATAAGGTAGGCATTAATTACATTTTTCTCTCTAGTCAACTTCTCCTTATGACAGTTTACAGGTTAGTGTGTACCAAAGAAAGATGATGAAATGTTTAAACCACTTCTGTTAGGTTTTTCATACTTGGAGACGGTAAAGTGTTTATATGCAATAGGAATTGTTACTCATCTGTGGTCGGGTGAAACTATTTCCCATTTCATATTACCGAAGTAATACAATGTCATTTACAAGTAACCTGCACTTCATTGAATGGTTAATGTATTCTGCTTTATAAAATGCACATATATCTACTTTTTCTTTCATTTTTCTTAAAACGGTATTTTTTGACCAGAGCATCTTACCTTTCTGGGTTTAATAAATGTAAGTTGATATTGATACATCTTTATGTACAATTTTTAAAATGCAAGGACTTTGGAGACAATATTGTAATTAGGTTAGAGAATATGCTTTAGAAAGACTTTCTTAACAAAGTGACTAAGTACAAAATTGTAGATAACAAGTGGCATATTTACATGCTCTTTTTAAAAATTTTTTTTAACTTTTTATTTTTATTTTTTGAGAGAGCATGAGCAGGGGAGGGGCAGAGAGAGAGGGAGACACAGAATTCCAAGCAGGCTCCAGGCTCTGAGCTGTCAGCACAGAGCCCGACGTGGGGCTCAAACCCAAGAACACGAGATCATGACCTGAGCCGAAGTCAGATGCTCAACTAACTGAGCCACCCAGACACCCCACAAATGGCATATTTATTACAGAAATAGACTTCCATTTGATATTTACAAGCAGGATTTTTTTTAAGCCACTTGGGAGCATCAGTTGATATTAATAGAAGACAGCCCTGGACATGAAAAGAGCCTGGTACGAAGAATGAGAAGACTGACTTATCTACTTCTGGTTGTTCCTTCTTAATTAAGGATTTGACCCCAGAGCAATTCACTGAACTTCTTTAAACTTCAATTAACCTGCATATTTTTAAAACATATTTTTTTGGTAATGCTTGCCTTAATTATATTACATGCCATTTTGTGTGTGTGTGTGTGTGTGTATACACACACACACACATACTAAATTGCTATTTTTAATATTTTTTCCATCATATGGGAAGTTCTTGGAATTAGGATAGATCTTGAAAATGAAGTTTTCCTTTATGTAAAAAAGAAATTTTTCCCTTTGGATTTGCCTATTTATTTTTTACCTGTTTTTCATATCCCTCAATTACATCAAAATAAACTCTTGATATGTAAAACTATTCAGAGACAATTTTGCTGAATATTTATGCAATATTCTGTGTACCATGTGGTATGTTTAGAACTATATTTTTATTTTACAGAAATAATTGGTTAAAGCAAACCTTTAATCACACTGTCAGTCTGTTGATAACTATAATAATAGATGAGCCAAATATTTGTCTTTTATGGAAGAATGTTTCCTTTATTCCAGATCTATGAATGGTAAATTCATTGTTTTCCAAAAATAATTATGTACTGGTACTACCTCTGTTAATCCTGATGATTTGTATAGCTTTCTGCTACATTGTTACTACTTTGAGCCAAGTCTTTACAGAAGAACACTTTCTAATTAAATCTAACAGAATAACATTAATATTACTATGAATGAAGAATGTCCAGATCTGAGGATGGAGCTTTGGCCAGAATCTAGGCTGTTACCCCTACTGAAAATTAATCCAGCCTTGTTGAAAAGTTAGGAGTGATCCTTACCCAACTTCAGTTATAGATCCATATATTCTACAACATGGAAGTAAAATAACCTCCAGTAGGTATACAAACAGAGAAATGGAAAATCTCGATAGGATTTGAGGAAGGCAGCAAAAAGGAGCAATTAGGGCACCTAGCTGGCTCAGTCAGTTAAGCACTTGACTCTTGATTTCGGCTCACATCAGATCTCACCGAGCCCTGCTTCGGCCTCCATGCTGGCGTGATACCTGCTTAAGATTTTCTCTCTCCCTCTCACTCTGTCCCTCTCCCCTGCTCTCACGCTCTTGCGCGCTCTCTCTCTCCAAAAAAAAAAAAAAAAAAAAAAACAGATGAAGGCAAGAAAAATAACTTAGAAAATTAAAAAATCAACATATTTTGAAAAGTAATACATATTTATAACTTGTAATTCTGAATAGTAAACAACTCAAACTATTAAACAGAATCCTTTATATTCACTTCCTAATTCATCCTTTTAATAGATCCATAGAATTCAATCTTATTACATCTTACTGACTTTTTTTTAAATCGATGTTTCCAAAATATTTGATGCTACTTAATGACAGTTTTTCTTTTGATGTTTTCTTTCTCTAGTCTGGATTTCATTATTTTACTTCAAAAACTGCCTTCTTTTTTTAAAAATAGATCATAGAAAATTCCAAATCAACCTCTTTTTAAAATGAAAATTATAGGCTAACTCCAAAGTAACGTAATTCACGTACAAAGATTACATTCTCCACCTGCCATTCACAGAACATTCTCTGTGAGTCTCATTTATGCCCAGTCCTGAGTAAGAATGATAAATTTGTGTCCCTGTAGTACCTTCTCACTCGCTTCCTTTTCTTACCAGTTCATATTTCAAGACAACAGAATAGAGCTGGAAATACCATTTTGCAGTCATAGAACAAAAGCACAGCTGAACATATATATGTTTATATTTATATTTAAAAATTTATATATAAATATGATTCAATCCTAAGATTTTAGCTTTATTAACAATGCTGTTTTCCAGTGACCAAAATAACTATTTATACAAGTTTTTAAGTTTCTAGAACATTTCATAAGGTAGTGTACTTTGTGTACATAAGGAAGTACACAAAAAATGTTAGGATGAAACTAATCACTTAGGAAACTAAGACATAAGTGTATTAGTTATGTAAATAAAAGAGGCTAGATATGCTTGGTTTAAAATAAACAGTACAGACAGGAACAGCTCAAAGGGGAACATCATGGGGTGCTGATGGATTTAGGTCAGACCTTATAAAAGAGTTGGATTTGTGTTCTTCCTTGGCTCATGGAAGATACTTGGGAATATGGAGAAAAGTTAAATGACAATTTAGAGGAAAATGTTCTGGATAGAAGGAATAAAGTTTGAAGTTTTGAATAAGGTTGAGTTGTTCATGAACTTTTAAAGGAAGTATACAATTTAGATAAGGCTAGGAAAAGTTAACTCTTAACAGCGTAACTTTTTGGTGTGCTGTAAAATGCTTTAAATTATTGTGACAATTTTGGTCTATAAAAAGCCTGCCTCCTTTAACTAAGAGTCTGAGACGTGTATCCAGTCTTCATCAGTATTGCTGGTCCTCATCAAAGCATTCCTGTGAATGGCATTAAAGTCAGTTAGGAGGCATTCTGATCAACAATTCTCAATCTTTTATATCATTTACATGTTCAGCACAGGTCTAATCTAATACCTAATACACATAAGAATTAGTGATTCACCCATAAATATTAACCATATAGACAATGAAGAGACAGTGTTTGCCATCTATTTGAGCCCAAACATCTTGTCATTTTGTTTTTATTTTGTCTGAATATTTTATCTACAGTGCCCAAAATTTAGGTTGATTTTGTGAATCTGTTAGTTTAGAAGCCATCTTATCAGTCTTAGATCCCAGTTGGACATTATTTTCCGATAAATTTTGGTGGTGATGAAAATCAAAGCCATTAACTTTTTTAAAGCCTTTTATGAGTTTATTTCTAATAATTTAATTTGTAATAACATTTAGAAACCTTGCCAAATATATGTAGACATAAGCCTAAAGCTTTAAAACAATTGTAGTGGTGTTTCCTGTTTCTGAGTATGTATAAAGTTATAAACAGATTGTGTGAAATCAGAAGGTAAGAGTTTGTCTAGAATGTGACCTTATTAAATGGAGTTTAAACACTATTTCATAATAGCTGGATTTACTGCCAGTATTTAAAACTGAACAGATGTTTCAGTTCATAATCCAGAAGACAACTATATTAACATAGCATTAAAAATTCCATGCTCCTTCGGGACACCCAGGTGGCTCAGTCAGTTGAGTGTCCCACTTCGGCTCAGGTCATGATCTCATAGCTTGTGAGTTCGAGCCCCATGTTGGGCTCTGTGCTGACAGCTCAGAGCCTGGAGCCTGCTTCAGATTCTCTGTCTCCCTCTCTCTCTACCCCTCCCCTGCTCATACTATGTCTCTCTCTCTGTTTCAAAAATAAACAAACACAGGGGCGCCTGCGTGGCTCAGTCGGTTAAGCGGCCGACTTTGGCTCAGGTCATGATCTTGCGGTCCGTGAGTTCGAGCCCCGCGTCAGGCTCTGTGCTGACAGCTCAGAGCCTGGAGCCTGTTTCAGATTCTGTGTCTCCCTCTCTCTGACCCTCCCCTGTTCATGCTCTGTCTCTCCCTGTCTGAAAAAAAAAAAAAAAAAAGGTTACAAAAAAAAAAACGTTAAAAAAAATTTTTTTTTTAAATTCCATGCTCCTTCTACACAACAGGTATACTCTTAAATGTTTTCAAAATTCTATTTAATTTTTTTTTCCTAGCAATGTAGTCTGGATACACAAATAAATACTTATCTTTAAAATTACCTTTTTAAAATAACTCCTTCTTGGGGTGCCTGGGTGGCTCAGTCGCTTAAGATCTGACTTCGGCTCAGGTCATGATCTCGCGGTCCATGAGTTCGAGCCCCGCATCAGGCTCTGTGCTGACAGCTCAGAGCCTGGAGCCTGTTTCAGATTCTGTGTCTTCCTCTCTCTGACCCTCCCCCGTTCATGCTTTGTCTCTCTGTCTCAAAAATAAACGTTAAAAATAAAAATTTTAAATAACTCCTTCTTAAAAGACCCAAAAGAAAGAAGAATGGATCTACCTCCCTCTTAACATTAGCTAAAGTTTGGTGTTTTGAAATTAGCAACAGTAACAAAAATCTAAGAAATGTTTTAATTTAAAAATAAAAGCATTATTGGGGCGCCTGGGTGGCGCAGTCGGTTGAGCGTCCGACTTCAGCCAGGTCACGATCTCGCGGTCTGTGAGTTCGAGCCCCGCGTCGGGCTCTGGGCTGATGGCTCGGAGCCTGGAGCCTGCTTCCGATTCTGTGTCTCCTTCTCTCTCTGCCCCTCCCCCCATTCATGCTCTGTCTCTCTCTGTCTCAAAAATAAAATAAAAACGTTAAAAAAAATATTAAAAAAAAATAAAAATAAAAATAAAAGCATTATTAATACTTTCTAAAAACACTAAGGTCAGAAAAGTGCCTATTTTAATTAGAAACATAAATATAGGGTCTCCTGGGTGGCTCAGCCAGCTAAGCATCCGACTTAGGCTCAGATCATGATCTCGCAGTTCCTGAGTTTGAGTCCCACGTTGGGCTCTCTGCTGTCAGCACAGAGCCTGCTTCGGATCCTCTACCATTCTCTTTCTCTCTCTGCACCTCCCTTCTACATGCTGTCTCTCTCTCAAAAATAAACAAACATTAAAAAAAAAACACACATAATCTAATTGTTAATAAAATGTATATTAATCAGTTAACTCCAACTTGTATTTGAATAATATTTGACCTGGTTTTCTTCTACTTTGAGTTCTAAAGTCAGGTTGATTTACTAAATATTTTCAAGGAAAGGGAGAAAGGTGTTTTTTGCTATGTAGGCAAAATTAATGTTCCAGGGTCTGTAAGTTTGATCATTGTTCTTTGTAGAAGCTTGTAAGAGTCACAAGCTGCTACAAAGGCAAAACCTGTGATTGCTATAGATTTTACAAATTAGATCATTCTCAAGGAGCTTCCTTGAAGCATGTTAATTAATAGAATTCTTGGGGCGCCTGGGTGGCGCATTCGGTTAAGCGTCCGACTTCAGCCAGGTCACGATCTCGTGGTCCGTGAGTTCGAGCCCCGCGTCGGGCTCTGGGCTGATGGCTCAGAGCCTGGAGCCTGTTTCCGATTCTGTGTCTCCCTCTCTCTCTGCCCCTCCCCCGTTCATGCTCTGTCTCTCTCTGTCCCAAAAATAAATAAACGTTGAAAAAAAAAAAATTAATAGAATTCTCAATGTATTTTATTAGTCAGCCTTGTAAATTAAAATTCTATGCATCATATCTTTATTTTCTAGTCAGCCTTGTAAATTAAAATTCTATGCATCATATCTTTACCTTTTAACTTCATATATTATTTGAAAAAATATTTGAATACTATAGCTTATGAATTATAAATACTATCCTTGAAATTACCTTCACCACAAATTTTATATTTTTTAAATTAATTCTTTAGGTCAGTATATTCTCTCACCAATTCCCAATAAAATCACCCCTAAGTAAGCCTTTTTTTAATTAACTATAACCAATAGCCCTGTATGTGCTACTCTGATGCTATCGTTGTCAACTCTAATCTTTATGTCATTCTAATCATATATTTTAGTTTCCATTAATATATTTCTTTTTTCCTTTTTTTATTTTGAGAGAAAGAGCGTGAGCAGGGGAGGGCAGAGGGAGAGAGAATCCCAAGAAGGCTCTGCACTGTCAGTGCAGAAGCCTATTTGGGGCTTGAACTCACAAACCATGAGATCATCACCTGAGCCGAAAGTCAAGAGTCTGACGCTTAACCAACTGAGCCACCAAGGCACCCTGAGTTTTCATTAATATATTTCAGTTGAAGTTTTATATATCAAGTAGACCAAATTTTTCAAAGCATTTATAGCAAAACTAAGGCATATTTTATGGTTTTAAAGTTCTAATAGGTAAGAACTTTGCTTATTTTAGAGTTCAGTAATTTTTTTAAAGAATGTTACCTCCAACCAGAACTTTTTTTGAAAAACCTATTGATTTTTAAATGTTTTCTCTTACAGCCTGATGTGTGAAAAAAGAATTTTTGAAACTGTGAATAGTGTAAGACATCCCTTTTTGGTGAACCTTTTTGCATGTTTCCAAACCAAAGAGCATGTTTGCTTTGTAATGGAATATGCTGCCGGTGGGGACCTAATGATGCACATTCATACTGATGTCTTTTCTGAACCAAGAGCTGTGTGAGTATGCTTTGGACATTTCTCTGAGTTTTTTCATGACAGATTTTTTGCTAGGAAGGAGAAAAGGTCTCTCAGTTTCTTTTTTCTTTCCAAATGGAAAATAGATTTCTGCAAAGAATATTAGAACTCTACTTATTTACCTCTTTGCTACATATAAATGTATCTATTTTACTTTGTTCATGTTGAAAATTTTATGGATTACCCTAAATCACACTTGATAATTTAGACGAACAGTTTAGGTTCATTTTAGTAAAATACCTTCTTTTTCTCTATTATATTTTCTTCCTGGGAAATGCCATCTAGAACCATGGCTTGCTTGCTTTATTTATTTATCTATTTATTTATTTATTTATTTATTTATTTATTTATTTTACTTTTTTTAGAACTATGGCTTTAAATACTTAACTATACTCAAAGTACATTGTTAAGTGAAAAAACATAATATAAAAGAGTCTTTATCAAGTATTCGTATGAAATATTTGTTTTTGCATTTTAAAGGGTAATAAGTTAATGTGTATTAAGTCTTTGTTTGCACGTGCTTAAGATATCTCTGAAAGAATATAAAAGAAATTCATATGCATATAGCTTCCAATGAAAGGTATAGAAATATGCAGACTTTTCACTGTATTTTTGTAGTTTTTTAATTTGCTATTATATGAAGGTTGTGCTTCTTCAAATGCATAAAAATAAGTAATTGGAAATGTTTGAGATTACATATAGATGTGTATATATTTTCCCCTTACTGTTATCCGTTTTATCGCTCTTAAATGGTGAAGCTAGGATTTGATCTTAGGAAAGTGCTCTGAATAGCCACACTCTGTATGCTGATGTTTACCAACTTTGTATCTCCAGCCCTGACCTCTTCCCTAAACTTCCAACTCTAATAACATTCAGCACCAACTTGACTTTTCCCTTCATATGGCTAATAAGTATTTCTCTTTGCAGACTGAATTTCTGATTTTTCCCATTTCCCCCAACCTTACCCACTTGTCCCAAACCTGCTACTCTTCTAATCTTCTCCTTAATAAAAGGCAGTACCAGTTGTTCAAGCCAAAAGATAGGAAGTCATTTTTTTTTTTTTAAAGGTTTTATTTTATTGAATTCCAGTTAGTTAACATACAGTGTTATATTAGTTTCAGGTGCACAATATAGCGATTTCACCAATTTCATGCCTGGTACTCATCATAAGTGCACTCTTTAATCCCTATCACCTATTTAGTCCATCCTCCCATTCACCTCCCCCTCTGGTAGCCATCAGTTCCCTATAGTTAAGAAATCTATTTCTTGGGGTGCCTGGGTGGCTCAGTTAAGCGTCCAACTTTGGCTCAGGTCATGATCTCCTGGCTTGTGGGTTCAAGCCCTGCATCAAGCTTCTTGCTGACAGCTCAGAGCCTGGAGCCTGCTTCAGATTCTGTGTCTCCCTTTCTCTCTGCCCCTCCCCTGCTTGCACATGCTCATTCTGTCTCTCAAAAATAAGTAATAAACATTTAAAAAAAAAAAAAAAGGGAAGAAATAGATTATTTCTGATGGTTAGTGAAACTTTCAAAATGGAGACAGAAGCCAGAAAGTAAAAGGCATTTCCTGAATATTTAAAAATTAAAACCAGAGCATCTGGACTATGCCTAGCCTGTCCTGCCTGCACGTGGGAATTTGTTTTTGTTTTGATGTGTACCCCCTCCCCCCACTTTTTAAAGAAATTTAAAATACAGTTCTCCTTTAAGGAATTTTTTTTGCTGAGAATACAAATCATGTACAGATGAAACAGTTAAGCCCAATGAAATACAAGAATAAAATTCCAGAGCACCTGGTTGTCTCAGTCGGTTGAGTGTTTGACTCTTGGTTTCAGCTCAGTTCATGATCTCGTGGTTTCTGAGATTGAGCCTTGTGTCTGGCTGCACACTGATAGTGCATGCTCGCTCGCTCTCTCTCCCTCTCTCTCTCTCTCCCCCACCCCCTCTCAAAGTAAATAAACTTAAAAAAAAAAAAAATAGAGGCACCTGCGTGGCTTGGTTGGGCATTCAACTTCAGCTAAGGTCATGATCTCACAGTTTGTGAGTTCGAGCCCCACGTAGGGCTCTGTGCTAACAGCTTAGAGCCTGGAGTCTGCTTCAGATTCTCTGTCTCCCTCTCTCTCTGCCCCTCCCCGCTCATTTTGTGTGTGTGTCTCTCTCTCAAATAAACACTAAAATATAAAGAATAAAATGCTGCATTGCTGTACTTCAGATTTGAAGTACCTCCCTCTGATTAGATCCCATTGGATTAGATCAGATCTCACCTCAAATGTTATTTTTTTGAAATCCTTTCCTGAGTACCCTATCTAAAATACCACTACATCACTAATGTCCAAATCAGATCAGTCTTAACACTGTTTTCTGTTATCTCCATAGCACTTTATTTCTACCTGAAATCATCTATTTATTTTTTATCTTTTTATTGTCTATCTCCCCTCATTAAAAGGGAGGAGGATGTCTGTTCTGTATACTAGTGCAACACCTGGAAGTGTGGTTGCACATACTAGGTGATCAGTGAATTTTTATTGACTGAGAGTGTGGTATCAAAAATAGTTTGTTTCCTAGCTTTGTACCTTTAGACAGAGTAGTTACTCTCTCTGAAAGCTTCATTATGTTTCTGTAAAAGATTTAAAGCTTTGATTTGAAGATTAAATAAGCTAATAAGTGAAAATATGTAACATATACCTGACACATAGCATAGTAAGCATTTGGTGAAATATATATTTTAAACAATATACTCATTATTTGTTGGGTGTCATTAGGGTGATTTATTTACAAAAAATGAAATAAAAGAGAAATTAAGGTATTTTTATAATTGGTATAATATTGTTTTACCAAAATAAGTTAACCAAAATCTTATGTATAAAAATAAGCAATTTTAGAATCATATCTGTTTGAATGGGACTTGAGCTAAATTCTTTAAACTTTCAACAAATAATTATGTAAGATCTAATGTATAATTAAGTATTTCTAAATACTTGCACTTTTAAATTTTTCCAAATTATGGTCCCATTTTTTGTTAAATAAGGGAACACATGACATAGCTAAATTATCTACGTGTGCATTCTAAGAGTTCGAAGAACATTCACCAAACCAGTAAGAGTAGTTAGTTATCTCTATAGATGGTAGTGGCACTGGGGTGAGATGGATAGATGGATGAATGAAGTATTGTGCTTTGGGGCCAGAGGTATTATGTGTACTTGATAGAGAAAATACCTATGTATTACTTGCATAATTAAAAACTGATTCTCCTAAGTGTTTCCTTATAGACTATTCTGTACTGAAAACACGTCTGCATTTTTAAATTCATGTATTTATTACCTCCCTTCTCATTTAGTAAGCCTGCCATGTTTCAGGCATTATTCTAAACATTTAGGATAAATACTGCAAAAGACCCTGATGGTCCTATTCCTCAAGAGTTAATATTCTAGCTGGACTCAAGTTTGCCTAAGATCCAAACCCATTTACCCAATTTCTTCACCTGCCCCAAGACCATTCAAAGTCAACCTAAGTCAACCTCATTTTCCCCACAAAACTTTGGCTATTTCTCTGTCTCTTTACCTATTACTCTTTACACTAAGGAAATCTTAAGAGTCATCTTAAGTTTTTCCCTCTCCCTCATCCTCTGCTGCTAGGGAGACACCAGTCTTGTGCTACTTTTAAAGTTTCTTTTGAACCCATCTCTTTACTCTCTTTGTTGCCACTACCTTGGAGGTTCTCATGGTCTCCCATCTGTGCTACCACAATAGCCTCATCTGTTTGTTTTTCCTCTGGGTATCTACCTACTTCTACTCCAGCCTTCATACTACCCTCAGAAAAATCTAAATTAAAATTCTATTAAAAATAGAAATTTCAGTATCCGTAATATGGCACTTAGGGTCCTTCACAACTTGACTCCAGGCTGTCCTTTCAGCCTTGTCTCCCACTTCTTCCCCATTCTTTACTTGAGCCACAGAAAACTTGTTATTGGTTACCACAGGTGCCTTTTATACCTCTGTTGCTTTCCATCCTAGGGAATGCCCTGTATTTCCCCCCGGAGAGTTCTGCCTTTTACACTGTCCTTCTGCCCTTATGGTAAATTGTATTTTTCCAGATCAAATGTCTACTCTGAGGACTTTAGCGACAGGCAAAGTTAATGGCTCCCATTGTAGACATTGTATTTTTCTTAGTTTTTAATTTTATCCCTGATTGTTAGGACATGTCTTACTGTGTCTGGCATATACTAGGGACTAAATAAATACTTGTGAAGTTAGTTTACTACAGAATTCTGCTTTGGAGCATAAAATTATAAACTGGGATTCAACAGCAGTGGAATTTATTGAACATCTTTTTATTTCTTCAAACAGATTTTATGCTGCATGTGTAGTACTTGGGTTGCAGTATTTACATGAACACAAAATTGTTTATAGGTGAGTAAAGTTTTGATGCTTTCTAATGGCTTATTTTGGTGTGAATTTGAATTAAAAATAATTAAGGATATTTTGTGTTTAACCAGCTTTTTAATTTTCTCTTTCAAATGATAAGTGACCTCTAAAAATTTTAAACTCCAATTTTGAAAGAAATAGTTACACAATAATTATGTGATGAACCTCTTTGTTCCTATTCTTCTGCCCATTACCTAATTAAAATAGTCAAATTATAAGTTGAGCTCTGATAACAAAATTCACTAACAATATTCATTCTGGTGAATATTTTACATCCAACTGAGCCACTGCAGAAAACTTTGATAGACCAATACTACTCAGAATTTGTCCATGATAAAATAAGTAGAGTGTACCAGAGTATAAAACATCACCCTGCTTCCTTAAGTCTTGCTGTCAACTAAACAATGTACTTGGTGACACAGTTGCCTTATGTACTAATATAAGCTCCTTATCAAGTTGCAGACTAGCAACAAATAATAGCCCAGCAGCCAAGCAATGGACCACGCTTTGAATAGCATTGCTCTAGACTAGACAAATTCAGGAAGGCTAGTAAGGAGACCATAAACATCAGTGTATTCAAACTTCTAACAATATATCCAAGGTGAGGGTTTCCTCATGGCCCTGTTTTACTCTCAAAGGATAAAATATTTTTAACTTAATTTTTAATCAATTTTTGATTTAATCAGTTTTGGTCAGTGATAGGTTTCTCTTTATTTCGCATTATTCTCTTAGAATAAGGCTGGTTAAAACTGCCCTCTTGATACCTTGACAGTCTTTTCTTACAGATGGTGTGTAGAAGGACTTCAAACTTAGTCCAAGTCAGACTATCACAAATAACAAATTAATAAAACCAAAGTTAAAAATACTTGAACTCCTTCCACACTTTAAAATACATATTTAAATAGATAAAACATTCCTTTTAAAAAACATTCTTTTCTGTATAGTGGAGAAAATTATTCAGAAATTATATTATGTAGAGTAATAAAAAGGAAGAAAAGTGAACATTTGTAATATATTTAAATCTCAAATCATAACATGAAAAACTCATTTTTAGTAAAAAAAAAAAAAAAAAAGTACAGCTCCTGTTGAAATTATTTTTATCCTACATTATCTACTGATTTTATTGATTTTTTTCATTTTGCATTTTTTTTTTTATCCTGAACAGAGATTTGAAATTGGATAACTTATTGCTAGATACAGAGGGCTTTGTGAAAATTGCTGATTTTGGTCTTTGCAAAGAAGGTAATTGGATATTTTAAAGTTCCTTTTCTAATGGATTACTATTCCTTTGTACTTTGGTATTTTTCAACTTTGTCTATGGAAAGCAAAATGTATTTTTAACTTTATTCTTTGTTAAGACATTATGGACTGTTCATGTAATCTGATTATCACATTATTAAGAATTCTGTGGGGGGGGGCGCCTGGGTGGCGCAGTCGGTTAAGCGTCCGACTTCAGCCAGGTCACGATCTCGCGGTCCGTGAGTTCGAGCCCCGCGTCGGGCTCTGGGCTGACGGCTCAGAGCCTGGAGCCTGTTTCCGATTCTGTGTCTCCCTCTCTCTCTGCCCCTCCCCCGTTCATGCTCTGTCTCTCTCTGTCCCCAAAAAATAAATAAACGTTGAAAAAAAAAAAATTAAAAAAAAAAAAGAATTCTGTGGTTATGAATAGGGTAGATTTTCAGAAATCATAATGTAAAACCTAAGATCCTCTTTGTATGGGGGCGCCTGAGTGGCTCAGTCGGTTAAGTGTCCAACTCTTAATTTCGGCTCAAGTCATGATCTCCCATGCTCCACGCTATGCATGGTGCCTGCTTGAGATTCTCTCTCCCTCTCCCTCTTGACTCTCCCCCACACACGTGCACATGCTCTCTCTGTCTCTCTCTCTCTCCCTCTTTCTCTTTCTAAAAAAATAAATAAATAAAATTCTGTCACTACTCTGAGAAAGCATGGGTTAGGCCACCAATTTTTTTTTACTTTGCTGGGACTGTACAAAGTAAATTACATAGGCCTGATGACTTCTGTCCAGCTTCTTAAAACTTCTAACATTTTTAAATAGAAAGAAAATATGCATATATCTCAGAATCTTGTCTATATATTCAAAAGTAAATAAGTAAACTGGGGAAATATGAATCAGAGGTGGCTTAAGTATAAAGACTGTAGGTTTAGGCTCCATACAGTCCTAGGTTTGAACCCTGGCTTTGCCACTTACTTGCTGTGTCTTTGGATGAGTTACTTTGATTCTCATTGAGTCTGTTTCCTCAAAAATAAAATCAATATAGTGCTTCTTGTTTAAGGGTATTTCAAGAATTGGATATATGTGACACAGTGTCTAACATATAGTGAATAGTTACTGTTATCTTGACATTTAATTCATTACATTGCATTGTAATGAACATTGTGTTCCCCCTTTTGCACAAGCTTCTTGTTCCTCAGCTTTGTTTTCATAGCACAGTAGAGTATAGTGCTTGGCACATCTTAAGTATTCAGTGAATATTCAATTAATAAGCAGCTGGATGAATAAATGAGTGAACTTTGTAAATATATCACCATCAGTTATCCACCAGCCTCTTAATTTGAATTCAGTAATACTTTTTTTCCTCTTATTGGACTTTCCTGTATTAAACACCGTTGATTTAAATGCCTTTGTTCCTCAGTTTGTCCTTAGCCTGTTGTTCATCATTGCTAGTTTTTAACTATAAATAATAGGTTAATGATTCCAAAATCTATTATTCCTTTCTTAACGTAAATATTCAACTGTCTACTAGACAGCTTTGGTTGAATAATGCATAGATACCTCCAACATTATACAACCAAAAATAGGTTCTTTTCTTCAGGTAGTCCAGTTCATAGTTGATGGTGCCACAATCTTCTCACAGTCTCCCTATTTGAAAATGTACTATCATCCTGGACTCTGTTCTCTTTCCACATCAAGTTAATGACCAAAATGTGCTGACATTTACCTCCTTAATATTTCTTAAATTTTTCGTTTCCCCTCTACTACTGCCAGCTGTCATCTTATTTTGAAAAACTAATAGCTTCTTCAACTTTCCTGTCTCTAGATTCTTTGTCCAGCAAATCAACCTGCCATGTAGGTGCTAATGACATTTTTTGAGCACTTAATAATTGCCAAGAAATTTACCAAATTCTTCATATGCATGATCTCCTTTAATTTCTAATAGTCTTGTGACGGTAGGTAGTAGCGTTAACCCCCAGCATATAGATGAGGAAACTAGCCTTTGAGGTTAGACAGCTTTTCTAAGCTTTCTAACTAGTGGCAAAGCAGGAATTTAAACCCAGATTTTTCTGACTCTTAAGAGCCTGTTGTTAACTCCTTCCTTGGAGTTTAACCAATTTGAAGTCCTAGCCAACTGGGCCTACTTTCACCTTTTTTTAAAAATACCAGGACAGGGGCGCCTGGGTGGCTCAGTTGGTTGGGCATCTGACTTTGGCTCGGGTCATTATCTCGCAGTCCGTGAGTTCAAGCCCCGCGTTGGGCCCTGTGCTGACAGCTCAGAGCCTGGAGCCTGCTTCGGATTCTGTGTCTCCCTCTCTCTCTGCCCTTTCCCCACTCACGCTCTGTCTCTCTCACTCTCAAAAATGAATAAATGTTTAAAAAATTTAAAAAAAAAAATACCAGGACAAGGGTGCTGCGTGACTCATTCGCTTGAGCAACCAACTCGCTTTCAGCTCAAGTCATGATCTCACGGTCATGAGATTAAGGCCCACATAAGACTCTGTGCTTGTGGAGCCTGCTTAAGATTCTTTCTCCTCCTACTTCTCATGTGTTCTCTCTCTCTCTCTCTCTCTCTCAAAAAAAAAAAAAAAAGAAATGACAATAAAAATATCAGGATAAGAAAATTTACCAGAATGAATGAAATATGATAACTACTGCAGTTGACATATATACTACACTAAAATGTGACAGATTTCATACTACTACTACTACTACTACTATAAATGAAACAAAAAATTAAGAGTAGTTTTATCCTGAAAATAGGGAGTTTGTAATCTCCTCTAGTTTTTATCAAAGCATAAAATAAAAATCAAGAAATACTAGTTCTATTTTGGTCTTAATTAACATTTTTTTAATCTTGGCCAAGTCATGTAAAAGGTTCGTGTAGAACCTATGTAGGTACTATATCAGCTCTTTTTAAAAATAATATTTTATTGAAGAAAAAAAAAGTGTGACAATGTTAAAGAAATTTTGCAAAAACAAATTTTCCACTCTTCTGTGCTAAGATATTTAATTATGCTCTTCAAATCTTGGTCCATAGACTCCCAAGTTCATTTGAGATTTTCAGTCATTATAAATGTATACTTTAGAATTGAGAGCTTTTCTTTCAAATTCTTTCCTAAGATGATGTTTATAAGGAGCTTTTAACACTTTAGAATATATTGAGACATATTCAATATGTAGAATGTGTATTTGATTAATATATTACTAAGTTATGATAAACAAAATTATGAACTAAACAAAATTTACTAAACTAAATTATAAGAAATATAAGTTTGTGAACTGGTTAAAAGATTAATACTGTATGTGTATATGGCACCATTGGTTAACTCCTTTTTTATTTTATTAAGTTTTTAATTTTAATTCTGGCATAGTTAACATATAGTGTCATGTTAGTTTCAGGTGTACAATATAGTGATTCAACAATTCTTTACATTATCCAGTGCTCATTACGATAAGTGTACTCTTTAATCCCATCACCTATTTCACCCATCCCCTCCACCCTCTCCACACAACTCTGGTAACCATCAATTTGTTCTCTATAGTTAAGAGTCTCTTTCTTGGTTTATCTCTCTTTCTTTCCCCCTTTGTTCATTTGTTTCTTAAATTCTACTTGTGCATGAAATCATATGGTATTTGTCTTTCTCTAACTCATTTCACTTAGCATTATACTCTCTAGTTCCCTCCATGTTGTTGCAAATGGAAACATTTCTCATTCTTTTTAATGGCTGAGTAATATTGCATTGTGTGTGTGTGTGTGTGTGTGTGTGTGTGTGTGTGTGTGTATGCATATGCATGCCACATAGTCTTCATTCATCTACTGACGGGTGCTTGGGCTGCTTGCATATTATGGCTATTTTAAATAATGCTCCTGTAAACAGAGGGGTGCATATATGGTTTCAAATTCGTGTTTTTGTATTCTTTGGGTAAATACTCAGTAGTGTGATTACTGGATCATAAGGTAGTTCTATTTTTCATTTTTTGAGGAACCTCCATACTGTTTTCCATAGTGACTGCACCAGTTTGCATTCCCACCAATAGTGCACAAGAGGGTTCCTTTTTCTCCACATCCTCATTAATACTTGTTTCTTGTGGCTTTGATTTTAGCCATTCTGACAGGTGTGAGGTGATATGTTATTATAGTTTTGGTTTGCATTTCCCTGATGATGAATGATATTGAGTGTGTCTTTTGGCCATCTGGATGTCTTCTTTGGAGAAATGTCTGTTCATATCTTCTGCCTATTTTTTAACTGGATTATTTGTGGGGTTTTTTGGTATTGAGTTGTATCAGTTCTTTATATATTTTGGATGCTAACCCTTTATCGGATATCTCATTTGCAAATATCTTCTCCCATTCAGTAGGCTTTTAGTTGGGTTTATTGTTTACTTTGCTCTGCACAAGTTTTTATTTCAACGTAGTCCCAATAGTTTACTTTTGCTTTATTTCCCTTGTCTCAGGAGAAATATCTAGAAAGATGTTGCCACTACCAATTCCAGAGAAATTGGTCTCTTCTAGGATCTTTATGATTTTAGGTCTCACATGTAGGTCCTTAATCCATTTTGAGTTTATTTTCATGTATGGTATAAGAAAGTGGTCTAGTTGCATTCTTTTGCATGTAGCTGTCTGATTTTCTCAACACCATTTGTTGAAGAGACTTTTTCCCATTGCATATTCTTGCCTCTTTTGTCAAAGAATAATTGACCGTATAATTGTGGGTTTGTTTCTGGGCTTTCTATCCTGTTCATTGATATATGTGTCTGTTTTTGTGCCAGTGCCATACTGCTTTGATTACTATAGCTTTGTAGTATAACTTAAAATCTGGGATTGTGGTACCTCCAGTTTTGTTTTTTCTTCTTCAAGGTTGTTTTCGTGGTTAACTCTTGCTTATCCAAGGGTTTGCATTTTGGTATTCTCCAAACTAAATGTTATTTTTTATAATGAACCAGATAAAATATTTTAAAGATTGAATTGAAAAGATGATAAAAATTGAAGCTCAGAATCAATTTTTTTCTTGTAACTTCTTAGCATCATTTGTAATGACAGAGAAAATAAATAAAATGAAGTGTGAAAATTGCACTTCTTTATTTTTACCCATTAATTAAATAATAGAGTTACTGTTGCACAGTTTTCTCTGTACCAGTCCTTAACATTTTCTGTAGAAGTCTGGTATATCTTAAGTTTGGTCACCATGCACAAATGGAACTTTAATTTTGCTTCCTAAGGATATCGTCTAATTTTTTATCTGTTGGGCTAGACTTTTTTCTTTGCTAACAAATGCTTAAATTGTACCTTTTCAGGAATGGGATATGGAGATAGAACAAGCACATTTTGTGGCACTCCTGAATTTCTTGCCCCAGAAGTGTTAACAGAAACATCCTATACAAGGGCTGTAGACTGGTGGGGCCTTGGTGTTCTTATATATGAGATGCTCGTTGGTGAGGTAAGCAGTATTAAATAGATGAGAGAGAAATTAGGAAAGAACAAAATATGTCATTTAGAAATTACTTAATATGTTTCCTGCGTAAGTGGAGCCTAAGTTACACATACTTATACACATTTATAATACACTAGTAATTGCCTGAAATTCTATATTACCTTCACTGTGTTTTTTAGGTTTTTATATTATCTGTAGAACTTTGAAAATCATATCTTATATTTCAGTATGCTGTAGTTATTTGTGTTTTATGAATTTAAGACATGGTCATATATAATTGATCATTTCATAGGGAATAACAGAAAGACTAATGAAAAGAATGTACTCTATACCTGTAACAAAAAGTCAGTTATACATTGGTCAGAATAAATTGGACTTGGGAAAGGGTAAATATTTAGACAAGTAACTGAAAACTGCTTACAGTTTGATCTTGGGATGATCTTGGGATGAAAAAAAAATGAGTTTGGTTCACTGTTTTGCAGTTTTCCCAGTACCAAAAACCTTCCTTGTACATTCTAGGCATGAATAAATTAGTAGCTGAATAAATGATTGACCAAATTATTGAATGTCAGAAATGTCTAAAGTTTTACCCTGTATTGTCATATAATGGCACCTATTTCATATAAATAAAGTATTTTAGTCCATCCAAATGACAGCCACTCTGGTATGTTATATTGGAGTGGATATTTAGGAAAGGAGGAAAAGAAGTAGCTAATTAAAATGTTTACCATGTGACGGGCACTATCCTATTTGCTTTATAAATATTAGCTCATTTAATTTTTCAGCAGCCTTTAATGAGCTCAGTACTAGTCTTAGGCCTATTTTCAGGTGTATAAGTGGAAACACAAAGAAGTTAATAACTTGCTTGAAGTCACAGAGTTCTCATGTGGTGGAGCTGCGATTTTTAACTCTGGCTCTCTGGTTTCCTATCCCTAAACCATTATGCTTTGTTACCTCGGGGTATGGAATCCACCTAACCTTATTTCTATTCTTAAGACCAGTGATTTAGTAAAATTTCTACCTCTATCTAGAAATGCTGCTATACAGTGTTTTAAGATGGAAAGATGTATTTTATCCCTAATCCACAGTGGTCTTTGCTTTCTAAGAATGCCAGAAGTACTCATAATAAAAAAAAAAAAAAAAAGAAGAAGAAGTACTCATAATAGTTGTTTCTGTAAGCTCTGACCTACTTGAACTTCCCCCCACCCCACACCTTTTTTCAAAGTAATAGTTTTGTTGCTTTGGGTTTTTTTAATGTATTCATTTATGTATGAGATTTAATTAGGTTACCAAAAATTACATGCTTGCTTAAAATTGACTCTCCATGTTAGCTCTGACAGGCAAAAAATGTGAATTTATTGCAGAATACTACAGAATTAAGATCCAATTGATTCTGCTTCCTCTTCTACAGTGACGGGAAAACTTGGCAATGAGCAAATGAAGAAGCTCCTGTTCTGTATTTTTAAAAAGAGCTTCTAATTGATTAACCTGTTAATTACTAGGATATAAAAGACAGTGGATCCAGCTATTCCTTCACAATTGTTTATTGCAGTTTCCTTTCTCTTTAGCACCTTTGTAAGAGGGTAGTTGGGAAAAGAACTAAACTTAAAACTCATCAGTACTTGATAGTTTTAAATTTACCAGTTTAACATTGGTAAAATTTTAGCAATAACTTTTCACTGTGATAGAAGTCAGGTTTGGCTGAAGTTTATGTCTAATTACTGTATTATTACAAAGATTTGAAAATTCACTGGATATATCATGCATTTTCAAATGTGTATTTGTGTTTGTATGGGTTTTGAGGACTGGAAGGACCAGATGCCCCTTCCTGGTGCCAAATGAGAATTGAAGCATCAGAGAAATTTTAAGTAAACTTAGATATTGGAGTTGCACTCTTGACATCTGAACAGACTATTGAATTCTTTTTATATCTGTTTAAAACATACTTGTTAGCATTCCATTGTTCATCCTGTTAATTTATAATCTACTTGCAGAAACAAGGAACTTTAACATCTTAATGAATATGTGGGTATGTCGTCACTCTTCAGGGATTTATAAAGTGACATTTTTTAAATACAAAATTGATCAAATAGACAAAAGTGTTTTGTATTACCACTTGAAATTCTGATTGAGAATTCTTGTGAAAAGGAATTTTTCTCTAATTTGCTGCTATCTCAATCCCAGAAAGAAATGATATTATCTCACATAGTAGTTACTTCATTTATCTATTTGATTTATTCATTTTGAGTGCGTAAATGAACAAACTAAGGTTTCAGTAAATGAAAGTGTGAAATTTCCTTACATATGAGCAATAAGATTGGCAGCTCAGCTTTAGGCGGTTGGGTTCTAAATTCATTTTCATAGATTCCTCAAGTCAAAGATTCTTCCCTTTCCATTGATACTGCTTTCTGCTTGGCTCTTATTCATTAATACTTTACAGGAAACAAGCAACCAAATCTAAGTCATCTCAAATTCTGAAATAGTAAGTCATATTTCATAATAACATTTCAATATATTTGAGAGTTATCATTTTGTGCATCAAATTGTTATACTGAATGTAATTTAAATATGTTTTTATGACTTAGGGTCATTCCTGTCAATATGAGCAACATTTTAATAATACTCTAACTGAAATGCCCCTAAGACTTGAATTTTGTTGGCAGCTGCTACTTAGTGCCGTCATTATGCCTGCAGATCTCTAATTGTGTTTTGCTAATTAACTTGCTATTGACTGTGAAATTCAAAGTACATCCTTATCAGATGTATTCCCACAAACTCTGAGCTTCTCTCTATGGTGACACTTTTTACCATATTTACTTTACCCATTTTTTTCTGTCTTTCCACAAGATTGAGCTTCTTGAGAAATGTTGATTATCTAAATAATTTTTACTATCTAGTATGCACTCAAAATATTGACTGTCTGGCCAGATAAATGAAAAAGTGAATTAAATAAAATAGAATGGAATTAAATTAAGTGAAAAAATGATATTGTATAATATAACCAAGTTTGTTATTAAAGTCTGTGAAATAAAGATGAAGATTTCAATAAGAGTATATGGTATATCCTCTGTATAATAGATCTGTTGTGTATCTTTTGTGGCTTCTCACAGTCTTTTCTTGTTTGGTGTTTTGGTAAGTTTTTTGTTTGTTTTCCTCACTACTTGGTTCTTGTCTGTACTTTGGATAGGTGATAAGATTTTACAGTATTGAAATTCATTTTGACTTACTCAGAGATTTTTTTTCTAGTCTCCCTTTCCTGGTGATGATGAAGAGGAAGTTTTTGACAGTATTGTAAATGATGAAGTAAGATATCCAAGGTTCTTATCTACAGAAGCCATATCAATAATGAGAAGGGTAAGAGCTAATGGTTTATAAACTGCTTAAGTTTCTTTTATTGAAGGACATTTCCCAGTTGGAACTTTATCTTTTTTTAATTTTAATTTTTATTTTTTTTACGGCAGAAAAGGCCTTTATTGTTTGCAATGGGAAATTAAAGAGGAGGGGGACACGACATCTCTGGCTCCAGGGGTGGCTCCCCAGACTTAACTCTTCACCCTTCCGGGAGAACCCAATTAGAACTTTAGAAGTTGTTTTTTAGTTCATAGATGTTGCATGGTTTAGACAAACACATACCAAAAAAAACATCTAAATCTTTGCAAGTTATGAGAGTCTTTATCAACGAAGTCACTGGTTTTATTTTAACTTTTATATTTTATATTGTGTTAGCTATTACGAAGAAATCCTGAGCGGCGACTTGGAGCTGGTGAGAAAGATGCAGAGGATGTAAAAAAGCACCCATTTTTCCGGGTAAGTGTGACAGTTTAAAATTTTTTGTGAAAATAGAAATTAAGTGTAGGAAACTAAACTGGTCATTTTATATTTTGTAATCCAGCTAATTGATTGGAGTGCTCTGATGGACAAAAAAGTAAAGCCGCCATTTGTACCTACCATTAGAGGACGAGAAGATGTTAGTAATTTTGATGATGAATTTACCTCAGAAGCACCTATTTTGACTCCGCCTCGAGAACCAAGGATACTTTCAGAAGAGGAGCAAGAAATGTTCAGAGATTTTGACTACATTGCTGATTGGTGTTAAGTTCCTAGACACTGTGAAACCAAGCAAACTAACTCACAAGAAGACCTCTTAACAATAGCAACCCTTCATTTGCTCTCTGTGCCACCAGTAGCTTCTGAGTTTTTTGTTTGAACACATGAAGATTTCTTTAAAAGTACTATTGTAAAATCTTCTTGAAAGTGGCTTCTTTTAATGTATTTTCAACGTAAATCTGAGCACTGGAAACAGTTTCATGGAGTTTAAGCGGAATGAACATCGGCCATGAAAACCTATCACAAATGAATACTTTTGGATCAATAGTCTATTTAAAAAAAAAAAAGAAAGAAAAAAAAAACCACTCTTCCACGGTCCCTCGCTATGCCTTATGCCTGCCTTAAGTGGAAGGAAGATTAATCATTTCACTTCAATTAGCTATATTTTACAAAAAGAACAAAAAGGGTTTGGGATGCTATTACTGTTCACACTTAGTAAATCTGTTCGAATAAGGCAAATGCTCTTATTTTTTTAATGAAATTACTATAATATCAAAAAAATGTAGTGGTAGTTTGTGCACATTTTTTGGCTTGTTTTTTTAAAAAAAAATGAATTGATGTCTTGTTTTATAAATTTTCTATATTTATTAGGAGAAAATTTTTATCTCCTTATCTTTACCAACCATGTAACAGAGCCTCATAGCTTTCCAACAGAGCTACTTGCCAAACAAGTTTTTGTTTATTAAACCATGCTGAAGCAAACAGGAACAACTAAACATCAGCATTTACTTAAAATTTTAAGAATGAGGACTTCTGATTAGCCTGAACCAAGATACTGTATTACCTGTATGCATTCCCAAAGTCTAGACACTCGATATATTCAATCATACCTTCTTCCAAAATCAGTGGACTAATTACTCCTTTTTTGATATTCGTTGTACATTTTTCAGCCCAGTTTATCTTATTCTTGTATCTACTGTAGAAGGGAACTATATCTGTTAAAACATAGGGATTATTGTTGTATACATGCTGTGAACATGTATATGTGCAAGTTGTAATGTATTCTATGTTGTAGGTTTATTATTTAATTTCACCACTTCATCACTTTTGTACAGTGGCCAAGCAGACACCTCAAACTCCAGCATTTACGTTAAGTGCATTTGTACATTTTAGGCCACTGGATCCAGATTTTATATTGGCAGTTACTGAGGGCAAAAGCAATATATTGTAACAGAATGTATAAATATTTTTGATAAAACAGTCTATATTTTATAAAATTATTATAACACTAAAGCTGTACCTCAAAAGTCTCAAAAATAATTTGATCAAATACTTTTTACAACTCTTCAGAGGATCCATTTGTGGCTTTTTTTAATGCTCTTAGAGGAAAGTCTTTTGGCAAGCCATGACTTTTCCACTTGCCTGGAGTTTTTTGGTTTTTTTGTTGTTGTTAGTTTTTGCATCCTTTTCCTCTCGTGTATGACTGCATTATTTTTCTTTAGTTCAATAATAACATCTTTAATTCTGTGCTTAGCATGTTAGGGTCATCATATCTCAGGAATAACAAGTTGTGAACTAACCATACTGAATTAGCCATTTAATCACAGTGATCTCATGTCTTAAAAATTGTTCAAATTTAAATTCTATGAGAAACATAAAAGCACATCGATTTGTAGAAAGTTTATCAATACTTCAGCCTTGCTAGGGTGTGCTGGCATGTTTTTGTATACTCTGAGAAGTTACAATTTTTCCAGGAATTCTTATTTCCTTCCAATTCTATTATTACCCAAGATTCTTTGGGGGAAAATCTTATAGAAAGAGGGAGCAATAAGTTGTTTAAAGTTATTTTAAAATGCCAGTTAATTTCCTTGTTAAAGGACAGGAGAGGATCTTAGCTTAATTGTCTGGCTTTAATTTACACAGTGTTAACACATTAAAAAAAAAAAAAACACTAAATACTTTTGAGGTACAGTCTGCTCACCTTTCCTGGTTCTCAAATATGCATAGAAAGCAATGTCTAAAATAGGCTTTTAGCATTAAAACCTGACATAGCATTATGTAACTACACAGTGTACAGAAGTTTTTTTTTTTTTTAATTGAAGTCAATCACTAAGAAAAAATTAGAGGGCAGGGTATATTCACACAATTAAGCTGAAGAAAGCACTAATATTTTCTGTAGTTTTAAAAAAATATATATATTTTAGTCAGATTTTAAATTTTTAAACTCTATAGAGTGTAAATATATTTTGCTATTACTGTATGTGTAAGTGACTGCTCAAGCACTTTGTAAGGAAATTATTAGTATATTTTAGAATGGTACACTATGCATTGAAATGAAATGTGCCTTTATGTCATTCTAAGAAAAAAGTGTTTTGCAGTCATAAATTACCACAAATGCACAAATTAAAGTATAAATAGATTATAATTTGTAACTTTGGTTTTAAGTATTTTTTCCTTTTGGAAACTTTCTGTTCGTCAAAATGTGTATTAGCTCTACTATATTCAAGA
The DNA here is from genome assembly GCF_018350155.1 of Leopardus geoffroyi. Lineage (NCBI taxonomy): Eukaryota > Metazoa > Chordata > Mammalia > Carnivora > Felidae > Leopardus > Leopardus geoffroyi. Next base: position 75,204,071 of record NC_059328.1, read on the forward strand.
TCTCAAAGACTAACTTTGCTTATTAGCCTTCTTGCAAGTGTTTTTGGTCCTGGGGAAGGGCAAAATCTGAGAGCGAACTGTCCACTTCACTGGTAGTAATGGGGAAAGTTTGCATTCTACCTCTGTAAGATCAATAACATCTTTTATTCAGTGGATATATATATATATATATATATATATATATATATATATATACACACACACACACACACACACACATATATATATATAATGCCTTCTGTGTGCTAGACAATGTGGATAGAAAGTTGAAGAAAAATCAAAATCTTAATAAATGAGGAATAGTATACATTAAAATTCAAGCACCAGTAATTCAGGATACCAGTAGTATCCTTTTGTTTGAGGTAACTTACTTTATTTTTAGGACCTGACCTTTCAGAAAATAGGTAAATGAAAACAGAATGCTAGTCATTATATAGTCCTCTTATTCAACTATTACAAATGGAATATTTAAGGAATATTAGGAATTATTAGGAATATTTTAAGATAGGTCTGTGCTATCCCTGTAGCACAAACTGAGGTCACAGTGGAAATTGCCATTTTATGTTAACTAGGTGAAAGCTGCATTAGAGATTCAAATCTAACAAATATTTTACAGGTGTTACTGATCTTTCCAAAGCAACTGAGGGTGAGTATGAGAGACTCAGAGGATCAAATGCCAAATCATGGATCATAATCTTAATTAAAATTCTTACTTTCTAGCTATCTTTTGAGATCTGCTGTATCTGCAAGTATTGGCCTTATATGTATATAAATATATGTATTTATAAACATATGTATATAAATATATACATATATAAATAGAGATAAGTTCTTAAATAACTTCAAAGTGTCAAAAATCTTGCATGATTTCCACTTCTAGTATCGTGACTAAATAGAAGCTCCCAAGACTGCCAGTAAAACACATAATTTGAGGCACTGCTGGTCTCATGAAAGGTAAGAGTGGTGTCTGGCAACCTCCCACCCCAAAACAAACAGACACACTTGAGCATGGATCTGGACAAGCTATAGCTTTAGTACCTAAGAATTAAGGAGGAGTGCCCAAGCACAAGAGTGAGAGTACTCAGAGTTTGGGATTGGAACTTGAGTCCACAAAGTAGGCCAGAGAAGTAGGAAGGTGGAAAGGGTAAAAGCCAGAATGGCAAGGATCTAGCTTTGGAAATGCAAACACTCAGAAGAGGTGAGGTTGCCAAGGATGGATTCCTATAGCAACGCCATAATGAAGATAACAAACCCTGCAATAGCAGTAAGACTTTTGTTCTGTTTAAATCCTCTAGAGGAGCTCAAGTTCTGATTTGCAGGTCGTTGTTTTTCTTCCAGTAGAATCAAATACTTTGTGAATGAAAGTTTCTCCAGAATGGGAACATAGGACTTCCACAAATTAAGATCAAGTACTACACTGTTAAAGGTCACGCAACACATGAGAAATGGGAAACTACCTTGAATGAGAGCCAACAAAAATAGTAAATTTCTATATCCCCTCCAAAATACTGCAAATATTCAAATTCTCAGATACAAAATATAAAATAGTTGTGTACAAAATATTTATATACCTAAAATTACCAGGATAAGCAAGTACAATGAAATTTTAAAGACATTAACAAACATTTTTAAAATCCAAAAATGAAATACATGACTGACCAAATTTGAAACTCAGTGAAGTGTTAACACATTAGACAGCTGAAGAGGCAACTGGAGAACTGAATGATATATCTGAAAAATCAATCTCAAATAGGTAAAAAGATAAGGAGATGGAAAATATGAAAAGAAGGTTAAGAGATATGGAAGATGGAGTGGAGACCCAAGAGTAAAGAATGGAAGGGAGGCAGTATTTGCAGAGATAATGGCTGCAAATTCCCCCAGAGATTAAAAATCATCCAGGAGGTAGGATATTCTCCATAAAGGATAAATATAAATAAAAGTATACATAGAACCATTGTAGTGAAACTATAGACCACCAAAGACAACATCTTGAAACTATCCAAAGAGAAAGGACTAATCGTCTATAAAAGAAAGACTAACAGCTGACTTCTCAATATTAACAGTGAAAATAGTGGAATATTCTCTTCAGAGCATTGAAAAACCAAATGTCAGCCTGGAATTGTATAGAAAGTGAAATTAGTTTAAGAATGAAAGCAAGTGAAAGTGTTTTAGTTTTTCTTTTTTTAACATTTATTTATTTCTGAGAAATAGAGTGCAAGCGGGGGAGGGGAGGAGAGAGAGGGACACAGAATCTGAAGCAGACTCCAGGCTCCGAGCTGTCAGTACAGAGCCTGATGCGGGGCTCGAAACCATGAACCGCAAGATCATGACCTGAGCCGAAGTCAGACGCTTAACCAACTGAGCCACCCAGGTACCCCCAAATGAAAGTATTTTTTAAAGGGTTTACTGTTAAAGGAGTCCTACTCTAAAGGAAGTGCTTCAAGAAGAGATGAAAGTGATCCCAGAATGGTGATCTAAAACACAAAAACGCTTAGGAAAAAATAAAATTGTAAACACTTAGGTAAATCACAATAAATGCAACTCAGTAGAACAGATGATTTGTTTCTTTGTTTTAAGTCAACAGAAATTCTAGACAGTAGTAGTAAAACAGCTGAGATAGGGAAGATCAGAGCTGAAATATTCTGTTGTATCATTGGGGTGTCAAGGTATTAATTAGTTAAATATACATTATAAAATGCCAGGGATATTCATGAGAAGAATATAGTGCATATAACATTCAAACCAAGAGAGGATTGTAAAAATAATTTCAAATATACCAATAATCACAATAAATGGAACAAACTTACTATTTAAAAACAAATTTCATTTTAAGTTTTATTTATTTTGAGTGTGTGTGTGTGTGTGCACATGCGGGGGAGGGGCAGAGAGATAGGGGGAGAAAGAGGATCCCAAGCAGGGCCCTTGCTGTCAGCACACAGCCTGACACAGAACTCAAAAACTCGCCAACTGTTGAGATCATGACCTGAGCTAAAACCAAGAGTTAGACACTTAACCAACTAAGCTACCCAGGTCCCCCCCAAAGTAATCGATTCTTAAAATGAAAGCCTGGCTTTATAATATTAGCAAAAAGATATGTCTAAAATATAAGGGAAGTTGAAAGTAAGAGTATGAGTAAAAATATTCAATGCAAAAACAAAAGTAAAGCTATGGTAGCTCTACTTATATCAAAACAGATTTTAGACCCAACATGAAAAAGTAAGTATCACCAAGAATAGAGTGTTTCTACATAATGATAAAAGATTCAATTCATCAAAAAGATATACTAATCGTGTGTGTATTTAATAAAGTAATCTCTACATAAAGCAAAAATTGTTAGAGCTACTACAAAATACTTATACCCATCAGGTTGGAAGATTACAACTTTCATTATTGGAAAATAGACTTTTTACAATCAAGAGAGAATGAATAGAACAATAAGTTTGATCCCCACTGAATGTATATAGAATTCTGCATCCAGCAATTAAGAGATTCCACATTCTTTTCCAGATTACATGGAACATTTATAAAAATTGAGCCATAAAAAAAAATTGTAGAAAATAACAAAATATAGTTACACCAATTATATTTTCTAATTGGTTGGAACACGTAGATTTTTAATATAAATAGATTTGAAAACCAATATTAAATACCCTTTATTGGCTCACAGAAAGAATCGTAATTAAATGCAGCAAAAGTGATTCTTCCAGGGAAATTTGCAAACTAAGTGCCTATTTAAAAAAGGAAGGTTAGGGGCGCCTGGGTGGCTAAGTTGGTTAAGCATCTGACTTTGGCTCAGGTCATCATCATGTGGTTCTTGTGTTCGAGCCCCGCAACGGACTGTGCTGAGAGCTCAGAGCCTGGATGGGGCCTGCTTCAAATTCTGTCGGCCTCTCTGCACCTCCCCCACTCACTCTCTTTCTCAAAAAATAAACATTAAAAAAAAAATGTTTTTTAAAGGAACGTTTTAAAAAACTGATCAAATTGCTCAGCTTCAGAAATCAGAAAAAGGACAACAGAATAACTGAAAGTAAACAATAGAAAAAACAGTAAAATAGAAATAAGCCAAAAGCTTATTCCTTGAAAATGCTAATAGGTATAGCTATGAAAAATGAAAGTAGATATAAATGCTATTTATAAATGAAAAATACAAATACAAGCAAAGATTTTTTAAAAGATGCTATTAGCATATGCAAATAAATACGAAAAAATAGTGAAAATAATCTGAAAACTCTAAAAATATTAGATTAAGCTAGTGTGAATAATGTCGCTCTAACATTAATCACTTAAAAGCAGAAATTAAAAGTCCACACACACAAAAAAAATAGGTCCAAAGTGTTTTACAAGTGAATTCTCCCAAACTTTCAAGGAGGAGATTATTTTGACCACATAGAAAGTTTTTTTAAATAATGTGAAAAAGTTATAGTTCCTAACTCATTCTGTGAGGTCAATATAATCTAGAAAACAAAATATACAAAGAGAGTATGTTACTGGCAAATTTCACTCATGAATGCTGATAAAGGATACTAAACAAAATATTACCAAATGTATAAAAAGGGCATGATAAATTGGGCTTATGCTAGTAATGAAAGGATGGCTTAATATTAGAAAATCTCTGATTATCATTTACCATATTAAAGGGGAAAAAGTAATATATTTAGAAAAAGCTGGTCACTTTTCTGATTTGAAAGGGGTCAGGGGATCCTTAAAATGACAAAGATATCTGTATTAAAACAACAACTGGGGCACTTGGGTGGCTCAGTCAGTTAAGCATCCAACTCTTGATTTTGGCTCACAGTTCATGAGATCAAGCCCCACATCAGGCTCTGTACTGACAGTGCAGAGCCTGCTTGGGATTCTCTCTGTCTCCCTCTCTCTGCCCCTCTTGCACTCGCTGACTCTCAAAATAAATAAAATAAACTTTAAAAAGACCACAAAAATAGACTCAATGCCATCATCTCATATGAGGAAACACTGAAAGTATCCCCTTAAGAATTGAGGACTAGGACTAAGATGCCTGTCATTGCTACTTTTCTACATGGATAGGGATTAAAGAAGGAAACAAAATGCTTACTTGCAGATGATGATTGTCTATCTGAAGAACTCAAAAGACTACAATTTAGTAGCAATCATAGTTTACCCAAGATGCTTGTTGTAAGATGAAAATACAGAAGTCAGTGATGTATGCACCATCATCAAACAACTGGAATACATAATATTTTTAAAGCACAACTTTTATGATAGCAACAAAACCAAGTTATCTAGAAATAAGCCTAACAAAAGATGTGCAAGACCTGTAAAAAAAGTTTTTCAAAGAAAGATGGTGAATTTAAAGCCAAGTAAATCTGTAATTATGTTAAATGTAGTGTACTTAAGATCTGTTTCATTTGCTGTATATAAAGTATACCTCAATAAAAAAAACATAGACTAAAAAAAAACAAAAAAAAAACCTCAGAGACATTAAAGAAGACCTAAGTAAATATAGACAGACATATCTTTTGAAGTGATGTCAGTTCTCAAAAATCCTCTGCAGATTCAATGCAACTCTGGTTAGAATCCCGACAATTTTTTTTGTGGAACTTCATAAGCTCATTCTAAAATTTATGTAGAAGAGCAAAAAGTAAAGGATAGAGAAATTCCTGAAGAACAAAGAGGAGAGGGAATTTGCCCTACAAGATAACAAGAATTATAAAGGTGTAGCATTTACTGAGGTATTGGTACATATTACAAATGGAACAATGAAAGAGCCAAGAAACAGACTTAAATATATCTGAAATTTTAATTTACAGAAGGAACAACATAATTCAGTGGAGAAAGAAAACATGTTTTCTCAGTAGAAGTAGGAAAATTGTGTGCCCATGTGGAAATTAAAAAAGAAACTCAATTTCTCATAGTGGACACAAATATTTCAAATGAAGTAAAACATAAATGTCAAAAGTAAAACTTTAAAACACTGAAAATATGTGTATAGGAAAACACAAAAATGTAAGAAAAATTGACAAGTTTAACAATCAGAAAGTTAGGAACTTTTTATCAAAAGACATCAAAGTGAAAAGACCGGGCACAAAGTGGAAGCCTATTTACATCACATGGAACAGAAAAAGAATAATAGCCACCACATTAAAAATTCCTAGAGCTCAGGAAGGAAACAGTCAAAAAGTTCAAAATATGTGAACAGACATTTCACGTGGACAATGAACATGCCCACTCTAAACAGTAATCAGAAACTACAAATCAAGACTTTGAGATATAATTTGAACACATTCAACTGATAAAAATTTTAAATTCTGACCTTATTGAGTGGTGGAGATGGAGTGGGACAATGAGATTCCAATAAATTACTGTGAGGAGTATAGAGAAATACAACCACTTGTGAAAAATAATTTGGTATTATCTTGTAAAGTTGGGCATCTGCATACGTTGGTACCTAGCAATTCCACCTAAGTAGTGTATCCTGAAGAAATTCTTTATTCATATGTACCAAGGGTCCATGAACAAGAATGTTCACAGCACTGTTTGTAATACCAAAAACTGGAAACAACTCAAATGTTCATCAATGGAAGAGAATGGTTTAATAAAATATTTTATATTTTATAATAAGCAATGTATACTTATACCACGAAATATTGTACAGCCATGAAAATTAACTGCAGCTGTGGAGAACAGTACAAAAGAACAAAATATATGAAAGACGCTAATCAAAGAAGACTATATGCAGCATGATCTCATTTTTAAAAGTTTAAGCCAAACCAAACACAAAGGTGATAATTTTTTTTTTCATTTTTAAGCAAGGGAATGTTAAACAAAAATTAAGATAGTGATTCTCTGATGGGGAGGCAAAAGAATATGGTATTGGTGGAATATGTTGATAGGTAGAAATTGTTGGTATTTTAGGTCTTCAGCTTGGTCAGTCTTCAATATGTTAATAACAGGTAATATACCTCTTTCCCCTATAAGTCCTCCCTTTTCTTCTTTTCCAGCTTAAATTCCCATATCCATCATAATCACATATATCCTCAGCATCCTGTTTCTCTCTTGCTTCTTTGTACAAACCTGTTAAAACCCCCACCAAACCTCTGTGCAATCCATCTCTGGAGTGCAAACAACCATGCTAACTCCTCTCGCTACCATGAAGTGAACCAGTACTGAATTTCCTTAGTCTGGTGGTTCTCAAACTTCACAATGTATCAGAATCACTTGAAGGACTTGTACATGGGTCTCACCACCTATTTTCTGCTTCGGTAGGTATGGAGTAGGGGGCGTGGTGCTGAGAATTTACATTTCTAGTAAGTTTCCAGGTACTACTGATGCTTCTGGTCTATCTATAAAACAAGTGTCATGAATTTTAAAAGATAAAGAAATTTTTAAATCACTTTGATGTCAGTATCTACAATCCAAACAATTTCATAATTATAACATTTATGTTATCAACTACATATTGTTTCCTTGTAGCAGCTCTGTTGCAAAAGTAATAAAAATGACAAGAATGTGGATTTCAGATTGGGTAGTGGATAATAGGAGGCAAAGCTATTTACATACTAAGGGAAAGTCCAGGAAATAAACAAAACTTTCCTTATTACCTATCCATTATATGTGATCTGCTTGGAAAATAGTCACATGTTATTCCTACTAAGTCAGTAAGAGAGTTAAAATCTTAAAGGGAATATAATCAGACTAATGTACCCATGTTTTTATGTAATTATAAACTCTAGAGGTTTGTTTTTTTGTTTTTTGTTTTTTTAATGTTTACTTATTCTTGAGAGAAACAGAGTATAAACAGGAAGGGGCAGAGAGAGGGAGACACCAAATCTGAAGCAGACTCCAGGCCCTGAGCTTTCAGCACAGAGTCCGACGCGGGGCTCGAACCCTAGATCTGTGAGATCATGACTTGAGCCAAAGCTGTATGCCTAACCGACTAAGCCACCCAGGCACCCCTGTAATTGTAAACTCTAAAAACACACTACTACTTTTGTGAAGCAGTCAGTGTCAAAAGAAGCCAAAGGAAATACACAGTAACACTTCCTTAATTCAGCATTTGAAGTAGTTCACAAATAGTGTAATCTTATGCAATAAACACTTAAAAATTAAGTAAAGAATTACATGTAATCAATTTTCCTTGAAAATTATTTAACTTATAATAGTACAGCCAATTGTGACTGAATGTAGGAAGTTTGAAAAGTTCATTTTCTCACAATGTGTAACCAACTGTAGGCACACATTTGCCATTTGTGTCTTCTAACCACAAGTTTAATATATTTTTTACCTTCATTAAAGTCTTATAACAAACAGCTCATCACATTATGAGATACTGGATTGTTAGCATGGCTTGACATTTTCCCCTTTTTTTAAATTTATTTTTATTGAGACATAATTGACATGTAACATTATGTAAATTTAAAGTGTACAATATGTTGATTTGATACATTTACATATTGTAATATAATTACCACTGTACCACTAGCATATACCTCTCACTTAACAAATACCTTTAAGGGCCATCCATGTTGTTCCAAATGGCAGGATTTCCTTCTTATGGCTGAATAATATGTCCGTATATATGTGTATGTGTATGTATACACATACACATACACACATACCACATCTTTATTCATCTATTGATGGACACTTAAGATTGTTTTCATATTGGGGTGTCTGGGTGGCTCAAGTCGGTTGAGCGCCCGACTTTGGCTCAGGTCACAATCTTACGGTTCATGAGTTCGAGCCCCATGTTGGGCTCAGAGCCTGGAGCCTGCTTCAGATTCTGTGTCTCCCTCTCTCTCTGCCCCTCCCCCTGCTCATTCTCTCCTCATTCTCTCTCTCTCTCTCTCTCTCTCTCTCTCTCTCTTTCTGTCTCTCTCAAAAATAAACATTAAAAAAAATTTTTTTAATTGTTTTCATATCTTGACCATTGTGAGTAATGCTGCAATAAACAAGGGAGTGCATATATATCTCTTTGATATCCTATTTTCATTTCCATTGGATATAAACTTAAGTGATGAAAATCCAAAGAAATTTTAAAGAGCTAACTGGCTTTATTCATGAATCAAGCAGCATTCTCTCTACAAAGTACAGGTGAGCAACGAAGGGCTGCAGAAAAGGAGAGGCTTTTAAAGGCAGGATAAGAAAGTCATAAAGAGAAAAGATGGGTGTGGTCATCTCCCTTTGAGGATAGTTGGGTCTTTATTAGGTGGATTACCTCATCTTCCTTGAGAGATGGAGAGGGCCCCAGTGACATATCAAATTATTGGTGCTGACCAGAAAATTCCCGACTGATTAAGACTACATTTCTGAGAAAGGTTGAAACTGCAATTAGTATAGGTACTAAGCTCCAGTTTGGTGATACAGCATAGCATAAGAATCTCAATTTGACGCCTGTGTTTTTCTTTTTAACAGTATCCAGGAATGGAATTATTGGATTTTATGGTAGTTCTAGTTTTAATTTTTTGAGGAACTTCCACACTGTCCCATAATGGCTGAACAAATTTACATCTCCACCAACAGTGCATAAGGGCTCCCTTTTCTCCACATCCTTGCCAACACTTGTTATCTCTTGTCTTGGTAAGAGTCATTCATTATAATAAGTGTGAGGTGATATTTCATTGGTTTTTTTGTTTCTGTTTTTGATTCATAATTTATTTATTTTTTAATTCACATCCAAGTAAGTTAGCATACAGTGCAACAATGATTTCAGGAGTAGATTCCCCTTACCCATTTAGACCACACACAACCCCTCCAGCAACCCTATGTTTGTTCTCTGTATTTGTCTCATGTTTTGTTCTCCTCCCTGTTTTTATATTATTTTTGCTTCCCTTCCCTTATGTTCATCTGTTTTATCAAAGTCCTCATATGAGTGAAGTTATATGATGTTTGTCTTTCTCTGACTAATTTTGCTTAGCATAATACCCCCTAGTTCCATCCATGTAGTTGCAAATGGCAAGATTTCGTTCTTTTTGATTTCCAACTAATACTCCACTGGATATATATATATATATATATATATATATATATATATATATATATGCCACATCTTCTTTATCCACTCATCCATCGATGGACATTTGGGCTCTTTCCATACTTTGGCTATTGTTGATAGCACTGCTATAAACATTGGGGTGCATGTGTCCCTTCATGCAGCACACCTGTATCCCTTGGGTAAATACCTAGTAGTGCAATTGCTGGGTTGTAGGGTAGGTCTATTTTTAATTTTTTGAGGAACCTCCATGCTGTTTTCCAGAGTGGCTACACCAGTTTGCATTCCCACCAGCAGTGCAAAAGAGATCCTCACCAACATCTGTTGTTGCCTGAGTTGTTCATGTTAGCCATTCTGACAGGTGTGAGGTGGTATCTCATTGTGGTTTTAATTTGTATTTCCCTGATGATGAGTGATGTTGAGCATTTTTTTCATGTGTCGGTTGGCCATCTGGATGTCTTCTTTGGAGAAGTGTCTTTTCATGTCTTTTGCCCATTTCTTCACTGGATTATGTGTTTTTTGGGTGTTGAGTTTGATAAGTTCTTTATAGATTTTGGATACTAATCCTTTATCTGATATGTCATTTGCAAATTTCTTCTTCCATTCCGTCAGTTTCCTTGTAGTTTTGCTGACTGTTTCCTTTGCTGGGCAGAAGCTTTTTATTTTGATGAGGTCCCAGTAGTTCATTTTTGCTTTTGTTTCCCTTGCCTCCAGAGACGTGTTGAGTAAGAAGTTGCTGCAGCCAAGATCAAAGAGGTTTTTACCTGATTTCTCCTCGAGGATTTTGATGGCTTCATGTCCTACATTTAGGTCTTTCATCCGTTTTGAGTTTATTTTTGTGCATGGTGTAAGAAAGTGGTCCAGGTTCAATTTTCTGCATGTTGCTGTCCAGTTTTCCCAGCACCATTGGCTGAAGAGACTGTCTTTTTTCCATTGGATATTCTTTCCTGCTTTGTCAAAGAATAGTTGGCCATATGTTTGTGAGTCCATTTCTGGGTTCTCTATTCTGTTCCATTGATTTGAGTGTCTGTTCTTGTGCCAGTACCATACTGTCTTGATGATTACAGCTTTGTAATACATCTTGAAGTCCAGGATTGTGATGCCTCCAGCTTTGGTTTTCTTTTTCAAGATTGCTTGGCTCTTTGGGGTCTTTTGTGGTTCCATAGAAATTTTAGGATTGTTTGTTCTAGCTCTGTGAAGAATGCTGGTGTTATTTTGATAGGGATTGTGATATCTCATTGTTTTGATATACATGTCTATTTGGTTACTCTGCCAATTTTTTTAAGTTTATGTATTTTGAGAGAAAGAGCACAAGCAGGGAAAGGGCAGAAAAAGAGAATCCCCAGCAGGCTCCAAATTGGCTGTGCAGATCCTGATGCAGAGCTCAATCCCCAGTGCAGAGCCTGATGCAGAGCTCAATCTCACCAACCATGAGACAGTGACCTGAGCCGAAACGAAGAGTTGGACGCTTAGCCAACTGAGCCACCCAGACGCCCTACTCTGCCCATTTTTTAATTGAATATATGGTTTATATACAAATATAACTAATAATATGGTTTGCAAATATTTTCTCCCATTCTGTAAGCTACCTATTTATTTCGCTGTACTGGAATTTTTAGTTTGATTGTTGATTTTGGCTTTTATTGCTTGTGCTTTGGTGTCACATCTAAAAAAATAATTCCCCAGAGACCAATGTCAAGGAGCTTTTGCTTACATTTTCTTCTAGAAGTTTTACAGTATCAGATCTTAAGTCTTTAATCCATTTCAGGTTAATGTTTGCGAGAGATACAGGATAAGGGTCTAGGTTCACTTTTCGGCATGTGATTGTCCAGTTTTCCTAGTGCCATTTATTGAAGAGCCTGTCCCTGTTGAGTGTTCTTGGCTTTTTTGTCAAATATTGGTTGACTGCAATCGCAGAGGTTTACTTCTGGGCTCTCCATTCTGTTCCATTGGTCTTTGTGTTGTTTTTTTGCTTGTTTGTTTGTTCGTTTAATGGTAGTACCATACTATTTTAATCACTAAAGCTTTGAAGGTGTATACAGTTGACCCTTGAACAATGCCTATTTGAACTATGTGGGTCCACTTAATATGTGGAGTTTTTTTTAATAAACACAGAATAGTACTATACATGTATTTTCTCTTATTATTTTCTTAACATTTTGTTTAGCTTATTTTATTGTAAGAATTCAGTACATAACACACCATTCAAAATAGGTGTTAATCAAGTGTTTATGCTATCAGTAAGGCTTCCAGTCAACAGGTTATTAGCAATTAATAACTTTTGGGGAAGCCAAAAGTTATGTGTGGAGCGCAGGGGTCAGCACCCTTAACCCTGCTTGAGTTCAAGGGTCAACTATAGTTTGAGATGAGGAAGTGTGACACCTCTGGTTTTGTTCTTTCTCAAGAAGACTTTGGCTTTTTGGAGTCTTGTGGTTCCATATAAATTTTAGGATTGGTATTTCTATTTCTGTGAAATATTCCATTGGAAATTGATAGGGATTGCATTGAATCTCTAGATGGCTTTAGGTAATGTGGACATTTTAACAAGAGTAATTCTTTCAATCCATGAACATAGGATATCTTTCCTTTTGTATGTGTCTTCCTCAATTTCTTTCATGAAAATCTTGTAGTTTTCATTGCAAATATCTTTTACCTCCTTTGTTAAATTTATGCCTAAATATTTTATTGTTTTTTGATGCTGTTGTGAATGGGATGGTTTTTTATTTCAGATCTCTCATTGTTAGTGAATAGAAATACAGCTGATTTCTGTATGTTGATTTTATATCTTGCAACCTTACTGAGTTCATTGATTAGTTCTGACAGTTTTTTTGGTTGATTCTTCAGCATTTTCTTTATATAAGATCACATTATCTGCAAATAACAATTTTACTTGTATCTTTCCAAGTTGGATGCCTTTTTTATTTCTTGCCTGATGTTTTCTTGTTCTAATTTTGATGCTTGTTGATGTTGTTGTAGCCCTATTTCTTTATACACTAGAGACACATACTGTCTATGTCAAAGGAGTCAAGTGTCCTCCATCTTTGGAGCACATTGCTGTGTTTCATGTGTAGGTTTAAGTGATGGGGTTGCATTTAGGAACTTTCTTGTACACTGGCCCACCAAAAAAATGTGTGTGTGCATGTATTTATTGATATATAGATATAGATAGATATAGATATATCTCAAATCTTTAAGTACTAGAATCACGTAGCACAGTGAGATGTACTTATTATGAAAAGCATGCAAAATTGAGACCAGCCAAAGGACCGTAAAAATGGCTTCTTATGCTCTCTCTGAAAGATAGAATCATGAAGAGGTGAAATAAGGGAGGAAGAGAGGGAGGGAGGGAGGACATACTTAGAGGCAAAATTAGTTTTAAAATTTAAGTTATCTTTCTTGTGTGTGTATGCATGCCAAGTAGGTATAGTTACATTTGTATAAATTAAATACCTGCTTGGTATTTTATAGTAATATTAATAATGTAGAGTAATTTATAAAAATAGCCCTTCTCCCTTCAAATAGTCAGCATTGTGTATTTCCTGATCATGAACACGCGTAAGCAGAAAACCAGAAGTCCAAAATATCAAGATCATCACCTTGGTTCCAGGCCTAATAGGGCAGTTTTTAAACTGTCAACAAAGGGATCAGTATATTTTATTTGAAAATATATGAAAATTTAAATGTCTCATGCCAATGAGAACAAAGTGGATAGATCAATGATCTTAAAAAAAATCCAGTCTTCAGGTGATTGTCAACATAGTTGCTAATTTCTGGGGTTTTTTTAGTTGTTTATGCAAAATCATCACACATGCAAATTTACTTGTCCTAATGTACAGATTCACATTTTAGATTCTCAGTGGAATCCAGTTCAGTGTTTTGACATTTACAGCATTATGTTGACTTGTAGTATTTGCCTCCTTGTACTTTTACATTTCGATGAGCACTTTTGAGTCTTTGGTTTATTTCTTGTGAAATGTGGACATAATGCAACACAATAAAAATAATGAAAAAATGCAAATGAACCAAAACTAATATGCAAATGACATGAAAATACCTTATTGCCTTATCTAAGGCAATCTGTGCTAGTGTGCATATTTAAGAATTAACAAAAGAATTGGATTTCTATGGAAATAACCACTTTTACCTTTTATAAATTTGAAATTATATTTAAAAAAATAATCACATTAATTATTCTCTGACCACCAAACTGCTTGTAAACCACTTGTATACTTCTAGAGATTTCTAGCAATCTAAATAGTGTAAGAGAGAGTTGTGGCTTTATTGCTCATCTGGAATCCTGAACTCATCAAGTCCAGGGCTCTTTAGGATAAAGTAAATAAATTGCAATCCAATTTCTAAGGGACCCTTGATGCCTCCTTGGTACCCGCTCTTTCTTTACCTAACTACTCCCTTGAGTTTGTCATAGTCTAATTAGGATAGGTAGCAAATTAAGCCATTCAGTATTGTGAGTATTGGCATATTATGAAGTTACCAGAGATTCATAGTGTAGTCCTCAGCTTTGCTGGTTCAGAGATATTTATCAGCTCACAGAATGATTGGACTCTGAGTTAGAATAGAGTTAGTTAGAATACTCTGTTGCTGCGTGTAACAGAGATGCAAAAGAGCAATGACTTGAATAAAGGAGAGGCTGGTGTGGCTGCATTTATCACAAGGTTATCCTTGTGACTCGGACTCCTTTTAGCTTACTGCTCTGCCATTTCTAGGTTCCCTAGTCTTCGTGGTCCAAGATGGTTCACAGCACATTTGCATTATAGTCATTAGAAAGAGGGGAAAAGGAAGGGGAGCACACCCTTTTCCTTACTGGGATGACTCAAGTTGTTTACATCACTTGCACTCTTGTTCCATTTACCTAAAATTAGCTGCAAGAATGACTGACACATACATTTTAACTGGTGCACATATGTATGTGTTCTGTTTCTAAGGAGGGGAAGATATACTAGGTGCAGTATCTGTGTCTTCTCTGCATAACTACTGTACATTCTTCTGGTTTCTAGATGCTCATGTAACCCCCCAGGCTCTGTTCTAAGATCCTCCCCTTTTTTGTTGATACAATCCTCTACCCCAGGATTCGAAGTACAATTCATATGTCACTAACTCTGAAATCATATTTCCAGTCCCAACTCTTCCAGGAAACTTGAGGACATAGCCAATTGCCTGTGTGACCTTTCCACATTTACACATGGATGGCCTAGCGACAGATCAAATTTAAGATGGTTAACACAGTGTTGACTCCCCCTTCCCACCTTTGCTCTATTATCACTCCAGTTCAAGCTGTTACCATCCTGCCCATTGGCTTCTTTTTTTTTTTTTTTTTTTTAATTTTTTTTTTCAACGTTTATTTATTTTTGGGACAGAGAGAGACAGAGCATGAACGGGGGAGGGGCAGAGAGAGAGGGAGACACAGAATCGGAAACAGGCTCCAGGCTCTGAGCCATCAGCCCAGAGCCCGACGCGGGGCTCGAACTCACGGACGGCGAGATCGTGACCTGGCTGAAGTCGGACGCTTAACCGACTGCGCCACCCAGGCGCCCCCCATTGGCTTCTTTTTAACATCTTGTCTCCCAGCTTTCACCTTTGTCTACCTAAAGTCTGTTGCCCCTTATAGCAGACAGAGCTCTCTTTTAAACATGCAAACCCTCCAGATCCTCCAAATTGGTGTCACAATTCTTTCATTATAAAATGTCCACCCTTTACCCTGGCTCACAAGGCACAGTGTGGTCCAAACTAACTCTCAATCTTACCTCATTTAATTTTGGCCATATCACTCCCCTCATGCCAAAACGAATTCCTTTCTAGCCTGTAAACATACTAAGGTCTTTTCTACCTTAAGGCCTTTTCACTAACTGTTCTCTGTTCCTGAAATGCTATTTCCCCCAATTCTTGCATAGCTATATTTTCACATTCAGGCTTCAGCTTAAATGTCACCTCTTCAGATTGATAATCACTCTAATTTATTACTCTGAAAATGCATAAATAAAAGAATCAAGCATCCATTCTGTCTTTTCTATACCATTCTATATTTCAGGGTAAACAAATAGTTGATAGGGGGAGAGTTCTTTTTTTTTTTTGTATAGAAGAGTCACAGCTAATAAATGAAACAAATTTGGAATTAGAATATTGGCTTTTTGCAGCTCCTATTGAAATAATGGATCTTAGCAACAATGTATGAACTTTGATCCTAATTTGGGAAGGAAAATGATAATTTTGAGACCAAATGAGGAGCCATAAGTATGGACTGCATATCATGATAATTGGGTATGATAATTTTGTGGTTATGTATGGGTTTTGGGGTGCATTTGTTTAAGTAAAGTCTACCCCAATGTGGGGCTTGAACTCATGACCCCAAGATCAAGAATTTCATGCTCCACCAACTGAGCCAGCCAGGCACCACAAGGTTATGTGCTTTTCTGAAATTCCTATTAATAGATACTGAACTCTTTATGGATGGAATGATAAGATATCTGTCATTTGCTTTAAAAACACTTTAGCAAAAAAAGAAAAAAAGAGGCAGAGTAGATAAAACAAGCATTGAGTAATGTTACTAATTGGCAAAGCTAGGTAATGGATACATGGGAAGCAGAGAAAGAATTTACAAATTCTGTTTTGAATATGTTTGAAAGTTTTCATAATAAAAGGTTTTTAAAAACATCTCAAAGGGTCCTTTTCCTATCAACTATTTAAAAGTAACTATAGGGGCGCCTGGGTGGCTCAGTCGGTTGAGTGTCCGACTTCGGCTCAGGTCATGATCTCATGGTCTGTGACTTCCAGCCCTGCGTCGGGCTCTGTGCTGATGGCTCAGAGCCTGGAGCCTGTTTCAGATTCTGTGTCTCCCTCTCTCTCTGACCCTCCCCCTTTCATGCTCTGTCTCTCTCTGTCTCAAAAATAAATAAACGCTAAAAAAAAATTTTTTTTAAAGTAACTATATATTCGGTCACTATCATATTTTAGTTCTTTGCTTTGTCCTTAGAGTGATCCAATTTTTTTCTTATTTATTTATGTATTTATGTATGTATGTATGTATGTATGTATGTATTTATTTATTTATTCATTTATTTATTTCTCCAACTAGAATGACAGCACAGGCCTTGCCTTGTTCAACACTATATGCCCAGCATGCAAAATACTTCCAGATACTACTGGTTGGTGTATACTGTTTGTGGAATGAATGAGTTAAATGTGGAACTGAAAAAGGTAATTTTAGATCAACTAAAATAGAATCCTTTTACACAGCATTTAGTTGTCATATACTGCTTACTATTAAATCATGATAATGAAAACAAAATAGGTTTGGGGCACCTGGCCATCAGTTAAGTGTCTGACTTCAGCTCAGGTAATGATCTCATGGGTCTTGGGTTCAAGCCCCGGATCTTGGGTTCGAGCCCTACATCGGGCTCTGTGCTGCAGTTCAGAGCCTGGAGCCTGCTTCAGATTCTGTGTCTCCCTCTCTCTCTGCCCCTCCCCCACTCATGTTCTGTCTCTCTCAAAAATGAATACACATTAAAAAAAATTAAAAAGAAAGGCTGTTGAATATCTGCAATATCATATTACAAAAAGAAAAGAAAAGAAAAAAATAGATTTAAGTCTGACCTGGGAAAAATCCAAGTAAGTTAAAGGGGGGGATTGAGGGATAGTTGTCAAGCATTTCTTAGTTTGGTGAAGGTATTTGAGTTTGGTGCTATCATAAAGTGTGTATTTTGGAATTATTTAATGTTGCTTTGGTTATTTAAGGTGAAAAAATGCTATTATGTTATTATCCCTAAAATAAGAATATTCAATCATAGCCTTTTAAAAGTTGTCATTTGTTGGGGCACCCGGGTGGCTCAGTCAGTTGAGTGTCCAACTCTTGATTTTGGCTCAGGTCATGATCTCATCTTTGTGGGATCGAGCCCTGTATCCAGCTCTGCACTGACACCGCAGAACCGGCTTAAAATTCTCTCCCTCTCCCCCTCTGCCTCTCTTCCACCCCTGCGCTATTTCTTGCTCTCTCTGCTCTCTCAAATAAATAAAAGTTGTCCTCTGAGGATGACACTCCATCTTGAAGACCTTTGAGGTGAGGCCTGTAAAAGAAAGAGCAGTCTGAATCAGAGTGGGCATGACTGTTTTAAACTGGAAACTATGTCTAGTTTAGTTACCTAATAATGCCTCAGATAAAAATAAAACAATTCATATGTATTCTGTAATCAGTTTCATAATGACCTATGCTGAGATGTCCAAGTCCAGAGTACAGAAAGAGAACAGGGTTGGAGATGTGAGGGTCACTGGATGGTAGCTGAAGTCACAGGAGTAGATGGTATCATCCAAGGGTGAGTAGGACAAAAGGCATGAGTAGAATAGGAACACTCCACACAGACTTGAAAGTGGTTAGTTGCCAGAGGTAGGAAGACAATGAAAAGATTAAAGGGCTCTCGTGGAAGCCTAGGGAAGGAGTGTTTGAAAGAGGAGAAAGTGGACAATAATATCAAATATTAATCAGTTAAGGTGAGGTCTAAGATGTTTCCACCTGCTTTAGCAATACAGATATTATTGGGACCATGATGAGAATTGTTCTACTGGTTTGCCCAGCGTTGAAATTAGCTTGCAGTGTTTTACGAGGAGGATGGGAGGGAATCTTTTAAGAAGTTTGACTATAAAGGGCAAGAAATGCCAGGGATTGAGGAGATTAGGACACAGAAGTGATTGGAATGTGTTTACATGTGGCTAGTAAGGAGCCAGTGATGAGGATTGCCAAAATGCTTATAATTCACACAGGATTCGTGCAATTTGGGGCCTCCAGCGTTCATGATGCTCATCTTCTCTCTTAGAGATGGGACTATACCTAATGACCTAAAATGCTAATCATCTTCCAGATTCTACTAAAGGAAAACATTAATCTTTTTCTAATCATCTCCCCCCAAATCGAACTAATCAGATCCTCATTTGTGCCCCCACCATAATCTGCAAAGATTCTTCATACTTTATTGCATTTATTTTGGTATATATCTCTTTTCTTCATATGCAACTTTTATTCAGAGTAGATGCCAAGTGCACAGCACTGTGGCTGACACAGTAGGTGTTCAATAAATACTAATATATCCTTCATTAAGTAATAACCTTCATTTTTATTTTTTTAATAAATTTTTTATTTTTTTTTTAAATTTATATCCAAGTAAGTTAGCATACAGTGCAACAATGATTTCAGGAGTAAATTCCAGTGATTCATCCCCTATGTACAACACTCAGTGCTCATCCCATCAATTGTCTTCCTTAATGCCCCTTACCCATTTAGCCTATCCTCCCACCTACAATGCCCCAGCAACCCTCAGCCTTTTCTCTATATTTTGTAAAATTTTTTTTTTTTCAACGTTTATTTTTATTTTTGGGACAGAGAGAGACAGAGCATGAACGGGGGAGGGGCAGAGAGAGAGGGAGACACAGAATCGGAAACAGGCTCCAGGCTCTGAGCCATCAGCCCAGAGCCTGATGCGGGGCTCGAACTCACGGACCGCGAGATCGTGACCTGGCTGAAGTCGGACGCTCAACCGACTGCGCCACCCAGGCGCCCCCCTTTTCTCTATATTTAAATCTCTTATGTTTTGTCCCCGTCCCTGTTTTTTTTATATTATTTTTGCTTCCCTTCCCTTATGTTCATCTGTTTTGTATCTTAAATTCCTCATATGAGTGAAGTCACATGATATTTGTCTTTCTCTGACTAATTTTGCTTATCATAATACCTTCTAGTTCCATCCACATAGTTGCAAATGGCAAGATTTTGTTCTTTTTGATTGCCAACTAATACTCCACTTTACACACACACACACACACACACACACACACACACACACATACACATACACCACATCTTCTTTATCCATTCAACCATTGATGGACATTTGGGCTCTTTCCATACTTTGGCTATTGTTGATAGCACTGCTATAAACATTGGGGTGCATGTGTCCCTTCATGCAGCACACCTGTATCCCTTGGGTAAATACCTAGTAGTGCAATTGCTGGGTTGTAGGGTAGGTCTATTTTTAATTTTTTGAGGAACCTCCATGCTGTTTTCCAGAGTGGCTACACCAGTTTGCATTCCCACCAGCAGTGCAAAAGAGATCCTCACCAACATCTGTTGTTGCCTGAGTTGTTCATGTTAGCCATTCTGACAGGTGTGAGGTGGTATCTCACTGTGGTTTTAATTTGTATTTCCCTGATGATGAGTGATGTTGAGCATTTTTTTCATGTGTTGGTTGGCCATCTGGATGTCTTCTTTGGAGAAGTGTCTATTCATGCATTTCTTCACTGGATTATGTGTTTTTTGGGTGTTGAGTTTGATAAGTTCTTTATAGATTTTGGATACTAACCCTTTATCTGATATGTCATTTGCAAATTTCTTCTTCCATTCCATCGGTTGCCTTTTAGTTTTGCTGATTGTTTCCTTTGCTCTTCAGGAGCTTTTTATTTTGATGAGGCCCCAATAGTTCATATTTGCTTTTGTTTCCCTTGCCTTCGGAAATGTGCTGAGTAAGAAGTTGCCACAACTGAGGTCAAAGAGGTTTGTTGCCTGCTTTCTCCTTGAGGATTTTGATGGCTTCCTCTCTTACATTTAGGTCTTTCATCCATTTTGAGTTTATTTTTGTGCATGGTGTAAGAAAGTGGTCCAGGTTCAATTTTCTGCATGTTGCTGTCCAGTTTTCCCAGCACCATTAGCTGAAGAGACTTTTTTCCATTGGATATTCTTTCCTGCCTTGTCAAAGATTAGTTGGCCATACGTTTGTGGGTCCATTTCTGGGTTCTCTATTCTGTTCCATTGATTTGAGTGTCTGGTTTTGTGCCAGTACCATACTGTCTTGATGACTGCAGCTTTGCAATACATCTTGAAGTCTGAATAACCTTCATTTTTTTTTTATTTTTTTTAACGTTTATTTATTTTTGAGACAGAGAGAGACAGAGCATGAATGGGGGAGGGTCACAGAGAGAGGGAGACACAGAATCTGAAACAGGCTCCAGGCTCTGAGCTGTCAGCACAGAGCCCGACGCGGGGCTTGAACCCACGGACCGTGAGATCATGACCTGAGCCGAAGTCGGACGCTTAACCGACCGAGCCACCCAGGCGCTCCATAACCTTCATTTTTAAAATGAAGCATCTGTGTGATCATTCTGGATCTTCATAGCAACCCTGTGAAAAAGCACTATCAGTATTCTCATATTTGAAATAAGGAACCAGAGGCTTAAGAGAGTTAAATAACGTGTGCAAAGCACGCAGTAGGTTAGGAAAGCAAGGACTCAGACCTCATCTGCTAGCAAGATTCATGCTCTTATTCCCACCATACTCAATGAGTAAGTGAACAAATGCATGAATGGATGGGGAGAAAGAAATTCAAAAGGAAAAAATTCCCACAAATGAACCTCTACACCCATTGCAAACATAACACATACTTAGAGAAACTGATTGTTCAATAAATACTTTTTGGGGAAAAAAAAAGGGAACGATTATAAAACTGAAAGTAAGCGTAAACTTCCAGTCTGTCAAACACTGGAGCTCACTTATTATCCCTTTGTACAAAACAAAAAGGATTAACATTCATCTTCTCTTTGTTCATCTGTGAACACACTGGTCCAAGAAGTTATTGGTACTTTAAAAAGACCAATTCTTCATGGAAAAAGAAAATGGCTTTTGCTTTAAAATGATTGCCTGCAGTGACCGCACAAACCCATTTGTCCGCTCCTACTCTAGACATAAAGAGACACCGAGAGCCTGCTCTATGTGTTGGGCCTAACTGCCACACAACCTATGAAAAGAAAAGCTTACATCCCCAAGACCACCATATGCTGGTATCACGTTGAAGCCATCTCATGTCTGACATAATCTGAAATTGTTTCTGGGAATGTTAGGACCTCAAATTTCCTCTGGTCATTGATTTATTATTTTATATCACTGTTCAATCCCAAGATCCAGAAAATTTACAGTTAGAACTTTGGATTTGAAATAACTCATTGGAATCATCTAGTTGGGGAACCATATAGAGTAATGAATCACAATGTATGTCCTGGGCAGGTTACTCTCTGTACCTCAGTGTTTCTCATCTGTAAAATGGAATTAGTGATAGTCCCTGTTCAGTAAGCTTCTCTGGAACTTCCATGACCATAACATTCTTGAACAGCCTTGCCCCCACGACTTCTACTACTCACAGAAAACAGAACTCCCTTCCAGAAAGGATTTAGCTCCAGCTATTAAATGGCTAAAAGAATCATTGGGAGGACCAAGGAAGCCAATGCCAGACTGAACTAGGACTAACAGCCACAGCCCCGGTGCAAGGCCAAGAACGAGTTGCTGCTCATGCCACAATCTAGCAGTTGTTGGAGAATCTGGCAGCTGCTTTTGCTACACAATATATACTAACAAAATGGATGCCGCATGTCTTCCCCCACTTGACTCCTTTTGGAATTCAAGTATCATGTGGGTGCATCTGATTGGTCAGAACTTAATTTATATCTAAAATCTTAGCTTCAAATAAATCTGGGATTTGGGGATTTTTTAATTTTTTTACTTCTAGCCTTCCGTTCAAGAAAGCATTCTAGAAGGAGGTTGAATGTTGGACAAGCCCACCAACACTAGTTGCCATAAAGTACTAGTGATTACTACTATCTTGTTCAGCGTCATCTTACAAATGAGAAATTTGGCTCCAAGAGATTTAGTGAGGTTCTTCCCCTGGTTTGATGTCTATTCCTCTAACATGCTGCTTCTCCATTGACCTACAAACCCTTCATCTGGTCTATAAATTTTCATTCTATTTCTCTTCAGGATGTTACCTGAAATATTTTCTCAGTGATTAAATTTACATGTTTTTTTAATGTTTATTTTATTTGTTTTTGAGAGAGAGAAGAAGATAGAATCCTAAGCAGGCTCCACACCGTCAGCACAGAGCCCAACACGGGGCTTGAACCCACAAACCATGAGATCATGACCTCAGCTGAAACCAAGAATCAGACACTCGACCGACTGAGTCAATCAGGTGCCTCTAAATTTATGTATTTTAATAATTATACTATACTCCACAGATTGATTTAGACTTGCTTAAATCATTCTAAAAGTTGCCTTTATTTCCCCCCTGGTCCCCTGCCACAAGTTTTGTTGTTTTGTTTTGTTTTGTTTTGTTTTCAGAATTCTAAACTGTTTCTTCAGTCTTAAGCTAAAGGCAATCAAAAGAAAAGAATCGAATCCACCTTTATTTCAGATCACTCAGACAAAATACAAGGTGGGCTTTTACCAAACCAGCTCATTTTTCCGTCTGAAATATTTTCAGAGCCATATTTACAGTAAGAGTTTGAACTTTCTCTTTTTGTTTGTTTGTTTGTTTATATAATCTCTACACCCAACATGGGGCTCTAACTCACGACACTCAGATCAAGAGTCACACGCTCTTCTGACTGAGTCAGCCAGGCTTCCCTGAAGTTTCTCTTTTTAACTAAAGTCTACTTCCTCTATTCGAGAAACTTACATTGAATGGGAGAAGAAATCTAAACAGTTTGGTGTTTTACCATTTGATCTAAAAATAAATACAATTTTAGTCATAATTTATAATCCCCCCAAAACAAATCAGCTCTTTTTGTTACATTCAGCCAATTTTTTTCTTTTTTTATTGAGGTATAATTGACATATAATATTATATTGGTTTCAGGTGTACAATATAATGATTCAACATTGTATATATTGCAAAATGATTGCCACAGTAAGTCTGATTAACATCTGTCACCATACTTAGTTACAAAAAGTTTTTTTCTTGTGATAAGAACTTTCAAGACATACCTGTCTTAGCAACTTTCAAATATGCAATTCAGGGGGTGCCTGGGTAGCTCAGTTGGTTGAGTGTCCAACTTCAGCTCAGGTCATGATCTCATGGTTCGTGAGTTCAAGCCCCGCATCTCGCTCTGTGCTGACAGCTCAGAGCCTGGAGCCTGCTTAGATTCTTTGTCTCCCTCTCTGTCTGCCCCTCCCCTACTCATGCTGTCTCCCTCTCTCTCAAAAAAAAATGAATAAATATTTTAAAAAATTTAAAAAATATATGCAATTCAGTAGGATTGACTGTAGTCACCATGCTGTACATTATATCCCCATGACTTACTTATTTTATAACTGCAAGTCTGTACCTTTTGACCAGCTTCGCCTATTTCACCCACCCGTCACCCACCCCACTGCAACCCCCAGCTGTCCTATCTATGAGCTTGGTGTTTTGGTTTTTTTCCCCAAATTTCTCATAAAATTGAGATTTGTCTTTCTTTGACTTATTTCACATAGCATAATGCTCTCAAGGTCCATCCATGTTATCACAAATGGCAAGATTTCCTTCTTTTTATGGCTGAATAATATTCCTCTGTGTGTGTGTGTGTGTGTCATTGTATGTATTTTTTTCTTTATCCATTCATCCATCGATGGACACTTCAGTTGTTTCCATAGATTGGCTATCATAAATAGTGCTGAAAGGAACATGGGGTGCAGGTATCTTTTCAAGTTAGTGTTTTTGTTTTCTTTAGATAAATATTCAGAAATGGATTTGCTGGATTATACGGTAGTCCTATTTTTAATTTTTTGAGGAATCCCTGTACTGTTTTCAAGAGTGGCTGCACCAACTCTGCATGAAGGTTCTCTTTTCTCCACATCCTCTCCAATGCTGGTTATTTCTTGTCCTTTTCCACAGTCACCATTCTGACAGGTATGAGGTCGCTCATTGTGGTTTCAATTTGCATTTCCCTGCTGATGAGTGATACTGAGCATCTTTTCATGTGTCTGGTGGCCATCTGTTTATCTTCTTTAGAAAAATGTCTATTCAGTTCCTCTGTCCATTTATTTATTTATGTATTTATCATCTTTTAAAATGTTTTTATTTTTATTTTTGAGAGAGAGACAGCACGAACAGGGGAGGGGCAGAGAGAGAGGGAGACACAGAATCTGAAGCAGGCTCCAGGCTCTGAGCTGTCAGCACAGAGCCTGATGCCGGGCTCGTACCCACAAACCGTGAGATCATGACGTGAGCTGAAGTCGGATGCTTAACCGACTGAGCCACGTAGGCACCCCTGTTCTTCTGTCTTAAGATTGCTTAAGTTATTCAGAGTCTTTTGTGGTTCCATACAAATTTTAGGAGTGTTTGTTCTATTTCCATGAACAGCTGATTTCAAAGGGAGACTTGAGATTCAAAGAACTCTCCTCAAAGTCAAGTTTTATGCTATCAAAAGAATAAAAAAAGTAACTGCTACTTTGTCCAAAGGAACTTGGGCTCCAACATAACACAGGTGTCCCTCTGGCACCCCACAAGCATCATCTCTTCTCTAAGTTTATTCCCTCCTAATCTAGAGAACTTCCACACTCATGCTGTCCTTTGAGACTAAGGAGTATTTTCAAAATCAGCCCATGGTGGAGGCAAGAGGACCGGGACAAGCCATCATTTTGCCGCCTGCTAGTAGTGTGGCCTTGGACATGTTGTTTCACCTCGCTAGTGACATGTGAACATTTCACCCCAGTGTCCTCATGTGTTAAATGGGGGACTTACAGTTATTCATTTGTAACCTTCCATTTCAAACATAGTCTTCAGTGTGACTTTAACACATAAGATGACCAGAGCAGAAGCGGAGTGGGGGCCTAGTTCATGCACAACAGGGGCCTGGACCTTAGCCCAGACACCACAGTTTAGCTGTGACCTTAAGTTTGTCATTACTGTCTTCTATCTGCATATTGGACATGGTGGGTATTCAGTAACTTATTTTATTGTATTTTGTTTTTATTTTTATTATTTAGTAACTTTATTATTTGAGAGAGAGCGAACAGGGGAGGGGCAGAAAGATAGAGAATCTTAAATAGGCTCTGTGCTATCAGTGAAGGGACATCAGACCATGCAGGCCTGGGGCTTCTCTGGAAGACCTCAGAAGCAGCTCCAGGGTGTAAAGATCACCCTCATGTTAACAAATTAGGACAGTGAGAGAAGCTGATGGCATAGCAGGTGAGATTTCTTTGCCACCGCAGTGTGGGAGGGGTTGAAGTTCTGGGCCCATCATTTGGTTTTCTGGTGTCTCATAGCCATAGAGCTAGAAGGAACCAACAGAGGGAGTAAGAACATGCCAGAGAAATCTCTGACAGAGCAACCAGATCTCTGCTTAAAAACCTGCAGTGAAGTATTCAACATGACTGACATGTCTTCATCTGAGAGCTTCAGGTGAGTTCTCCCTCTTAGACCTGCCTTTTGGAACAATGTAGAACAAGCTAGGCTTTCCAATATCTCTAAAGGCACCGAGCCCAGTTCTTTTGTGGTTTCGTCACCTGTGTCAGTTTGAAACAAATTACTTCTTGGCAGAATCTTAAATTCAACAAAATGCCACTTCTCTCTGTTTTCTTCCTCTTAAGTACCTTGCCTTCCAGTCATCTTCCTTCTTTCTCAGATGTCTGAAAACATTGATCATTTCCAATAGTGGCTGTGCCAGCCACAGGCTGTTGCAGATCACAGACAGTGCTTGAGAATTGTTCTGATAATGTGCAGAGGAAAAGAAAAGCTCTGTGGTCACTTTTTTTCCCTCTTCCTCTCTCTCTTTTTAATGTTTATTTATTTTTGAGAGAGAGAAACAGAGCACAAATGGGGGAGGGGCAGAGAGCGAGCAGGACACAGAATCCGAAGCAGGCTCCAGGCTCTGAGCTCTCAGCACCGAGCCCGACCTGGGGCTCGAACCCACAAACTGTGAGATCGTGACCTGAGCCGAAGTCGGATGCTCAACCTACTGAGTCACCCAGGTGAGCCCGCCTCCTTTCCTCTTTCCTTAAGCAAGAGTTGCAGTCTCCCGGGATGGCGGTTAAAAGTCCCCTTGACTAGAGAAATGCCAGTGAAGGTTATGAATGGAGGTTTATGCTTGTGCCAGATGCTGGGCCTCTGTGGCCTAGAGATCAGCTGAATGGTACTTTTGTAGTGACACCTTAAAGTCTTGAGATCCTGATGAAACGAGTGTGTATGTGGAAATATCCAGGAGCGGGAGAGTGAGGGAGGTGTTTAGGGGACTGGGGAATCTGTCAGTAGTTCCACAATTGGCAGATGAGATTAAAACTCCAGCAACAGGAAAAGTCAGGGCCACTGACAATTGGAAATATTGGCATGGGGCATAGAGAGGCCTCCTGGCTGGATTAGGACCAGATGGGTAATAGGCTGACCCCCTCAGCTGTTCATCTTGATAATTAAAGCAAATCTTGCACCTGTGATATTAAATTAGCTCAGAAACCAAAGACAACCATGGGTAAAGTACGTTTGTTGGTTTGAACACAAAGGCTTACTATCAAGAGGCATCTAGTTTAAGAAGCATTTAGTTTGGAGAAAGAGCTAGAGTGATCTCTAGCTATTAACTCCTTGCCACCTGAGCTGATTCAAAAATAATTCAGAAACTCACTCTGAAGAGCTTTCCCCAAAAAGCCAGATACGAGTATTGCATTGAATAATTTTGTTAATTTCATAACTGAACCGAATTGTATTTGAAAGTTACAACTAAAGTCAGTCCTAAGGCATCCTCCTGTGAAATAAAACCCAATAGTATAGTTTAATAGAAACCAGCACCAGACTGAGTGATCAAGGGACCTGAGTCTGTCCCCTTTCCTAATAGTAAACTTGGACATATCTTTTGATTTCTCCAGTCTTCTCTAATCTACAAAATGAGATTGGACCAGAGTGCTCAAACTCAGATCCCATGAAACTTTTTTTAATGTTCATTTGAGAGAGAAAAAGAAAGCATGGGGAGGGGCAGAGAGAGAGAGAGAGAGAGAGAATCCCAAGCAAGGCTCTGCACCGTCAGTGCAGAGCCAGAAACAAGGCCCAATCCCATGAATCATGAAATCATGACCTGAGCCAAAATCAACAGTCTGACGCTTAACTGACTGAGCCACCCAGGCGCCCCAGATTCCATGAAACTTATCAAACCCTCGAACTTGTAGTCATAGTAGAGACTGTCAAAGTGGACTGTAGTGAGTCCTTGTTTTAAATATTGGGAATGGAATGGACCAACTTAACCAAGGTTTCAACTGTTTAAAGATGACAGCATTAACAAGATGGACCCACTTTATCTTCACAGAAATTGCATTGCATGGGGAATATCCGTCACTGGCCAAAATGTAGCCCACATAGAAGCTGGCTTCAACTTCTTGGTGTGATCAGCTCTCAACAAGGTGGGTTTTGTGCTGTGTATGGGGAGTTTTTCACACCTCATGAGGGAAGTCAAAACCATGCACAATCCCTGGTTTAGAATATGGGTCAGACTCCTTTTGCTGGTTACAAAGACCTGGCCATGATTTTTTTGAATTTCTAAGTATTACTAATTTTGCCGTACTAAGCAATCAAGTAGTTACAACTGAACACCCCACATCTTGAGTGGATTTTAAACCTCTATTTATAACAGCCTTGAAGCAGATGGACAAATAAGGAGTAAGTCCCATTGAGCTAGAGAGAACGCTAGAGGGGCCAGAGGCCAAAATGTGGCATTGCTGTGGATTGCCCCCCTTCCCTAAGTGAAAATGTTCTAGTGGTCAGATGAAATGACTCAACAGGGTCATTAACAATGCATCACTTCCAAACACAGCTGTCCCTATCAAGGACACACATGCTCTGAGGCCTGGGGTACAAGGACAGAACAAGTGACCCTGCTACTTTAGCTCTTGATGAGGTACTTCTTTCAGTATCTGCAATTGAGTTAAATTGATCAAACCATCTGGGTGGCCTAGAGAGAGTTTTTTAAAACCAGAATTTTACTTTCAGAGGTTATCTACCAGAATATAAATCACATCCCCCAAATATACCTTCTGCCCCCAGATTAATCTTTAAAATCAGTTCTACTGATCTAAGCTCTTTCAATGTATAGAACACAAAAAATAGACCAAAATGTTGACATGGCGGACTGGTAGGGGCTAGGTTTTTTAATCCCCTTTATGCTTATCTCCATTTTTCTAGTTATCAAATACATTTTTGTAGCCAGTAAAATGAAAATACTAATCATATTAGTATACCTGAACTGCCAACTATGTTTTAAAAATAAAACACAGCACAACAGCAGGAAAGAAAAAAATACCAAAATACCGGTGCTCACTCCTAAGTGGCTTCTGGGTGCTATCGTTACGCATTTTCCAAATGTTCCAACTTATGATAATAGCAAAAATGACTATTTTAAGATCTCGTTAACTGGTTGCAGCTTGCAGTGAAAAGTCTTCAGTGGATGGGAAGTTTTGTGGTCAGTCGCTAGAAACTGGGGAGAACAGAGGGGAGGACCCCTGCTCTCAGTCTGTACTTGGAAAAATGGAGAGGTGCGGTGCTGGGGACCAAAGATGGGGGTGCCGAGGGAGACACTGACTGACCTAAGATTTCTTGTCCTGAGTTTCGTGCTGGGTGGGATGAGTTCTGCCTGGAGTCCTCACGAGCCTTGCGATCCTGTATTTGGTGAGTGTTCCTGCGTTTACTTCTCTGGTGCTCTCCCCCGGCTTTGAGTAGTGCCGTTTGCATGTCACAGATTTTGTGCAAGGGAGAAACAGCATTTGTCTTCCTGGCCCAGCAGTCATCCCCATTCCGTGGCCAACAGAAACGAGAGAAGGTCTGATCCTCTAGAGGTGCAAGCCCCTTTTTGGACTAGAGTCTGAATCCCCCTACTAGGCTGCAACAGGAGACGTACTTCTAACCCAGTGCTAAGCTCGTTACGTGTCAGAACCTTACACCTGCTCTGAGGCAGTGCGGTCTACAGTGGTGTGTGTCTAGCATGGATTCAAGTCCCCTTGTAAACTAGTTGGTAAAAGGGCAACATTTTATTGGTCTTTGCTTACAATGAACACCTTAACATCCCAATCACCTACAGGGGGCGTGCTTATTAGAAAAATTACCAGACATTCCGAGGCCCAATAACCTCCATTTTAAATATTCTTTATATCAGTAAGAATAGTTACAAAATGGTAACATCCAAAAATTGATGTTGGTAGGCCAACAGATTTCATCTTCTCTACTCCATAAGCTCACTGAGGAAAAACACAGGAATGTTTTTATATCTCTCAAGCCAGTGCCTTTCAAGGTCCAGTTCACTTCTTACTGTTCTATATGTACAGTTAATAATTCACACAGGCCCCCCGATGTTCTTGATGTCAAAAGTGGTTCCCTAAACCTCTGACTTTGTTATACAAAAAAACACCTAAATCTATAAATGGAAAAAAACAAAACAAGAACCTCTCTCAGCTTTATTAGCTGAAATGATATGCATTATTTGTAATTATATTATAAATTACATGTAACATGTAATTATAACAAAAACTTTAGTTTTGAAAAACGTTTTATTCAAGAATTACATAATTTCAAATATCTTCCAAAATACAGTTTCCTAGGTTGCTACAAAAGAAAGCAAATTCAATAAGAAATTTAAATCATTAAATATGTTTCACTAGTATATACATACAGAATGCCAAGCAATTAATATTTAGCCCTGGAATGCGTACCATGTCTTTTGTTTTTCCTTATTAAAGAAAGGCTCAATCCAGCACTTGGTATAGGCTATGTACAACAGGCCGAGTTCAGTGTTCACAGGAGTTTGACATCAGCTGCCTCGATTTACAGCTGTGGTAGTTTGTCCACAGGGGTGTCAAATTTGAAGTCTGTAGGAAACAGATCTGGAGCTCGAGGATAGATCAGCCTGTAGGACTGTCTGATTGTAACATCAGCGACACCAGCAATATCTCCAATTTCTAAAAGACGGAAATCAACATATTAAGGATAACTTCCATCTTATCTCCCTTCCACTACCTGCATTCCAGTTTGTGAGATCCGATAATATAAAAGCCACAGTGAGAAAACGAGAAATGTTGATTTTTAAAACCTGACGATGGAAGTCCATACGAAGAGGCAGAATGGAGGGCTACAGTAACAATAATGAGGTAGGAGCCCTTATTACCTCAAAGGGCTGTCATAGTAGTAGGAAAAGATTCACTAGATGTAAAACATTGGAACAATGCCCAGGGCACAGCACCATGAGTGGTAACTATTATACTAGCCATAGGATCTAGTATCTAGAAAGACAGGAAGTCTTTCTGAGGATCCCGGGAGTAACCCATGAATACACTCTTATGAAGAAACTCACTTCATCATTGCTATTTTTAAAAGTTCCTCTTCTAATTAATTTCTAGTTAATTCTGTTAAGAGGTTCTCTGGTTAAAAGGTTCAAGCCAAAAGGGAATTGTACTAGAAATGGTTCCACAACCTCTTCTGTCTACTTCGTACCTCAGATAGTACACAGCTACTTGATACAGCTGTACGTTCTAGCACAATGGGAAGCTTCCACTCTTGCAAACACAGAACACTGAGCACAGGGAGCTCACGGGTATTTCTAGTGTACAGTAGATCCACGTTTACCCTTCAAAGTCATTGTCATCTTTCTTCCTTTTTATTAAAAAGTCCCAGAGGACTGCCACTTGACAAGTATTGGGTTATAAATACTTAAACAAAATGGAGTTTTAAAAGACAGGCTTTGAAACAAACTCATTTTACCGTAACCTTTCCACAGTTCAAATCATAAGGTTTTACGAGTTTTCAGTGTGGATGCCTGCCATCACTGTGCAACGAGCTAATTTTAAGTTTCTTATCCTCTAGACACAGAGACCAGTGAACGCCAACCGGCCACTGGGAAGGGAAGAAAGGGGCCTTAAAAACAAAGAACTTCATGTAAAACACAAGCAGCTTTCTGTGTTGATTAGAACAAACTTTACAAGTAGGAATAAAGGTAAGGACAATCTGCTTCACTTCAACTTCTCAATTTTACCAGAAGACTCAAAATTTCCTTAAAAAATATGACTGGAGGCCAAAGGGAACGGATAACCAATGGTTGGCTTCCTTCTAATCATTCTTCTATGTGATGTATTACTTTTATTAATATAGAAACATACGGCCTAAGCTGAGGCGAAAGGCTGTTCTGCGTAGGGTAGTACAGTCATCGCAGCAAGGAATTTCGCTACCTTTTCAATTTTGAACTGACTGCTCCTTTTTCTTTATGCATCTTTTTGAGGATCAGAGAAGTAATTGATGAATACATGCTTGTAAACAAATTCACTTAGGACTTCTGTTTGAAAGTTCCCCTATGACAGTAAACTCAAAACTGGCTTTAGAAGGCTGAACTACTTCTGTCAGGATCTTCATTAAGAAAGTGAGTAACATATGAAAGGAGAAAGAGAAGAGGCTTCGAGGAATGTTACAGCTGCCGATCAGCACAAATTTCCCATGTGCCAAGCTGTGCGGGCCACGCCGGACAGCAGGAAACAGGCATGGCCCCCACCTCTCAAGATATAAAAAATTTTGGTTAAGTTTTGAGGGGAAAAAAGAACTATTCAAAATAATGTTTAGGTGGGACAAAAACAACTTCTAGAAATGAAAAATGGACAAACTCAATACTTAAAGTGAATGGGAACAAAACATGTCATACACAGAGTATGTATGTGTATCCACAAATATTTTTGTTTATGAGCCACTTAAGAAAATCTAGTATTTTGCTTGTCAGTTTTGACTCTAAGAAACTACCTCTTAAATGTGGGTTTGGGATATTTACCTGCTTTGTACCTAAAATGGAAATACAATGACACACTAAAACTTCAGTTTCATCACTGCCCTTCCTGAGAAAGAATCCTACCTTTTTGGGTCCTCTTCTCAGCGGAGGCCTGTGAGGCCATGTAAATGGCTGCCGCCGCCACAGATATCGGGCTCCTTCCAGGAACCAAGTCCAATTCCACAGCTTTACGGGCTATGTGTGTAGCTGCCATCTGTACTTGTTTAGGAAGACAAAGGTTGGAACAAAACCTGGACATGAAGTCCCCGGTTGTAATCAAATCCACACTGGTTTCTAGAGCTTTCAAAATAAGTTTAAAGCATCGACCGATTTCTTTCTTAGAAATTCGTGACACGGCACATATTTCTGAAAAAAAAAAAAAAAAAAATTTAAATCCACATAAGTCATATGGTTCACTAAAAAATCATTTCTGATTATAAAATATATTCTATTTGCAAAAATGCAATTCTGCTTTAAATGGCCTGATTAAAAAATGGGCAGGGGATCTGAATAGATACTTTTCCAAAGACAACATGCGGATGGCCAACAGGCATGTGAAAAGATGCTCGACATCACTAATCATAGGAAAATGCAAATCAAAACCACAATGAGATATCAGCACTTGCTGGTCAGAATGGCTATTTTCAAAAAGACAAGAAATAGCAAGTCTTAGGGGAGAAGATGTGGGGGAAAGGAAACCCTCATGCACTGCTGGTGGGAATGTAAATTGGTGCCACTATGGAGCCCCTCAAAACCCGAAGAACAGAAAAACCGTATGATCCAGCTATTCCACTTCTGGGTATTCATACAAAGAATACTAAGACACTGATTCAAAAAGATATATGCACCCCTATGTTCAATGCAACATTATTTACAAAAGGCAAGAAATGGAAACTGTCCAAATGTCCATCAGTGGAGAGATGGATGAAGAGGTGCTATATAAACACGATGGATACTACTCAGCCATAAAAATAGAATGAAATCTTGTCATTTGCAACAACATGGATGGATCTAGAGGGTATTATGCTAAGTGAAATGAGCCCGAGAAAGACAAATGATTTCCCTTGTAAGTGGAATCCAAAAAAACCAAAACAAACAGACAAATGAAACAAAAACTCATGGATACAGACAGCACACTGGCGATTACCAGAGGAGAAAGGACTTGGGGAGTAGACAAAACAAGTGAAGAGAGGCAACTGATGATGGATGGTAACTAGACTTTTAGTGATTACTTCATAGTGATTACAGACGTCAAATTACAGCTGACCCCTGAACAACTCAGGTTAGGGGGTGCCAACCCCCAGCACAGTCACAGCTCCAGAGAGAACTCTTTATTCCCCCAAAACTTAACTACCAATAGTGTATTATCGACAGGAAGCCTTATCGATAACAGTCAACATTGATTTTGTGTACGTATTATAGACTGTTTTTATAATAAAGTAAGCTAAAGAAAATATTAAGGATATTATAAGAGCAACTACAGTACTATATAAAAAAAAAAATCAGTGTATAAGTGGATGCACACGTTCAAATTCGTGTTGTTCAAGGGTCAAATGTATAATACTGTCCACCCAGAACTCATATATAGTATAGATGGTGTATATATATATACACATGCATGGTATATAACATACCATTTTTACTTTAGCTGTAAAGAAGTCTTTCAAACAAGTTAAATGTAGGTTCTTAATATCTCAAAATATTAACTTCTCTGAAATTTCAATTCAAACAAGTTTCTTCTACTAATCCAAACTTTGTTGATATTTATGTATTAATCTGTTATAAGAAGTATGTCTATCACGGAAATAAAAAAAAAAAAAAAACCTCAAAGCTAAAGAGTACTTCTCAAGCTACCCAATGTCACATGTACATGCAACCCCTGGGATTATAGGCATAATAACATGAGATCAAATATTCGACCCTGTTATTCTAAATACTAAACTACCAAACACTTTCAGACCAAAAGCCTTCGTTTTAGTTATAATAACAAAAACGACGATGATGATAAAAGCCACTGCCGCATCGTAAAGTACTCACTGATGAATGAAAGGTAATGAAAATCTTAAGCTAAAACGAACTCTGGAGGGCAAGTCAGTGTGAGCGTCACAGCCAACAGGCTGTCATGTATTCGTGACTGCAAACTGGACAAAAATATGAGTTCTCTCAAAGCCTCCAGCTTAAGTGTAAAAGTGCAAATTTTAAAACTCGAGAATGTTTTCTAAGGCCTGATTCCCTCACCTGTAGAGACCTGTGCTAGGAGTGGAAATGGTTTTCCATGCATCAAGGGTACACGCTTGGTAACAAAGGCTTACTCTGACCTACGAAGCCAGGCCTCAAAGCCACAAGATGAAGTCAGTCAGAACATCTCACGAGCAAAGAACACGGAGCTTACGTGGACTAGAATGACTAAAACAGCTGGAAAAGAACATGGCTAAGATCTTCTGTCAAGGAACAAAATAAGGAGGCATCTGGAAATGATACAAAGATGGATTACTGGAGGTAACCAGGAAGACATGACTCAGCTACGTAGTGTCAAAGCTCCTTGACTTCCGTCTGTTACTTTAACATAGAAAACATTTTTATCTCTGCAACTAAAAACTTACCTTTAAATGTCCTAGGAACGCCTTCTTGTCTACAGGCAATATAGAGACAAGCAGAAGCTATGGCATCATTAGCTCTTCCCTTCAGGCTCTTCTGTTCATACACTTGCTTGAATAAATTATTTGTTCGATCCTTTAAAGCAAAGAAACGAAGTTTAATTAACTCTAGGCCATTTAATTAGTTGCAATATCAAAATTTCATATGTTCATTAAATTATGCTAAGTCAATGCCAGAATGGCTTAAAGGAGACAGACAAGAACTTACAACTATATTTCGAGGGAGGTTGATTCTGTCTGCCATAGTAGTGATTTCTTTGAAAGCATTCATCATTGCCCGATCAGAACTACTCATTGTTCTCCGATTTTGGTACTTAGAATTGCCAAATTCATCAAAACTTGCAGCTCCTGTACCCTGTAAAACAAAGTTTTATAACTTTATGCAAAAAAGTTTTCAAAGAATGAACAGACATTTCTAAGAAAACATAACTTACATGATCTGACTCCATATGCCCAAGAAATCTACCCTGTGCCTCCTCCCTATTCCTTAGTAGAACAAATACCAGGTCAAGATGGTTTAAATGAGTATCTGTGAGAGAAGCCAATAACACAAACTGTCACATTAACAGACCTAAGGAGAAAAATTGAAGGATCTTCTCCAAAGGTGCTATAAAGGCAGGCAAACAAAATCCAAAAGCCATTTTTCGAGAAGC
Organism: Leopardus geoffroyi; assembly: GCF_018350155.1. Classification (NCBI taxonomy): domain Eukaryota; kingdom Metazoa; phylum Chordata; class Mammalia; order Carnivora; family Felidae; genus Leopardus; species Leopardus geoffroyi. The sequence goes on from NC_059328.1 coordinate 75,239,923, forward strand.
ACTCGCAAAATACTACAAATGAGTGGGTGGTGCTTATTAGAAAATCACTCCTCCAGGCTTAGGCCAGAACAATGATTAATGGAGAAAAAAGGCATGCTCTGTTTTACTGTGCTTCACTTTACCGCATTTAGCAGATACCGTATTTTGTTGTTGGGGTGGTGGTGGTGGTGGTTGTTAACAAATTGAAGGTTTGTAGCAACCCTACATTGATCAAGTCTCCTGGCACCATTTTTCCAACAGCATTTGCTGATTCCAGATCTCTATGTCACATTCTTGCAATATTTCAAACTTATTCATTATGGTGATCTGTGCAGTGATCTTTGATGTTACTCTCATAATTGTTTTGGGACTCCACAAACTGCACACTTCTAAGACGGGAAACTTAATAAATCTGCATGTTCTCACTGCGCCACTGAGCAGCTGGTCCCCCCACCTTTCTCCCTCTCCTCAGGCCTCCCTATTCCCTGAGACACAATACTGAAATCAGGCTAATTAATAACCCCATAATGGCCTCTCCGTGTTCAAGTCAAAGGAATAGTCCTATGTTTCTCGTTTTAAATCAAAAGCTAGAAATGTTAAGCGTAGTGAGGAAGGCATGTCAAAGCTGAGACAGGCCAAACGACAGGCCTCTTGTGCCAAACAGCCAAGTTGTGAATGCAAAGGGAAGGTTCTTGAAGAAAATTAAAAGTGCTACTCCAGTGAACACACCAATGATAAGAAAACGCAACAGCCGTATTGCTAATGTGGAGAAAGTTTTAGAGGTCTGCACAGAAAGTCAAACCAGCCACAACAATCCCTTAAGCCAAAGCCTAATCCAGAGCAAGGCCCTAACTCTATTCCTTTCTATAAAGGCGGAGAGAGGTAAGGATGCTGCAGGAGAAATTTGGAAGCTAGCAGAGGTTGGTTCGTGAGGTTTAAGGAGAAGAAGCTGTCTATAGTACAGAAAGTGCAAGGTGAAGCAGCAGGTGATGTAGAAGCTGCAGCAAGTTATCCAGAAGATCCAGCTAAGAGAATTCATGAAGACGGCTACACCAAACAGATTTACAGCCTTCTACTGGAAGAAGATGCCATCTAGGACTTCCATAAACTTAGTTGATAAAGCAGCCACAGGGTTTGAGAGGACTGACTCCCAATTTTCAGAGAAGTTCTACTGTGGGTAAAACACTATCAAACAGCATCACAAGCTACAGAGAAACCACTTGTGAAAAGGAATAGTCAATTGACAGAGCAAACGTCATTACTGTCTCATTTTAAGAAATTGCCAGGACATCTGGGTGGCTCCGTTAAATGTCTGACTCTTTTATTTCTGCTCAGGTCATGATCTCACTCACGGTCATGGGATCAAGCCTCACATTGGGTTCTGTACTGACAGCACAGAGCCTACTTGAGATTCTCACTCTCTCCCTCTCTACCCCTCCCCTGCTCACACATGCACATGCGTGTTCTCTCAAAATCAATAAACTTTAAAAAAAAATTTCAGTCACCTACCCTTCAGAAACCATCAACATCGAGGCAAGACCCTGTACCAGCAATAAGGTGGTAACTTGCTGAAAGCTCACATTATGGTTATTAGCAATACAGTATTTTTAAATTAAGGTATATGCATTTTTTTTTTTTACATAATGCTACTGCATACTTAATAGACTACAGTACAGCATAAGTATGACTTTTATATGTACTGGGAAGCTACAAAAAGGCATTTGACTCTCTTTATTGGAATATTTGTGTTACTGTGGTGGTCTGGAACCAAACCCGCAGCATCTCTGAGGTATCCCTGTACTAGGAAAACTAGCCAATATAATGTAATTATAATTACATAATGTAATTAGACAAAAATTATATTAACTATACTGGTGTAATTATTTTAAAATTAGGCAAGAGAAAAATTAGAAGTACTAATTTGAGAAGGAAGTGGTAAACGACTTGCAGATAGTCTTTTTGTATACTTAGAACACTCAAAATCACTGTAAAACTGCTAAAAATAATAGAATTCATTAGAGGCAAGGTTAAAATGAATAGAAATCAATAGCCTTCATATGTATAACCAAACAGAAGACAATGAAAAACAAAAGCGCCAATACAAAACAATAAAAAAGATAAATATCTAGGAATCAACTTAAACATTCAAGACCCTTATGAAGAAAACATCCTCTGAAGGACACACATGACTTAAGGAAGTGGAAAAGCATACTATGTTTCTGGACAGGAAGAAGTCTACTTTCCCTAAGTCAACTTGCAAATAAGTCTAACCAAACCTCACTGAAAATACCAACTTTTTTTTTTTAACAAAGTGATCCTAACCTTTAAATGGAAAAGACTAGTGAAGGAAATGCTAAGAAAGAAGAGCAACGAGGGAAAACTAATAGTACTAGATATTAACAACACAGTGTGGTGTGACATATGACTGACTAGGCCAGGACAGAGAAAAGGACAGAATGTCCAGAAATATTCCCAAATGCATACAGAAATTCAGTATATGACAAATGTAGCATCTTAAGAATTTCTGCAGGGTAGGCATAAACAACGGTCAAAGGATACAGGAGAAAACTAGTGATAGTGGTTATCCTGTTTTTGACAGGGAAAGAGGGTTGTGGTCGGAACTGAGTTTGGGGGTCAAGAGAAAATTTATTGTGTTCTTTTTACATTTGTGTATGAGTCATGTATTTCCTATCAAAAAACAAACACTAAAAGAAGTTACAGTGTCCATTAGTTGCGATCTTAGATTTTAAAATGTCCTCAGTATGCTTTTTACTCAGCCTGTAAGGCTAAAGCAAATGCAGAAATCACCTACTTAAGATACTATCAGCTTTTTTCAAAGCCTACACCACTTTTCAAATTTTATATGTACTTTATAGAGCATGAAAAAATAATTAATAACTTGCCTTTTCAGAACACTTTCTTAAAAATAGACTATGCAGTGGTATAGATGAAGTTCTGAAACAGCATCACTTGGTTAGTTTCCTTGAATATTGCCCCCGCTACTTCCAATTCAGGTAAAAGAGCAAAAAAGAGCCAGGTTGCCAGACAGATTACACTACTGCCTTATCTAATAGCAGCAGCTACCATTTACTGAATACACACTACATGTTGTTATAAACACTTTACAATACGTTCCCACGTAACCCTCAATGTTTCTATGAAGTACTCTTATTCTCACTTCACGGATGAGGAATGTGAAGCTTTATACGTCATTTAGGTAGGTCATAAATTCACCAATATTAGAAAACAGGCTATGCTGACCTACAATTATCTTAGGTAATGTGGGGGGGAAAGAAAAGACATTTATAATATTCAAGGAACATATCAATAAGATCTCATAAAGATCATTCTACACTCAATTTTTGGGCAAAATGTGCTTCATGAAAACAAGGGCCTAAGATATAAAGACTGTAATTTTGATCTGTGTGGAAGATATGTGTAAGGGAATAATCATTCCACAACAGTATGACTGGTAAATCTCATTCTCAGGTCAAGATTCCTCACGGGGCAGTGACTGATACTTTTGCAAAGTTTCCAAACCCCCAGGTCTTTGGTCAGTCCATACTTGCTACTTCTTGTTGAGCGGATTTATTACCTTGCCAATCATGGTTGACAAATCTCCATCACTCAGTAGAGGATTCTGAGAGTCTCCAACTCGAGATGGATCTTTTGTTGCTTTATCATTGCTGAAAGTTCTCCATTCAGACCCCACGTCAATAACTCGGTCACCTAAAAATACAAGCACAAGTCTAAATAGGATCTACTGAACACTCTTTAATGCCCAACTCAGGCGCTTTTATTCCTAGGAAATCTCAACATGGACATCTAGGCTCCAGCGTAAGTATCAGGTCTCAGACATCTGTCCTAAAGCGTTCCTTTAACTATGATGCCAGGCCAATAATAACCCTTTTTAGACATTATGCTTTGATTAGTCATATTCTAACTTTTGGAAGAAAAAAGTATTAGTCAAAATAAACACACACAGCAAAATAAAGCTATTCATATGTGATACAAAGATAAATGTGATTCAAAACCAAAATTTGCAAGGGACATAGAAAAAACCAGAAAGCACTTTTCACAATGGTATTAATGCACACAGTTTCATATAAAAAGTTATTAAGCTTTCATGTTTTGCAAAGAACTAAGCTGAAACTTCTGTTTTAGTAACTACTAGATGAAAAAAATATTTCTGGCCAAATAATTTATACAGAGTAAAATGTTAAGCCGAGAATTAGTGAGAAGAAAGCCAGGTAGGTATTTTCTTTTTAAGCAAAGGGCCAGTGGTAAAATAGGTCACGCTAGGAAACTAAATATGAACAGATTTGGTTGATCACTGCTTTGGGGGGAATGCTCAGTAGCTCGTAACATCTCCACAGCAACAAGAGTTATTACCACTGAACAGCTGCCCACGCTAGTCACTGTGTAAATGTTCTCTTTTAATCCTCCCAGCCTGATAAAGGTAGGTACCACTTTTACTGCCAGTTTAGAAATAAAATTTGTGTAAGATGACACAACTAGAACGGAAATGTGCAACTGATCCCAAAGACTGTTCTATACTGGATTTGTAAAACATGAGCTTTTCCACCAAAGTGTGACAAAACTGAGAGCAGGAACCAGACCATTTTCATTGTTGCCTAAAGAGAAAGGAGAAAGAAATGGCAGAAATTAGTTAACTCAGCAATTAAAAGAGCTTCTGGTGACAGTCAATTAATATAATGGTTACGAGCACGGACTGTACCATTTGCCACTTAGCCTTCGACAAATCATGGCATTTCTCAGCTTTAAATTTCCCTAATAACCTCACAGTCTAAAGATCATAAAGATTAAATAAGCCAAAACAGGTACAGCACATGCATGTAAAGTGATTAAAAAGTTCAAGGTGAGTGCCTGATATTAGCTATCTACTACTAGGAAAATGAAAATAGTTTGACACATCTTCTGACATCTCCCTCCTTTTTGAGACTTCGAAAGTAGCAGAGTGCTCCGCTACAGGTATATGACCAGAAGGACAGCAAAGAGAAAAGAAGGAAGGAACTCAACGTAAACTCTGCTAAATCCTCTGAAATACTGTCTATGTAGTACATTAATTAAAATGCTTATGAACCAAGTATAGTAATCTTAATCTAATCTTACTGCTTTATTTAAGGAAGGAGGTAAATGTGCAACAGAATCATTCCTGATGGTTCTGGAATAATTTCTATTTCTTTGAACACTCAAAACACTTGGGAGTAACCAGATATCACTTGGACTATTTCCTGTTACAAGGGAACTGAGATGAGAGGCAGGGTCCCCATCTGCCCTACCCGTATGTAGTAAGAATGGCCAAGGAAAGCAGAAGCAGGCAGATCAGTTTATAAGGCAACTTCAAGAGATGAGAGATTGAGCAGGTGGCCCAAAATAAGAGAAAAAGAAGGTTAAATGGATGGGACTGTCATGATGGATTTTTCTGCTTCCCTCCCAAAAAAATAAACATCACTAAACTTGGGAAGCAATTCTAATTATATAAATTAAGATTTTAAAAACTTACCTGAAAGTAACAAAACCTGTAATAATGGACTGAAGTCTCACTGCAATACTAACTAAACAAGGCCTGTATCTCAGAGACCAATTTAAAAAGACTGATTTTTCTTCCTTTTCATAACAGAATTATAATAATGCCTGCTTACAAATGTGTGTGTGTGTGTGTGTGTGTGTGTGTGTATGCAAAAAACTACCTGTATTCTCAACACTAGGGAAAGCCACTGTAAACATTTTGGTATATATACTTTCTGCCTTTTTAATTCATGTGTATGTTTTTTCCTTAAATTAAAATTAGATCATATTGTGCCTGTTCCATGAAAAGCTCTGTTCACCAAATCCACATCATAAACACCAAAACAAGATTTTTTAAACAGGTCAGCCCCTTTAATAGCATCTGACAATTAAAGGGATACTATGATGTCTCCACACACTATGTTTTCAAGAAAAAAAAGTGTATCTAACTTTCCTAGTCAAAAAACAAAAATACACAAACATGCACATAACAAAAAACTATGACCTTCATATCTGGAGTTACTTGCAAAAATCTAAGTTCAAATAAAAACTCAAATGTCATCATTAATTTGTTTAATGAATGAATTAAGAGAACATGGTATATGAAAAGGCAGGTAGGTATGCTCACATCTTTTTAAGTCTCTCTAGAAATCTAAAGATGAAACATCTTGGCTAATACTTTATTTCATACCATTTTCCTTTTGGCCCCCCAAAAACCTACCAAGAGTCTCTTTTATTGGTTGCTTTGCACTGCCTTTAGAAAGACAAGATGGATTAGGGAAAAAAGGGGGGTGGCGGGAGTTGGCCTAGGACATTATAAATAGAAAAGCCAGAACCAGGTAGTGATGTAATTTTTCCACATACGTGGGAACAATCTACATGACTCATTCAACAATCTGTGATTTGTGCTAAGAGACATTCCCTCTTTTTATATTTTACTGCTCAAAACATAGCACTTATAAGAAATAAAATTTCCAAAATAACTCAAATAGCACATCATGAAACTATAACTAGAGCACCAGATTAAGTGCACGAGTAACAAAATAGGGCAGACCATTCAGAAAAATCAGAGTGCATAAAGGATTTTCATCTGAAGAAACCTAAATGAGGCAGCATTTTAAAAGATGCTCTGGAAGGAAACTGCAATACAGTCTTTTCAAGGGTAAGTGTATAATCAACCTTCAGCAAAGAAGCCTGCCAATACACACACACACACACACCCTCCCATATCCTTTAATGTTCCACAAACAGGAAAAACATAGAAATTTTTACCAGTTACGTTCTCAACCAAACACTAATTTTTGTAAAATGAGCACGAGACAGAAAGTCTCATACAAGAATCTTCACAGCAGCATTACTCATATTAGCTAAAAACTGGAAACAACCCAAATGTGTGTTAACAGGAAAATGTATACAATGGGATATCCCTCCACAAATAAACTACTGATACATGCAGTGATGTAAATGCATTCAAAAACTATATGCTGAGCCCGAAAAAAGTCAATTACTAAAAAAAATAATAAAAAATAAAAAATAAAAAAACTACTATATAATTCTAGTTATAGGAAGTTCAGGGGCGCCAGGGTGGCTAAGCTGGTTAAGCGTCTCTTAGTTTCTGCTCGAGTTATGATCTTGTAGTTTCATGAGTTTGAGCCCCATGTAGGGGGAGCCTGCTTGGGATTTTTTCTCTTTGCCTTTTTGCCCCTCCCCTGCTCACATGCTGTCTCTGTCTCTTTCAAAACAAATAAATAAATAAAAATTTTTATAGGAAGTCCAAAAACAGGCAAAATAATCTCTGAAAATAGAAATCAGTACAGTGGTTGCTACTGGGCTGGGGGTGGGGGGCAGAGGTAACAGATTAGAAAGAAACATATGGGAACTTCTGAGAATGGAAGGAAATGGTCTAAACACCTTGATTAGTGTGATTATACCAGTATATGCAGTGTCAAGATGTCAAAATGCAAACTGTATATCTGGGATCTGTGCATTTTACTGCATGCAATTAGACCTCAGTAAATTAAAAATAAAAATTCGCTCCCACCATAATACTGCTGATTTTGAATGAAGTCACACCAAACCTATCCATGATTTTGTGAATAACAATCTTCTTGGACAAGGGAATATATATATACTCTTTCTCAAACTCATCTTTTAGATTATATGTATGTCACATTTATGACTAGATCTAATTTTTTTCTGTTAAAAATCTCATTTTCTAACTAGTAATTGCTGTAATATTTTATATGCTTATATTCAGCCACTTTTAATAGACTATTAATTTTTAAAATTTGATCTGAATATTCTAGATATAGAATCTCATCAGTGGCAAAGGACTTGTTCCCCTTCCAATGTTTAACTCCCATTTCTATATTATATCTAAAGCGCTTGTCAGAACTTTCAAAACAATGCCTTTGATTTAAAACAGAAATGTCTCCAATATTTCAACATTATGCAGAAAAGTAACAGGTGAACTGAAATAGTCATCTATTAAAACATCATTCTACTCCAATGCAGAGTGTCTTATATTATTAAGAATGTGTTGAGTTCATTAAATGTCTGTCATCTTAGCAAACCATAGCATTTCTTACGTACTATCTTTTTACATTATAAAAGCGAGCCATAGTTGTTTGTGGGTTATTATTCTTCTAGTACTTATGTGTTAAGATAAATTAAGTTACTCTGGAGTAATAAGTAATTTCAGAAGGTTAGCAGCTTAAAATGAAGATTTTTTTCTTATTCATACCACATGTCTATATAGGGGTAGGACAGCTTTCTATGCCATCCTTATTCAAGATGATAGAATTCCTGCCACTTGAGACATGCTAGGGGGAAGGGAATGTATTAAGTTATGCACTGACTTATATATACTTTCCAACAGTAACATTTCCACTCACATGTCCTTGGCCAAAGCCAGTCAAGGAGTGATGCTTAACTCTGGAGGGGATGGAAACATAAATGTACCGTGTAGCTCAGAAGAGAAGAACCAGAATTATTAGCAAATAATCATCAATGTTCTTCCACATGACAATTAGCAAATAGAATCAAGCACTGTATTTTGTGGGATTTATGTATAAATTCATAAAAAAAAAAAAGATTGCTCTAGGACTTCCTTTTTCTGCCACACAACAAGCCAAGGAATCAGAGTTAATTTTACTGGCTGGTTATTTGCAAGTCTTGACTAATAACATTTTTTAAATGTTTAAAAGATACATTCCCCACTGGTGTGTGGATTCTTGACTTGCAACCCTAAGGGTCTTCCGGTACAATGTAACGTTTTCTTCTATTGTACCTTTAATACTTTACAATATTCACCTGGATCTTCAAGTAGAACCATAATGGCTATCTTGTGTTTACCACTTTCTCATTCACTCTTTATAGTCTCAGGTTTCTTCTCTGCTTTACCGATCCAATTTCCTAGAATGTTGTCAGCTAATCACTATCTCAAACAGTTTTATTGTGTTTGTTTCCTTGCGCTATCTTCTTTCTTTCTGACATTTTTAAAAACTTATTTATGAGAGAGAGAGAGAGAGAGAGAGCGAGCGAGCGAGCAAGCACGCACGTGCAAGGGAGGGGCAGGGAGAGAGGGAGAGAGAATCCCAAGCAGGCTCCGCCCTGTCAGTGCGGAGCCCAACACGGACGGGGGCTCAATCCCACAAACCATGAGATCATGCCCTGAGCTGAAATTCAGAGTCAGGTGCTCAACCGACTGAGCCATCCAGGCACCCCTCTGACAACATTTAATAGAAATATTATGGAAACTTTATTTTACCGATCACAAAAAATCATTTATTTTCCATAACTTCCTTCTAGTGAGCTACGTCAGGAGAATTTTGTTCAGTCCGCTGGATCACTGCTCCTCTTCATTGTAATAATCTGTCTTTAGAAGCTCCGTGTGGACTTTTGTGCCTATTCATCCTGTACTCCTGTACTAAAGAACATGTCAATCCATGTCCAGTGGTGGCGGTCATGTTGGAAAACCTTCCAGTCCACCACTACCAGTAATTCTCAGTCTCTCTGTGTACCCACAGTCCCTAGCAGTTAAGATATGACCCAAATAAAATAAATTCCCAGTATGACTCTACAAATTTATTAGGAAGGATACAGGCAGGTTTGTAATTAAAGCAAAAATAGTGACTTAAAACAGGCTATAACTTTCTCACATTAACAGTCCATAGTTAATAGTCATAGACTAGTGTGACCCAGGCTCCTCCTATCTTTTTAATAAGCCAGCTTCATCATGATGAGCATTTTCCAGCCTAATATGGCTGTTGGTGGTTCCCTTTATCATGTCTGCATTCTAGCCAGTGGAAAGGAGAAAGAGGAGGCACTTCCTTATGGCAGGATCTAGAGTTGTACATACCCGTTTTATGTACAATCCACTGGCTAGATCACATGGTCATACCTGGCTACAAGGGAAGCTGGGAAATACAGTCCAGTTGGGCAGCAACATGCCCAGTTAAAACATAGGGATTCTATTACTAAAGAAAGAGTGGGACGACCAGTGGCCTCTACTACTACAAGGAATAATGGGTTAGCTATGAGAGAAAGGAGAGGAGAAAGAATGTCCAGTAGAACCAGTATACTTTGCCTTATACTCTAAAGGAAACAGTACACAAAGACAGATATATAAGCTCCTAACCAAGCAAGTTAAAAACTACAAATCCAACCAGAGGTATTTTGTAGTACAACATTAAAACCAGAATGGCTTGGGGCACCTAGGTGGCTCAGTTGGTTGATTTCAGCTCAGGCCATGATCCCAGGGTTGTGGGATCGAGCCCCTAATCAAGCTCTGCACTGACCATGGAGTCTGCTTAGGGCTCCTTCTCCCTCTATCCCCCACTCACGCAATCTAAAATTTAAAACAAAACAAAACAAAAAGCAAAACAAGAGAAGAACCTAGAATGGCTCATAGTAGCAGTCTAAACACTGCAGGGGAATACTGCAACATACTAAAAACAGCCAGGAAGCCAATATTGGAGAGTCTGATTTTCTAGGCCTGACCTAGATTCAAAACGTTTTTGTTTCTTATTGTAAACTTAAATTAATAAAGGTATTTTAAAAAAGGGTATTAGAATCACCCCAAATTTCAATTCTTTCTGCCATCTTTCTGGAAAATGATCTTACTTAAGCATTTTGGTATACAACCAGTAGAAAATTCAGAAGTAGGAGTCTTAGAACAATAGTCTGCAAGTTACTTGTGGACATAGGCTAGATTTATCTAAAACCATTTTGTCTGGAACTACAAAATTTTTCAAAACATGCCAACTCTAAAAGTTCAATAATCAAAATGCAGTACTCAAGGTGGACAAACCCTAAGCATGGAGTTTTTTTTTTAATTATTTTTTTTCATATTTATTTATTTTGGAGAGAGAGAGAGACAGAGAGAGAGACAGAGTGTGAGGAGGGGAGGGGCAGAGAGAGAGGTAAACACAGAATCTGAAGCAGGCTCCAGGCTCTGAGCTGTCAGCACTGAGCCCGACAAGGGGCTCAAACCCCTCACAAACTGTGAGATCATGAGCTGAGCCAAAACCAGACACTTAACCAAGGGAGCCACCCACGCACCCCAAATTGGAGTTAAAAAAATTTTTTTTCAACCCTCAGAAAGTTTTACATTTATTTATTTTTGAGAGAGAGAGAGAGAGAGAGAGAACACGAACAAGTGGGGGAGGGGCAGAGAGAGAAGGAGACAGAATCTGAAGCAGGCTCCAGGCTCTGAGCTGTCAGCACAGAGCCCGACGATGGGCTTGAACTCACAAACTGTGAGATCATGACCTGAGCTGAAGGCGGACGCTTAACTGACTGAGCCACCCAGGCGCTCCCCAAATTGGGAGTTTTTAAATTAAAAAAATACTAAGGTACTGTGGAAAATTGTTTAAGTCAACACATTACATTTGTTAAATCTAATGCTGAAACTGAAATGCATCTTTAGCTTTCACACCTTCTTCAGTCATTTACCCCTTTCTAACCATTCCTTCTTATGATATTTCAAAGAATCCTGATTTTTGGTTTAGTGTTACTAAACATTCTTATCAGAAAGCCTGGATTAAAGATAATTTTCAAGAGAAGTCTGATCAACAGATACTTTAAAAAGAAATACCATTAATACTATAGCCAGTCTCTAAATCACAGTTTATTTTCCCCAAATGTAAACTGAGTAAGAACTCAAAATGAATTATCCCTTAGAAACAACCCACATCATGGTTAATTTCCCAGACCAGCCCATAAAAGCGTACTTTACTCATGACGTTTAGGCAGGCCCTTAAAAAACAAACACAAAACTGTACAAGTCGAGAGTATAATTACCATTTGGAAAATCATTTGTAAAGGAAAATGCAAAATGCATTGTAAATTCCATCCCTGAGTATGTCAATACATCTTGCTTTTCCTCAAATACAGGCAGGTTTGCGGCAGCATCTAAGCTAGAGACCCGCAGCTCTCATGGAAGATGCATCCTAACCTTAGTAACAATAATTTGAGTCATTCACATACCAGTACTTTCAGGCCTCTATCCTAAGACACATGTTTCTTTTTCCCTCCACTTGGAATGACCTTCCCTCCATAAACCTTTACTCATGCTTAATGGTCATGCTTCAATGTAAATTCAACAGTAATTTCCCCAGGAAATCACTGCTTCCTTCCTTTGTGTTCTTACCAAACTTGGAAGATCTGTAATAGAGCTTTTACCATGCTATGTTGTATTAACGCACCCTCCTCCCTTTCACGCGCTAGCCAGAGTTGCTCCAGAGCTTGCTTACAGCATCTGATACTTCTTTCACTCTCCCTGCCCAGCACACTGCTTTAACAGAAACAGGCCTGCTAAGTCCTACAGACCTGGATTTGAACCACTCTGTCACTTACTAGATGCGGAATCTTCAGCTAATTACCTAAGTACTCAAAGCATCAGTGTCACTCAAAGGGTAGCTGTGTAAACTGAGTAAAGTTAGTTAATTCTCTGATGCTTAAAGTAACATCTACATTAAAAATTCTAGGGATGCCTGGGTAGCTCAGTCAGTTGAGCGTCTTGCCTCTTGATTTTAGCTCAGGTCAGGATCCCAGGGTTGTGGGATCAAGCCCCATGCTGGGCTCCGTGCTGAGCATGGAGCCTGCTTGAGATTCTCTCTCCCCCTCTGCCCTTCTCCCCTGCTCACACGGTCTGTAAAAAAAATAATAACAATAATAATTGAATTAATTAAAAATTCTAAATTAGGTAAGAAGGTGGTCTCTGATGGCTTATGAGAGATGCTAAAGCAAGAATTTGAAAGTGAATATTCCTTAATTTTAAAATATAGCTTAAGGGGCGCCTGGGTGGCGCAGTCGGTTAAGCGTCCGACTTCAGCCAGGTCACGATCTCGCGGTCTGTGGGTTCGAGCCCCGCGTCAGGCTCTGGGCTGATGGCTCAGAGCCTGGAGCCTGTTTCCGATTCTGTGTCTCCCTCTCTCTCTGCCCCTCCCCCGTTCATGCTCTGTCTCTCTCTGTCCCAAAAATAAAATAAAACGTTGAAAAAATAAATAAATAAATAAATAAAATATAGCTTAAACATATTAAATTAAACCTGAATATTTCCTTTAGGAAACACTAATGCAAATTTATTTTTTTTATTTAAAAAAAAATTCTTTTTAACGTTTATTTTTGAGAGAGAGAGAGAGAGAGAGAGAGCGCGCGAGCATGAGCAGGGAAGAGGGAGACACGGAATATGAAGCAGGATCCAGGCTCCAACTCATGAGCTGAGTCATGAGATCATGACCTGAGCCAAAGCCGGACACTCAACCGAGTGAGCCACTCAGGCGCCCCATCACTAATGCAAATTTAAAGATGGTAATCCAGTAATCTTTAAATGATATGGCTGAAGAGCATTCACTATGCTAGACCCACTCAAATACATTTTGCAAGTGACCTGTTATGAAGAATGGCATCTCAGACTTAGAATCACCTACTTTTCCACAAGAAAAAAGGAGTACTTGCACCCACAAAAAATGTATCACTGAAATCTCATACTGAAATCATACTATATATTTTATACATTATTTCATTTGATTCTTAACATTTCCTAACAATTCTAAGATGTATGGTACCTGCTCCCTGTTTTGGGGCAGGGAGATGACTTATTTTTACACATGAAGAAAGTCAGGCTTAGAGAAATTACATAACTTGGTTACAGTTACTTACATAGCTCATTAACTAGTAGAGCCGAGCCTGGAATCGAGGGCCCCTAGTTACACTAGGATCTATGGACATACGTAAGATATCTGCTCTATAGGCTATGCAGTCTAGGTCTGGAGACATGAAATATGAAAACTCTAAAAGTACAGAAGATGTATAAAAAAATACGGTAAACTGTAAAGTTAATAGTACAGATTTGTGTTTCTTAATATGCTAGAATTACTAGAAATGGGGTCTGGAATCTTTAGAGTTGGTTCTTTTTTTTTTTTTTTTTTTTTTTTTTTAATATTTATTTGTTTTTGAGACAGAGAAGGAGAGAGAGCAGGGGAGGGGCAGAGAGAGGGGGACAGAGGATCTGAAGCAGGCTCTGCGCTGACAGCAGAGAGCCTGATGTGGGGCTCAAACTCATGAACCGTGAGATCATGACCTGAGCCACCCAGGTGCCCCTGAACAGCTGATTCTTAATGCACATTCGTACATTCATCCTTCACAATCACTGTATAAACAATATCCAGAATAACTTTAGGAAAGACAGGTCAAATTGACTCATTTTTCTCATTCAAATCTACCTATACTATTTTCTGGTTGTTTCCTTACATTCCTTCTAAGAACAATGAAAGAATTCAGTTTTAAATGGTACATAAAAAGTGGCTTTTACTAGAAATGATACCACTAGATCTAAACACTACCTATTTGAAATCCTAATTTATAAAAGTCATAACCAATTTCATGCTTTAGCAGCTATTACAGCAGCTTACTAACCTAATACTTTGCGGACTATAAACAATGTACAAGGTCAAATTTATGAACAAATTGATAATCGAAATATTATACTGCCACCTAGTGCTCAATTTTAAAGTGACACAATCACACTGTTAGGATTTGTGGGGGGGGGGGGGATCCCACAAAACAGTGCTGTTAAAGCCTATAGTTTCATGGTAGAATTGACAAAGCTTTGCTTTAAAAGTTGGCCTTATTTTAGAGATCGGTAACAATATCCTACAGATCACTGGTAAGATTAAACAGCCAATGACAAATCAAAACACTTCCTATGTTTAAAATAAAAGTCCTATAATTCTGGGAATGCAAGCTGGTGCAGCCATTCTGGAACACAGTATGGAGGTTCCTCAAAAAACTAAAAATAGAACTACCCTATGACCCAGCAATTGCACTACTAGGCATTTATCCAATGCCTAGTAGGGATACAGGTGTGCTGTTTCGAAGGGACACATGCACCCCCATGTTTATAGCAACAATATCAACAGTAGCCAAAGTATGGAAAGAGCCCAAATGTCCATCAATGGATGAATGGATAAAGAAGATGTGGTATATATATATACAATGGAGTATTACTCGGCAATCAAAAAGAATGAAATCTTGCCATTTGCAACTGATCTCACATAATCTCAGTGGATGGAACTGGTGGGTATTATGCTAAGTGAAATTAGTCAGTCAGAGAAAGACAAACATCATATGACTTCACTCATATGAGGACTTTAAGAGACAAAACAGATGAACATAAGGGAAGGGAAACAAAAATAATATAAAAACAGGGAGGGGAACAAAACATAAAAGACTCTTAAATATGGAGAACAAACAGAGGGTTACTGGGGGGGGGGGTTGTGGGAGGGGGGATGGGCTAAATGGGTAAGGGGCACTAAAGAATCTACTCCTGAAATCATTGTTGCACTATATGCTAACTAATTTGGATGTAAATTTTAAAAAATTAAAAATAAAATTTAAAAAAATCCTATAATTCAAGTGGCACCTGGGTGGCACAGTCGATAGAGTGTCCAACTTCAGCCCAAGTCATGACCTCACGGTTTGTGAGTTCAAGCCCCACACTGGGCTCATTGCTGTCAGCGCAGAACCTACTTCAGGTCCTCTGTCCCTCTCTCTCTCTGCCTCCCCCCAACTCGTGCTCTCTCTCTCAAAAAAAAAAAAAAAAAAAAAAATTAAAAAAATCCTATAATTCAAATAAAAGAGGAAAGTCAATTAGACAATTATTACATGCTAAACAGTATTTAAAATAGCCACAAAAGATTGGGAACCAGCTACAGGTGAAACTAAATACGACTTAAGTACTGAGGAAAAAAATTAAAGACAATGAATGTCTGACCAACTGTATTTTGCCAAAGATGGCAGCAATACTATATCTCATCAGCATGTTCTTCTGAAACATGACCCTGTCTATGACACTGATTGGTGGTTGGTGTCTCTCTATTCCTTCCAATCTAGGTGGGCCCTATGACTATTCTGACCAATACAGAAGTGATCCTATGCCAGGCATAGCCCTTAACTACCTGAGTCCAGCTTCCACACTCTTGAAACACATGCTCTTAGGATATTTCTCTTGGAAATCAACCACCATGTATGAGATATGACTACTCTGAGATAACTGTGGAGAAATCCTAGAGCATGGCCTGTGTGGGGAGGCCAAATAACAGAGAAGAGCCAGAAATATAAGTGAAAAAGCCATCATGGAAGTGAATACTCCAGGTCCAATCAGTGCCATGTGGAAAGAAACAATGGCCCAGGTAAGTCCTTCCCAAACTACTGACCCATAAAACTATAAGCAAAAGAAAATGGTTACTATAAGTTACTAAGTTCTCCAATAGTTTGTTATGTAATCGAAACAGAAACTGGCTCCTATAAGTACAATGTTTCTTTAAGAAAAACCTAAAACACTTTGGCATTGGTTTTGAGACTCAGTGGTGGGCCTCAAGGAGACTGAAAGAAGGTTTAAAGGACAGTAAAAAAAAAAAAAAAAAAAGTGTTGTTAGACACTGGAGAAAAAGCAGTTTTTATCCTATGAAATAAATATATCTTTTATTGCAAATTATTTCACTAAAAAAGGTGACAGTTGCAAGGGGTAATATATGCCTCCAAAGAGGACAGTTGAGCAGTATCTAGTCTTGAGTTGGAAATTAAGAGTAGCTGGGGGAACCTGGGTGGCTCAGTTGGTTGAGAATCTGACTCTTGGTTTTGGCTCAGGTCATGATCCCAGAGTCATGGAATCAAGCCCTGCATCGCGCTCCATGCTGAGCTTAGAGCCTGCCTGGGATATTCTCTCTCTCTCTCTCTCTGCCCCTCTAACCCACTTGCATGCTTTCAAATAAATAAATAGAGGAGTTAGTGACAATGGGCTGCCCTAAGTTTTGAGCCAAATTAAATATTAGTTAAGTACAGAGTTGTCCAAAAACAATTCTAAGAGTTCCAGTTTCTAAAGTTGTCTGGTGATATTTAAACCCAAGCCTACTGTAAACGTTTATTCAATAAATATGGTATAATCTAAAAAGTTTCAGACCAGGTAAAATGTTACAGTAAGCACATGCAAACCATGTAAACCAAGACAATTTATTAGGAGACACATGATGACAGCTGGATTT
Organism: Leopardus geoffroyi; assembly: GCF_018350155.1. NCBI lineage: Eukaryota > Metazoa > Chordata > Mammalia > Carnivora > Felidae > Leopardus > Leopardus geoffroyi. The sequence continues at coordinate 75,256,983 of NC_059328.1, forward strand.
AAATCTCTATGAACACAAGTATGAAAAGAGCCACAAGTCTTATGCCCTTAGTGGATTGTAGAATATTTGCCTCACCTAATTTCTTCCCTATCTCCATAGCATAAGAGATAAAGGCAGAACTGAGCTGGCAACAAAGAGCATATGCCTTTAAGCCAGCAAGTTGGGGGTGCTTAGGTGGCTCAGTAGGTGGAGCATCCAACTCGTGATTTTGGCTCAGGTCACAATCCCAGGGTCCTGGGATCGAGCCTCACATCAGGTTCCATGCTGGGTGAGGGCCTGCTTGAGACTGTCTCTCTCTCCCTTTGCCCCTCTCCCCAGCTTATGCACTCTCTCTCAAAAAAAAAAAAAAAAAAAAATCATAAAAATTTAAAATAAATGAACAAGCAAGCTGATGCAAGTCTAATTAAATATATATAGAATCTAAATTTATTATGGATCTATGATAGTAATATATGTGTTTGTGTGTATCTGTTCATATGCACATGTTTTTTAAAATTTGACTCATGGTCATGTTCAATTAAGCTCTTTTCAACATAATTTGATCATCTCTTCAGCAAAACAGAACTTTGTTAGCAGAGTCTTGCCTGCCCACCCTCATGGAATAGTTTCTTCACTTGCAGGACACACTGCAGGTTATATTACACATGCTACAAATATGCGAATGAGGCTAGTACCGTATATTTTAAAACAGGTGTTTGTTACGGTTTAGGTCAGAAAAACCAATTGTTACAAGAAGATATTTCTGTATATATAAAGGAAGTTTAATCAGATTGTATTTTTTTTTTTTTTTTTTTTAATTTTCAGGCTTTACAATTTAGCCTAGTTGCTTTAGTTAGGATAAAATATAGTAGTTCCAATGCTGGTGTTCAAGACTGATAATTAAACAAAACTAAAAGAAAATTAACTTCCTTTGGTTTAGATATAAGCAGAAAAATGCAAGTAAAAGTTAGTGATTTCAAGCATAAAAAAGCATGTAAGCCTTGTGAATCAGATCTTCCATCTCCAGTTGGTTAATCTCACCCAACTATATCTTGCTGGTCTGAAGCAGAAGTGAAGCAGATGGAAGGGCTGGAGATCTAATGCAGTATTTCTGCACTACTTTTTAAATGGCTCCATTTACCAGACCCAAGAAGCTGAAATTACCTTCAATCTTCCGTCTCCCTCTTACATACTATCAGTTTGATCTTAATACTTTGGAATTAGAATGCTCTCATTTAACTTACAGGTTGGCAAACCTTTTCTGTAAAGGGCCATATAGTAAATACTTTAGGGTTTGTGGGTCAAGAGGCTAAACTGAGGATACTACATAGGTACTTCCATAAAGAGGAAAGACTCCACTGGTTTTTTACCGATGAAATTAAAAATGTAAAAAATGAGGATAATTTAGTGTAATGCAAATCTACTACTGAGAAAGAACAGCATTCTCTTTTGGGGTGAGAATATTTCACTTAACTGGAATCCAGTTCGCGTTCTCTATCATCAAAATCAATTACAAATGTTATCTGTCAATGCTGTTAATAGGATTTTATGTATTTCATTTTTTTAAGTCTTTTTCACACACAGATAAGTACTGCCAAATACTGATATTAATCTGCAAGCATATGATTTTAATTGAGCATATTCACTGCCTGAAAGGCATTTATAGAATTTTATTACATTCTTCTGATATTTTGCCTTTTAACATGTCATTACATTGTAGATTAATCACTCCCAATTGAAAGTTAGGTGGAAGCTCCTTAATTGCAGAGTTAAATGGATTTGGAAATATGAAAATTTCCTCTGCACTTACATTCAGGTCTGGAAAATACTGATTAAAATACAGTCTGAGTTTTGAATATATACCTGCTGCAGATTTCTGTGGGAATGAAGACCCTACTTCCTGTTTTAACTTTGGACAGCAATGAAAGTATATAAAATACATTAAAGCAATTTGACGCCATTTGGGATTCAAATAATGTTAGCTGTTGTCAAACTGACCTTACCTCAGTGTGATTTTAACGTATCCGCACTGTTCTGCCTTCCAATTCTAGGTTGAATTCATTATGAAATATTAGTAAGTCTGCAGCAAAAGCTAATTTCTAAAGCCATTCAGTGCTAAACAGCAGTGGCTGAAGGCAGTACTGGTTCAGAAAGATTTCAGCCTTGGCCCTGAGCTCAAAAACAATTACAAGAAAACTTTGCTGCAGCTAAGCTACCAAATTACTGTGTGGTGGGCAAGTCAAGATAGTCAGCTTCTATTTCTGACAAAGATTCAATGAAGTGATGACAGTTAAGTCCACGAGAGTGAATGAAGTTCACTACTGACCCTACTGATCAGTAACATGATAGATTCAAACCTTTTCTACCAAGTACCTGTTGATGAATACAATGAATAACTAGAAGCTTTAAAAACCTTACATTTTCACAATCTTTGTAAATCTGTCCACCTAAGACTTCTTCCACACGTATTTTTACCATCTATCAGTTATAATATATCTTAGCAGTTTCCACTTCAGTTTGTACTGAATTAGCATTCTTGTAATTTCTTTAAAACTAGTTTCTCCTGCAGTTTTTCCATGCAGATAATTCAAACTCTAGAAACTCTGCATTGACTCCTTGAAAAAACAACTCAGCAGTATCAGTAACATCTACCTAGTCATCAGGAGTCTAGAAGAAACACTTGATATTTGCCTGGACTTTAATTGATTGACTATCGATGTTGTTCCCAACATCCTCAACTCTTCAAGCAACTGTTTTTCTGAGAAGCTGTTCATCTTAAATAAGTTTTCTCTGGACACATTTCTTCAACTATCACAATCAAACAAACATGAACTAATTAACTCATCATTAACTAATCGTTGACTTTCCCTGCATAAGCTACAAATAAGCCACTCAGAAACTTATTTTAGATGCAGCCTTATTTTTATTCTTTTATTTTTGTGAAGAAATTCTGCTGTGATGAGATAATCGACATTACATTTTCTAAATTTTCTGATCACTGTTTTACTGAATTGGCAGGATGAGTGCTTATGCCTAAGTTTCTTGTATCTATTAGCAGAGCTATCGTACCACTGAATAATAAACACAGAGCTTTGCCATCTTGATCAATAACAAAATAACCTACACTCCACTGTACCTTAAGGGCATGGCTTTCAAAGTTCACTTTTTTTCTTTCTGTTTTGACACGATGGGTATGCAATGGTAACAAAATAAAATGCTGCAGCATGGAGATAAACTTTGTACTCAAGATGCTGAGGAGTTTTAAGTGCATTCCTGGGATTTATAGAGCACTGGGCGGCAGTATGAAGTGATGAGAGCACCACATATGGTTTCTTTTGTAACTACAGAGTCCTACTGTCATCATGTGAAAGCAGTCATAGATAATATGTAACAAGCAAGTGTGGCTGTGTTCCAATAAAACTTTATGTATGGATACTGAAATTTGAATTTGATACTATTTTCGTATGCCTCCAAATGTTAGTATTCTTTTGACTGTTTTCAACCACTTAAAAATGTAAAAGCCATTCTTACCAGGCAGGTCATATATAAAACAGGCAGTGGGTCACAGTTTGCCAATCAGACTGAACTCATTTTATTACAAAAGCCAATACAGGATAGAAATTTGGCTACATGCGGACAGTAGAGCTACAATGCCACACTGAACTGGAGTTTCTCATCTCTACAATGAAGGTAATATTGGCGCTCACCTCAAAGGTTTCTCTGAGGATAAACTTTGTATATATATATAGAAATCATTTTTAAAAAGTGCCCAGCATATATAAGTTGTTAATATTGCTTATTGAGAAGAATTCGACTATAAGTGGATTTCAGTTCCTGTTAGCAACTCTGTATGATTTAAGCCTCCCACTGGAGGTCTGAGGCAAGCAGGCTACGTGGATGAATGTTACCGATATCCTCCAACACTATTCCACAGTATATCACCACCAATGTTTCTGTTATACATCCCATAATCCTACTAGCACTTTCATTTTTAAGCATTTCGAACAGCTAAGTATTACTCCTTTGTTTCAGTTGCTAAATACAACTCCACCATAAGAATATTCTAAAGTTCTGCTACATATCTGGGTAAGTAAGAAAGCAGGAACAAAATGAAAAATTGTAAGCAGTATTTTTTTTTTAAATATATGAAATTTATTGTCAAATTGGTTTCCATACAACACCCAGTGCTCATCCCAAAAGATGCCCTCTTCAATACCCATCACCCACCCTCCCCTCCCTCCCACCCCCCATCAGCCCTCAGTTTGTTCTCATTTTTTAAGAATCTCCTATAAGCAGTATTTTTGACAATAACAATTTTATACTAGAAATTCTTAAGTCATTCTATTTAATGGGATCTATTAACTAAAAGGCCTTGAATGAGACTCAGTACAGCTATACCTTTACTACCCTGAAACAAATCATGTTTAAATATCTAAAAGCCACAAAAGTTGGATTAAATTTATTCATTATTTCATACACACAAGCGTCACCACTACCATCCCCAAACCCCATCAAATAGTTAAGACTAAGGACTCAGGAGACTATGGACTGAGGGCTTTTTCTTCTGGACGGGCTGTCTCAATTTTAGATGTTCCTTCATACCCCACATTATGAAATATATGCATTCGTATAAACAATAAAATATGGTGTCTCTGATTTTACTCTTTTCTAATTCTTTTTGTTTGTTTTATAATAAATATGAATTACCTGTAGGGAAAAAAATCACAATGTATTCATTAAAAGACACTTTGGGAAATACACAAAAGCAAAGTACCTAAAATAGTGATTTCAGTTAAAACCATAATAATTGCTCACCTACAACCAGGCCACATTCTGGACAGATCATATCACCAGCTCTGTAGTCCTCCACTAAAATCGCATCTGGATGGTTTGGACATGTGACTCTTGGAAGAGCATCCAAACTAAATTAAAAAAAAAAAAAAATTGTTTTTATATCCTCCCAACCAACATGTAACAAAGTAGTGTTCTAGGGGAAAAAAATGAGGGTTCTGAATACTCTTCCAATACTATCCATGTATAATACACTCAAGCGAAATCTTCAAAATAAATATCCCAGTTAGGTAATTTTTAATTCCAGCTAGTCATTAACAGATAGATTCCATTGGAATTGTTTTTTCTAAGAACAGTAACTTATTTGCAGACATGGAAGACTTTAAAAACCTAAATGGAAAGCAAGTGTTTTTTTCTCTTCGTACAGGCTACTGAGATTTTTAAAAATCCTGATTAGCATAGAAATGACTAGCTACCATTTATAACCTGTGACATTTACATATAATCATCTGGATTGTGTGACTTATCACTTACTTCTCTGGTCAGAGAATACATTTCAAGTCTTGTTTTTTCCTACTTGCTGGATATTTTAGTAGATTTAGAATAGTACACACTGAACCTAATGGGTATGATAAAGGAGGGTGGTAGATATACCTCTGCTGAACTTAAGATCAATGATTTCATTTAGTCCAGAAACTGAGTTTGCTATATCACTCAAGAAATGGTTTCAAAAACTACTTTTTATTCTATTTGTCATAGTACTAATGTGCTTGATCATTTTATTTTGAAAATAAAGCAGTTTGCACAAGACACACTAATCTTAAAAGACAAAATAAAATCAGTTTTAGAAAGCAACAAAGGGGGCACCAGGCTGGCTCATTCAGTAGAGCACGTATTTCTGGATCTCAGGGTTGTGAGTTCAAGCTCCACGTTGGGTGTAGAGCTCACTTAAAAAAGTAGTAATAAAATGGGGCACCTTGCTGGTTCAGCTGGTTAGGCATCTGACTCTTTTTTTTTTTTTAATGTTTTATTTTATTTTTGAGAGAGAGAGAGAGAGAGAGAGAGAGCGAGCACAAGTTGGGGAGAGGCAGAGAGAGGGAGACACAGAATCCGAAACAGGCTCCAGGCTCCGAGCTGTCAGCACAGAGCCCAATGCAGGGCTTGAACCCATGAACTGCAAAATCATGACCTGCCTTGAAGTCAGACGCATAACCGACTGAGCCACCCAGGCACAGTGAGGCATCCGATTCTTGATTTTGGCTCAGGTTCATGGGATACAGCCCAGTGTAGGGCTCTGTGCTGACAGCATGGAGCCTACTTAGGAGTCTCTCTCTCCCTCTGCCCCTCCCCAGGTAGAGCGTGCTTTCTCTCAGAAAAAAATCAATAAACATTTTTTAACAAGATATAAAATAATATAAAAAGCAACAAAAATATTTAACATGGATTTATTAATTATACACAATTATAAATGTTTGGTATCGGGGCACCCGGCTGGCTCTGTTGGTTGAATGACTGTCTTGATTTCGGCTCAGGTCATGATCTCAGAGTCATGGGATCAAACCCCGGGTCGAGCTCTGTGCTGAGTTTGCAGCGTGCTTAAGATTCTCCCTCTCCCCCTCAGCTCCTCTATCCGGCTCGTGTGTGCACGCTTGCGCACTCTCTCTCAAAAAGAAAAAAAAAAAAAGAACATGAACTCTGTAGGGGCACCTGTTTGGCTTAATTGGAAGAATGTGCAACTCTTGATATCAAGTTTGTGAGTTCAAGCCCCATGTTGGGTATAGAGATTACTTAAATAAATAAATATTTGGTATTATGCAAAATAAGCCCTCTTTAACCGTTCACTTGAAATACTACAATACAAGGTATGTTATAGCCATCACAAATATACATTCAGAAGACATCATCGGCCATTCTTACAGTAGTAAGTAGGTATTTGTGGTTTTGGATAAATTTCTAATGTCAGCAAACACAAATCAGAAAGTTAACTCTCAACACAGGTGATTCCCACTGAAAAAGTGATAAAATAATCCACGTTCCCAAAATGTATATATTTAGGTTAACCAGAACATGTCTTGGATCTTTTCAGTGGGAAAATGGGGAAATAGAGAACTGGAGATTTGCTTTATAGTCATACTCATTCCATAAATTCCTATTAGGAAAATATTCTAATACATTATAACAAATAAATTAAGAACTTAGTATAAATTATGAAAAACTATGTTGAAATGAAGGAAAATGTTAGAATAACAGTAATTACAAATGGGCAGCCATATGGCACATGTCATACAACTATAAGGACTAATATAGTTTTTGCTATTAAAAAGTAGAATTATCTTCTTGTCTGTTAAGTATATAAATGATATGTAAACACCTCAAAAATATGCCAAAAAAAAAAAAAAAACCAGATATGCTAAGTGAAAAGAGTAAGGTAGGGATTTTATACAAAACTGGACAAAGTATGAATTACAGTTTTTGCAATCACAAAGATGACTCTCAAAATGTTGTTCAAAAGAAACTAGACAGAGAAGAAAATATAAGCCATCTATATAAACCTTAAAGTGGGCAAATCTATGGAGTTAGAAGTTGGGATGTGGTTATCTTTGGGAAAGGGTAATGACTGAGGACACAAGGAGGCTTCCAGGGTGCGAGTCGTATTTAATTTCTTGACCTGGGTGGTAGCTATGTGTGTGTGCTCATTTTCCAACTAAACTGTGCACTTAAAATGTGTGTACTAACTTCATGAAAAAAGGTAAAAAGCAAGGTAGTGAACAGTATTTACAACGTCCTTTGGGGGAAGAAGAGAGGTTAGCACTACATGCATATGTTTGTTAAACCTCAGAATCATTAGGAAAACACCAAAAAACTGGTCAAAGTGGCTGCTCTGAGGGAGAATGAGATGGCTGAGAGGGAAGAAAAGAAACTGCTTTTCACTTTCCGTCTTGTTTTTGTACTATTTGTGTTACCGATCCAAAATAAAATGAATCATGACAAACTAGTCAACTTTCGATCAGAATACCCACAAGAGTGATGTAAAAGAGGAACCACAAGAGTGGGGTGGTGGGGGAAGTAAGAGAGAGAAACGAAAGGAAAGGAATGGTGTAAACAACCAAACACCAATGACATTAAAATCATTTAAAGGACCTAAGAAACCACATATAATCCAAATCTCACTTTATAGCTATCACTTATTGGGAGTCCACTGTGTGTCTAATGCCATAAATATATCAGTACTCTTCACAGCAACCCTGCAGAATAAGCATATTTCCCTTCCAAAGATTACGATCAGAGAACGATTAGCCTGAAATCACAGACTAAGTAGTGCAGTTTAGACCTGAACTCACATTCGTGCTCTTCTCTGTGAAAACATCAGGCGGTTTCATAACCTAGTAACTGTACATCTTCCTCGGGGCGGGGGGGGGAACAAAGCTAAAGGCAGAAGTACTAACACTTAACCTTTGTTCTCATTGGTAGAAAAACTTCAGAGACAGACAACTGTAATGACACACATATTTAAAACCTAGACATCTCCAGAAAAAAATTCATTTCAAAGATTTTTTTTTAACAAAGGAAGAAGAAAAAACTCACACAAAGCAAAATTCTTTTGGTAAAGAATCTATCACGTGAATTTACTATATTTAATGTTGCAACATTTCTTACAATTTCCTGTCCTATCGTATGGAAAAGCTGCGCCCAAATATCACATTTACCTTTCAGATCTATCGCCATGAGAGAATATAAGTCATATTTAGATGTCTTTGGGAAACTGAAGTTTTCCACTTACCTACAAGGAAGCGTTTCCCAACAGAGCCACACCCAGACAGAATGATTGAGCATTCAATCATAAAATTACAATCAGTAAACAAGAGTGTCAGTGGCTTTAAGAGTTGTTTCCAGGTTGTTTTAGCTAACACTGCCTCCCCAACACCTTTTCTAAAACTACAGTAACATAAAGTAGTAAGTCTTAGCAGTTACACAAAACGGCCTGGACTTCAGCTTACTATTTTGTGATAATGGCTTTCATCAGGAACTCAATTCCACAGAAGATAACAAGTTCAGAAAATTATGCCACAGTTGCCTCTCAGAAGCTACAGAATTTGATACTGTACTTAATTCGAATTTGTACTTAATTTGATACTTTTAATACATTATGAGTTAACTAGGGACCAACTGTGTGATAACAGAAAACAGATGAGAGATTCTACACTTTGTTCAAACACTAACCTTGGAAAAGTCAACCTTGGCATGACTCAGTTTACATTTATGCAAAAATACTAATATCTACCTCATAGTGATCATGAGAGATATAATTAGGGTCTACAAGCATTTTTCTGATCACAGGATTAAAGGCTGTCTCTAAGGGCAGTGCAAGCATTTCCTGTAGATAGGAATACATCACATTTTAAAAATATATTAGACAGTGACTTCCCAACATATGCAAGTAATTTTCTGCAAGCAAGATTTTCTTCAGGAGTAAGCAGAAGACATTTGTAGAAAAATAAACCTCTTAGAAGGAAACCTATCAACTCTTGGTAAATGACCTAGCTTCCATTTCAGAAGGCCTCTGGGATGGTAACCAGTTTCCACCAGGCTTACCAATGCTGACGTCCCTAACTTTCTAGCTGTCAGATCGATAGGGGCCTGGGACTAACCCCTTCTCGCCCTTCGGAAAGGATCGCGGGCTGGTTGAGCCACAGCTGGAAAAGCAAGCGTAGGAAAAATTAACAAGAAAAAAGACGGGTTAAAATACCCCCCCAAAAGATGCGAAGCCAGGGCTGGGAACACAGGGGCCCCCACAGGGTTGGTGTCTGGGTGAGAAAACAAGTCAGGACTGTGGAGTGGTAACGCAGACGGCTCGGTACCCCCTGCGACACCCCTGACAGCACTGCCGTCTGGAAGTGCCTTTGTCCGGGTCGGCCAGCCAGTCCGCCGCCTCTCCCCGCACCTCCGGGGCGCTCTGCCCGACGCGGCAGCCCCGGCAGCAGCCTAGCAACCCTGGCACTCCCCGCCTGCCCCTCACCTCGCCCGGCTCGGCCAGACATACTAACCGGCTGGTAGACGCCATCTTCACGGCCACTGCGGTCCCAGCTAGAAGCCACAACAAACGCACCAAGAACAGGAAGAGATTGTGGCGACAAGACGCTCGGAGACGGCCTTTTATAGGCGAGTCACCCACGCAGTCGTAACAGGGCGCGGCTACGGGTCGGGAGAAAGGCCAAGAAAAGTGAGATCCTGTAGGCCACGTGCTTTGCGTTTTTTTAGTTTCGTATTCTGTTTCTGTGATATGCTATGGTGCTGAGCCAATCGACGAAACTACCCAGGAAAATTCTCAAGGGAACTCAGCAAACGGGGTACACCAGAGATACCCTCAGCCTGCTGATGTGAAACACAAAGACAGCCCGGCCTGCGTGGTGGGGGCAAAGCCCACATTCCCGAGGAGGGCTAACCATCCCCCTCCCAGTGGGGAATCAGTTACTCCAGTTTGAGCGCATTTCTTACTGGCCCAGACGGGTGATTCCACTAAGGAATTTGAAATAAAGAGAGAAATTCACTTAGGTCAGCCAGAACAGGTGTCAATTCAGGCAAGCTGTGACTTCTTAGGCACGTTCCTTCTCCTCTCGGTACAAGGGGTAATAGTATCTGCTTTACATACCCCTTTAGAATTGGCAGGAGATGAAACAAAACCTTTGTAAGAACACTCCGCACCCCTGAGACAGGGAGATGTGAGCCCTATCCTAATTTATTTTCACGGCCTTTGCAAATTTGGCTGTTAGCTGAAGTACAGAGAACTTAGTAGAACGTTTGATACCTCAAAAGTTCCTTAGATTTATTAATTAGCCAAACTAACCTCAGAATAGTAATAATAATAACAACACTACCACCAATCTGCTGAAAATAAACCACCCTTGTCCCTGTGGGAATCAGAAGAAAAGGGTGCTCCAGGTTTCTATGGGGATGAGGACTTGGAATATAGTGACTGCTTTGTTCATTTGGACATGGGACTTAAATGCCACTGAGCTCTCGTTGTTTCTTGAAAGATGGGCAAGACTCGCTTTCTTAGAAAGAACAAGGGGTGTAAGAAGCAGAAGTTTAGGAAATGAAATCTGGCTGGAGACAGGATAGTTTTGTTTTGTCTCATTTCCTTCAGTCTTCCTATGTGTAATTCTGTTTTTAAAAACATGACTGTACTTTGGCTGGTGGCGGGGCGGGGGGGTGGGGTGGAGGTCGGGGTTCCCCCTTAATATCTGGAAAAGTTTCAAAAATGTCCTTTCATTTCAGCTGTGCCAAGTGCAACCAGAAAAGGGCTTGGGGGTGCTCCACCCCAAAGGGGCAGGAAGTTTTCATAGGTAGAGAACCTTGACTTGGGAGAGGAAGACGGAGAGGAGGAAGAAGAGGACAACTAGGCACCTCTGGAAGATCAAGAATAAGGACCTACGCAGGCACCTGGGTGGCTCAGTGGTTGAGCGTCCGACTTCAGCTCAGGTGATGATCTCACCGTTCGTGAGTTTGAACCCTGCATCGGACTCTGTGCTGATGATCAGAGCCCAGAGCCTGCTTCGGATTCTGTGTCTCCCTCTGTCTCTGCCCCTCCCAGGCTCACACTCTGTCTCTCTGTGTCTCTCAAAAATAAATAAATGTTAATTTAAAAAATTAGAAAAAAAAGGAAGAAGGACCTACCACCTAATGGTTTATGGTAGGAATTCAGTAATGTTTCCAAAAGGAAGAAATCAGGGAAGTTGAAACCCTGGAGCAAGAAAGCTGGGCAACCTGTTAAATTACTCCTACCTCACCTGGAGAGTCTCTTATCTGTCATAACCTAGTTAGGATTTCTTTTATATTAAAAAAGAAACCATTTAGGTGAGCCATTCCTTTTTTGTTGTTAGTACAGCATTGGCAATTTATACAGCATTTGCATCAACAGTTATCCCATTTCATCTTTGCATCTGATCGTGAGATTAAAAAACAAAACACTCTCTCTCTCTCTCTCTCTCTCTCTCTCTCTCTCTCTCACAGTTAGGGTTTCATCACATAGGAATTAACGACGCAGACTAGAATTTAACAAAACTTCTGGTTTGTTAATATCATCATTTTTATTTAACTTAAACATGTGAATGAATTAAGTAAGATAATTCACTCAAATCAATTATTTAAATCAGCTCATCTTTTTTTTATTTAAACTTTTTTTTTAACTTTATTTATTTATTATTGAGAGAGAGAGAGAGAGAGCGCACAAGCTGGGAAGAGGCAGAGAAAGAGGGAGACACAGAATCCGAAGCAGGCCCCAGGCTCCAAGCTGTCAGCATAGAGCCTGACATGGGGCTCAAATCCATAGACCGTGAGATCATGACCTGAGCTGAAGTTAGACACTTAACTGACTGAGCCATCCAGACACCCCAAACACATCTTTTTTAACTTAAGCATTTATTTTAAACGTTCACATCACTTGATGTGCTATGGTTCTTCTAAAGTGTAAAATGCTTTTACATGCCTAATAAATCATTTTTTAACAGTGCGTGACCCACCTAGAAATATTTTTAAAAACTTTATTGATGTATAATCACATACTACAGAATTCACCTCTTTAGAAATTAGTGATTTTTAGTAATTTAAAATTTTTATTTTAAGATTTTATTTCTAAGTAATCTTTACACCCAATGTGGGGTTCAAACCCACAGCCCTGAGATCAAGAGTCACATGCTCTACTGACTAAGCCAGCTAAGCACCCCTTTAGTAACTTTACCAAGTTGTGCATGCATTCCTATAATCCAGTTTTAGCACATTCCCATCATCCAAATAAAAGCACTCATGACCATGTACAGTTAATGCAAATTCCACTTCCAGCCCCAGGAATCACTAATCTACTCTCTGTCTTATAGATTTGCCTTTTCTGGACTTTGCATGTCAATGGAATCATATAATATGTTGTCTGGCTTCTTTTACTTGGCATAATGTTGTAGAGGTTCATTGAATTTATCTTGTGACCTCACTTTTGGAAACATTGATATTTAAGTGTCTGTTATGGTGACATTAGAGAAAATAACATTTTCCTAATGTAAGCAAGGCTTGAAAAATATTCACTTGGAAATTAAATGACATATTCTGCTGGACTAGGAAGAACAGAGGATTCAGTGAAATATATGACCAGACCTAACTTGGACTCTTAGAAATGGGATGAAGTCTCATGCGCCTGATAACTAATGTGATATTATTACTTCCAGAAATGTGCGGGGTTTTTTTAATTGTTCAAAATTTTTATCATGTATGAAGACATTCAAACACACTAAAAATTAGAGCATAATATAATGAATCCTCAGGTGTCTCTCTTCTTGATTAAACGAGTATCAAGATTTTGCTGCATTTGTTTCATGTATCTGTTTCTTCCTTTCTGTCTCCCCTTTTGCTAAAGCATTTTAGGAACAAATCCCACATATCACCTTGACTCACACATATTTTAGCGTACGTGTCTTAAAAATAGCACTATAATACTTACTATATTACCAATGATATCCTTACACACGAAGTTTTCAGTTGGTGATTGTCCTGGGCCGGCTTTGTGGTGGTTTGATGTCACCAGGCAGAAAAGTAAAACCCTGCTGAAGGTGGCAGGGAGCCAGAGAGGGAAAAGGAGGGCCCCACACGGGAAGTGCCAGAACTAAGGTCCTTATGCATCAGGCCATCTGTCAGGTACCTCACATTCGTTAGGTTATCTAATTCTGGGTTGTCATATCAGGCAAGATGTTATTCTCCTTCTAAAGGCTTAGAGAGGTTGAGTGGGTAAAGTGCCCAGGGTCACACAAGAAGTTAGTGGTGGAGGTAGAATTCAAACCAGGAAAACCTGACTCTAAAATTTGTCCCCTTCTATGCATGTCCACTATGTAACTGATACTGCAGGACTATATTTTGGGGCCCAAATTACTGTCCCCTGGGAAATACAGATGCTATTTGTAGAAGCATTCACTATCCTTTTGATTTTTTTTTAAGTTTGTTTATTTATTTTGAGAGAGAGAGAGCAAGCACATGCTCCAGTTGGGGAGGGGCAGAGAGGGAGAGAGAATCCTGAGCAGGCTCCATACTGTTAGCACTGAGCCCAATGCGGCGCTCAAACCTGCAGACTGAACCGTGAGATCATGACCTGAGCTAAAACCAAGAGTCGGTCGCTCAACCAACTGAGCCACCCAGTCATCTCTATCCTTCTGATTCTTTAATAAAGACATAACATTTTTCTTTAAATTCAGGTAGAAGTAGTAATAAAAATTAATAATCATGATATCAATGATAGTCACATACAGGAGCACCTGGGTAGCTCAGTCTAATGAGCGTCTGACTCTTGATTTCGGTTCAGGTCTCACAGTTTGTGGGATGGAGCCCCGTGTCAGGCTCCGTGATGATAGCGTGGAGGCTGCTTGGGATTCTCTCTCCCTCTCTCTCTTTCTCTGTCTTTCTCTCTCAAAAATAAATAAATAAACATTAAAAAAAAAAAATAAAGTTAAGGGTGCCTGAGTGGCTCAGCTGATTGAGCGTCTGACTTTGGCTCAGGTCATGATCTCACAGTTTGTGAATTCGAGCCCCGTGTCAGACTCTATGCTGACAGCTCAGAGCCTAGAGCCTGTTTCAGATTCTGTCTCCCTCTCTCTCTGCCCCTCCTCCACTCACGCTCTGTCTCTCTTTCTCTCAAAAAAAGAATAAACATTTTAAAAAAATGTATTAAAAAGGATAAAGGTAGGGGAGCCTGGGTGGCTCAGTCGGTTAAGCCTCTGACTTCAGCTCAAGTCATATCGCAGTTCATGAGTTCCAGCCCCGCATCAAGCTCTGTGCTGACAGCTGGGAACCTGGAGCCTGCTTCGGATTCTGTGTCTCCCTCCCTCTCCCTGCCCCTTCCCTGCTCATGCTCTTTCTGTCTCTCAAAAATGAATAAACGTTAAAAAAAATTTCTTTTGAAAAAAAAATAAAGGTAGAACCAAGGCTTACTTGGTTTATTTTTTAAAAAAAGTAACCTACACTCACAGAGTGCTTATTATGTGCCAGGTACTATTTTAAGGATTTGTGTATATTAATTCACTTAATCTTTCCAACAAAGCTATAAGTTGGATACTGTTCCTGTCCCCATTTTATAGATAGGGAAATTTGAGGCACAGGATGGTTAAGAATGGCCTGAAAACACAAGGCTAGTAAATGGCAGAGCTGGGATTGGAACCCTGGCAATTTGCATCAGAGTCCACACAGTATGCCTCCTAATAGAAACCCAATGTACAGAAATTCAATTTACAGACTTGGAGATCAGGGAATAGATTCAACAAGCAGTGTACCTGCAGCAACCGTGTGGGCTTGATTGTATGGGGCAGCTGTGCTCTAAAATATTCTGATCAGCTGTCTGCATAAGATTACTTGTGTTTGTCAGACCATGTGCTGCCTGCACTGAAATGTGTCTGGCTCATGTCCCATTGCTAAATGTACTTGTGTACGTGATCCTGAATTTAACTTTTCCATTTGTTTGTTGATTTATGTGACATCTTTTAGGCCCCAGTATTGGCAGCTTGTCCTCCATTTGAGAATAAATCTAGCTTTTCACTGAGAAAAGCCAGCAGCTACTCCACATGCTAGAAAGTAGAATTTAGGCTTAAAACATTAATAATCTGTAAGCGGATGATATTAACTGTCAGTTATCTCCTTACACAATCAGGAACAAAGATTGTTAGAAATTAGTTCACTTTTTAATTCAATATTCAGTGGGTACTTTTCTCTTAAACTTCTAAAATACTCTGATAAAAGGAAAACAAAACAAAATAACTCTAAAAAGTTCAATTAGGGGTGCCTGGGTGGCTCAGTCGGTTGAGCGTCCGACTTCAACTCAGGTCATGATCTCACGGTCTGTGAATTCAAGCCCCGCGTCGGGCTCTGTGCTGATAGCTCGGAGCCCAGAGCCTGCTTCGGATTGTGTCTCCCTCTCTCTCTGCCCCTCCCCCACTCATGCTCTGTCTCTCTCTCTCTCTCTCTGTCAAAAATAAATAAACATTAAAAAAAAATAGAAAGTTCGATTAATAGCTTGTCACTTTTAAAATTAATATTTTTCCAAAAAGATATAATTTGGCATTAAGTATGTGACATCAAAAGTTATGCTGCACTGTTTAGTGCTGTTTTATTCTATGTCTTAAAACTAATATTTTTCCCAAAATACCAACTTCCTCATTTTCTAATAAAAAATATGAGGACATTAAACGATCTACGTGATTAAAATTTCCTAAAAAGGTTTTTAAGCATATTTATTTTAGTGTACATAAGATTTACCCTTAGGGACACCTGGATGGCTCAGTTGGTTAAGCGTCTGACTTCGGCTCAAGTCATGATCCCATGGTTCACAAGTTCAAGCCCTGCAACAGGCTCTGTGCTAACAGCTCAGAGCCTGGAGCCTGCCTCAGATTCTGTGTCTCCCTCTCTCTGCCCCTCCTCCACTCATGCTCTCTCTCTCTCTCTTTTAAAAATAAATAAACGTTAAAAAAATTTTTTTAAATCATTTAGCTTTAAAATTCTGTTAATGGTTTTCAAGTGCCTTGATGAACTGTTGGGGGAAAATAAGAACATGGACATGTTCATATTCATGTGACCTGTTACTTGACACTTTCTTAAAAACTAAGTTTTTAAAAAAAATTTTTTTTTATGTTTATTTTTGAGAGAGAGACAGAATGCAAGTGGGTTAGGGGCAGAGAGAGGGAGACACAGAATCCAAAGTGGGCTCCAGGCTCCGAGCTGTCAGCACAGAGCCTGACGCAGGGCTCGAACTTACGAGCTGTGAGATCATGACCTGAGCCGAAGTCGGACGTTCAACAGACTGAGCCACCCAGGCGCCCCAAGACTAAGTTTTAATATTAGATATTGTTTCCATGAAAATCATGTGCTAAAAACCTTACTGTATAAAATAAGTACCTATTTCCAAATAATCTCATATGATTTGAATATTAAATGAAAACTCTGAAAGTGTTAATTATAAAGGATGACCATGTAATGAGAATATAAAATTGCTTCTCTCATTACTAGCCATGTGTTGCTCACTAGTATAAATCAATACAACCTTTTAGAAAGCAATTTGGCAATACTCCAAGAATATTAAAACCTCTTGTGCCAGCAATCCCTCTTCTGAGAACCAAAGTAAGGAAATAACCTAAATTTGGGATACTATGTTTGTAAAGATGTCCATTGCAGCATTATTTATAATAAGATAACACTGGAAGCAAGATAAATGCTAAAAATAGGAAAATTTGGAGCTTTGGTAATAATGCTCTAAAACAGGAAGCAACCTCTGCCTTTGAAATAGGGGAATGATGTACAGAAGGTCCTTAAGTCTTAGTGCAATGTAAGTAGTAAAACCAATGCATGTACCAGGGATCTGTTCTAAGCAATGCTTTACCACAGCTGATTCTGCTATTTCAGGTGCTTGAAAGGAAATTGCAGTGAGCTCACTGAGGGCTGAAGCATAATTTTCCTTGGACCTTTGTGACTAATCCTTTGCACACAGAAGACACCCAATAAATGTTGGTTTGTATGGGTTGCTGGTTGAATAAAAGAAATAATATATTTAAAATATCATTATTCTGACTGTTCTTCACAATAATTAGACCAAATTAGTGAGGCTCACCAAAAGAGCTTTCTGAATTATAGCTTTCCCTTTTTCTGCATCCTTCATGCTTTCTCTCTTCTACAAAATTGTCCATTATACCTGTTCGCTCTTGCTATTTTCTGACCTTTCCTACCTAGTATTCTTACTCTTCCACATTAATGAGATGAACGGACCCTGCCCCACACTTGTGAAGTAAGGCATTTGCCACACACTGTTCTACCACTGATCTTAGTCAAAACGGGTAGTCTGCTCACGGACTCATGTTCTGACATCAAGAGTCTCTGCTCTCATTACTGGTACTACTATTATCTGAGTATTAGCAGTGCACCCACTGCTAAACCAAGTCATGTAATGAGTGTGACAGTAAGATAAGTAATTCTCAAATACAGCTTAATAGAGCTGGTATTCGGTACACCATCACTTATATAGAATACTTTTACTGCAAGTGGATTTTTTCAAGTTAAAGAAAAACCAAAGTAAATTTGGACGCAGCTTTTTAATTAAAACGACAAAGCCCTAATTGGTTAGCCATCTTCCACTGTTCTAACGACCTTATTCTATGGCTTTTGCATCAAGATGCAGTATAAAACCTGCCATCACAAACCCGTGCCACTTTTTGCATTCCTCTATTCTGACCACTCAGGCTAACTTTGTAGCCTCTCATCAAATGCTCGTTTCTAGCAGGTCTGTGGATTATCATCTTTACCCTTTCGGTTAAGTTACACTCTTGCTGTAGTCTTCCATTATTGTTTGTTTTGCAAATGAGGTATTGGTTATACCTTTCTGCTTTCTTTTCTGTTATGTATGAAAGCTAGTGTTCAAAAAAAAAAAAAAAAAAAAAAAAAGATTCCTCAGAAACCCAAGGTCATTAGTTTGATTTTACAATAGAAATCCTGAGAATTTCCCACCAAACTAAATGGTCACAAATCTCTACATATAAAATAACTAGATTTGTTTGATTCTTTCAGATTCTCATAAAATTGTTCCTGAGTAACATATTAGCTACACTTTAATGAGAATTAAAGTTAAGTTAGTAAGAATTTAGTTATGGCTTGTCTTCAAACTACTAAACTACACTATGATGGCTCATACCTTCAAGGACTTTTATTTGGAACTCAAAAGTATTTGGATCTATTAATGGAAATTTACTTTTCCACACAATTGTAAATGCTGATGGTGAGATTACAAAAAGAAAGATTACGTGACTTCTTAAGATCAGTTGTCAGCACTGCAGACAGCTACTCCCATTTCCTGAATAAAAGTCTCTGCCTGAAAACAGCACCAGGGGGCGCCATACCACACTGCCGGTCGTTCAGTCCTTCAGACCGCCCAAACTCCCTCCTGCCTTAGCACTTTGGCCAAAAGATGACAATGTTTACAGCTCAGGTGACACTACTATGTTGCAACTGTGTAAGCACTGGGCCTGCCAGGTTTGAAATCATGTAATATTTTAAATGAATTTCTAATTTGGGAAGTTAAAATTATTTAAAATTCTGAGCACAAGAAAAACTGTTAAAAATTTTATATGTTCCAATATCTAATTTGCACAATTCAAACTCATGCAAATGAACCCATACTGTACCCTGGCATGTTAATTCATTGATGTACTTTTGTTTTATTTGCACAAACATATAATATTCACTAGTCTATTCATTTTTTTTTCAAGTAACAGAAATGAACTTCATTTTTTGACTATATACATAATTTATTTAACTACACCATCAGTAATGGAGGAATTGGTTATTTCCAGTTTTTTGGTATTATAAACAATGCTGTCATGAACACTCTTGTTCATATGTATAGACAAATGTTTACATGTTAAAAGAGCATAGGTACCAGGGCACCTGGGTCACTCAGTGGGTTAAGCATCTGACTAAAGCTCAGGTCATGATCTCCCGGTTCATGGGTTTGAGCCCCACACTGAGCTTTGTGCTGACAGCTCAGAGCCTGGAGCCTGCTTCGGATTCTGTCTCCCTCTCTCTCTGTCCCTCCCTGGCTCACACTCTGTCTCTCTCAAAAAATAAATATTTAAAAAAAAATTTTTTAAAGAACATAAATACTTAGCGATAGAATCAGGGCATCAAGAGTCATGCTCAAAACATTTTGATAGATATTGTGAAACTGCCTTCCAGAAATGTTGCACTGATTTAAGTGCTTATTTCCCCATGTTTGGAGAGCAGGGGCTGAGATATCCTTTCAATATGATTTTAGAAAAGCAGAGCCTGATTAGAAATATTTATTGCCAGGCAAAAGGAAGATGGATGTAATTTTAAGCTTTTATGTATGCATTTGTGCATGTGTGTGCGTTTGCATGTGTATATATGCACTACTGGCTTAAAAATGCTTGCAGACCACTAATTGAATCTAATTATCTTGGAGCTAGGAGCCAAGCACAACTTTGAGTCCTGTATCTTGGGATTGGGTTTCCAGAGACCAGACAGAATCCCATTAGTGATTAGCTGGATCCCTCAGCACAGATGACTCGGGAGTCAGGAAGAAGACTCTGAGACATGCTAATCATATCAGCAGCTTTAGGAACAATCTTTGGCACTTCAAAAATCATTCATAAGAGAAGAACAAGGGCTAAAGAGAGAGCCAGTGGTTAAAGACAAAACAACAACAAAGAACCAATGTTGTTCTGAGTGCCAAATTCCATCTGCCGAAATTCAAATTTTTGTTGAGTGCCTACAACATGCCGGACTCTGCTTTAGGTGCTGGAGATACAGCAGTGAACAGAACATTAAAATCCCTGGTCTCATGGAATAGGTATTAGGAGAGGACATGGATGGTAAATTAAATAAGAGAGACATGTTGTACGTTCCATGGTGCTAAGTGCCAAGGAGAAAAATAAGTCAGGAAAAGGGGATGGAGGGAGGCAGGGTTTACAATTTTGAAGGTGGGTCAGATAAATTCCTCTGAAGTGACATTTAAATAAAGATCTGAGGTAGCCAGGTGAACACTGGGGGTAAGTATTCCAGGAAGAGGGAACCTCAGGTGCAAAGGACCTGATCTGGGGGCACCTGGCTGGTCCAAAGCATGTGACTCTTGATCTCAAGATTATGAGTTTGAGCCCACGTTGGGTGGAGAGATTACTTAAATACCAAATTAAAAAAAAAAAAAAGATCTAATCTGGAGCCACACCTGTAATCAGGGATTCTCAAGGAGTGCCTCGAGCGAAGGGGAGAGTTGTAGGAGATGCGATTACAGAAGAGCAGGATCAGGTCATGCAGGAGCTGGAAGGTCAGAATAATGATTTTGGTTTTTACTCTGAGGTGAGATGAAATGGCCTTGAGGGGTTTGCACCAGAGAAATTTCATGAGCTGACTTTCTTTTAAAATGGTCTGCTATTGGGGCGCCTGGGTGGCGCAGTCGGTTAAGTGTCCGACTTCAGCCAGGTCACGATCTCACGGTCCGTGAGTTCGAGCCCCGCGTCGCGCTCTGGGCTGATGGCTCAGAACCTGGAGCCTGTTTCCGATTCTGTGTCTCCCTCTCTCTCTGCCCCTCCCCCGTTCATGCTCTGTCTCTCTCTGTCCCAAAAATAAACGTTGAAAAAAAAAATTTAAAAAAAAATAATAAAATAAAATGGTCTGCTACTTCCTGGGCGCCTGGGTGGCTCAGACAGTTAAACATCTGACTCTCGATTTTGGCTCAAGTCATGATCTCACGGTTCGTGGGTTTGAGCCCCGCGTCGGGCTTGGCTCTGACTGCATGGAGCCTGCTTGGGATTTTCTCTCTTGCTCTCTGTCTCTCTCAAAATAAATAAACAAAATTTAAAAATTAAAAAAAATTTAAATGGTTACTTCCCAGGCTAGGGTCTTACCAGGAGAAGGGCATTCCAGAGAGAAGACATTTTAGAAAACTGGTGAACTATTTTCATGAGTTTTGTACTTTCATGCATGTATTGGCCAGCAGGATGCTTCAAGAATAATTACAAAAGTGATGTCATAATAAGTCACCTCAGAAATTTACACAGTTGTAGAGTAATGGAGTTGTGTTAGAAGATACAGTTGTACGGTTTCAGCTAAAACAGGATGTTTATACTTTTAAGGGCTAACTAATGAGAGGGATAAAAGAGTTTGTGAAAATAATGCTTCAGACAGGGCAACCACACTCAGTGACAAAAGGACAAAATTATTATTCATCTTTTTTAACCATGAGATTTTGCTACAAATGAAAAGTTTTACATATTGTAAGAAACAAATGCTGTACCTAAATGTAAAAGAAAGTAGCAGCTGTGTAATATGATGAAGTTAATATTGATTAGGAAATCCAATTATTTCTAGAATTTATTCTGCTATATCCCAAGATAGCTGTTTGTCAGCAGGTGAACTTCCTATTTAATTGGCATGATTGAGTAATTAGATGTATTCTCAGAGCAGCAATAAAATGAAATTCTCATGGCTCAAGAACATGGTTGAGGATTTTGTCTTGTTTTGTTTCACCCGTGGGTTTATCCAACTGAGACTGAGGAGACTCCTTGCTTTATTTGGGAATAATTTTTGGTTTAAATATTTGGTAATTATGTAGTTGTATAATTGTTTTCATCATAAGAATGAGGGGAAAAATTCACAAATTTGACAAAGATTTGTGATTATTTGCCTTTCTCTCATACTTAATCCTTCAGGCCTTCATCATCTTTTCCTGCAGGAGCAGCAGCCTTCTGATCACATAGACCTTCACTCTCATGCCAGTTGCTGCATGAATGCAATATGGCGGTGTTGCCTCCAGACCTTACTTCTACATTCAAGGCAGGAAGAAGGTGGAAGGGTGAAGAGCACAGAAAAGACAAAAAGTCTAAGGATGACTTTGCCTTTATCTTTTTCCACAAAGGGAAGCTCTTCTCAGGTAGTTTTGATTAGTTGTAAGAGAAGCTGAGAAATGGGAAATTTTGGCTTTTTAGCCTCTAGATAGAAGTGGTCAAAGGATAAGAATATAATTGGCTTTTGGTTAGCCAAATCATAATGTTTTCCATATTCCCTCCCTCTCTTCCATAAAAATCTGCTGAAATTCATCGTTGTTCACTGTGCAAAGTCCACATCTCTTACCATCATATGGTATGATATCACCGAATGACTTCTCACCTAACTTTGGGAATTCATAGACAACTTTTCTTATTTTTGCTAATCCACCTGGGTTAGTCAGAATTCTCCAGAGAAACAGAACCAACGGACATGTGTATATACACAGAGATTTATTTATTTAATTGGCACACATGATTATGGATGCTGGCAAATCCAAAATCTGTAGGGTGTGTCTGCAGGCTGGAGACCCACACAGACGATGTTGCAGTTCAGGTCTGAAGTCTGTCTGCTGGCAGAATTCCCTCTTGCTCAGGGGAGGTCAGTCTTTTGTTCTCAGGCCTACAACTGATTGGATGAAGCCCACCTATATCATGGAGGGCAATTTGCTTTACTCAAGGTCCACTGATTTAAATGTCAATCTCATCTAAAACCACCCTTATAGAAACATCCAGAATAATGTTTGATCACCTATCTGGGAACCATGGCCCAGCCAAGTTGGCACATAAAATTAAGCAATTATACCACCTAAATTAAGCATGAACATCAGGAAATGACGTATGCTTTAAAAACTCATTAAAAAAAACCTCTCATGATCAGAGAGAAAAAAAAAACTCATTTAGAAATCAAAATGAGGGGCACCTGGGTGGCTCAGTTGATTGAACATCTGACTCTTGATTTCAGCTCAGGTCATGATCCCTGGACCATGGGATCAAGCCCTGCTTCAGGCTCTGCACTGAGTCTGGAGCCTGCTTAAGTTTCTCCCTCTCCCCCTCTGCCCCTCTCCCCCACTCACTTGCTCTCTAAGGTAAAAGAAGTAGAAGCAGAAGCAGAAGCAGCAGCAGAAGCAGCAGCAGGAGGAGGAGGTGGAGAAGGAGGAGAAGGAGAAGAAAAAGGAGGAGGAAGACATGGAGGATAAGGAGAAAAGAGAAGAAGGAGAAATTGAAGAGAGTTCAGCATTACCAGACCTGTGAGTTGGAAAAAATGACCAGGAAAGATGAGGCTAGGGAGGTGAGAGAGACCATATCATGCAGGGCATTGCAGGGCCCTGATGAGGACAGTAGCCCTTATGTTAAGAGTGATGAAGGGTGGGGGCACCTGTGTGGCTCATTCGGTTAAGTGTCCGACTTCAGCTCAGGTCATGATCTTGTGGTCTGTGAGTTTGAGCCCTGCATCAGGCTCTGTGCTGACAGCTCAGAGCCTGGAGCCTGCTTCAGATTCTGTGTCTCCCTCTCCCTCTCTTTCAAAAAATAAACATTTAAAAAATTTTTTAAAAAGTGAAGAGTGATTAAAGAGTTCTTAGTCACTTAAGATGGTTGCTCATTCATTTCCCCTCTTCTTCATTCTGTCCCTTGTGTCAACCAATGTAGTTTGTGTTGAATTGACCTTGGATTGGCCTGAGTATTTAGGACGTCCAATCCTCTTGGCATAGCATGTAGCTCAGGGGTGGACAAATATGACACAGTATGACCAATGCTGGAGTTTCAGAGAAAGTACCCCCCCCCCCTTTTTTTTTTTTCTGGATTGGCTAGTGTGACCATATGATACTTAGAAACTGCTATAGTCAACTTGCTATCACAGGACATGGCAACCTGAATATAAAGCTGACTCAGAGAGGACAGAATTGCAAGATAGAGCTTGGTAACAGATTATAATCTGTGTCCTGGATCAAGCTGTAACTGAAACTAGACTACTCCTAAAATGTTCAGCTAAGACAGAAAATTCCTTTTTATTTGATTTAAACCCATACGGGATAGAATTTCTGTAACTTGTAACATGCATATGCTTACCTAATATATGTGACATGATCACATTTGCATTTTAGAGAGCTCATTTGGTCTACAAGGATAATGGATTGCCAAGGGCAAGTCAGGGAGAACTGTTAGGAAACTGACTGGTAATCTACTTGAGATAACATTGGCCTGTACTAGAGGGGTGGCAGTTGGGGGCAGAGAGGTGATGGATTTAAGAGATATTTAGGATAATACATAGAGGAAGTGGGATGTGAAGAGAAAAGTTAAGAATGATTTCTTTTTTTGCTGACTTGAGCAACTGGATTGGTGAGGAGACCAGATTGGGTATAGGGTTTGCCTGTGAAAAATCCATACAAGATGACAAATGGGGTGTTGGGTATATGGGTCTGAAATTCAACAGAAAGGACTAGGTTGAAGATACCAATTTGGGCATCACCAGCACATAAAGAGCAAATGAAGTTAGTGAGAAAGTCAAATATCAATATTTAAGGAACAGGTAAAGAAGACTGAGAAGGAGCAGCTAGGGAGGTGGGAGGCTATTCATGGATGTGCAATGTTGTAGGAGCAAGAAAGGATAGGAGTTAAGAAGGCCAGAGTGGTCTGCAGTGGTAAATACTAAGAGCTAAAGCCAGATGGGACTAAGATGTTTCCTTCAAATCTAGAACATGAATGGAGATCTTTAGAGAACTCACCAGAGTATTGGGTATGGAATCCAGACTGCAGAGGGCTGAAGGTAGGTGGTGTGGGTGTGTCACAGTGGAGTCATCAAATGAAAAAACTTTCAGAAGTTATTCCACTTTGCAGTAAAATTTTATAAAACTCGTGAGCTAAGTTATCGGTCTTCTTCTTGTTGCTAATACTGACATACTTGGTGCTCCTCTCCACTCTCAAGTCTAAATGCCATCAATATGCCACAGCCTCTCAGATGTGTGTATGTCCAGCCTCTTCACTAAACTCCAAGCAGACTCTCCAGCTGCTTACCCAACATCTCCATCTGAAAGTGGAATAAGCATCTCAAAGTCAATGTGTTCACAACTGACCTCCTGACCTTCCCCCAAATCTGTTCCTCTGGAACCTTCTTGACCTCAATCCTTCCAGTTGCTCAGGGAAGAAAGAGGACTCTTTTTTTTTTTTTTTTTTTTTTAACATTCCAAGTAAATATGTAAGCAATTCTTACTTAGAAGTTAAACAAATAGGAGTTACTTCCCCAAATCACAGCTGGATTGAAAGAGTATCTGGAAAATGTGGCCATGTCTTTTTATAGAATTCTACCACATTATAAGTCTACTGGAAATCCAAAGGGATCTGCCTTTGTGGAATTTGAAACAAAAGAACAAGCAGCAAAATACTGAGGGAGATCCAGAACTTATAAAGAAAAGCAAGGAAAATTTGAAGTGTTTTATATAGTAACCAACTATTTTTTTTTTTTTTTTTTTACTGATTTTATTTCAGTTTCTGAACAACCTACCAGAGGAAGCACCAAGAAAACCTGGTTTATTTCCTGAGACGATAAAAAAATAAGCTCATTCGTGCCCTTATAGTGGTTGGCACATTATTTAACATTAAAATGCACGTAGATGTCGTTGAAGTGAAATAAAAACTAATCATAGCATTGTTACAGAAGAACAGAAAAAGAAGTTACAGAAAAAAGAAAAAGCAGAAAGGCAGAATGAAGAAGGAAGACAATATCCAGATCAAAAAGAGCCAATGGGCACAAGCAAGGGGAGCATCTGTAAAATGAGAAGATCCAGGACCACATCTGAGGGCTCTGAAGTACAGATTACTAAACCCTAAAAGCCACTCTCAAAGGAAAAGAAAAAAAATGGGAAAAAGCTGAAATATCCAGTTTACCTTCAGTCAGAAAAGGGAAGAGGAAGGGAAGTAGCTCTGAAGATGCAGAACACCTAAATCCCAGATGGAAAGTAAAGTAAAAGTGGCTCAGAAAGACAACATTGAAAAAGATGCTTCAGAAGTTTCCAAAGAAAACATAGGTATTTACATAGGTTAGGATTAGACAAATAAGGTTTTCTAATTTCACTTATGTCTCACAGTGCTGCAGTACACATTATTTTATCATGTTAAAAATTAAATATAGATAGAACCCTGATTCTCTGGATTAAACCATTATCCTTACATTATGTTACTTCTCTGACCTCACACTTGCTACTTTGTCCCTTGCTTATTACATCCAGCCATACCAGACTCTTGGTACTCATCAAACATGCTGAGTACACCTTGCTGTCAAAGTGCCTTTGTACTGGCTATTCCTTCTGGCTAGAGTATTCTTTCCCAAGATCTCCACAAGGTTCCCTCCCTCCCCTCCTCTAAGTCTGTCTCCATGTCCCCTCCATGAGACCTACCTGACTAAGTGTTTAACACCTCAATTTGCTTCATAACACTCTCATTCTCCTCTATCTTGCTCTGCTTCTCTTTTCTTCAAACAATTTCCATGTATAAGTTTAACATTCGGTAAGATCGCAGGATACAAAATCAATGTACAGAAATCCACTGCATTTCTATACTAATAATAAAACAACAGAAAGAGAAATTAAGAAAGCAACCCCATTTGCAATTGCACCAAAAAGGATAAAAAAATCTAGCAATAAACTTAAACAAGGAGGAAAAAGACCTCTACTCTGAAAACTATAAAACACTGATGAAAAAAACTGAAGATGACACAAACAAACGGAAAGGTATAGCATGCTCATGGATTGGAAGAACAAATATCATTAAAATGTCCATACTACCTAAGGCAATCTACAGATTTAATGCAATCCCTATCAAAATACCAACAGCATTTTTCACAGTACTGGAACAAATAATCCTAAAATTTGTATGGAACCACAAGAGACCCCCAAAAGCCAAAACAATCTTGAAATAGGAAAACAAAGCTGGAGGTATTGCAATTTCAGATTTCAAGTTATACTACAGAACTATAGTAATCAAAACAGTATGGTACTGGCACAAAAATAGACACACGCATCAATGGAACAGGATAGAAAGCCAAGAAACAAACCTATGATTATATGGCCAATTAATCTTCAACAAAAAAGGCAAGACTATGCCATGGGAAAAAGACAGTTTCTTCAACAAATGGTGCTGGGAAAACTGGACAGCTATATGCAAAAGAGTGAAACTGGACCACTTTCTTATACCATACACAAAAATAAACTCGCGATGGATTAAATAACCTAAATGTGAGACTTGAAACCATAAAAAATCCTAGAAGAGAGCACAGAGAGTAATTTCTCTGACAGCGACCATAGCAACATTTTTCTAGATAGGTCTCCTGAGACAAGGGAGATAAAAGCAAAAATAAACTACGGAGATTACATCAAAATAGGATCAACCAAACTAAAAGAACCTCCTGAATGGGAGATGTTTGCAAATGACATATCTAGTAAGAGTTAGAATCTAAAATATATCAAGAACTTATAAAACTGAACACCCAGGGGTGCCTGGGTCACTCGGTTGGTTGAGCGTCCAACTCTTGGTTTCGGCTCAGGTCATGATCACAGGGTTGTGTGATCAAGCCTGGCATTGGGCTCCATGCTGTGTGTGGAGCCTGCTTAAGATTCTCTCTCTCTTCCTCTGCCTCTGCCCTTCCCCTGCTCATGCACTCTAAAATAAAACTCAATATCCAAAAATCAGATAATCCAGTTAAAAAATGGGCAGAAAACATAAAGCCATTTTTCTAAAGAAGACATACAGATAGCCAACAGACATGAAAAGATGCTCAACATCACTCATTATCAGAGAAATGCAAATCAAAACCACATTTGAGATATCACCTCACATCTGTTAGAATGGCTAAAGTAAAACACAAGAAACAAGTGTTGGTGAGGATGTGGAACAAAAGGAAACTATGCATTGTTGGTGGGAATGCAAACTGGTGCAGCCACTGTGGAAAACAGTATGGAGATTCCTCAAAAAAATTAAAAACAGAACTAACCCACAATCCAGAAATCATACTACTGGGTGTTTACCCAAAGAATACAAAAACACTAATTCAAACAGATATATAATTATTGCAGCATTATTTACAATAGCCAAATTATGAAAGCAGCCCAAGTATCCATCAATTGATGAGTGGATAAAGATGTGGTATATACATACAATGGAATGTTATTCAGCCATAAAAAAGAATGAAATCTTGCCATTTGCAACATGGATGGAGCTAGAGAATATAATGCTAAGTGAAATAAGTCAAAAACAAATACCATATGATTTCATCATATATGAAATTTAAGAAACAGAACAAATGAACAAATGGAAAGAAAAAGGGAGACAAACCAATTAAGAGACTCTTAACTATAGAGAACAAACTGATGGTTACCAGAGGGGAGGTCAGTGGGGGGATGGGTGAAATAGGGAATAAAGAGTACACTTATCATCATGAGCACTGAGTAATGTATAAAATTGTTGAATCACTATTTTGTATACCTGAAACTAATATAGCTTGTATGTTAACTATACTGAAATTAAAACAAAAAACTTAACATAAAAAAGTTTAACATTCAATATATTTCATTATGTTTATGAATTATTCTCACACCCCTGGCCAGAAGGAAAGCCCTGGAAGGCAGGGATTTTTGTTTATGTGTTCAGTGTAAGTGCCTATAATAGTGTCTAGTACATAGCATGAGTTCAATGAACTCCTATATTTGATCTGGTGGGTTTTTTTCAATGAGTATTTGTTAAAGGAACAAAAAAGGAAGGAAGGGAAGAGGGAGGAAGGAAAGATGGAAGGAAGAAATTTTGCCCTGAAGAGGAAGAGGTAATAGGGTAGTAGATAGCATCAGGGAGTTTTCTTTTTTAAAAAAAAAAAAAAAAAAAAAATTAATGTTTGTTTATTTTTGAGACAGAGACAGAGCATGAACGGGGGAGGAGCAGAGAGAGAGGGAGACACAGAATCTGAAGCAGGCTCCAGGTTCTGAGCTGTCAGCACAGAGCCTGATGCGGGGCTCGAACCCACACACCGTGATTTCATGACCTGAGCCAAAGTCGACGCCCAACTGACTGAGCCACCCAGGCGCCCCAAGGAGTTTTCTAATAGGAGAGAAATTTGGACATGTCTCACTGCTGAGGAAGGGAGCCAGTAGAGGCTGAAGATACAAGAGAATGGACAGAACCAAGTGAGAATGTGAGAAGAAATGGGATGCAGAGCACAGATGGTAGGATCAGCACTGGACAAGCCCAGGTCTGCAAAGAGCAGATTTAAACCCTGGTGAAACTGTATCAAGCCTACAAGAATGGACAGGCTAAAAATTACACATTGGATTCATATTGCTATGCAGTAGTTGGCTCCTGAGGCCCTGGGTTTCCTTCTGCATGACTGGACCTGGTTTTGCCTTCCTACCAACCCTCCCCAATCTGCCTCACCTCTCCTGGATGAAATGAATTGAGGATGAATGCTGATGCAGATAGGTCATGGACCTTTTGGTAGGATCCCAGTTGGGAGTGCTCGTCTGTTAGTTTCTGCTTTTACATGTTGTTTTGTTTTGTTTTTCACAGAAGTGGGAGATGAGGTTATTAGCTGTGATTTCAGTGTGCTGGTAGTGTTCGGCTTTGAGGTGTGAAGAGAAAGGAGGTTGGATATTTTTATTGTGGAGAATGGGAGAGTATTAGGAATTGCTACTGTGGTAAAAGGTGGAAAAAGCTCATTAAGGTATCATGGAAGGATAAAATCTAGTTAAGGTCAATGATGTGCATTCATGGTTGTTGGTGTGTGCATAATTGTTCATTTTGCTACAGCAGTGCTCAGCAACCCAGGTGTAAGCATGGAACTTCAATCCCAAGGTGGAGTTTTAGGGTGGTTTTGTTTTTGTTTTTTGGCTGGATAGGTGAGACAGAACAATGGGCAAGTTACTTAAGGCAGCAAAAGTATCTTGGCTGAAGTGACAGATGATGAAATCTAAGCTGGGTGAGGAAGATATAAGGGGACCAACCAATAGGAATAAAAGGCTCTGTGGACTACAGCAATGATTATCAAAATCCAGTGGGTATAAAAATCAGCTTGGAAAGGCCAGATCCTGAAATTATTTTCAGCAGGTCTAGAGAGAAGATCAGAAATCTATTCTCATAGATTGATTGTGATTCTGCTATAAGAGTGCCATAAACCCTTTTTTTCTTTTTGAGAAATAGTGGATTTAAAATTATAGTGAGTTTTAAAAAGTGGTATTTTAAGAGCAAATGAGACACACAGAGAGAATACTATTAGGATAGGTGGTTACAGTGTGAGATGACTTATTATCTCAAAGGTGGCACAGCTTTAAATGATGAAAGGTTCAGGGTGTGCCCAAGAGGGTAAGTGGCTGGAGTGTGGAGTGAAGGTGAACATCACTAAAGGTGAGTAGGTCAAAGTGCTGAAGGCCTAGGCAATCCCTGTGAACCTTGAAGCCACTCCAGATGATGGCAGTATTTGTGACAGAGAAGCAAAATTGTGAGCAAAGTTCAAAGCCACTGGTAAATGAAAGGGAGAGAACTACGTGTGGGTAGATAAAGCAAGGACATGGAGTTGAGGGGGTATAACTGGCTAAGAGTTTTTATACAAGGTGGAGTCATGAAACCGGCTAACATTAGTTGAGTGTTTATTGAGGCTTTACATATATCAATCTATTTTATCCTCACAAACTTCATCTAAAATAAGTGCTGTTGTTTTGGGTTTTTTTTGGCACAGGCTCCATGCCCAACGTGGGGCTCAAACTCATGACCCCAAGATCAAGAGTTGCATGCTCTACCAACCGAGCCAGCCAGGCATCCTCAAGTAGGTGCTATATTTTATTCCCCTTTTATGATGAGGAAACTGAAGCAATGAGAGGTTAAACACCAACCAGCTTCTCACAATTCTTAAGCCAAATGCTATACTCCTTCTCATAAAATGGTTATGGAAGGTGTTTTCATACATTTCAACTGAAAAACAAAACAAACAAAACAACCCAGTAGGGTTAACATTTGGAAAATTTTCTTCAAATTTCATTTGTACTGAAATATTTGTTTTTCAATATCCAGCAGATGGCAGCACTAAATAATAATTCCATATTCGGTCATCTAGTAGAAACAGTCTGCATGTATCAAGACTTCTGTCTATTCCATCCCTTAATGATTTCTTCAGCAGCATCCAGTGTACTGTCTTTCTGTAAATTAATGAAATAATCATCATTACATATCAAATAAATTCAAGATGAATTAAATATTTAAATATAAAAAATATGCCAAAGTTAATGGATCAGAAGAGTCATGTAGTGATTTGGAAACCAAGTGCTCCTCAATCCCGGACAACTTGAGCCAGGCCTAGTTGGGCTCCAGGCTGTCCTTGGCCTCTGCGGTGCCAAACCCCAGAGCATTCATTCAGGGATCGTGTCTTCCCAGGAGATGAGTCATTGGAAGCCTTGCCTGTAGTAAGCCTTAACTCTGGGAGGAGCACGGACAGAAACTGGGAAATGGCATTTGTAGTATCTTCCCTTGCTTGACTGTGTGGTACACAGATTCCAAGTTCTTTAAACAGCCCACCAGCAAATCAAACAAGCCAATTATTTATAATGTTATATCCATTACTGCCTGGCTGGAAAAGTGTATGAACCTCCTAAGAATTCAATATTAGAGGAGCTGGAGAAGTGTGACACCAGTCACTACGTCATACTGCTTTGTGATAGTGGCTGCCAGTTCATTGCTACTATCCTGACACTGAAAAATGTACAGAATTAACTGCCATGGGGCCAAAAAGCATCACCAAACTGTATAAATGCAAATCAGATTGAAAACAGTTTAACCTGATCCCAGCCAAAACCATGTCTACCAGTGTGGACCCTCTCACGATTTATAACCATTTTGGCGACACAAGCAACTGGCAGTGCCAAAGACCCAGACTCATAAATGACATTGACGCCAGCAGCAAGACTCAAGGATGTACTGATGGGATTGATATTTATTATTTTTGCTTCCTTGCTTCTCACCTCACACCCTTCTGAACATGACATGACACCCCTCACGATGTCCATTTATAAGCATGGGAGATTATAGGACTGATAGTCAATCTCCAGTTGAGGTATTGGAATGTCTTTAGGAAAGGAATTCACATGGGAGAAATCCTTTTCATTTGAGAAATCCGTGTATTTATTGATATCTATTTATCCAACACTAAGATTCCCGAAAACAATTATTTTTCCTTGCTGCTCAGAAAAGTTTACTGAAAAGACTAGTTAACTAAAAGCACTAAAATTTGCAAAGTCTGTCTTCTGCTATAATGACATTTACAAACATGAAGATGTTTCTTTCTGACACATGGCGAATGGTACTACTACTAGCTGGCATTTGCCGAATTGAAAATAGGCCAGTTAAGCAAATTACAGCCACCATTCATTAAGTTTTGGATAGTACTCTAATGATTTGTTCACTTTAAGATAAAGACAGATTTGATAAAGTAGAAAAAGTATGAAACATCATAGCACTAAATGAAGATTTAAGTGAATATCTGATCTAAGTGAAGAGAATTTTTCAAACTAAAAATGCAAAGGCAGACCTACAAAAGGAAAGCAATCAAATTAATATATAGTTGCAGAAACAAATCAGAGAGTACAGAAGAGCTTCCACAGAGTAAGACTCATCTGCTCCTCCTCTCCCTACTCCTTCCTACTATACCCACCATCTTCCAAGACAACCTTTTATGGCAATTTCTCATTTTAGTTCTAGCGGTTACCTCCAAGATCTAAATTATGCATTTGGTTCTATTTCCTTATTTATCAACTTCAGGCAAAATTCATCATTCTCTGCTCTGGGGAAAAATTCATTCATCCACACTACTCTGCCCACTCCCATTAATGTTTCATAGTTATAATTACTAATAAAATTCATTTGCCTTTTGAATAGGTAATACCAGAATTTGGTATAAAATTAAATTGATAAATAGTGAAAATCAAGTCTCCTGTTTTTCTCTTCTGCTTTCACTACTTCTTTTATTTCTTCTTCCCTCTCTACAGAATGATTTAGTGCAAAAGCCATTAGGTGGGGCTGAGTGAAGCAGGTGTTCATATATGGAGGCGGCCTGGTGCAGGATGTTGCAGCCAGAGTGGAGTGAAGAGGGTTTCCAATGTGGGCGGCATGAGGTGGTGATGATGGCAGCAGCAGTGTTGACTGGAACAGGGTGTCAGAGTCCAAGCGGGGTAAACCAGCATCTGTATCACAGGGTGGCTCTGTGCAGGGTGCTGGAACCCAGACAGGATGAGGCAGGCATCTGCCAAGGTAGATGGGCATGGGGTGTCAGAGCCCATGAGGGGTGAAGAAGACCCTGCAGTAGGTGACAGTGGCAGCCTGGTACAAAGCCTCAGGTCAAAGCCTGAGTAGGGTAAAGGGTGCTTGTCAGCAATGGTGGCTGGAAAGGCAGGTGGCTCATACAGAGGGACTGAGTAAAGAAGTGATTATGTGATGAGAGCCAAGTTTTTTTCAAAGAAGGGAGTTACAAATATGGAAAATCCTCAAGCACAAGTCATTCAAAATGTGCAGGTAAATCCACAGGGAAAAAAAATCCTAGAAGTAGAATTTCTGGGTTAAGAAGTATGTGCATTTACATTTGGATGGAAATATTCAAACTGACTGTTAAGAGATTTTACAAATTATACCCCCACTCTCAATCTATACAATTGTCTCATGGAACTTTTTAGTTGTTTGCTTGTTTCCAATCTAATAAATAAAGTAAAATTTTGTCACAGTTTTAATTTTCATTTCTTGTAATATGAGTAAAGTGGGACATCCCTTCATATATTTGATAGCTGCTGAGAATTTTACCCATAACCATTGGGAAGTGCTGCTTTTCGGCTTATTTGGCCTTAAATTTAACCTGCTTTCTTTCAATTTCCATTTTCTTGGCATGTTTTGCCATCCTTTTATTTTTAGCCTTTCCAAGAGGTTGGGTTAGTTACATTAACTTTCCCTAGAGACTTCTTGGTGGTGCTCCCCTCTCTTCCAATATTGAGTGTTGATGTAAAGGAGGTGTGTCCACACTGATCCTCTTATCTGCCCCCAAGAAGGGGTGGGTCTTTTTGTTTAGATGCCAAAGGATTGTTTCTTTATCTTTTAAGTCCAATGTATCTCAGTGTTAATTGTTCTGGGACAATTTTGCCTGAGACAAGGCATTCCCTTTCAAGTATTAGATTTGTCTGTTTTTGTTTTGTTTTGTTTTGTTTTGTTTTTAAATAGAAAGCATTCTCGAAATAAAGCCATATAATGCTTTTCAGGTTTCATTTGTTTCCACCTCCCATGGGATTCAACACATTTCACTTGTCTTCCACATCCATAATTTTTCCAATATTTTAAAAATCTTTGATCCTTTCCACTCTTCCTTGTTCACTTTCCCCAATCCTTAATAATCTTACAGAAGTATTGAATGTTCTCTGTGCTGTTTCCTATGTCACTACAATTACCTTTTCTCCTTCAATTTTGTACCTGAGCTCTGACAAACTGCCATTTCATCTTCTTATATTATCTATTTAAAGGTTTTGGATTTGAGCTACTGATTTTTATTTGCTCTACAGCAACATTCTTCTGGTTGAATATTCTCTTTCCGATGCTTGTGTTTCCTTGTACCTTTCCCTTCTTCCTTATAGTATCTTCTTATAGATTCATAGTGGATTCCTTTTCATTACTCATTTTTGATTGAATTACCTTTGTGAGCTCCCACTGCTAGCACACCTACGGTTCCTATTGTTCTGGGTAATGAATACGCTACCTACTGACTCTGTGATTTGAAGATGTATCTGCAGTTCAGTGTAAATGAGGAGCCAGAGCCACACTAGAAGACAGGAGAAATTCTCCCTGGCTCACAGTGAAGTTTAATATGACTGATGTGGACTTCAGTGGAGAGGGAGGAGGATACTTTTTTTTCCTCCCAGCTAATTTAAGTCGCTACCTGGAATTTAATATATCTTCCTCTACATTTCCCCAATAAGGCTTTTAGCAAAAATGACAGCAGTGAATGAGAAAATCTATAACCTAACTAGAATCTCCTTTCCGCCCTGCCCCACATAGGTTCTAGATGATACAGCTGTGTGTTTCCGTCCTGCCTTTCATGAGTCTGGAGAAGCTCCCTCTGCCAGTGCACTTATTGTCCTATTCTTATGAGTAGGTTGCTTGCTGGCTGTCTATAATTTGAAGATGTAGACACAAGAGACTTTCAAGGTGTCTTCCCTCTACCAAATCACTGGATTTGGCAACTCTTCTTCACTTACTGGGGAATTTGTGAATCTGTTTTCCATTTTCCTAGTTGTTTTGAATAACTTCCAAGCAGAGAATGGGGAAGGGCTGTGTTTACGATTTTAAAACAGGAAGTCTTCTGTTACTTTTTTCTTTTATTAGTTCTATTTATAACTTCAAATAATATGCCTCTATTTCTAGATCCACTGTAAGATGAGAATATTAATGGCCTTACCCTTCTTCTACATTTCAGTCAATTAAATGTTGACATTAGGTTGTTAACATTTTTATTCTCTTCTGAGTAAGTCTTCCATAGTTTGTCTAGAGATTGTCTCTAAAATTGAAAACAATGATTACATCATTCTGACTAGATTTATAGATGAATGTGTTTGTAAAAAGAGTTTCTTGAATGTATTAAGCCTGTCTTCAGTGGCAATAGCACCTGAAAAATAGCAATAATGCATATATTCAGGTATTTTTTTAGTACAGGTCTGATGGTAAGGAATTCAATCGGCTTTTATTGGTTAGGAATGTATACTTGATCTTTAGTTTTAAAGGCTATTTTCCTGGATAAAAGAGTTCTGGGCTAATACATTTTTTATTTCAGCAGTTTCAGGATTTCATTTCATTGTATTCTGGTCTCCATTGTTTCTGATGAGAAGTTGCTAAATTCATATGCATGTGAGGTATAGTTTTTCTTTAGCTTTTTTCAAGATCTTACCTTACCCTTGGTTTTTAGCAGTTTAAGTGTCTAGGTGTGGTTTTCTTTATATCCTCCTTGTGATTCACTGAGCTTTTAGATCTCTAAGTTGCTTTTCACCAAATACAAGGAAATTACTTCTAAAAATATTCTTTCTGCCACATTCTTTTTGGTACTCCAATTACATGTATATTATCACTTGATACTGTCTCATAGACCTAAGGCTCCACTGATTTCTCAAAAATAATTGCTCCTTCTGTTTTTCAGATTGGATGGTTTCTGTGAATCTGT
The DNA here is from genome assembly GCF_018350155.1 of Leopardus geoffroyi. Classification (NCBI taxonomy): domain Eukaryota; kingdom Metazoa; phylum Chordata; class Mammalia; order Carnivora; family Felidae; genus Leopardus; species Leopardus geoffroyi. Next base: position 75,293,313 of record NC_059328.1, read on the forward strand.
AATTCAAGTGTGTTATTTTTTCCTGACATCCTCAATCCTCTCTGTGTTAACCCCATATATTTTTCATATCACAAATTACAATTTAAAGTTGTTAAATTTCCATTTGATTTTTTATAGTCTTAATTTGTTCACTCATTATGACCATATTTTCTTTATTTTTAATTAACTTATTAATTAGCTAACTAATTAATTAACTATTTTTGAGAGAGAGCACACGCATTCACAGGGGAGGAGATCATGCCCTGAGCTGAAATCAAGAGTCAGATACTTAACCGACTGACATCCAGGTGCCCTCTTTTAATTTCTTGGGCATACTTATAACATCTGCTTTAAAATCCTTGTCTGCTAATTCCTATATCTGGGTCACCTTGCAATCTGTTTCTACTGACTGCTTTTTTTTTTTTAATTTTTTTTTTTTTTTTTCCAACGTTTATTTATTTTTGGGACAGAGAGAGACAGAGCATGAACGGGGGAGGGGCAGAGAGAGAGGGAGACACAGAATCGGAAACAGGCTCCAGGCTCTGAGCCATCAGCCCAGAGCCTGACGCGGGGCTCAAACTCACGGACCGCGAGATCGTGACCTGGCTGAAGTCAGACGCTTAACTGACTGCGCCACCCAGGCGCCCCTTTAATTTTTTTATTAAGAGTCACATTTCCTTATGGCTTCACATGTCTAGTAATTTTTTATTGCATGCGGGACATTGCACTGTCACACAGTAAGGAGTCTGATCATGTAAGACAGTAAACTCAATGCTCAAGTGTTGAATTTTGTCCTTGTAGGCAGTTAATTTCATGGCAGCAAGCCAAAATTAAAAAACGACATATGAACACATCATTCCTAGCAATAGAAAAAAAAAGGTGCTTTATAAATCAGAAGGAAGAACATCATAAATGTGTTTTTTAATAAAACAGGGAACTTACTTTAATGAAGCAAAATCGCACAAACTTCTCAAACTGTAATTTGGTCTCTGTGTTACAGAATGCAGAAACTGGAATGGCTGACAGTTTCTGAAAAGTAAACAGAAAAATAAAATAGGAAAACTACTTCTACATCAAATACGAATTTTAGGCTGATAAACATTAACATTAAAAACAAATAGATACTTCTAAATATTCACAACAACTTCCAAAAAGAAAAATGTCTTAAAAATCCTCTACATAACCGTAAGTGGAATATGATATAACAAAACTATAGTTAACATTGTTCAAAACATGTCAGCAAGTTTCCTTCATAAATTAACCATAAAATACATCACAATATCTCAAAGGCAAATAAACATTACCTTATTTTTAGTCATCCATTTCACAAATTTATAGTCATAAGGTTCATTGCTGTCCTTCATATCAGAGAGGTCTGCATCTAAAACAACAATGAAGATTAGACGGCCTATGTATTATATCTGAGGCCAACATGTATTTCATCTAAATCTATCAAGATTCAAAATGTTCTCAGAAGATTTTCAGAGAACTTACTGGACTCTCATACTGCATGGTGGGGTGGGAAGTGGGGAATTCACAGATAAGTTTTAGTGATACTCTAAGGCAGAACTTTATGGATATATATGGATAATCATGCTTGTGCATATTGATCTTAGAACTGGGGAGGAATAGGAAAAGGGGAGAAAAGAGGAGTGCTATCTTTCCATACAGAAATAATGTAAACTTCTATGATCATTATTAAAGAAATAACATCTAAACTTACAGAGTATTCATCAGTAATAATTATATCTCCAAATAGTCATGCATTATTAGATTGTAAGCTCCACAAGGATAAAGTGTCTGTATTGCAACCTATCATTATTTCCAACTCCTAGCTCAGTGTCTAGCATATAAGTAATGAAAAGTGTATCTGTTGAGTGCATACTTTAATGCTATTCATCATTTATAAAGGGAGAATATCTGTGTAGATCTTCCAAGATAGCCTGTTTACTTCTTTCTTCTATATTATGCTTTTTAAACATTAAAAACATTTTTTTTGGAAAAACTTCAAATATGTGTTCCATTCTTACCTCTTGCTCCAATCTTGCTTTAAGGTCTGGGCAAGATATTTTCTGGTATTCAGTATCAGCAATATTGTCTGTTTTATTAACCTGTACTCTTAGATCTTTTTGAATGCCCCAAAGCAACTAACATTGACAGTTACTGTAATCAATAATATTTTATAATTTATTGCTCAAAGCAAATTGAGGCAGTTACTTGTATTTTATTCATTAAATACTAGGTCTCTTCAAATTAACAGTGTAAAAACCTTGACATTGAAAAAAGCTTCATCTTTATTTTTTTAAGTCTTAATATGTTTTTACTTAATGATTTTATTTCCATTTTCTTCTGTGCTTTAAGAATTTAAAATTTCCATATAATGCTAACAATATATTACCACTTATTGAGCACTTACTATTTGTTAAGCATGAAAAAAGAGTCATTTATTTGAGAGGTAGCTATCTTCACTTTACAGATGAGGAAGTTAAACTACTATTTCAAGTTATATGTACATATATGTGTGTGTGTGTGTGTTTACTTCAGGTTTGGCTCTAACAAAATAACAACTTAAAGTTAGACTTTAATTATAAGTTTTGTCAAAATTCCATGTGACAAGTATTCAAAGGTAACCCAGAGAAAGAAGTGATTACCCACAGCAGAAGAAAGAAGAAAGCAGGATATTAACTAACTGTAACCGACACCGGTTGTAGTATTCATTTATTCTTGTGAAGCTTAGAAAAGTTGAATTTATTGCCATGGTGCTCAAAAGGAAAGAAGGGAACAAATACAATTCTAAAGATTTTATAGTTAGAAGAATGTTGGAATCTACTGCTTTTGAAAACTCAAGTCAGAGATCCTCAAGATAACTAAACAAAATATTTCTTTAGATAGCAGTTTGAACCATAGTATAACATTAACGTATTTAAGTAATCTACTAAAATCAAAATTGGTTATTGGTATTGCAACCCACTTCTCCACAGTTGTGGACCTTATTATCTCACTAGAACAACTTCAATCATCTCCCTATTTGTCATCTTGTCTTCTTATCAAATGGTCCCCTTTTTAGTTCTAGGGTGAAGCTCACTGACCTGGAAAGTTGCTTAATACAGCAGAAAAAAGATAAATTCATTGGTTAGGAAATGGATCTCTGGGTTAAGAACCCAGCTCTGCTACTAAGTAGTTAATTAGATTCAGTAAATTTCTTAATTCCCTCTCTCTCTCTCTTCTCTCTCATCTTTCTCATCTATTAATGGAGATATAATAGTACCAATCTCATTGGACTTTTGTGAGATTGGAATATTTGTAAAGCTCTTAACATAATACCTACTACATCATAAATACTCAAATCATATTAACCAGTTAGCCATTGTTATGAGTTGTAAAGGGTGTTAATTACTATGTTCATGAATCTTATGGTCTATTTTTATTTTCAAGCTACCATCAAATGAAAATGTTGGATTTTGCCTTTGTCTTTAGCAAATGGTGGGACCAAAATCTAATACCTGGAAGAATGTCCACATTTAAATTAATCTGAGTAGATAAAAGGGTACAAGAGAATGAACTTGTCCTCATACGTAGGAAGGTCTTATAGACATTAATATTTTTCCCCCACAGGTGAAAAAGGACTATAAGGAAGTGACATCTTTTTCTCCCCACATCATCATAAATGGTTTTCTAACCAAAATCCTTTCTGTTCCATTACAACCACACTAGTTCAAGATCTGAGACCTAAACTGGTATTGCAAGCAAGGTGGATTGACTGAAGATAATATGGGAAACTATTTAAGAGCTTAGGGCAATGTTCCACACAAAGGTTGCATTAATGTCTTTTTGATATTTCATGTTACAATGCAATAAATTCCTTTCAGAATTTACCATCTCGAACAATTTGGTTCCAGGGGAGAATTATTCTTATCTAAAAATTTAAGTGTCCTTTTATCCAAGAAACTGGCAACTAATTTCATTTTCTATTTGCTCATGCAGCCACAAAGTTCAGTCCCAAGTTAATGTTAATTACAACACTATATTGAACCTAGGCAACTAAAACATTTGCTTCCTCCTCGTCTTGACACTGATTCTCCGTTACATAAATTTCTACTTATATATTATACATGGAAAACTTTTTAATATGAGTTAGCTTAAATGCTCTTTAGAAGTAGATCAAGTACTTAATCAATTACTTTAAAAATAATTCATGTTGAAAATCTTACGGAGTTCCAACTCAATAGCAAAACTGTACGTGATGAAAACTGTGCCGTTTCTTTTTATCATTTCACAAAATGAGCTGTACATTTGGACAAAACACAGGAAAAGTGATTTCCAAACCTCAGAGTATAAGACATCTTAAGGGGTTTTAAATAAGAACAGAGCTTGGGAGCCAAACATACCCAGCTCTCAGGCAAAAGGACAGCAAAAACCTCTGGGCACCATGGTCTCTCCTTCTCTCACAACAAATGAAGAAATAATAATCACTGTTTCATTAACATCATAATTTTTTTTAAGAAAATAAGTTATATATGAAATGTTACCATGCTTCTAATTTTAGATTTGTATGGCATGTCAGAACTACATACAACAGCTTCAGGTAATATAAAAACCATTGCTTTTTGGAGACAAAACTACGTGGAATGTAGCCATGTGACTTCAGCAAGTTACTTAAAGCTTTCTAAGTGTTCACATCTTTAAAAATGGAGCTAACAACACTTTCTTCAAAAGGGTGTGTGGAAGTGCTAGGCATGTCATAGCCTCTCAATAAATATTATTTTTCTTCTTTACTTCATTTCAGTAAATTCTAAAATAGCATTTTAATATTCCCCGATAGCATCAACCTTTTAGAAACCACCTTTTTCTTCAGTAAAAAGGAAACGAAAATTTTACTCAAAGGAACACAGGGTATGTATATTATTTCACGTACCTGTATTTCAAACTACACACTAGAACAAGATGATAGCAAATTCGATGTTTAATGGAATACCTGTAACCATGTTAATAACAGTTGCATTTAAGGTCAGGGACCTAAAGTCAAAATGATTATATAAAACAAAACAAAACAAAAACAGACATAACGAAAAGCCATTTTTCCATAGACAAAATGCTGATATGGCTTTGACAGCAATCTTTACTCCCTAATTCTGATGTAATTTCACACATAAGTTTCCATATATTTGAAATAATAAAAACCCTTACAAACCTAGCAAAGACACATCAGCAATGATGAAGTATCCCCCATCAGGAACTATGGGTTTTAGGCCAAGACTTTCAAGTAAATGTATCATCCGATCTCTTTTTACTTCTAACTCTTTTGGCAAAGAATTAAAGTAACACTCTGGATCATCCATGCGCTTGATGTCAATCCAAAAAGCTTGAGCCAAGGCTTCCTGCATGTTAAAATTGAAACATGTGGAAAGGAAATACAGTAATGTTATTTATTGCTGAGTTTACTGGTGTAATAGAGACTGCCCTAAGTGACATTATTGGGGGGGGGGGGGGGAGTCATTCAGGGAATTACAGTTAAATTCCTGTGAACCTATGTTAGACTGCATTAATGGAGGAATCGGTTACATGCAAATGATCAAATCTAATGTGAAGAACTGAGAATTAGGCATGACGATCCAAATTAAAAGAGAGGTACTGTATAAAGATGGCTTACTTGGAAATGAAAAGACATTAAGTTATTTTCCATTGAGGTCAGCTATAGAATGACTTGCTAGATCTAAGTGTGAAAGATGATGGACTAGACAGCCTTTTCCCATTACCTTGGAGGATGCAGTGGAAATGAAAGCTGACCCACTATGTCACTCCCCATAGGTATGCAATCATTCTCATCTAAATTGTAATCCCTGTTCTAATCATCCATATCCCAGAAGTGTCTAAGTGTCACAGGGATTAGAAAAGAATTTCTGGGGCATGTGGAGTCACTTCTGTACCATTCCTCAGCAAACTCAGAAGTGACAGGAGAGAAATTGGTCCAAGAGGAAAAAAACAATGTTGTTAAAGGCGACCAGGTAGGTGTCTGAGAAGGCAACAAGTCAGGAAAAGGTAAACAAATCTGAATCTGGACACACATAAAGAACAAGGATCTGTACAAGCAGGAGGACAGAAGCTTGGTAGGTGAGTGTGAACTGAAACCCCTTAGAAATACCAGTACTCAGGGGTGCTTGGGTGGCTCAGTTGGTTAAGAGTCCAACTTGATTTCGTCTCAGGCCATGATCTCCCAGTTTGCAAGACTGAGCCCCCTACTGGGGGCTTTCCATGGAGCCTGCTTTGGATTTTCTCTTTCCCCTCTCTTCCCTCCCCTACTTGCTCACATGTTCTCTCTCTCTCAAAATAAACAAATAAACTTTAAAAAAGTAAAAAGAAAAGAAATATCAGTTCTCAGAGCAAACAAGGACATCTAAGCAAATAATCAAGACTCTGGGAATAATTAAGAGATAGAGGGGCAGAGCAAAGTAGCTAAATTAAAAAAAAATTAATCAGAACCGAGAGGTATCAAGAATTAAAGGATGGGGTGCCTGGGTGGCTCAGTCAGTTAAGCGTCCACCTCTTGAGTTCAGCTGAGGTTATGATCTCCTGGTTCATGGGATGGAGCCCCAAACTGAGCTCTGCACTGCCAGTGAGAAGCCTGCTTGGGATTCTCTCTCCCCCTGTCTCTGCCACTCTTCCGCTCATGCACGCATGCACTCTCTCTCTCAAAATAAATAAACATTAAAAAATTTTTTTTCAAAGAATTAAAGGATAAATTCATTCACTCAGTAATCATATACTGAATACCAATGTTAAATATTGGCATTGTGATAAAACACTGGGGATATAATGATAAACAAGATAAACATGGTCCTTGCCTTTATGGAGATTCTAGTTAGTATCTATTGGAGGGGGCATGTAGAAGGGATGAGGAAATCAATACATGAAAAAGGCAGGCTATAATTTGTTCTGTTGGAAGAACGGAATCTGGTGTGACTGTAGAGTACCAAGAGAGACAGCATGGCAAGAGATGACATGGAGAGACAGAGAAGACTGCATGCCAAAAGAATCTACCAGGAAAAATGAATTGATAATTCACAGTACTAAAAAAATCTTGGATAAATGAGGATCAGCTGCTTCAGCCTAGGAATCTGTGGTCCCCCTGGAAGCACGGGCCAGTTTCCAAACATGGCTATCTGACTACACGGAAAAAAACCAGGCACTTAGCTGACAGGGAGCATCAGATGGTTCAGAAAAAGAAGTTCCAGATCCTTAGCTGAATCTTGCTTTTTCCTCAGCAACTTATTCACTCCCTATAGTAGGAGATATTGCCCTAGAAAATTCAAAGCTCAAGAGACATAAACATCGATCCTAACTGTAGTATTATACTGGACTCTTTCTGTCTCTTACCCCACCATGTGACCCAATGGCAAATACAGTCAGCTCTACCTTCAAAATATATTCAGAACCCAGTCACCTTCCACCACTTCACCATCCCTATATTGGTTCAGTCAACTACTGTCTCTCTCTTGGTTCACTTCAACAGTCCTCTGATTCAATAAAGCAGCCAGAGTCCCTTTGATGACACAAGTTAGATGATGTGATCCTTGTGCTCAAACTCTCCAGTGGCTTCCTATCTCACTCAGCCTTGACAGTGATAAACATGGCCTTACTTGACCTGGCTCCTTTTGTTCCTCCTACTCTTGTCCTTTGATCATCTCATCCCAATCTCATGTTTTTTCACTGATATAAATATGACAGCCAGAATACCTACCTCAGGGCCTTTGCACTTGTTCTCACAGTCTGGAAGGTTCTTCTCTAGGTAACTATTTGGCTACTTAACCTTCAGTTTGTAGCTCAAATGACCCCTTCTCAGTGAGACTTTCAAAGATTACTCCGTTTAACACTGTATATTTTCCCCTTAGCACTTTACATCCTTCCTCTTCCTTGCTTTAATTTTCTCTGATGTATCTATCAACATCTGACATATTATTAAAATATTTACTTCTTGAGGCACCTGGGTAGCTCAGTTGGTTAAGTGTCCGACTTTGGCTCAGGCCATGATCTCGCAGTCCCTGAGTCTGAGCCTCGCATCGGGCTCTGTGCTGACAGCTCAGAGCCTGGAGCCTACTTGAGATTCTGCAACTTCCTCTCTCTGCCCCTACCCTGCTCCCACCTCCGTCTGTCTGTCTGTCTCTCTCTCAAAAGTAAATAAACATTAAAAAAAAAATTTTTTTTTTCAACGTTTATTTATTTTTTTGGGACAGAGAGAGACAGAGCATGAATGGGGGAGGGGCAGAGAGAGAGGGAGACACAGAATCGGAAACAGGCACCAGGCTCTGAGCCATCAGCCCAGAGCCCGACGCGGGGCTCGAACCCATGGACCGCGAGATCGTGACCTGGCTGAAGTCGGACGCTTAACCGACTGCGCCACCCAGGCGCCCCAAAAAAATTTTTTTTAATAAAATTTTTTCTTCTTTATTATCTGCATACTCCCAGTAAGCAACATGCAGAAGAAACTAGACCAATTTCTTACACCATTCACAAAAAGAAACTCAAAATGGATGAAGAACCTGAATGTGAGACAGGAAACCATCAAAACCCTAGAGGAGAAAGCAGGAAAAGACCTCTCTGACCTCAGCTGCAGCAATTTCTTACTTGACACATCTCCAAAGGCAAGGGAATTAAAAGCAAAAATGAACTATTGGCACCTCATCAAGATAAAAAGCTTCTGCACTACAAAGGAAACAATCAACAAAACTAAAAGGCAACCAATGGAATGGGCAAAGATATTTGCAAATGACATATCGGATAAAGGGCTAGAATCCAAAATCTATAAAGAATTCACCAAACTCCACACCCGAAAAACAAATAATCCAGTGAAGAAATGGGCAGAAGACATGAACAGACACTTTTCTAAAGAAGATATCCAGATGGCCAACAGGCACATGAAAAGATGCTCAACGTCACTCCTCATCAGGGAAATACAAATCAAAACCACACTGAGATACCACCTCACACCGGTCAGAGTGGGTAAAATGAACAAATCAGGAGACTATAGATGCTGGAGAGGATATGGAGAAACGGGAACCCTCTTGCACTGTTGGAGGGAATGCAAACTGGTGCAGTCACTCTGCAAAACAGTGTGGAGGTTCCACAAAAAATTATAAATAGATCTACCCTATGACCCAGCAATAGCACTGCTAGGAATTTACCCAAGGGATACAGGAGTGATGATGCATAGGGGCACTTGTACCCCAATGTTTATAGCAGCACTCTCAACAATAGCCAAATTATGGAAAGAGCCTAAATGTCCATCAGCTGATGAATGGATAAAGAAGATATGGTTTACATACACAAGGAATACTACTTGGCATTGAGAAAGAATGAAATCTGGCCATTTGTAGCAACGTGGATGGAACTGGAGAGTGTTATGCTAAGTGAAATAAATCAGGCAGAGAAAGACAGATACCATATGTTTTCACTTATACATGGATCCTGAGAAACTTAATAGAAGACCAGAGGGGCGGGGGAGGGGGAAAAAAAAGTTACAGAGAGGGAAGGAGGCAAACTGTAAGGGACTCTTAAATACTGAGAACAAACCGAGGGTTGACGGGGGGGTGGGGGAGAGGGGAAAGTGGATGATGGGCATTGAGGAGGGCACCTGTTGGGATGAGCACTGGGTGTTGTATGGAAAACAATTTGACAATAAATTATATATAAAAATTTTTTTTAATAAAATATTTTCTTCTTTATTATCTGCATACTCCCAATAGGCTGTAAGCTCAATAAGGGAAGAATTTCTTTATGCTGTATTTCTTCTACTAGCAAAGATTTGTTGAATAAGTGAATGGATTGATTTTGAGTGGATGAAATGAGTTTAATATATATAAAACCAGAAGTCAAAACTAACCTTTATTATGACACTGCTTTAGAGAGTCACAGGAAAGAGAATTTTAAAACAAAATTTTGTCTCCTTCAGTAGATATTTTTGGCAGGAAGCAAAAAAAATAAACTTACTATAGCCAACACATTTCAATCTTTCAGCCTTCTAACAGCCTTCCAGAAAAAGATATTTTTTTCAGTGATCTGATTATTCACGGAATGATGGTACACATATCCCTGTTTCATAAATTTATTTAAAAAAAAAAACAGAAACAATATAAAAAAGATATACATTAAAAAGTCTTGTACCTACTCCTATCCCTATCTATTCATATCGCCTATTCCTCATACCCATACAAATCGCCACTTTTACTAGCCTCTTACAGATCCTTCCAGATATCCTTTAAGAAAATAAAAGTGTATGGTTTCTCCCTTCCTTATACAGGATATAGCATAAATACATAGTACTCTGTATATTGCTCTTTTAACCTTATAGTATATTCTGGAAATCTTTCCATATCAATAATTATAGAGCTTCCTCCTTCTTTCCCTCTCTCTTTCCTTTCTTTTCATTTTTAAATAGTCATGGTGACAGACAGAATAATGGACCCCAAAGGTGTCTAGGACCCAGAACCTATAAATATGTTACTCTACATAGTAAAATAAATTTTGCAAATGAGGTTTTAATTAAGGATCTCAAAATGAAGAGATTATCTTGGATTATTCATGGGCCTAATACAATCATAAGGATCCTTGTATGGGAAAGAAGGTAGCAGGAGAGTCAGAATCATGTTAGAGTTATGTGACCTCAAGCCAAGGAATGTGAGCAGCCCCTAGAAGATGGAAAAGACAAGCAACGAATACTCCCTTACAACCTGCAGAAGGAACACCAGTATGGAGACACCTTGTTTTTAGCCCTGTAAGACCCATTTCAGACTGTTGACCTCCAGAATTGTAAGATTAAAAATTTGTGTTGTTTTAAGCCACTAAGTTTGTGGTACTTTGTCACAGAGAAATGGGAAACTAATGCAAAACTCAGATAATATTTAAATGCTTGGCTAGACCATGGTTTATTTAATTGCCAGTGGATGGATAATGAGCATCCCCTATCTTCTGCAATGAATGGCCACGCACATACAGAACTTCTTGCTTCTCATGTATACAGATAATAGCAACAGAGTAAACTCCCAGAAGATGGATTCCTGCTTTGGAGCACACGCACATCTACAATTTTGCTTGGTGTTGTCACTGTCCTTCACAGAGTCTGTTCTACTTTGCAATCCCACCAGTGTTCAAAGCTAAAACTCAATGACTTTAAACAAACAAACGAACCAAAAAACCATTCTAGTAACACCTTCACCAAAACACCATGCTTCAACCCCAAGTTACTCTAACACCTACCTGTAAAGGTGTAGCGCAAGTATAAACAGTGTTTTGTTGAACTGTCTGTAAATGTTTTATCAAATGATTAGGACCAATGGACCAGCCAAGCTGAAAAAGGAAAAAAAAAAAAGCAGATTTCAGAAAGTGAATCTAACTGTATGTATTAAATCTGATAGAGTAGCTCAGCTTAATGTAATTATTAAACATATGTAATTCTAAAATGTTCACTCTATGAAAGTAGTGCAGTTATTAGTATTTGCTCATCATTTCAACACTGTTCTGTGGGAAAGTTTCCCACTGGAGTCACTAAACTCTGTCTTCAGAAGGTAAATAGTGCCCACAATCATTATTACCCTTTTCTTTTCTAATTCACTACTTCTGAAGGTCTAAAAACTCATAACAAAGCTTATTTGAATTAGATAAAAGCAACTCTGAATGAGGGCCTAAGGGACTCTTCCATAATTTGGTTCTGCAGGCCCCATTTTTGATACTCCTTGCTTCTTGGCCATGTTCAGGATAGGGCTGGTTGGAAGATAATCTAATTTCGATTGGGTAAATTGTTAATGTATTACATAGTGCAGTGCTTAAGTACATAAATTCTGAAGCTGGATTGCCTGGCTGGCTTGAGTTTATTAGCAGTATAACCTCAGGCAACTTACTTAACTTCTCTTACTAGTTTTATTATCTATAAAATGGGGATAATAAATTATACTCACTTCATAATGCCATTATGAGAATGAGTATGTGTAAAGCACTTAGAACCTGACACATAGTAAGAGCCAAAATATTAGCTATTACTATGTATTATATTTTTCCTCCTTTTTTATTAATATGCAATAATCTGAACATTCTTTGCAAAGAAGAGTGCCATTGGTTGGTTACTTATAAAATGAAAAATGACTATTTTTCTGCCATTTGCAATAACATGGATGGAGCTACAGAGTATTACGCTAAGTGAAATAAGTCAGAGAAAGGCAAATACCATGTGATTTCACTCATTTGTGGAATTTAAGAAACAAAAAAAATGAGCAAAGGAAAAAGAGAGAGAGAGAGAGAGAGACAAACCCAAGAAATGGATGTGTAGCTAGAGAGAACAAACCGAGTGTTAGTGGACGGGAGTGGAGGTGTGGGGGGATGGGGTAAATAGGTGATGGGGATTTAAGAGGGCATCTGTGATGAGCACTGGGTATAGTAATGAAGTGATGAATCACTAAATTCTATACCTGAAACTAATATTACACTGTGAATTAACTAACTAGACTTTAAATAAAATTTTAAAAAACTTAAAAAAAAAAAAGAAAGAAATGATTAGGTCTCAAAAAGGAGAAAGGTCAACAGGAAAGCTGAATGAGTAAACAAAAGGTCAGTAAGTACAAAAACCTGGGTAAACTGAATATATATGCATTTAACACACACACACACATACACACACACACACACACACACACACTCTCTCTCTCTCTCTCTCTCTCTCTCTCTGCAAGAAATAAAATACGTGTCTGTTTTTAAGCAATTATTCTTTTGCATCTTACCTTCCAGCCAGTTACACTGAAAGTCTTTCCGGCACTTCCTATCGTTATTGTTCTCTCCCACATACCTGGAAAAGTAGCTAAACCGGAAAAAGAAAAAAAAAAAGGTTAAATAATTGCTTTCCAATCAATCTACATTCAGTATAACTTAAAAACATAAATGTAGTATAATGCAGTTGGTATATTTCAGTAGGTTTTTTTTTTTAATTTTTTAATGTTTATTTATTTTTGAGAGAGAGACAGAGCTTGAGAGGGAAAGGGCCAGAGAGAGAGGGAGACACAGAATCTGAAGTAGGCTCCAGGCTCCGAGCTGTCAGCACAGAGCCCAATGCGGGACTCGAACTCATGAACTGTGAGACCATGACCTGAGCCAAAGTTGGATGCTTAACCAACTGAGCCACCCAGATGCCCCTATTTCAGCAGGTTTTTAAAATATAATGTAACTTTAAGCCAAACATAGTTGAAAATGTCACAGTGCTTAAAAATACTGTATAATATGTGATAGATTAAATAATATTAAGTAGCAAAATCACTTCCAGGGTCAGAAGTGGCAGAGGTGTCAGTAGGCAGCGTTCCAGGCAGTGGTTGCACAGTCGTGGCGTGGCACCTGGTGCTCAGTGTCAGTGGTAGCTGTGCATTCACTAATACTGCACTCTTCCTGTGGCACCATTTTGATTGTGGTCCTGGCCATTGTTGACTCGCCTCTACTCTGCCCATTTTCCGAGTCTACCTCTACAGGATTCCTAAGAAAATGTTTCTTAAAATGTGGTTCTCACACCAGTACTAGCAATATCAATGGGGAACTTGTGAGGAAGGCAAACTATTGGACCATATCTCAGATCTCCTCAATCAGAAACTCTGGGGGTAGGGCCCCGCGATGCATGTGTGCATGTGTGTTTTGCTAACAATTTTAAGATATATATCCCACACCATAAAATTTACTTATTTAAATTGTCTAATTCAATGGTTTTTAGTATATCTGCAGAGCTGGGCAACCAGTTTTAGAACATTTTTTCACCCCAAAAGCCCCTACCTTTTAGGTATCAGCCCTTAATATCTCCGTGGTCAATAGCCCTAGAACTTGTCTGAATGGAGTTTATTTGGCATACTTATTCTCTCCATAATGCACACCACAGTCTTCTTATACTTCAAAATATCAGCCAGCACTTCAGCACTATGCTACGGCGTCTATTTTAAACAACAAAATCACCATGAAAAGGGCACTTGTTTATAGTATAAGCTGAAATAAGAAGGCAGAGTGTTGCCTTGTTGACCTCAACTGAGAATACACATGAGGTGACTCAAATTTTTTGCCCCTCTTGGCACGTCTGTGAATGAAGTGCTGTGAGTATTGACTTTGAAGTTACAAATAGATTTCTGCGAGTAGGTGATTCACAAATATGGATTCCACAAATAATGAGAAATGATGGTGTAAACGTTTTCAAGTGATTGACATCTTTAACAAAATCATTCATTCACATACTCATTTGCTTAGCAAACATTTATTACCAATGACCAGGTCCCAGGGACTAAGCCATGTCTAAAAGAAACAAAGATGAGAAAAAAGCACATCCTATCTTTGAAGAGCTTATGGTCTAGTGGGGATAGGAGAAAAGTAAAACAACAGTCATATACAGTGTGGTAAGTGCTGTAATAGTAAGCGGCATGGAGTATCATGCAAGGACAGAAGGTGTTAGGGGTAGCTTTCTGCAGCCAGTAAAGCTTAAGCTGAGACCTGGAAGACCATGTAGAATTCTGCCAGTCAGAGAAGGGGAGGAAAGGTATTTGGGGCAAAGAGAATGCAGGTAAAACCATACAGGTATAAAATGCAGGAGCTTGTGAATTCTGCCCCAAATTGGTAAATTATTCCCTTGTTAATCTTCAGAGAGTGCTACCTATGCTGCTCTTTGTTCCCTTTTTTTAATGTTTATTTATTTTTTAGAGAGAACGACAAGCGAAAAAGGGGGAGAGAGAGAGGGAGACACAGAATCGGAAGCAGGCTCCAGGCTCTGAGCTGTCAGCACAGAGCCTGACGTGGGGCTCGAACTCATGAACCACAAGATCATGACCTGGGCCAAAGTCGGCGCTTGACCAACTGAGCCACCCAGTTGGTCAAGCAGCCACCCTATGCTGCTCTTTGTATTCCTCAAGTAGTTTAGATGTTAAGTTCTTCACATGCAATCCCATGAGTTTTTCACTTGTTTTTCAGAGGTACAGTAGATACTCTTGTATTGTTCTAAGAGTGTTGGCATACATAAAGAGAAAACAAATAGCCATTTCTGTGTGATCTAAGCTACTGTTTTCTTAATCTTCTCATATACAAGTCAAGTGGCTACTAAAATGTAAGGTAGCTAAAGAAATTTCCAAAATGGCAATTCATACATAATCAGTCCATTGTCCAAAGGTAGGAAAACTACATAAATCAGGATGTTATAATTGTATTCTCTGTGGAGTAAAACAAAACCCAAAAATAATAAAGAAAATATTTAGAGAATCAATTCAAAGAAAGAATATTCTAACATTTGATATAAATATCCTATCATTTCAAGTTTTGAAACAGTTCTAGTATTCCAAAAGAATACCATGACACATGTCCCACTTTCCTATTTGACCAGAGAAAATCTAAACTATGTATAATGCAGAGTATCACCTCTTTTAAAGTAATAATATGTATCTAAAACCCGGAAAGTCTATTAGTAAACACAATATTTAGAAATAAGTTCTTTAAGGGGCACCTGAGTGGCTCTGTCGGTTAAGCATCCGTCTTTTGCTCGGGTCATGATCTCACCATTCCCGAGTTCCAGCCCTGCGTCAGGCTCTGTGATGAAAGCTCAGAGCCTGGAGCCTGCTTCAGATTCTGTGTTTCCCTCTCTTTCTCTGCTCCTCCCCCTGCTTGTGCTCTGTCTCTCTCTCTCACAAATAAATAAACATGAAAATCAGAAATAAATTCTTTGAAATTAAGAATTACCCAGAGAAACGAATACAATCCTAACATGTTTTCTTAAGTTATATCCAAAGGAAATCAAAACCACCCACATGTCAAATGTAGGTTTCATTCACAAAACATCAATGTAATAGTTTTGGTATAATATTTTTTTGAAAAGAGCTAAGCAATTTTGATGGCTATTTTAGCCATTTTAAAAAATGGATGTCTTTTTTCAAGCAGTAAGCTAATCAACTGAATAACTTACAAGGAATTTTATATTATTTGTCTAAATGCCAAAAGATTAGTATATCAATATAAATGTATTAATACCTTTTTTATAGAAGAGAGGTTTCTCTGTTGACTGACATGTCATTGTACAGAAATGCAGAGACATCATTTGAATCAAGAATCTGATCCAAGAACAAATTCTACTACTTCATTAAAAAGGGCCCTAAGGAATTTTTTTAAAACATCTGGATGTTCATATCCTCTCCGAGACTTGGGGAGCCACAGAAATTAAAGCAAACAGATAGAACAGAAGACCACAACACTGTGTGTGAATCTAGAAGAAAAAAAAATCTTTGCATCGTCTGATCATTTTTAAAAAATGGTACCTAGGAGTGCCTGGCTGGCTTAGTTGGTAGAGCATGCCACTCTTGATCTCAGGGTTCTGAGTTCAAGCTCCATGCTGGACATAGTGATTACTTACAAAACACAACCTAGGGGCACCTGGCTGGCTGGCTGGCTGGCTGGCATGTGAGTCTTGGTCTCGGGGTTGAGTTCAAGCCCCATGGTGGTCGTAGAGATTTCTTACAGGCATAAATAAAAGTAAAAAGGAAAACTGATATCTAGTATTAAGCTTAGGTTGCATTTGTATCTGAAAGGCAAGTGGTCATTGCACTTCTCATTTATGACCCGTGGTCCTTAAATCAGCTGCAGCAGCAATAACAGTTATTTACAGGTGGCTTAGGCTTCAACAGAAGTCAGATAAAGATTATAGACAGAAAGAAGAGTGCTCCCCAGGGAAAATGGCCTCAGTGAAAGCATGAGGGTGATGCTAATTCATGATGTATGGCTGGAAAGCTTTATTGTGTTATATTAAAGAACTACTATCACACTCTGCAGATTAATGGAATAGTCACTTTGCATCTTTTGTGTATTCATATTTGATAGAATACCTAAGTTTTCATGGAACCAAACCACTCCCTAAATAATGAAATAGTGAATTCATTTTTTTTTCTTGTTTTAACTTTATGGGCTGTTATAACAACTAAAATATCTGAGTTAAAAATATAGGTCTTGGGGCACCTGGGTGGCTCAGTCAGTTAAGCGTCCAACTTCAGATTCTGTGTCTCCTTCTCTGTTCCTCTCCCACTCACACTCTGTATCTCTCTCTCAAAAATAAAGATTAAACATACACATATTTTTAAATATATAGGTCTTGATATCTTTAGCAAGTAATATGTGTTACACTTTTACTATGAAGGGCTTATATGAGGTTTAAACAATATAATAAAGGTTTAAACAATAACTCAAGATCATTTAAAGTTATCTATTGGAAAAATATTGCTGAACTTAGTTAACTAAAACTCTAAGGATTTGAGACATTATCACTTAGAAATGAATATATGTGTTGAGTACAAAATTATATTTATTAATTAGCTAGATGCCTATTCCTCTGTTTAATTGTTAAAAATTACAAAAAAGGGGTGCCTGGGTAGTTCAGTTGGTTAAGTGTCCGACTTCAGCTCAAGTGATGATCTCATGGTTTGTGAGTTCAAGCCCCGCATCAGGCTCTGCACTGACAACACGGAGCCTGCTTGGGATTCTCTCTTTTTTTCTCTCTCTCTCCGCCTCTCCCCCAATCTCTCTCAGAATAAATGAACTTAAACATTTTTTTTAATTACAAAAAATAATTATTTGTCTATGTTGACCTGATTTTCGACTGGGAATAGTTCAATGACCTGAAACAGAGGTCATCAACAAAAAGGGTGAACGAAGGTGAACTCTGACGCAATTTTGACATGAAACAGCAGTTTGCTGTGTTGAGGCACCATGCCTTGCACATCTCTGGCTGCCTTCTCTGTTTATCAATTCTCCCTGAGAAAATTCTCTTCCATGGGTTCCACCACCAACAAAATTTTGACGACTGCCAAAACCCTTTCCCCTCATGATTTGATCCTGTCAGGCCTATAATTCTACTTGTCTCCAGACATCTTCTCTTCTAGGCCTCATAGAGACTGAAACTTAGCAAGACTAAAGAAAGCATGAGAGGCAGGAATATTCCTTACTCCCCACAGAGCTGCCCCTCCTCTGTACACGTCCACCTCTGCTTACAGGCCTCACCACTGCTGAAGGGGCTGGGCCAGAGATTTCAGAATCCCACTGGCTGGTTCCCTTCCCAGCTTCAGATGCTATACTCTGCCCTATTGTTGACTTCTAAATAGCCCACTTGTGTCAACTCCACTGCTAGGGCATCTAACTCACTTCAGGTCCTCGCCTGTAACTGGTTCTTACCTTATAAAACAAATCCAATCAAGGAACCCATTCCCTTGTCTTGGCACACCTCCTGCAGTAGTTCTCAAATTATGCTTCACTGGAACTTTGGTGATCAAATTAATGTGTAGAATTTTTTTTTTAATCAATTTTAAGTTTTCCTCCATGAAATTTTCTCAAGCACCTAAAGTACTACCATTTATCTGATAGTGTATGCTACCAACAGTGAAACAAATAAACATTTAGTGAGAGGCAAAATCAGAAAAACTCTGATATGTCTGTATCAGTGGCTCTTTGTACAAATATGCACACAACCGGGATTTTTATATTGACTCCTTCTAATTATTAAGTTTCTATTAAGAAGATTGCTTCTAGTTTCAGGATGGAAGGCAACGTATCTCTATTCTACAATGTGAACATTGTGGCTTCAAGGTGCTCTACACTAACATTGAGTTTCAGAACCACTTACCTCCTCAACAAGTTTAAACTTTGTTCTCATAATCAAGACTGTCAGAATTACTCTACTTTTCCATTATCATCTGTGACTGTTATAACATATCCTTATAAACCACTTGCCCTAATCTTAAGTATATCTTGATCTGTTATGCCTTCTTGCCTCAGTCCACATTAGTTTATCTGATAGGAATTTTAATGTTTTTAATTTTTAATTTTTATTTTTTGAAGGAGAGAGAGACAGAGCATGGGGGGGGGGGGGGGGAGGAGCAGAGCGAGAGGGAGACACAGAATTTGAAGCAGGCTCCAGGCTCTAAGCTGTCAGCACAGAGCCTGAGGCGGGGCTTGAACTCACAAACTGTGAGATCATGACCTGAGCTGAAGTCAGATGCTTAACCGGCTGAGCCACCCAGGTGCCCCCTGATAGGAATTTTATTTGTACCTCTCTGCTTAACAAATTCCATCTTTTGCCCACTCCTCTGTTGATCTTCTCAAGCAGCTGCTTTGTCCTCCATATTTCTACACTTTAAAACGTACCACAGGGATAATTATGATATATGAAACTATTTATATACAAGCGCACTAATTTATTTATTGATATCTGCCACAGTGATTTCAGTTTTTCTTCCCTTATCTCCTTCATATTTCCTATTCATTTCTTCATCAATTACTTTCTGATTACCTAACACGTGCAAGATCCTATCCTAGAAACTGCACATTCAGAAGTCACTAAAACAAACAAATATCCTATGTTCCAGCAGGTTAGAAGTAAACTATATAGAAGTAAACTAACTATATTTATTATTATAATAGAAAAAACAAAACAGAACAAAAAAAATAAATAAAGCAAAGCAAATTCTGGAAGAAAGACTTATAACTATCTTAAATGTGGCCATAAAAACTGGTATCTGAATAAAGCCCTGGGGGAGATTGAGCCATGTGGATATTTGGGGGAAAAGTGTTTCCAGGCATAGAAAGGGCAAATGTACAGACCCAAAGGTTGCAACCCAGCATATAGTCTTATGGTTGATATCAGTTTAGATAACCCCAGAAGACACCGAGGCAGGGTGTCTTGGGAGATGGCAGGGTAGTAATGATGAAACCTCAGGCAAGAGCCAAGCAGCAATAGCTTACTCGCCCTGCAATTTTCTCCTGTCGACTTGGCATTTTGGCAACTTGCTCAGCAGAGACAGTCCAACTTGGGAACAAGTAAGCTCCCTGTATCTTATGTACCACGTAATAGATGCATTCTTGATAAAAAGCCAAGGATATGGGCAAAAGTATAACTTCTCTGGTTTCATACCCTTATAGTATGATCCAAAAATCTCTTCCCCAAAGTTTGTACTGCTTGTCTTTCAGTCTGTTTATTAATTCACTCAAGCATCATTTATCCAAATCCCATTTAAGTGCTCACACAGACCGATACCCATTGCAAGGACTATTTTAAAGCTGTTCTGGGATCCCTTCCAATCAGTTGTTCCACATGTGCCCAAACACATTTAGATTTGTGACTCTATGTAATAATCAGTACCTATTTTTACATGTTTATTTCCAGTATATACAAGCCATTCATAAACCTCATCACTGATGCAGAGTGTGTCATATTTGATGCAAAGGTCAGCAATTACTTGGAGTTCTTCTTTGGTATATACCTATATGTATTAAAGAAAACAAAAGAGCAGAGCCAATTATGATTCAACATGTGAGACAATGATAGGTCAGAAGACTGTATAAAGAGTTCAAAGACTCACCTTGCCAATGGGGTTATGTGGAGTATTCAGTATAATCGCTTTGGTTTTGGAGTTAAACTTACTTGCCAGTTCTTGAGGATCCAATGTCCAGTCAGAACTAGACCATTTTTTCCCATCGACAGGTTTCTACGTATGAAGAATCAAGATGTGATTTAATCCAATTAATTCATGTTTGCTGTCTTACAAATAAATAACCTAATGGCACAGGGTGGCGGGGCAGAGTAGAGAAAGGCATGGCAAAGGTAACTGAATAAATGACTAACAAAGAAAATAGAAATAACTAAGCTTTCATTCTGCCTTAAGAGCCCAAGAGGACTTAAGTCTCATGCTCACACCTAGTAAATGGAAAATAAACTCTGTCAACATAAAGAGCTGTTAAAGTATGTACATGCCTTCAAAGGAGCCAGCTATAACTATGGTTAACATGTCTGAGACTGTAAGGCTAATACAAGATTCTGTGATTCACCTTAGTGTATTACTCATTATAGTAAGATGTTTAAAAAAGACAATAGTAGCATACTTTATTAAATTCCTTAGTAGCAAAATTAAAAAAAATAATTTATTCATAATTCCGAGATCAGACAAGATCGGGCACATTCAGGGTGGTTTGTCCTTAGACAATTCATTCATAATTCAACAAGCATTTATAAAGCACCCAGCATATACCCTACACTGTTAGTCACTAGGGAGCAGGGCTATACAAGTGAGTTAGAAATGGTCTCTGGGGTGCCTGGCTGGCTCAGTCGGGTGGAGTGTGCAATTCTTCATCTCAGAGTTGCAGGTTCAAGCCCCATGTTGGGTGCATATTACTTAAAAATAAAATCTTAAAAAAAAAAAAAAAAAAAAAGAGGGGTGCCTGGGTGGCTGAGTTGGTTGAGCATCTATTTTACTCTTGATTTCAGCTCAGGTCTTGATCTCAACGGTTCATGGGTTCGAGCCCCACATCGGATTCTGTGCTGACAGTGTGAAGCCTGCTTGGGAGTCTCTCTCTCTCTCTCTCTCTCTCTCTCTCTCTCTCTCTCCCCCCCTCCCCTACTCCTGCATGCTCTCTCTCAAAATAAATAAACATTAAAAATGAGAAAAAAAAAAAAGAATTGGTCTCTGATCTGGTGGTGTTCATAGTTTATGGGGGAGACACATAACCACAAAAGAATGTTACATATAGTGTGGATATTGATACAACAGAGACACATGGCAAACACAGGATAAAGCAATAACAGCTGCCCTCTTAAAGATGTTGATTACCTTCAGCCATTGTAGAGATACACAGTAAATCCCAAAATGTAATAAAAGTAGAAACTTCATCAGTGACAAAGCAATTCTGTATATTTTCAAAGCATCTTAAAGTATATGTATCGCATTGGCAAACTTACAGGTCTTAGGGGAATAAAAACAGGTGTTGCTCCAGCCATTCTCACCATGGGCTCATAGCAGTCATAGAAAGGTACTATTACTATGACCTAAAATAAAAATCAAATAAGAATGTAACATATCAATCATTCATTCATTTAAAATATATTGTGTACCTCCTATGTGTGAGGTGCTGTCCTACATGCTGAAATGCAGCAATGAAAGAACTGGCCTTCCTTGCCTTCATGCCTGCCTCTTCGTGGGAGAGGACATGGAAGAGACGTTAGAGACAGATGTGTCCAGGGAGTTCTGGCTCTCTTAATGAGATCCACAGAAGGGCTTACAGTGGGGATTCTTGAAATTATATGCAAAACTTTACATGTGCCTAGGTAGATTTTTCTGGGGAAAGAGGCCATAATTCCCATCACATCCTCCAAAGAATGTTCCAGCCAAAAACATGAAGAATTTCTTTAAATTTTAAATGACAAACAAACAAAAAAATCAGAGAGGGGCAGAAGCAAAAGACTATGAGGAAAGATAACAGCAATGCTCTCCATTATGGAGAACTAATTTATAAGTATTATCCTGAGAATAAAGATGTTTCTCTTTGGTCAAAAGCACTCCAAAACAAACAGTGGATGCAGGGAGACTAGTTAAGATGCTACTATTATTGTCTGATACCCTCAGTTTCCCTCTGGTGACTTATACCTAGCTAGATTCAGTCTTTTTTCCCAATCTCTTGAGATATATTCCTTGTTCCTTTGCCCCTACATGCTCTCTCTCAGTCACCCGTGGGTGGCTTTTAGGTCAGTGGGCCAATCCAACCAGTCCCTTTGGTATTCCACCCAGAGTCCACCAGCTTGGATCTAAGTAAGCATCCCTGATTTTTTACTTTTCTGTAAGGAAAGTCTGAACACATAATTTATATCTTTCATGTATATTCAATTTTTATTATCTTTTTAAACCTAACAATATTACATGAAAACTTCACATTATTACAGTTTTAATATTTATTATCTTTTAAGGAATTTTTTTTGATGTTTATTATTTTTGAGAGAGATAGAGGCAGTGCGAGAGGGGAAGGGCCAGGGCCAGAGGGAGAGGGAGACACAGAATCTGAAGCAGGCTCCAGGGTCTGAGCTGTCAGCACAGAGCCTGATGTGGGGCTTGAACTCATGGACCAGGAGATCATGACCTGAGCCGAAGTTGGACACTTAACTGACTGAGCCACCCAGGCGCCAACCCCCACGCCCCCGGCTGTTTGTTTTTTTTAATATTTATTATCTTAATGGCTATTTGGGAGTCTAGTGAATTCTAAAATAAGTTTTAATCGTTTGCTTATATACAATGCTATATTTATTTGTGAATATGTGTAGTTTCTCTATTTTTAAAAAATGTTTATTTATTTTGAGAGAGAGAGAGAAAAAGTGCAGAGAGAGGCAGAGAGAGGGAGAGAGAGAATCCCAAGCAGGCTCCACACTCAGTGCAATGTGGGGCTCAATCCCACAACCGTGAGACCATGACCTGCACCAAAATCAAAAGTCAGATGCTTAATTGACAGAGCCACCCAGGTGCCCCTGTAGTTTCTCTATTTTTAAACAGTTGAATAAATTCACATGATTGTTATTTTGCTAGATTAAAAAGTATAAACATTTTTAGGGCACATTAACATACATACAGTCAAATTGCTTTAGGAAATTGGATAACTATAATTTCCTAAGTCAACACTAAGTTGTCTCACTTAACTTTTGTTGGCTAAATTAGTGATATGTAATTGTTGCTCCAAATTTTTTTTTAATGTTTATTTATTTTTGAGAGAGAGACAGAGACAGAGACAGAGCGTGAATGGGGGGAGGGGCAAAGAGAGAGGGAGACACAGAATTTAAAGCAGGCTCCAGGCTCTGAGCTGTCAGCACAGAGCTTGATGTGGGGCTCGAACCCACAAACTGTGAGACAATGACCTGAGCCGAAGTCGGACGCTTAACCAACTGAACCACCCAGGCACAACACTAACTCTTGTTCTAAATTTGCACATTTAATGTGTATTTCATATTATGTGAAGCAACTCTTCAAGGCCTTTCTCACTAAAGTCATATAAGGCTATTACTGTAATGCCCGAAGTTCCTAAACCTCCCACAAAAGACCACCAGAGTCGTGAGTCAAAGCCAAGCGGCAAGGGGCATTTATTGCAGGTTCGAACCTGGACCTCTGCGCACTCGTTGCCGGTGACGCTAAGAGGCCTCGATCAGAGTTGGTATAGGGTTTTTATAGACAGGGACAAACAGCATAGGTGAGTGAGGGTCCTGATTGGTAAATTCTAAAGTAAGGACATTTGTGGTTTTCTGATTGGGCGTCCTTTGTCTGTCCTTCGGCGAGAAGGCTTTGTCCGTTACTTGTGGTGGGAGGAGAAAAAGGGGGAAGGGGAGGAATGTGTTAAGCAAGCAAGATTACAGAAGCGAAGGACGCCAGTTAGTTTGTGTACAATTACTATAGTTACTCATTTCATTACATATCAGACTACATTCATTTAGGGAGATTTACAACCCATTCTACTACACGGCGGGTTACATCCAGGAAAGGTCTCACAATGCTCATAGCAAACAGCAAGCAAAACAGACTTCTCAGCAATTGTATTTCTTGTCAAAGATCCACAATATGGGAAGAGAGAACTTAGCTTTAAACTATTTGGATTGTTCTTTTCATTACATTCTAAAGCCCCTTCGTTTCTACTAGTCATTCAACTCACATTGAGTACCTACTATACAATCTGCTATGTTAGGTGTTAGGTAATGGGAAGTACAAAGAAATGAACTTTGTTCCCTCTGGGAATGGATCTTTCCCTCAAGGGAACTGTAAGCTCTTAATTTGTCTGTGAAATTCTCAGGGACCAAGATGACCTATCTTTGAACCCTAGTGAGAAACCTAGTACCTGATTTGAAGTGAGATATAAAAGAAAACTGGGAGGAAGGGAGGTAAAATTGAAAGAATATACTTGATATTCTTTGCTGTAATTTCTTTATTTTTATGATGGGAATAATTCCCCTCACTTTCTGAAGAGTATTTATTGAGCACTCAGTATTTTAGGGACTGGCAGTATAGCAATAAACCTTCTACTGTGAGAGACCATAAACAAGAAAAAAACAGAAGTAAATTAGATGATTTCAGATAATAACAAATACTATAAAGAAAATAAAACAGGTCAATGTGACAGAAAGTGACACGTGTGTGATTTCAAAATATCAGATACAGTGATCAGGGAAGAAAGAATAAAGAAGGTCAAGGGCTGAGCCTCTGGGATGCAAAAAGAGGAAGCAACAAAGGATTAAACAACATCAAAGAATGAGATAAAACTTTCAACTATTTTACAGGATTAAAGGAGATTATGTATATGAAAGTGTAACTGCACTTCCTTAAGATGTTTCCTTAAGTAGCTTATTGTCTGGCATAATAGAGAGAATTAGAGATGTAAAAGAGGAACATAATACAATGTAGTAGCAGTATCTTTTATGTAAGAGGTACAGAGAGTGCCATGAGAGTTCAAAGAAAGGAATTAACAACATAGATCATGGTAAATATTCAGCAGTGCCTCTCTGGAGTTTCCCAGGCCTACATTAGCAGAGTCAATCACTTCTTTCTGTCACTACTGTAACATACACACACATTCCTATTCACCTGCTTGCGAGTCTATCTCCTCTACTAGATAGGGAACTCCTTCCACACAGAAACTGTCTTTTAAATTTTTTTTTTTAACGTTTACTTATTTTTGAGACAGAGAGAGACAGAGCATGAACGGGGGAGGGTCAGAGAGAGGGAGACACAGAATCTGAAACAGGCTCCAGGCTCTGAGCTGTCAGCACAGAGTCCAACGCGAGGCTCGAACTCACGGACTGCGAAATCATGACCTGAGCCAAAGTTGGCTGCTTAACCGACTGAGCCACCCAGGGGCCCCAGAAACTGTCTTTTAAAAATCTTCCCACAGTGCCTACTATGGGAGATCCTCAGTGATTTCTGAATGAATGAAAGAGGTCAGGAAATACTGAAGCAGGGCTATTGGAATGATAATGGGGAAAGAGTCCCAGTACTAAAGAAGAAATCACTCAACCTTCTTGTTACACAACCCTCACATGCTGCTGCTAACAGTGCCGGGCACAAAAACACACTGACGAAATACTGGCTGACTGAGTTCAGATAAGGATAATTTTAGTAGTGCAAACTAAAGATTCATTTTCCCCATCATGGTTGGCCCCTTCCACTTACCCTTCTCTAGATAGGCTATAGAAATAAGAATGAGTCACATGCAGCAAAACAGATGAATCTCACAGACATAATGATAAATGAGAGAAGACAATTCAAGAACATACTGTGTGATTCCATTTATATTACATTAAAGAGCAGGTAAAATGAGCCTATGGTGATAGAAGACAGAAGAGTGGTTACCTCTGGGAGAATATTAACTGGGAAGAGGCATAAGGGAGCCTTCTGGGTGCTGGGAATGTATTATATCTTCATCTGGCTGGGGTTACATGGATATATGTATATATGTAAATATACACACAGGTAAAAAATTTATCAAGCTGTACACTTAAGATCTGTGAATTTTACTCATATGCATTACACTTCAAAAGTAATTAAAAATAGTGTAAAATAAGTAGCAGATTCAAAGGCAATACAAATGATAATAATGACTGCTATGGGTAAGATGATAATCTTAATATACTTACTTCATCTCCCTCATCAATTAATCCTTGAATGGTATTAAAAAGAGATCCATATGCTCCTACTGTCACAAGGATTTCTTTATTTGGATTGATTTGCTTTTGATAAATTTTTTCATATAAGCAGGATAGAGCTTTCACAAGCGATGGATGACCCTGTTGAATAAAAAAGAAAAAACCTTGAATTTGATTATGGGATCTACTTCTTGGAAGCAATCTGGATTTAAAATGAAAGAATTTTTAAAATTTGGGTTTTTTGTTTATAATTATCCAAATAAAATTTTTATTTTTTTAATGAAAATAAAAAACATTTTTTTCCCTACTCACAGACAGTTCCTACATGAATGGTCATGAAAACTTGCTAATGACTAAAAAATCCCCATTAAATGATTGGTTTGGAATTCAAAATTCCAACATGTTTGCTTTGATAAAAATCGACATCAGTACCAAATATACCTTTGACAGTACCTTTTTGGACAGCCATGAAATCATATTGAACTACTTTATTTTTGACAGTAATTAAATTATACAGAATAGAGTTGGACTTTTTTGCAATTACAATTAAAAAGCCTGCATTGACGGTATATACCCTGAATCTGTTCTTCCAGGTTACCAAAGAGTAAGTTATTATGCCAATCAACGGATGACAGAGTGAGGGCAAACACAAATTCCCCAAAGAAACACCCATTAGTGTTGACGTGAGAGCTAATGTTAGGAGGAAGCAGGACATTCTTCATGACAGCCAAGAGGGGAGGAGTCATCTAAGAGAACAACCTTCACCAGAGGAACGAAGGGACTATAAATGCACAAAGTCGGAGACATGCGGGGAGTCTTAACTCCTTGATTAGTGCTTCCTCAATTCTCTCCTTCTATGTTCCCTGTTCTTCCCTCCTTCTCTTTTATTTCCTTTCCCATTCCCCTTCTTTGTCTATCTGGTATCAAAGTCAATATTACTTATTTTTTCTTGCGTAGCATGTACCTCTTGTTTTTGCTTTTGGAGAATGACCTTGATTTTCTGTCAGTTCCAAATAAGAGTCTAAATGCAGGGCAAGTGCCTTTGTTTGCAAAGCACCTAGAGCTCTGGAGGAATAAACTGGGTCAGGACACAGGACAAGATGGAGGTTGGCAGGATATACCCCATGTTTATGAAGTACAGTAGCCTTTGGTCATCCTAAGTTATCCATCCCAGTTCATGTGAAAAGGAGGCTCTTTTTTCAAAGATACTTTTATTTGTCACCTTTGTCAGAATGTTAGCTAGTATGTCACAGACCCCCACACAGTTAAAACCAATAAAAACAAAGCTATAGCACATTTCTCATATTTTGAGATGAGAGATATTACAATATTAGAGAAATTAAGTATAATTAATAATAGGGGAGGTGATAGAACAAAGCCACTAAACTAAAAAATAATGGCAAGAGAAAAGACTACTTAAATTCAAGCTCAAAAAAATATACATGATTTGTGGAAAGAGCAGGAGAAGATTGTCACTACTTCCAGAAATCCAAAATTCCCTTTGAATTTCATTTTAATAACAGGGCTAACAAACTCTAGCAAAGGGTGATCTGAAAGCAACTATAAACACTACACATCTTACCTCAGAATTATAAGGGTCTGTGTCTTAAAGAAATTTTTACTTATAAAAATAAAGTATGCTTCATATAATATTTAAAACTAGGCAGAGATGTGTAAAAAAAAAAAAAAATTATGTTCTCTCCTCAACAACCTTCCATCTCATCTCCCTGAGGTGACCAATGTAGTCCAGGGCCTGGTGACAGTGCAACACCATTCCCTGTGCTTATACTAACATACAAACACATATACATACATACTCACATATATTTATAAAACCTGAAAAATATTTAAAGAATGGGCATGGTTATTATCTAATAAAACTTTATTTATACAAAATCAGGAGTGAGTCAGATACGGATCAAGGCCATAGGCTGCCGAACTCTACTATGGATCAACTTAGAGAGAACGGACAACAATATTCCGTCTCCCAGTCTGTTGAATATCACATTATGACTCCATTTATATAGGTCTTCTTTAATGTCTCTCAGCAATGTTTTATAGTTTTCAGCACACAGATCTTGTGTATATTTTAAAACATCAGTTCAAATATTTAATGCTTTGGGATGCTATTATAAATGATATTTCAAAAAATCTTAATCAGCTGCTCATTTTTAGTATAGAGAAATACAATTGATTTTTATCTATTGGCCTTATACCCTGAAACCTTGCTCAATTCACTTACTACGTTGTGGCACTTTTTTTGTAGAATCTAGGAATCTTTGGATATCCTAAGTATTTCATCACAGAAGGATAGGGATTGATAGACAGGTAAAGAGGAAGAAAGTAACTAATTGGAAAAAGAGGTTATTAATTAAGAGGCCAGTGCCGATGGCCTAATAACTGCATGTGTTAATGGCAGAGAAAATATGTGCATTGAGAGAATATTCTCTGCAAATTGGTATAGTCACTGTGGAAGACAGCATAGAGGTTCCTCAAAAAATTAAAAATAGAATTGTAAATGCAAATCAAAACCGCAATGAAATATCACCTTATAGCTGTCAGAATGGCAAAAATAAAAAACTCAAGAAACAACAAGTGTTGGCAAGGAGGTGAAGAAAGGAAGTTCTAGCACTAGTGGTGTGAATGCCAATTGGTACAGCCACTGTGGAACAGTACGGATCTTCCTCAGAAAATTAAACAGAGTTACCATATGATCCAGTAATTCCACTGGATACTTACCCAATAAATTTGAAAACACTAATTTGAAAAGATATATGCACCCCTATATTAACAGCAGCACTATTTACAATAGCCAAACTATGGAAGCAGCCCAAGTGTCCATCAATAGAATGAATGGAAAAAGAAGAGTTGGTATAAATATATACAATGGGGGGTGCCTGGGTGGCTCAGTCGGTTTAGCAGCCGACTTCGGCTCAGGTCATGATCTCGCGGTCTGTGAGTTCGAGCCCCACGTCGGGCTCTGTGCTGACAGCTCAGAGCCTGGAGCCTGTTTCAGATTCTGTGTCTCCCTCTCTCTGACCCTCCCCCGTTCATGCTCTGTCTCTCTCTGTCTCAAAAATAAATAAACGTTAAAGAAAAAAATTTAAATATATACAATGGAATATTACTCAGCCATAACAAAGAATGAAATCTTGCTATTTGCAACAACATGGATGGAGCTAGAGTATAATGCTAAACGAAAGAAGACAGCTAGAGAAAGACAAATACCTTATGATTGCACTAACATGTGGAATTTAAGAAACAAAACAAAGGGAAAAAAAGAGAAAGGGACAGAGACAAACCAAAAACCAGACTCTTAACTATAGAGAACAAACTAATCTGTTAGCAGAGGGGAGATGAGTAGGAGGACAAGTGAATAGGTTATAGAGACTAAGAGTACATGTACCATGATGAGCACTGAGTAATGTACAGAATTACTGAATCACTATACTGTATACCTGAAACTAACATAACACTGAATGTTAACTCCACTGCAATTAAGAAAAAAAAAACTGCAGGAAAAAAAAGAATATTCTCTCTTCCTTGTTGCCATTAGACCCTATGCTGGAACAATGGTAAAGGACTATGGAGGCGTTAGAAGTTGGGGGTGGCTCCTTCTAGGAGATAAGGGCAAGGATGGGGGTTTCTCTGATTATCTGTTTGGGACAGTTGGCCCCAGAAAGCCAATTACACAGAAGTGATAGGAGTTCACTTCACATTTCATACACAATACAATATAAAATACAAGTTCATGTCACATATGGTCTTAATATACTTACAAAGCCTCGTGTATACTGGTTCAGGCTATTGATTGCTGCAATCTTTGATAATTCTTCCTTTACATATACAGGAGGGGATATATCTGGAAGGCCTTGGCCAAGATTCACAACAGAGGGGTCTGCGGCCAACTTGGTAAATTCAATCCTAAAATTAAAAAATACTAATAAGTACCATAATTACAAAGTTAGATTTTTATGCCTCATAATCTTTTTACTTTTTATAAAATGTTATTTATTTACTTTGAGAGAGAAAGAGAGACAGCATGAGTGGATGAGGAGGAAAGAGGAAGATAGAAAATCCAAAGCAGGCTCAGCACTGTCAGCACAGAGCCCGACACGTGGCTCGAACTCATGAAACTATGAGATCATGACCTGATGTGAAACCCAGTGTTGGATGCTTAACCGAATGAGCCACCCAGGCATCCCTTATATCTCATAATCTTAACATTAAAACTGAAAAACTAAGACCTACTTTAGTCTTACAAAAAAAAAAAAAAATGAGTTCCCCCCAAAATTTTACCACCTACAAAATGACTTTACCTAATAAGATGATAGCTGAATTAATTAACTTAAAATTTTCTTACAAATCTCAATTCCATGATACCAACAGTTCCATCATCTATTTTTTTTTCCTCAACCACACCAGCAGCTGCTAGCTAATGGACTACAAATTAAGTGCCATGTGGGCATCATCCAAATTTGTCCTTTTTTCTATTTGCAGGCTTAACACATGTGCTAAATGAATAAATCAGCGTATGGATCTTTAACTTCCTTACGATTCCACTTAATGAATAAATTAAAATAAGTGCTTTTATTTGTAGACTGTAGATGAGGCTAAAAATTCCCAATATAGGTGAGTATATAAAATGTACAGGAAAAAAAGCTTCACCAAATTATTATTGTTTACTCTGAGGTACTCACCACACATTACTATCAAGGCCTTCAATTCGTTTTGCATTGGTGATTTTCAAAGACATTTTCTGAAAGATATAAATATTGAAAGTGTTTTTAAATTTCTTTAATAAAAATTCAAGGGGCGCCTGGGTGGTTCAGTCAGTTGAGCATCCGACTTCAGCTCCAGTCATGATCTCATGGTTCCTGAGTTCGAGCTCCACAATGGGCTCTCTGCTATCATCGCAGAGTCTGCTTGGGATCCTCTGTCTCCCGCTCTATCTGTCTCTTTCCCACCTGCGCATGCTCTCTCTCTGTCTCTCTCAAAAGTAAGTAAAACATTTAAAACATTTTCAAAATGTCAGAAAATCATGGGTAACTACCTTTTTCCTATTGTCATCACAGAAAAAGCAGTACCACAATGACAAATGCTATGTGTAGCATTTGTCAATACAAAATTCTGAAGAGGAAGTCCTCTCCCACCTACTGCCCCAAGGAATGCTTTTTCTAAGGAACCATAGATGTTTATCTTCTCACATAAGAACAAAAATATCATCCCAGCCTAAAAAACATAAACTGATTTGAAGGCCTGAAATGTACTAAAGAGAACAATAATGATACTAAAAAAAAAAGTCAGTTTAAAAAGATACCTTGAGTCATTCTCTGAAGATCATTTTAGGTAAGATGTATGAACAGCTCCACAAGTAAGTTTCTTGTATTGCATACAAGAAGCACTCAACAAATGGTTTTAAAACTCAATACAGAGCTCCAAATAGTAATAGCTCACATCATTTTTTTTTATTTTATTTTTTATTTTTTAAAATTTACATCCAAATTAGTTAGCATATAGTGAAACAATGATTTCAGGAGTAGATTCCTTAATGCCCCTTACCCATTTAGCCCACCCCCCCCGCCACACACAACCCCTTCAGTAACCCTCAGTTTGTTCTCCATATTTGTGAGTCTCTTCTATTTTGTCCCCCTCCCTGTTTTTATATTATTTTTGTTTCCCTTTCCTTATGTTCATCTGTTTTGTTTCTTAAAGTGCTCATATGAGTGAAATCATATGATTTTTGTCTTTCTCTGACTAATTTCACTTAGCATAATACCCTCCAGTTCCATCCACGTAGTTGCAAATGGCAAGATTTCATTCTTTTTGATTGCCGAGTAATACTCCATTGTGTGATATCATATGATTTTTGTCTTTCTCTGACTAATTTCACTTAGCATAATACCCTCCAGTTCCATCCACGTAGTTGCAAATGGCAAGATTTCATTCTTTTTGATTGCCGAGTAATACTCCATTGTGTATACCACATTTTCTTTATCCATTCATCCATCGATGGACATTTGGGCTCTTTCCATACTTTGGCTATTGTTGATAGTCACATTATTTTTTTTTAATTTTTTTATGTTTATCTATTTTTGAGAGTGAGAGAGACAGAGCATGAATGGGAGAGGGGCAGAGAGAAAAGGAGACACAGAATCCGATGCAGGCTCCAGGCTCTGAGCTGTCAGCATAGAGCCTGATGTGGGGCTCCAACTCTCAGACTGCGAGATCATGACCTGAGCCAAAGTCGGCCGCCTAACTGACTGAGCCACCCAGGTGCCCCAATAGTTCACATTATTGAGTACTGAGTACACACCAGGTACTGTTCTAAGTGTTTTACATAATTAACTCATATACAATTCACAACAACTCTATGTGGTAGTTCTTATCAGCCACCATTTACATTGGAGTAAAGTGAGGTACAGAGGATAAAGTTACAGAACTTTACTCATCTGCCCAAGTTTATAAAAGCTAGTGTAACATTTTAACCCACACAGATTCTTTTTTTTTTTTTTATTTTACCTATTTATTTTAAGAGAGAGAGGGAGTGCAAGTGGGTAGAGGCAGAGAGAGAGAGAGAAAATTCCAAGCAGACTCTGCACAGTCAGCACAGAGCCTGATGCGAGGCTTGAACTCATAAAACTGTGAGATCATGACCTGAGCTGAAATCAAGAGTTGGAGGCTTAACCCACTCAGTCACCCAGGCACTCCAAAACCCAAACAGATTCAACTCAGGATTTGAACCCAGGCAGTTTGACTCCAGAGCACATACTCAGACCTATTTCTATATACTGTCTTTTATGTAAAAAGACCTTTCAAAAAATAGTACAAGAATACTGCCTCCTAAAAAAAGTATATTATAAATTTAGATCAAGTCTGAGGCACCTGGGTGGCTTAGTCGGTTAAGAGTCCAACTTCAGCTCAGGTCATGATTTCGCGGTTCGTGGGTTCAAGCCCCATGTTTGGTTCTGTGCTGACAGCATGAGGCCTGGATCCTGCTTAGATTTTATGTCTCTCTCTCTCTCTCTCTCTCTCTCCCAAAAATAAACATTAAAAAAAATTTTTTTTTTAATTTAGATCAAGTCTACTTACATCAAGCAAGCTAGGGATATGGTAGAAAAATATTAAAAGTTAAAATTGATGGTATAACATACAATTTCTTAGTTCTCTAGATTTAAAAATTAAGTTTATACTATATTCCCAAAGCACTGAATTAGCCTTGAATTCACTGTTAACAAGCTGCTGGGGGAAAAATAAAAATGATTGGCAGCATTTTTACAAAGATTTTCCTAATAGAATATTAAAGTAATTTTAATTCAATCTGGGAGGAAGATAATGATAACGGTTACTAAATAGACCATTGTGCATTCCAACAATGGAACCCAGAAAAATATCTTCTTACTCTTCTATTTTTTAATCTTTGAAACTCCAGTGATGTAAATCACATGCAAATTCTCCAGAGGCCAATGCACCTTCCAGAATAGCTTTATGATTAAGTACCCACCTGAACATGATGCTATTCTAGAAACTACAATTATAAAACAAAAAGTCCTGGCATGATAGACAGAAAAAGATATTTTAACAACTGTCCTTAGAAACAACATTTCTAAAAAAAATGTTTAAAACTTAATGATTCATTCAGCATGTGTCTACACACACAAAGGACAGATTCATATATTAAAAAAGTGAGCAAAGTCTGCAGCAGATAATTTAGACATAAAGTCCAATTTTCCTTATTTAGGTAACTGAAGGCAAATCACATTTCCAGATTTAATTTTAAAATTTGTGTTCAGAACAGCCTCTTCTCTCACCACCTCCCTGCTTCTGCTTTGTCCCACCCCTATACCCCAACCATTCTAATGGTATAGAAATAGTCATAGTATATAAATCAGTCATGGTATAGAAATTAGTAACTCTTGGATCTGATACATGACATAACTAGCAAAGCACACATAGGATCAGTCATCATGGCTACTGAAAATCTTTGCAAATAGAAACAGATGTTTACAGGTGAAATAGGTCCCTATGGAAGAGGTTAAATGCAGGAAGGTAACATAAACATGAATAGTTCCTTTACGTTATAATATATTCTACTTTTAAAAGTCCCCAAAGATTAAGGACAGACCTAAGTATACTATTTAGTAAATTAGTTAGTATATACTAGTTATTATATACTAATTTACTTCTGTAGCTTCCATGTGATCATTCCCCTACCTTAATGGTCTTTCTACACCAATGTTCTCAATCTTTTTCATCACTGCCCCCTTAAGGAGACCTTTTAGATGTTTCTTCTATTCATCTCCCCCACTGCCCCATAAATGAAGGAGTATGAGTTTGTCAGTAAGGATTCAGTTTTACAAGGTCACAAGAAGGTGTAATAGTTATGGTTGATTTCACCTGCCAAATACCAGTTTTCTCCCCTTAAGGGCAATAATTCCTCCACTGAGAATGCATGTCCTATACTCAATTCAATCCCTGGTCCCCACCAACCTGCTTCTGCATTTGGCTAACTCCTAATCCACTTGCCACTTTCACTTCTCATGTTAGACTTCATTTCCTCCAGAGACTGTTTTCTGACTCCGTAAGTCAAGGTTATATGCTCTATGTAGCATATATAGAGGAGTATTGGAGTATTTTCCAGCATTTACTACATAACACTGTAATTTTCCTCTTTATTTATGTACATCCTTCCTTAGACTACAATCTCTGAGGATTGTTTCTAGCTTGTTTGCTGATATGTGTATTAATCTAGTTTCTGCAAAGAAACAGAACCAATAGGATGTGCATATATACAGTGATTTATTTAAAGAACTGGCTCATGTGACTTGTGGGGGCCAGCAAGTGTGAAATCTGCAGAGCAGTCCAGGAGGCTGGAGACCCAAGAAGAGTTGATATTACAGCTCAGAGTCTGAAAGCAGTCTGGCGGCAGAATTCCCTTTTCCTAGGGGAGTGTTAGTCTTTTTTTCTCCTAAGGCCTTCAACTGATTGGATCAGGCCCATTCACATCATCTAGAGGACAATTTACTTAAAGTCCACTGATTTAAATGTTAATCTCACTTGATAAACACCTTCAGAGACATCCAGACTGGTGTTTGAACAAACACCTGGGTTCTTTGACCTCAAGTTGATATAAAATTAACTATCACAGTGTCCAACACATAAAACTATGCCTATCACATAGTAATTTTTCAACAAACATC
The DNA here is from genome assembly GCF_018350155.1 of Leopardus geoffroyi. Lineage (NCBI taxonomy): Eukaryota > Metazoa > Chordata > Mammalia > Carnivora > Felidae > Leopardus > Leopardus geoffroyi. The sequence goes on from NC_059328.1 coordinate 75,328,959, forward strand.
TGATGAATGAAGAAAATCTCCACATTAGAAGTGAATTTACAGTATCAGTTAGCTTAAGTTAGGTATTTACTGTGTCAGTCAGCTTAAGTTAATGTATGCTTCAGTAACAAATGACTTCAAAGTCTTGGTGGCTTAAAATCATGAAGGTTTATTTCTTTTTCATACAACATATCTACTCAATGTCAGCTGCTACTCTGCTCCATCTCACAGTCACTCTGAGACATAAGCTGATAAAATAGTCTCTATTTGGAATACTGTCAGATTCATAGCAGAGAGAAAAAAATTTTTAGTTTCTGCTTAAAGTGCACACACCACTTCTCCTCACATTATATTGGCCAAAGCAATTTCATGGCTAAGCCTGATACCAACATAGCAGAAATTAAAGTCTGAAAGTACAAGGATTGCTGTGGGTTGGACTGTGTCCCCTCCAAATTCATGTTGAGGCCCTACCACCCAGTACCTCAGAATGTGATCTTATTTGGAAATAAGTTCACTGCAGCTGTAATTGGTTAAATTAAGGTCACGGGTTGGTGGGGGGAGGGGGGGCGCTAATCCAATATGACAGTGGCCTTATAAAAAGGGTAAATTTAGAGACAGTCTGGTATACAGGGAGAATGTCACATGAAGATGAAAGAAGAGAGTCAGGGAATGCCAAAGATTGACAGCAAACCACCAGAAACTAGGGGAAAAGCATAAACAGACTCTTTCTGACATCATACAAAAGAAACCAACCCTGGTACACTTTGCTCTTGGAATTTAGCCTACAAAACTGTGAGCTGATACAGTTTTGTTGCTTATGCCACTCAGTTTGTAGTACGGTTAAGGCAGCCCGAGGAAATTAAAACAGTGGTGAACATTTACAAGACACCCTATAGTGTCCAAAAACATCAGGATTCAGCAGAAGATGCAAATTCTCACTATATAAGAATTGCTGTTCAGAGGAGATCCAGTCTTAGGAAATGAAAATAAAACTGCTTTCTTATTGCGTCTCTCAACCCTGAAATACAGGCAGATCAACACTAAACCATCCTGCACACCTAGAAAACTGATTTGAGGATTAACACAACAATCTGCACAATCTGAACCACAGAACTTGGCAGGTACGCAGCATGGAGAGGAGAACTGGGGGAGAGAGAAGCTGTGGAGGGCAGGGAGCTGTTTTTCCTTGCAGAGAGAGGATGGAGATGGGGGAAGAGTACAAGAAAAGCACCCCCCCCACACAAAAAAAAAGCAGCTGGAGAGAAAGCGGAAAAGTGGAAACAGCCGCAGAGACTGAACACAAAAGGGAGAAAGGAGAAAGAAGAGTGTTTAAATTCCATTAAGACTCTATAAACAGGGGGAGCGGAGTCTGAAACTTTGCAACTCAATATCTGGAGGTGCTCTGGTGGAAAGGGAGAATCCCCAGGAGCAGAGAGCAAGGTTGGAGAGGTCCTCAGGCCACATGGGGAGAGGTGGTTCCCCTGCTAATAGGACATTTGGTAGAGACTGTGCAGCCACCCCACAGGAAAAGGTCCCAGTGGACTCTGGAGAACAACCACATTCGCTGGTGCTGGAACAAAGATGTTACGGGGGAAGCCTGGTGCCAGATGTGTGTTGTGATTTTCCATAAACCCTGAAACACTGCTGCTACAGAATTGCGTGAACTTCTTCCAGGGCAGGCTGGCACCTAGACACAGGCTCTGGGCATTGGCAGCAGCGCAGTCTCCTGAACGTTTTGAGGGATGGCTGGCACTTGGCCATTGCTCAGTAAGACCCTCCCCCAGAAGGTCTGAGTGAGTCAAAGCTGCAGTCCCATAGAAGTGAGGGGTTGGGAAACACAGCCACGTTTGAGATAAAACTCAGGAAGGAGGTGCTGCCTGGCAGCCTGACGGCTTCATCACGGGCAGTTTAGAAGCGGGGAGTGGATGGAAGCCAGAGACAAAGGAGGGTGCCGGTTGTGGATAGCACAGAGTTCCAATACAAGAGATTGGGTAGCTGGGTGATGCCATTTTCACCCTTCCTGTGGATAAGCATACATGTCTACATGCGCCACAGCACTCCCAGTAAGCTAAGCAGGGCCATCAAGTGGAGAATGGACCTGTTACACTAAGTGCTGCCCAACTGGGCCAACAGTGCTCTTGACAAACACAAGTGTCTCTGCCTGCTTAGTTTGCAGACTATAAAGTACTTCATAGCTTGACTTCTCTGGGAAAACAGATATAATTTCAACCATACTGCATTCTGTTCGCTGGTCCTTTTACTCAATTTTTTTCCTTTTTCTTTTCTTACTCTTGAATACAGAAAAGAGAAAAAAATCTACTTGTATTTTCCATTTATATTAAAAAATTTTTCTTTAAATTTTTTCTACATTTTTTACTTTTTGTAAATTTTTAAAATTGTTTTACTTTTATCATTTCATTTTATTCTATTTTATTGTATTCATTTTTTCAAATTTCCAGAAGTTTTCCTTTTTTTCTCATCTTTCCCTTTTTTCTCTAATCTATCAAGCTTCTTTCAACAACCACACCAAAACACACCTAGGATCTAGCATACTTTATTTGATGTCTTTGAGTTGTTTTTAATTTTATTATTATTTTTTTTACTCTATTAATTCCTTTTCTTCTCCAAAATGATGAAACAAAGGAATTCACCCCAAAAGAAAGAACAGGAAGAAATGAGAGCCAGGGACTTAATCAACACAGATACAAGCAAGATGTCTGAACCAGAATTTAGAATCATGATACTAAGAATACTAGCTGAGGTGGAAAATAGATTAGAATCCCTTTCTGCAGAGATAAAAGAAGTAAAAACTAGTCAGGATGAAATAAGAAATGCTACAACTGAGCTGCAATCTCGAGTGGATGCCATGGCAGCAAGGATGGATGAGGCAGAGTAGCAAATCAGCGATACAGAGGACAAACTTATGGAGAATAACGAAGCAAATAAAAAGAAGGAGACTAAGGCAAAAGAGTATGAAATAAAAATTGGAGAACTCAGTGACTCATTAAAAAGACATAACATAAGAATCACAGGGTTCCCAGAAGATGAAGAGAGAGAAAAAGGGGTAGAAAATTTATGTGAGCACATCATAGCAGAAAACTTTCCTAACCAGGGGAAAGACAGTCATCAAAATCCAGTAAGTACAGAGGACTCCCATTAGATTCAACAAAAACCAACCATATCATAGTCAAATTCACAAAATACTCAGGCAAGGAAAGAATCATGAAAGCAGCAAGGGAAAAAAAGAAGTCCCTAACCTACAAGGGAAGACATATCAGGTTCGCAGCAGACCTATCCAAAGAAACTTGGCAGGCCAGAAAGGAGTGGTAGGATATAGTCAATGTGCTGAATGGGAAGAATATGCAGCCAAGAATTCTCTATCCAGCAAGGCTGTCATTCAAAATAGGAGAGAGGAAAAGTTTCCGAGACAAACAAAAATTAAAGGAGTTTGTGACTAGTGAACCAGCCCTGAAAGAAATTTTAACTTCTCTCTGAGGAGAGAAAAGATGAGGGGGAAAAAAAAAAGACCAAAAGCAACAAAGAGTAGAAAGCACCAGAGAACATTACCAGAAACTCCAACTCTATAGGTGACAGAAAGGCAATAAATCATATCTTTCAGTACTCACTCTAAATGTCAATGGTCTAAACGCTCCAATCAAGAGACAGAATGTAACAGAACGGATAAGAAAACAAGATCCATCTATATGCTGTTTACAAGAGACCCATATTAAGCCTAACGACACCTTCAGATTGAAAATAAGGGGATGGAGAACCATCTACCATGCTAATAGTCGCCAAAAGAAAGCTGTGGTAACCATACTTATATCAGACAATCTAGATTTTAAGATAAAGATTGTAACAAGAGGTGAAGAATTGCATTATATCATAATCAAGAAGCCTCAACAAATGTAAACATTTATGCCCCCAACGTGCAAGCACCCAAATATATAAACCAATTAATCACAAACATTGTGTCAAAGAAACTCATTGACAATAACATCATAATAGTAGGGGACTTCAACACTACACTTACAGCAAAGGAGATCATCTAAACAGAAAATCAACAAGGAAACAAGGGCTTTGAATGACACACTGGGCCAGATGCACTTAACAGATATATTCAGAACATTTCATCCAAAAGCCGAAGTATATGCATTCTTCTTGAGTGCACATGGAACTCCAGAATAGATCACAGAATAGATCATAAACTGGAACACAAATCAGCCCTCAAGTACAAAAAGATCGAGATCATACCATGCATATTTTCAGACCACGTTATGAAACTCAAAATCAACCATAAGAAAAAATTTGGAAAGATAACAAATACTTGGAGTATAGGTGGGGTGCCTGGGTGGCTCAGTTGGTTGGATGACCGACTTCAGCTCAGGTCATGATCTCGCAGTTTGTGGGCTCGAGCCCTGTGTCAAGCTCTGTGCTGACAGCTCAGAGCCTGGAGCCTACTTCAGATTCTGTGTCTCCCCCTCTGCCTACCCCTCCCCTGCTTACACTCTGTGTCTGTCTTTCAATAATAAATAAACATTAAAAAAATGTTTTTCGAAAGAATGAATAGGCTAACCAAGACATTAAAGAGGAAATTAAAAAGTACATGGAAGCCATGGAAATGGTAATACCACAGCCTAAAACCTCTGGGACTCAGCAAAGGTGGTCATAAGAGGGAAGTATATAGCAATTCAGACCTTCCTATAGAAGGAAGAAAGGTCTCAGTTATACAACCTAACCTCACAGCTCAAAGACCTGGAAAAAGAACAGCAAATAAAACCGAAAACCAGCTGAAAGCAGGAAATAATAAAGATTAGAGCAGAAACCAATGCTATCAAAACCAAAAAAAAACAGTAGAACAGATCAATGAAACCAGAAGCTGGTTCCTTGAAAGAATTAATAAAACTGTGTAGGGGGGGGGGGGGCACCTGGGTGGCTCAGTTGGTTGAGCGTTCAACTTCAGCTCAAGTCATGATCTCACGGTTCATGGGTTCGAGCCCCGCATCGGGCTCTGTGCTGACAGCTCAGAGCCTGGAGCCTGCTTCAGATTCTGTGTCTCCCTCTCTCTCTGCCCCTCCCCCACTCACACTGTTTCTGTCTCTCTCTCAAAAATAAATAAGTTTAAAAAAAAGAAAAGAATTAACAAAATTGATAAGCCCCTAGCCAGTTTGAGCAAAAAGAAAAAGGACCCAAATAAATAAAATCAAGAATGAAAGAGTAGAGATCACAACCAAACACTGCAGAAATACAAACAGTAACAAAAGAATCTTATGAGCAATTATATGCCAATAAAATGGGCAATTTGGAAGAAGTGGACAAATTCCTAGAAACATATAAACTACCAAAACGGAAACAGGAAGAAATAGAAAATTTGAACAGACCCATAACCAGTAAAGAAATTGAAGTAGTAACCAAAAATCTCCCAAAAAAACAAGAGTCCAGGGCCAGAGAGCTTTCCAGGAGGAATTCTACCAAACATTTAAAGAAGAGTTAACACCTATTCTCTTGAAACCATTCCAAAATATAGAAATGGAAGGAAAACTTCCAAACTCTTTCTATGAAGCCAGCATCACCTTGATTCCAAAACCAGACAAAGACCCCACTAAAACTATAGACCAATTTCTTTGATGAACATGGATGCAAAAATCCTCAACAAGATACTAGCCAACCGGATCCAACAATACATTAAAAAAATTATTCACCATGACCAAGTGGGATTTATACCTGGGATGCAGGGCAGGTTCAATATCAGCAAAATAATCAATGTGATACATCACATCAATAAAAGAAAGGACAAGAACCACATGATCCTCTCAATAGATGCAGAGAAAGCATGTGACAAAATACAGCATCCTTTTTTGATAAAAACCCTCAAGAAAATAGAGACAGAAGGATCATACCTCAAGATCATAAAACCCATATATGAAAGACCCACTGCCAATATCATCCTCAATAGGGGAAACAGAGCTTTCTCCCTAAGGTCACGAACACAACAGGGATGTCCACTCTTGCCACCGTTAACTTAACATAGTATTGGAAGTTTTAGCCTTAGCAATCAGACAACACAAAGGAATAAAAGGCATCCAAATCAGCAAGGAGGAAGTCAAACTTTCACTTTTTGCAGATGACATGATACTCTACGTGGAAAACCCAAAAGATTCCACCAAAAAACTGCTAGAACTGATTCATGAGTTCAGCAAAGTCACAGGATATAAAATAAATGCACAGAAATCAGTTGCATTCCTATACACCAACAATGAAGCAACAGAAAGAGAAATCAAGGAATTGATCCCATTTACAACTGCACACACACAAAAAAACAATAAAATACCTAGGAATAAACCTAACCAAAGAGGGAAAAATCTATACACTGAAAACTACAGAAGCTTATGAAAAAACAGAAGACACAAAAAAATGGAAAAATATTCCATGCTTCTGAATCGGAAGAACAAACATTGTTAAAATGTCAATACTACCCAAAGCAATCCACATATTCAATGCAATCCCTATCAAAATAACAACAGCATTCTTCACAGAGCTAGAACAGACAATCCTAAAATTTGTATGGGACCATAAAATAGCCGAATAGCCAAAGTAATCTTGAAAGAGAAAACTGAAGCTGGAGGCATCACAATCCCGGACTTCAAGACATACTACAAAGCTGTAATCAAGACAGTATGGTACTGGCACAAGAACAGACACTCAGATCAATGGAACAGAATAGAGAACCCAGAAAGGGACCCCCAAGTGTATGGCCAACTAATCTTTGACAAAGCAGGAAAGAATATCTAATGGAATAAAGACAGTCTCTTTAGCAAATGGTGCTGGGAAAAGTGGACAGTGACATGCAAAAAAAAAAAAAAAGAACCTGGATCACTTTCTTACACCATACACAAAATTCAACTCAGAATCTATGGAAGACCTAAATGTAAGACAGGAAGCCATCAAAATCTTCAAGGAGAAAGCAGGCAAAAACCTCTTTGACCTCGGCTGCAACAACTTCTTACTCAACAGATCTCCAGAGCCAAGGGAAACAAGCAAAAATGAAACTATTGAGACCTCATCAAGATAAAAAGCTTCTGCACAAGGAAAGAAACAATCGGCAAAACTAAAAGGCAACCGATGGAATGGGAGAAGATATTTGCAAATGACATATCAGATAAAGGGTTAGTATCTAAAAGCTGTGAGGAACTTATCAAACTCAACACCCAAAAAACAAATAATCCAGTGAACAAATGGACAAAAGACATGAATAGACACTTCTCCAAGGAAGACATCTAGACGGCTAACCGACACATGAAAAATGCTCAACATCACTCATCCTCAGGGAAATACAAATCAAAACCACAATGAGATACCAACTCACACATGTCAGAATGGCTAACATTAACAACTCAGGAAACAATGGATGTTGCCAGGATGCAGATAAAGAAGAACCCTTTTACACTACTGGTGGGAATCAAACTGGTGCAGCCACTCTTGAAAACAGTATAGAGGTTCCTCAAATAAAAAACAGAACCACCCTACAATCCAGCAATTGCACTACTAGTAATTTATCCAGGGGATACAGGTATGCTGTTTTGAAGGGGCACATGCACCCCAATGTTTATAGCAGCGCTATCAACAATAGCCAATGTATGGAAAGAACCCAAGTGTCCATCGATGAATGAATGGATAAAGAAGATGTGATATATATATAAAATGGAGTATTACTCGGCAATCAAAAAGGCAATCCATTTGCAACTCTGTGGATGGAACTGGAGGATATTATATTAAGCGAAATTACTCAGAAAAAGACAAATATCATGACTGAACTTAGATGAGGAATTTGAGGTACAAAACATATGAACATAAGGGAAGGGAAGCAAAAATAATATAAAACAGGAGAGGGCCAAAACATAAGCCTCTTAAATATAGAGAACAAACAGGGTTGCTGGAGAGGTTATGGGAGGGGGGATGGTATAAATGAGTAAGGGGCATTAAGGAATCTACTCCTGAAATCATTGTTGCACTATATGCTAACTAACTTGGATGTAAATTAAACAATAAATAAATTTTTTAAAATGTGAAGAAAACTGGATTCCTATGGGGAATTGCCTCACATGTATGTTGGGAAATCTGCAAGGCTTGTATAATTTCTTTTATTTTTATTTTTTTTATTTTATTTTTAAAAAAAAATTTTTTTTTCAACGTTTATTTATTTTTGGGACAGAGAGAGACAGAGCATGAACGGCGGAGGGGCAGAGAGAGAGGGAGACACAGAATCGGAAACAGGCTCCAGGCTCTGAGCCATCAGCCCAGAGCCTGACGCGGGGCTCGAACTCACGGACCGCGAGATCGTGACCTGGCTGAAGTCGGATGCTTAACCGACTGCGCCACCCAGGCGCCCCGGCTTGTATAATTTCTAAGCCAGCTAACTCCATGAGGTGGTTTCTGCTCCCAGGTAGATTAATTCCTGGCATACATATATTATACTGTTACGTTATAAACACAAAACTGCTAGTGAATAGTAGTAATAGTAGTAGTAATAGTAGTAATAGTAGCATCTGCTTCTTTGATTTTCTTTTCTTTTTTTTTTTTTTTTAAATCAACTTGTGGCTGAAAAGTGCAGTTCTAAAGAATCACCACTAGATGCCACTCTTGGCAGAAATGAGAAAAAGGCCTATTGCTATTGTCTTTAAAATGTTTATTGCAATGGTGTTGGAACAAGGAAACTTTGGAAAGAAAAAAAAAATATTACCCATTATCCTAAGACTCTAGAATACTAAAGTTTCAACTGCATATATTGTTAAGACTGTCTGTAAGACATGCTGCATATAGGTGGGATAGAATAGGTGTAGAAAAAGTTTCCCCGAAAGGTGGGTTGAAGCTGGGGAAGCTGAGGCTGTTAACATCTATGAAGCATGGACTGAGTCAAGTGTAACAAAGATAAAGAGTGCAAGAAAAGGTCAAAAACAGAAAAAAACAAAGCTAGTGGTTAGAGAGGTGAAGACAATAATCAGACCTGAGAAGCAGACAGACCCTGTGCGTCAAGACCAGGCTGGAGAAGGAAGTAAACAAGCTTGTAGTGGGCACCCCTTTGATGTGGTGCCCAGCTGCTGGGCAGCCAAAACATCTATTATCTTTCAGATCTATGAATTAGGTATAGTTGCAATCACATGTGACTTTTTAAACATTTGCCTTGTCTTTTAACAGAGTACCTTAAACATTTTACTATTTTCTTAGTCATTGGGGCGCCTGGGTAGCTCAGTTGGTTAAGCGTCCGACTTCGACTCAGGTCATGATCTCACGGTTCGTGAGTTTGAGCCCAGCGTCGGGCCCTGTGCTGACGGCTTGAAGCCTGAAGCCTGCTTCACATTCTGTGTCTCCCTCTCTTTCTGCCCGTCCCCCACTCACACTCTGTCTCTCAAAAATAAAATAAAACGTAAAAAAATAAATTTTTTTTAAGTTTTTCTTAGTCATCATAAAACTTTCACTTTTAATTAGCAGACATTATTTCAGGTTACTTATGGATACATAAATATCCATACATTTTAGTCATCCATTGTTTGAGCATTTGTTATATCCAGTGTGTTTCCACTGTGCATTTAATTATAGGGTTCCTGCTCTGTTTCCTTTAAAGTCTGATGTGGAAGGTGAATGCCCTATTGTAACATTGTAAAGTATTCATTACCACAAGAAAAAATGAAATGTCATCAATATTATAGTCATCTAGTTCCAGCTAAACTACCTAACCACACAACTTTTGATTACTTTTATGGAAAATGTAAGGTATAAAATTTGATGTTCCAACAACCACCATGATGACACATAGTATCGTTTCCCTTCATTCCTTAACACTTACTTCCTAAGAGTCTTTTTTTAAAAATATGGATCTATTTTAAAAAGAAAATGCACATAACTGCATAATTTACTGTATAATAAACTGCATACTTTATTGACATTTTACCAGTTTGAATTTGCTAGAAATTTGAATGTTCCCTAACCTGACTAAAAAGAAACTTTGCTATACTCTTTCCTAGCTTTAAGAGTGAGAAACAGACCAGTGCATAGATGCCTTTGAAGCTCCCAAGCTCTGTTAATCAGCTCTCTTGTTGCACAGAAACTCCATCTGAAACAGTTTTGGCAAAAAGGGGAATTTATTAGGGGGGCTCCTGGGTGGCTCATTTAGTTAAAGTGTCTGACTTCAGCTCGGGCTGAGATCTCACGGTTCATGAGTTCAAGCCCAGTGTCAGGCTCTATACTGACAACCTGGAGCCTGCTTCAGATCCTGCGTCCCGATCTCTCTTGGCCCCTACTCCACTGGCACTCTATCTTTCTATCTCTCTCAAGAATAAACAAACATTAATAAAAATAAAAATAAATAAAAAGAAAGCTCATGTCACCATGAGAAGGAAAGAAGTGTACCCAGGCTCAAGGGTAAGTGAAGCCAGACACCTGTACCTCATCCACTTCATCTACATTTCTACCCAATCTCCCCCATTGCTGGTAACTGCAAGCTCATGTCTTCTTTACATTCTAACCACATTGGCTTTCGTTCATTCACGCAACAAATATTTATTGAATACCTATTGTGTACAAGGCATTCTTTGGCTTGGGATATACCAGTAAGCAAAACAAACCAAGATTCCCTATTCCCATTGAGCCTTTCAATCTTTCCATATCTTAAACACACCCAGTTTGCTCCTATCATATATTATTACCCTATATATTCACCTCTCCTTTTCGGAAGGAATGACTTTGAGATTGGCCATGTGATTTGCTCTGGTCAATGGAGTGCAAGTGGATGTGACATATACTATGTTCAAGAAGCTGTAAGTACTTTTGCATGGTTTGGGCTCAGCCTTAATTTCTTCTGTCCTTTACTATGAGAAGACCATGTCTCAGACAGGGGCTACTCCTTTAGCCTCAATCCTAGATTAAAAAGACACAGAGTGGAGTTGCAAACTGGAGCAAAGCCAGTACTTATTTGTAGCCTGTATGTCTTATGGGTGAGAATGCAGTGTTTAGTGACCTAAGAAGGTAAGATTTGGTGGGTTTTGTTACTGTAGCAAAGTTGATGACATAAAAGCCTTTGTGGGGCGCCTGGGTCGCTCAGTTGGTTAAGTGTCCAACTCTTGGTTTCAGCTCAGGTCATGATCTCACAGTTTCTGAGTTAGGGCCCCACGCTGACAGCTCAGAGCCTACTTGGGATTCTTTCTCTCTCCCTCCTTCTCTGCCCTCTCCCACTTGCTCTCTCTCTCTCTCAAAAAAAAAAAAAAAAAAACAACTTTGGGGGTGCCTGAGTGGCTCAGTCGGTTGGGCAACCGACTTCGGCTCAGGTCATGATCTCGCGGTTTCTGAGTTCGAGCCCCGTGTGGGACTCTGTGTTGATAGCTCGGAGCCTGGAGCCTGCTTCGGATTCTGTGTCTCCCTCTCTCTCTGCCCCTCCCCTGCTCATGTTCTGTCTCTGTCTCTCAATAACAAATAAATGTTAAAAAAAAAAATTTATAAAAAAAAAAAACAACTTTGTAATTGCTGTGTGCTCTGCCTGGAATGCCCTTCTCTTAGATCTTCATGTGCCTGGCTCTTTATGTCACTCTATTCAATATGACTCCGCACCCCACCCTTCTTCACCCTGCTTGTTTCCTTGGGTGAATGCTGTATAAGCAACGGCGCATAGCAAGGAAGCTGTGTGTGCGCCCGTGTAGTCAGGCCTCATGGTGCCTTGGAGAAGATGAAAATGAGGTTTTTTCCTTACTATAGAAATAAATATTTGTGTGGTTAAATACACACATGTACACAATACTGAAATATAACCTCAGAGAGGGCTTCCAAAACTATATGCCCTAATATTATTGCCTCTCTCCCACTAGCCCCACCAATAATTTTAGCTTATTTCTATCTTATTTTCTTATGATATTTACCACTACTTGAAATTATTACTCCTTAATTATCTATCTTGCTCACTAAAATGAAAACTTCAGATAATAAGGACTTGTGTTGTTCAGTGTTGTATCTCTGGTATCTAAAATGGTTTTTGGCAGGTTGCATTCACAAGTATTTTCTGAACACAATGAAATCCTACCTCTTTTTAACTATCCTTATTTTTAAATACCTCAATGACATCCTCCCTCTAACCCATCACCCATCACTACAGAGCTACAAAATAGATTAGGGGATGCTACCACTTTGCTCTAAAATCTTTATTGACTTTCCTCAAACTATGGAACAAAGTTCAAATTCAAACCTGGCATTCAAGGCCCTTAATTTATTTCCAGTCTTCTCTCCCACCATGCCATCCCTTCACATACAGTGAATCAACAGTATAAGACCACTTGCCATTCTCTAATTGCATTCACGGTGTTTCTGTTTCCCATGCTTTTATTTTTTTTAGGTAAAAAAATTTTTTTTAATGTTTATTTATTTTTGAGAGAGAGAGAGAGAGAAAGCATGAGCAAGTGGGGGAGGGACAGAGAGAGAGGGAGAATCTGAAGCAGGCTCCAGGCTCTGAACTGCCAGCACAGAGCCCAACATGGGGCTCGAACCCAAGAACCATGAGATCATGACCTGAGCAGAAGTTGGCCGCTTAAGTTACTGAGCCACCCAGGCGTCCCTTTACTGTTCTTAAGATGCTATACAAACTGAAAGCACCCCTTTGAGTTACTCGTTACTGAGCTCTCCCGTTTGTATGTACAATGCGCATGTTACATGTTAATTAAGTATGTTTCTTTTACTCTTGTTACTCTGTCTTTGTAAGTCTAATTTGCAGGGTCTCAGCCAGAAAACCTAGGAGGGTAGACAACAGAATTATTTTTCCCTTCCCCTAAATATCATTCAGTGGGCTCACAAATCTTAAATAGTTGCCAGGTAAGCCACAGAAGGGGGAAAGAATTACAACATATATCTTACAAAAAACTATTTGGAATATATAAAGAACTTTTACAACTCAAGAGAAGGTAAACAAGATTTGACAGCCACTTTGTAGAAAATATACGAATGGCCAGAAGCACATAAAAGATGCTCAATGTCATTAGTCATTGGGAAAATGCAAATTAAAACCATAATGAGGTGCTACTAAATACCCATGAGAATGGCTAAAAGTGTTGATAGTGAGTGTTGGTAAGGATGTGGGGCAGCCTGGAACTCACAGGAACCTGTGGGCATGTAAAATGGTACAACCACTTTGGAAGCTACTTAGCAGTTACTTAAAAATTAAATGTAAATGTACAGTACAACCCAGCCATTCCACTGTTAGGTGTTTACCTAAAAGAAATGAAAGCATATGTCTACACAATGGCTTGTATACAGACGTTCACAACAGTTTTACTCACAATAGCAAAACCTGGAAACAATCTAAAAGCCCATTAACAGGTAAATGGATAAACAAATGATGGTATATCCATATAATGTGATACTAGTCAATAATAAAAAGGAATGAACTACTGGGGTGCCTTGGTGGCTCAGCCCATTAGGTGTCCAACTTCAGCTCAGGTCATGATCTTGTGGTTTGTGAGTCTGAGGCCTGCATCGGGCTCTGTGCTGACAGCTCAGAGCCTGGAGCCTGCTTCGGATTCTGTGTCTCCCTCTCTCTGTACCCCTCTCCCACACTCTCTCTTAAAAATAAACATTAATTTTTTTTTTTTAAAAAAAGGAATGAACTACTGATACATCACAACATGAGTAAATTTAAAAATCATTATGCATGTGAAAAAAAAAGATGACATAGTACATACTATTATAATCCAATTAATACAAAATAATATTTTTTTTACAAAGAAAACTAACGTATGGAGCCAGAGCAAATCAACAGTGAGGGATGAACTGCAAAGGAACAGGAGGAATCTTGACCACATTCTATATGTTGATTTTAGCAGTGGTTTTATGATACATACTTCTTCAAATCATCATAGAATTTTACAGCCTAAGTGGATACCATTAATTGTATTTTGATAAAGCTGATTTTAAAAAGCTGCCAGGGTAGTTTCGTATAAAACTAAAATTCTATACAATCCAGCAATCACTCTCATTGGTATTTCACACAAAGCAGTTGAAGAATTATGTTCATAAAAAAATCCCGTGTGTGATGTTTGGCAATTTGTAATTGCCAAAACTTAGAAGCAACCAAGATACCATTCAGTAGGCAAATGGATAAACTGTGGTAGAACCAGATGACAGAATGTTATTCAGTGCTAAAAAGAAATGAGGCATCAGGCAAAGATGACAAGAGGGAACCTTAAGGGCAAAATCATGAAGACAGTAAAAAGATCAGTGTATGTCAGGGCTTGGGCGGAAGAAGGTATGAATAGGTAGAAGACAGGATTTTTAGGGCAGTGAAACTATTCCGCATAATACTATGAAGGTGCATTCCCTCATACCTTTGTCAAAATCCTCAGAATGTACAACAATATGAGTGAACGCTAATAAAAACTATGAACATTGGGTAACAATGATGCATCACTACGGGTTCATCAATTGTAATAAATGTACCACTGTGGTAGCGGATACTGATAATAGGGGAGGCTGTGCATGTGGGAGGGCAGGGGATAGATGGGAATTCTCTAGTTTCTGCTCAGTTTCGCTCTGAACATATAATACTCTAAAAAATAGTCTATTAATAAATGGAAAATAAGTTATTTTAATTAAAAAAAAAAAGCTTCCAGGGTATGCTGAAATGTCTTCTTTCTCCCTTTGGACAAAATACTTCTCAAGCAAGCAGATAATAACAGAATTATCTCATAGATTTTAGATGTTTTCCAAGGTATGATGATTTATATATTCCAACTCCCCCACCTCTGCAAAAACAAAACAAAACACAGACAAATCACACTCTTTTGCCACTAGATGGCATGGAATGTTCCTGTTCCTGTAATGGTAGAAGAACAAAGTTAAAACTCAGAAGTGCAAATGTAGAGCAGGGATTGATGACTTAAGATATAAAAGGAGAAAAACTAATTACATAAAAATCCAATTTATAACTCAAAGGCACACATATTTAACTGGAATTTTTAAGCAACATATACAGTTGTTTCAAATTATAATTACTTGTGTCTAATATGCTATAGCTATTTGATATTTGTTGACTAAATAAGTGAGTGAAAGGGAAGGAATTTGGATCCCCTCTGAGAGATAATATGTAAGAGGAAAAATGTGTTCTTTAAGGGAGAACTATGCAGTGGCTACATGAACACACCCTTCCAGGGCTGAGTCTAGCAGAGCTAAAATTGGTCTTTGACATATTTTACACCTTTGTAGACTGAAGGTAACTGACAGGCAAAATGGTTCCAGAGTTTTGATTGACTTCCCTCCATCCAGTGGAAAAATGAGTTTTACCTTCATTTGCAATTCAACTCCTTCATCACATACAAATTTATGCTTTTTGACTTTCCTTTGAACTGGTCATAACTTGTTTGTTCTCTCATATGAATAAAATAAAGATCTTTAATACATATGCATCTTTACATTTGTATAAGTCATGATTCTGCCTTTTTTCTGAAAATTATCTTTTAACAATACCTATAGAAAAACAAGCTTATTGGAAATAAGAGTCTTCAAACCTGGGAGCTGGCAGAGCAGGTAAATACAGAATGGAAATACCAAAAAAAATGGACTCAGGTCAAGATAAAAAAAAAAGCCTGATTTATTCTCTTTGAAAATTGAGGGGCGCCTGGGTGGCGCAGTCGGTTAAGCGTCCGACTTCAGCCAGGTCACGATCTCGCGGTCTGTGAGTTCAAGCCCCGCGTCGGGCTCTGGGCTGATGGCTCAGAGCCTGGAGCCTGTTTCCGATTCTGTGTCTCCCTCTCTCTCTACCCCTCCCCCGTTCATGCTCTGTCTCTCTCTGTCCCAAAAATAAATAAACGTTGAAAAAAAATATATATATATAAAAAAAAAAAAAAAAAAAAAGAAAATTGGGTCCAAGCCAAGACTGAGTATAAGTGAGTTTATTGTCCCCACCTATTTTCACAGGGGTGAACCCTCTGCCTGTCTGGACTATATAATCTCACCCTCCCCCAACTCCCCCACAGTTTATTAGATTAGGAATCGACTGAGTCAGGCTAAACCAATCAGGACAACTCTTGCGAATTTGGATTTAAGACTGTACAACAGGTCTCAGGTTTCTACTGGGCACTAACACCAGGAAGATATGTAAAGCAGATTGGGGTCCCACCAATCTGTGTCCTGGAATATACGCCTACATGCCAATTCAAATTTCCAAACTTGTTTAACACAATGAACTTTCAAGCCAGGTAGATCTTACTTTGAAATTAAACATCAAAACTACTAGTAGGGGCACCTGGGTGGCTCAGTCGGTTGATTGTTCGACTCCTGATTTCTGCTCAGGTCAGGATCCTGAGGTAAAAGAATTGGCCCCGAGTCAGGCCCCATGCTCAGCATGGAGCCTGGTTAAGATTTTCCTCTTTCCTTCTCTCCCTGTCCCCAGCTCACATATAAGCGTGCTCGCTCACACTCTCTCTCTCTCTCTCTCTCTCAAACAAAAAATTAAAACAAAACAAAACCTACTGGCTATGCAAAGTAGCAGGTTCTTCTCTGAAACTCAATTTCCTCATTTGTTTATAAGGAAAATGAATGCCTGTCCTGTGCCGCTGTTGTGATAATTAAATAAGTTAAATCCATGGTGAAAAACAGTTCTTGGTACACACCACATACTTAAAACCTAGTGTCTACTTAGAAAGCAGAAAAGAGGGGCACCTGGGTGGCTCAGTGGGTTAAGTGTCCGACTATTGATCTCAGCTCAGGTCTTGATTTCAGGATTGTGAGCTCAAGCCCCGCATTGGGCTAAACGTTAAAAAAAATTTTTTAATTAAAAAAAAAGTTGTCCCATTGTCTTGGGACAATGGCTTCAGAGTGCACTCCAAACACTGGGAATTATCCTCCTTATAGTAATCATATCTCCCTCTACTAATTACCAAGCAAATGACTGGGCTGTTTAAGGAATGACGAAAGTGACCAACTTAATGAGTGTAAACTGGAAGTTATGACCTGTAAATATCAAGAGGTTAAGCAGGAATATCGTAACCTATAGGTACCACCTAAAAGAACAAAACTGTCAACTTCAGAGTGGTAACTGAGAGTGGCACTAATGCCTTAAATTTTGATCACATCTCTCAGTTACTTGGAGAATCAAGAGAATTGTTAAAAACAAAACCACAGGCCCAAAATGATGTCACTTAGACCAAGTTGCCAAACGGGGGCTTAATACCTAATCTAACTGCACCATCAACTTCCCTCAGAAATGTAGTCTTAATCAGTCAGCCAGGAATTTTTCAATTAGTTGCCAATGAGTCTACCACATGGGTCACCCTATCCCTCAACGAAAGATGAAGTAATTGCTCCTGGCATGGAGCAATCCTTTCATTTTGCTAATAACTTTCTTTCCCCACCCTCCTTTCCACAAAAGCCTTCCGTTTTGTACAACTCCTTGGGGCTCCTCTCTGCTCACTGGATGGGAGGGTGCCGGTTCATGAATCATTTAATAAAGCCAGTTAGATCTGCAAATTTTCTCAGTTGGACTTTGTTTTTGTAACCATATCATCTAATACCCAATTAATATCCATATTTTTCTGACTGTCTTTAAAAATACCTTTTTTGCATTTCAGTTGATTGCAGTCAAGTTCCTGAACAAGGTCTACATGCTGTATTTGCTGGATGAAGTTCTGAAGTCTCTTTTCATCCTAGAGCAGTCCTTCTGAAATATCCCTCCCCCAACTTTTTTCCCATGCCACTGACTTGTTGAAAAAACTGGGTCACTTAATCTATCTTGTTATGACCCACATTTTGGATTGTTTGCTTTTCCATGCTCTCACATCACCTGTTCCTCAATCTGCCATATTTTCTAATAAACTGGAAGTCACAGGGCCAGCACTTACATTCACTATAACTTCCTATCTTGAGTGGACAGGGAGTGCCCTTGAGAGTGCCAGAGCGAGACAGGGGTGAGTGGGCATTTTGATTATGCCATTTAAAAGCTGTGACCTTGGGGAAGTTACTACACCTGTCTAAGTCTCCACTTTCTCACTTGTAACACAAGAATATAACAATTCATAACTTGAAGAGTTATGCAAAGATAAAAGGAGACAGCCAGCACTATGATACATAAACAGCAAGCAGCTCAGTGAATGTCAGTTCCAGCAATGACCAGCGATACCTTCAGCTTACACATCATAGAAATACTCATTCCAATAAAATGCTTCTAAAGTACCCAGAAAATTGTATCCTTTTTTGACATGGCAGGATAAGTACAATACGTATCTGTATAAGTGATTAAGCAATACCTACAGCAGAAGTAGGGAGTCCGAGGATTTTTGAAGAATAAATTGTCTTCAGGAATTTTGCTCTACTTTCAAGGGAGCAAAGTCTCCTCTGGGCCAAAAACATGCTGCAGGATAAAAGAAATATGTTAACAAGAAGAAAATATATGACACTTACATCACTATCAGACACTTACAGCTAGCTAATAGACCATAAGCTTATATAAAATATAAGTAAAAATTTTTCACAGTTCTCTTTCTACATATAACCTCTCATCACTAGAACCCTCTTTATCTTATAAAAATTTATGCATATGTCATTTTAAACTAGAGGTGTGTAAGCATATTGTGAATTCAAAAAATAAAAAGCTCTAATTTAGTCAAGAGCATAAAATCACAGTAAGTAGAAGTTTCATTTATAGCAGCTATAAAAACCAGGATATTTCAACCTAGGAACTACTCAAATTTCAGAATTGTCTGGATAAAGTCATATAAAAAAGCACAATTTGTGACAGTAAATTAAAGTGGTTAGAATTTAGCAAGTTGTTTGAAAAGCATTATAGCAGGTCCTTGACAAACATAAAGAATATACGAATGAATTTTGGTTATTTTCAGACGGCACTTTCCTCAACAATCCCATAGAAAGGTAGCAAGCTATTTCAATAGATTCTAGTTACATAACAGTCATGCATTCTGAATTATGTCTCTACCTATAAGGAAAACTGTTACCAAAGCAATATGAAATTCTATTATTATACTGTCACCTGGAATTAGAAGACAACTCAACTTTCTAAGAACATTCAGGTAAACAGAAACTTCTTACTTAGAAGAAGTTTTAGTCTGAGAATCTTGTATCAGTGGGTGTCATTTCCTCCATCTCCACTGGTTAATTAAACTTTAGAAGAAGAGACATACTCTACAGATTTAAAGGAATCCACCAAAGCTAGCTAGGACTCTCTTTGAGTTACCAAAATGTTAAGGCTACAGAAAGCTTTATTTATTTTTTATTTATTTATTTTTTTAACGTTATTTTATTTTATTTTTGGGACAGAGAGAGACAGAGCATGAACGGGGGAGGGGCAGAGAGAGAGGGAGACACAGAATCGGAAACAGGCTCCAGGCTCTGAGCCATCAGCCCAGAGCCCGACGCGGGGCTCGAACTCACGGACCGCGAGATCGTGACCTGGCTGAAGTCGGACGCTTAACCGACTGCGCCACCCAGGCGCCCCAAGGCTACAGAAAGCTTTAAATGTGAGAAATAATATATTGCAGTTTCTTAAGAAGTTAAATATAAAATCCTGACCTTGTCAGCAATTTCTCAGCTTAAAACAACAGCCTCTTAGGGGTGCCTGGGTGGCTCAGTTGGTTAAACATCCGACTTTGGCTCAGGTCATAATCTCGCAGTTTGAGAGTTCAAGCCCTGCATCTGGCTCTGTGCTGACAGCTTGGAGCCTGGAACCTGCTTCAGGTTCTGTGTCTTCCTCTCTCTGCCCCTCCCCTGCTTGCACTCTGTCTCTGTCTCTCTTTCTCTCAAAAATAAATAATAAACATTAAAAAAATTAAAAAACAACAACAGCCTCTCAGCCATTCTATCACATCAGCCTATTTTAATTTTCTGCAAAGCACTTTTGTTGTTGTTGTTTGGTTGGTCATTCATTCACTCATTTGATGCTTCATGTGCAGGGCCTGGTGTATTTAGTTTACTACTGCATTCTCTGGCAAATAGTATGCACTTGATAAATAAAATGTTAAATTACTGAATAAATACATCAAATCACATTACAAATTAATGATATCAGTGGCTATTTATGAATCTTTTTATGAAACATTGATACCTTTTGTAAAGTAAATAATTACCCCTTATGTTTTAAGTCTTTCAAGTTGAAGAACAGGTTTTCTTAAATTAAGGAATGCTTATTCTTGCATCATTAACTGTTCTATTCAGGAATAAATTATTAACTAGTTTAGGCAACATGGATAGTTTTAAGAAAAAGTATTACCAAACAAAGGGAACAATATCAAAAAATCTTTATTGAGTATCATGGAGCTATTTGATTTAGGATAATTTAGTTGGTCCCCCCTCTCCCCCCCAGCAAATCAATGTTCATTTATTTCAGTTCAGCCTAATTCCTTAGGTATTTAGACTAAGTATAAGCAAAATATTTTCTTCTAAGTGGACAAATGAGAGAGACCTGTTCCACCTTCTGGAGAAAAACTGGGCGGGGGTGTGGGGACAGTACTAGGAATCAGGATACCTGGATTCAAGTCCTTATTCTGATATTTTAAAAAGTTTTCTATCCTTGGAGAAGTTGCTGACTCTTGCTGAAGGTCAGTTCCCTCATTTTTCAAAACAGGTGAATACATCAGTCCTCGGTTTGAAGGTAAATCCAGAAGGTGCTGGTAAGTCACTGACTGATCACGTGTGGAGCTTAGACTCCAGCTCTTGGGAAATCTCCTCTGGCCACCAGGCCTCAGTGCCCATTCTCCTTAGGAAGTTGACACTCAATCTACCTGTTTTCGTCTGGAAATCCCAAAGCCTAAATCTCGCCTCCTCTCTATCTACCTTCAACAGCATATTACCTCCATAATACAATGTACTTGCGGGCAACTGACCCAGTTCTCCATTTCTCTTCCACGTTCCAAACTTTCCATTGTGTCTTTTAGAACAGGTGGACCATAATCAGCAAATTCCAATATATCTTTATGTTCTCAGAGCATTCTCCTTGTTTTAACACAAATCTTAACCGTTCCCTGAACATACCACTTCTATGTTCCTCAGTGTTGGCTTCTGTTCATATATGCCCCACCTAACTCTTTCTTGCCATCCATTTTACCACTGCTAGACTATTACTTCCCTCATCTGCCTCACTGACATTATCTTCTGTCCTGCTGGTAACTCCCTGTCCTTATTAAGGACTTTGTCAGTACGCACACAGTATTCTCAACTCAATACTGTGACCATCCCAGGTAATTTCAATGGCTTCAGAGATGATCCACCCAACAGGTGACATCCCCATGTCCACTGCTCTTCTGCTCCATTCCACCTTAGTCTCTCTCCTGCTACAATACACTGCACCTTGCCATTACCTCAGTCGGGTCTAATTGCAAAATAACTGATTGAAACATTCTGCTCTTTGACCATAAACTATCTTTCCTTTCAATTAATTATTCTATTCTTCAGTACTATCAAGATCTCTAGGGGCGCCTGGGTGGCGCAGTCGGTTAAGCGTCCGACTTCAGCCAGGTCACGATCTCGCGGTCCGTGAGTTCGAGCCCCGCGTCAGGCTCTGGGCTGATGGCTCGGAGCCTGGAGCCTGTTTCCGATTCTGTGTCTCCCTCTCTCTCTGCCCCTCCCCCGTTCATGCTCTGTCTCTCTCTGTCCCAAAAATAAATAAACGTTGAAAAAAAAAAAAAAATTAAAAAAAAAAAAAAAAAAAGATCTCTAGGAGGCTGCCTTTCCTTTTCCCAATCAGCCTGCACTTTCCTTTATTTTCCAATATAGATGCCAGTTCATCACTTCAGCAATCTTCTAGACAATGCCCTACCCCACCCTGTCTAGCCTCTCACCTGTCTGTAACACTCTAGCCCTGGATCAACTCATCTACAGTGTTTGGTTTTCCCAAGCTGGGGAAGGTCATACAGGATGCGTGGTTTCACCATAAATACATGGCCATTAACTTAGAATTGACCCCCAACACTCTGCAGCGTTATACTCTATTTTGTAGGGGAAGGATGGCAGGATACGCCACCCCAAAATACGCCACTTTGGAATAAGAATTATTTTGAGCTAAAGGCACTTGAAAAATAGCAAATGCCAAAAAGAGCAATCTGATCCTTCCTTTTCTTCCTGAAAACAGGAGATAAAATTTCCATGTGAAAGGTGCCTTCCCTATACAGGAGAAAAGGAACACTCTTAGATGGTAAACTGAAGCTGAGCGAATTTTGTAAAAAGAGGCCTTGTTAAAATAATCCTTATCTTCCTTTAGCTTACCTAAATATTTTAGTTACTTTCCCACAATTGTCTCTCCACGTTCAACCTAGTATAAAAGCAGTTGTTTTGGCCGCTTCTTTGTACGCTTCTCCTACTATCTGCCTTATGTCAGTATAATTCTAAGGCCCAGCTGGAAACCCTAAGAGGGCAGGCCACACTTCTCTCCTACAGTCCAGATTTTAATTTTTCCCACACTCCTCTAACCTAAAAGCTCTTTGTTCTAAATAGATGCCCTTGCTTCCTATCATAGAGAAAATAGAAGCGACCAGATTTACCATCTCAATTTACCCAAATAGAAAACACCAAGCCCAAAGGATCCTTTTTTCCTTCCTTTCTATACTACAGGAACTCACCCTCCCACAAAAGGATAATTCTTCCTCCCATGGCTTAGATCTCATTCACTCCTAGCACTACAGAGACCTTTCTCCAGTGATTATTACCCTTTCTCTTGTAAATGCAACTTTCCTTGCTCACATCTCTTCCAGTTACAAAAAACAGCAAATACAAAACACCAACCAAGAATTAAACTCTTGACTCTACCTTCTCCTCCCTATTGTACATTTCCTCTTCAAATCAAAACCTTCCCATTACTTTCTCTTAAGAGCAAACTTTTAAAAAGACAGATTAGTTGTCTCCTTTTCCTCAATCTACATACTCTTCAACCTGATGCAGTCTTTTTTTTTTTTTAATTTATCTACTGTTTCTTTTACACCCAAGTTAGCATATGGTCCAACAATGATTTCAGGAGTAGATTCCTTAATGCCCCTTACCCATTTAGCCCATCCCCCTCCCACAACCCCTCCAGCAACCGTTTTTCCTCCATATTTAAGAGTCTCTTATGTTTTGCCCCCTCCCTGTTTTTATATTATTTTTGCTTCCCTTCCCTTTTATTCATCTGTTTTGTATCTTAAATTCTTTCTATGAGTGAAGTCATATGATATTTGTCTTTTTCTGACTAATTTCGCTTAGCATAATCCCCTCCAGTTCCATCCACGTAGTTAGTTGCAAATGGCAAGATTTCATTCTTCTTGTATGCAATCTGACTTTTGTACCCACAAAGTCTTTTGTACTTTGTACAAAGACTTTTGTACTCCACAGAGGCAGATCTTGCTCAAGTCAGTTCTGATCCTTGAGCTCTCTGCAGCTTCAGATACTACTGGGTAGGTCCTGTCTCCTCCCAGAAACACCCGTGTTCTCTTGGCTTTTGACGTAGTAGGATCCCTCATTTCCCTCCTACCTCTCCTCCAACCTGCCACTAAATGATAGAATTTCTCAATACTCAGATCTGGGCTCTCTCTTCTTCTCAACCATTACTCTCTCACTAGGTAATCTGTTTGTGGGAGAAATTGTGGGGTATCCATGGGGGGAAAGAAAAAAAAAAAGGCTCCAAAGAAATCTAAGCAGGCTGACAGCTATAGATTCAGAACCTCTGAAGCTATTTTTCTTCTGCAGTTTACATAAACACATTTTGACCAGCACTTTCTAATGCAATTAACATTCCATATGTATATTTACAAATAATAAAAATAAATGAACAGGGGCGCCTGGGCGGCGCAGTCGGTTAAGCGTCCGACTTCAGCCAGGTCACGATCTCGCGGTCCGTGAGTTCGAGCCCCGCGTCGGGCTTTGGGCTGATGGCTCGGAGCCTGGAGCCTGTTTCCGATTCTGTGTCTCCCTCTCTCTCTGCCCCTCCCCCGTTCATGCTCTGTCTCTCTCTGTCCCAAAAATAAATAAACGTTGAAAAAAAAAATTAAAAAATAAAATAAAATAAAAAATAAATGAACAAATTTGGATGTCATTGAAAAGTCAGAAAAAAATCAAAGGTATATGGCTTTTAATTCTAAACATTTTCACTATATTTTTCTAGCTTCTCCTTAAAAACAATGCTCTGAGAAGAAAACCAGGCAATTGTATATCAAGGCGATCTGGTAAACCTGATTATAGCATATTATACATAAGGTCAGCTCCATATTGAAATAATCATGATCAATATAAAATTAAACTATTTATCATCATTGGAGTAGAGTATTTAAAACCAAGATACAGAAGGTGTGTGTGCCACAAGCTGAGAAGGGTCGAGAATTGTTGGTGGGGGCGGGGAGCAGAACCCAGAGCCACAATGTAAGCAAAGCAGTCAAAATTAATCTTATCAGTTTGAAACTCTGGCCTTAAACCCAAATGATCAATTTACATATAACTGCTTTGCTTGTGGGGACGAAAAGGTTTAATCTGACGATGTTCAGATCGCTCAGGTTAACTGCAAGCCTCAAGGTGAGGTGACTCCAAAAAAGGCTGACGCCAATGCACAGCCCACGTTAGCAGTTTGAACAAAGATTATTTCTACCTTATGCTCTCCCTGTCGGCCCACTTCTTCCAAACTTCTGTTTGCAAAGTTCCCTGGTGCAACAGAGGGCATCTAGGTGAACAGGTACTGGACGGGGAAGTACAGTGGGAATAACAGGCCTCAAAGCCCGGTCACTGGAGCAAGAATGGGAAAACCGAACCATATTTAGCCCGCACCACACTTAAGGAGGCAGGATCCTGAAACTGTTAAAAAGCCGATCTGTGAAAATGGATTCGGCGAATATAAATCTGATTGGAGGAAGAAGTGTGGCTGCCTTGTTTCCATGAGAAGGAATGAGGTTCTAGCACAACACGAAGTGACTTTGTGCTCGGTTGGCGCCTGCCGTGGAAGTGGGCGGGCTACCCAATTCTGGCCTCAGGCCGCAGAGGGGGACAGGCGCCCCCGTGCCCGGGAGGCAGCCCAAGGGCGGGGGGTCGCACTCGTGGAGCGGCAGATTGGGCTGCTTTTCTAACCACACACTTCAGACTCCACACTTCACTTACACAGCAAGTGAACAGCCTTCGTTTCCTTTCCATTTAGGAATCCCGGTTTTGGATGAACTGTTGTCGGTGTTTTCAAAATGCCAAAGTTGTAAAATCAAGAGCAAAAGGGGCAAAAAGGCTTTT
Organism: Leopardus geoffroyi; assembly: GCF_018350155.1. Classification (NCBI taxonomy): domain Eukaryota; kingdom Metazoa; phylum Chordata; class Mammalia; order Carnivora; family Felidae; genus Leopardus; species Leopardus geoffroyi. The sequence goes on from NC_059328.1 coordinate 75,354,147, forward strand.
TTTTTGGGGGGGGGGGGGTGACCGGGGTGCTGGGGCCCCACCTGCCAAGCCAGTCACCTCTCCAGAGGAAACTTAATGCCAGCGCGGGCGCCCCGCACCGCCAGGGTGCGGGTCAAGGGACCCAGCCCCGGGTCACGCCGCCTGCTCCCAAACTCTAGTCCCGGTCCTGAAGGAGATCCAGTCGGCCTCTCCGGCTCGCCGGGAGCCCGACTCCGGCCGCCTCCCTCCCGGCCTCGCTCCACACGACTCCGCGCGCCGGGACCCGGGGCGCCCCCCTGACACCCCACTCACCTCCTACGCGCGCGCCAGTCTCGCCTCCCCCGGCTCGCGTCACGCCTGCGCTTCAGGGCCGGGTGGGTCAGGATTCGGGCGTGGGGGCGGAGTCTGGGCGCGGGTGCCCGCGGGGTCGGGATGCAGCACGCGGATTGGCTGAGGCGTCGGCCGCGAGCGTGGACTGGATGCCACGGGATGCGGGGTGGGACGGAAGGCGCTGAAAGGGGCTGGAGGGCCTGAGAGGATCGCGTACTGCTCCGGGCAGGTGGAGGTGCGGGGGCGGTGTTAGGTCAGAGGAACAGAGGCTGGGCTGGGCAGGGGGGTGGGGTCGAGGAGGGGCCTTGGATGTGGCCGCGGATTGGTTATGAAATTTAGGCCCTGGGCCCTAATTGGATGTTAGAGGACGAGGGCTGATTTGGAAGAAAGGGTAAACCGTGGGGGCCCTGGGCTTAGGCCAGAGAAGAGTTGTAGTGAGAATAATGCTAAGGTTCCTGAGAGAGGGCGACACTAAACAGAGTGTGAAAAGGGGTTTGTAGATGTAATTCGTCATCTGGGACAGGGGTGAGGGAAAAAAGCAGGAATTTACATTTCTGAACAGTAAAATGGGTTTGATTAAAGAACTGAGAAGGGAATGTGCCACCAAGGAAAATACAGGAGATTTTAAAAGTGAGCAAAAAAATCGCTGGAGAGTAAAGGACACCACATGTCTTTGGGAGAGGTGATGCTAGCGAAAGCACAGTTTCTGTTAAAAATCGAATTTCACAATTGGATTTTCTTCCTCTCCTATTTTAAGAAGATGAGAGGGTAGATGGAGTGAGTGTGGCAGTAGCATCGTACTCAGGCCTAGAGGAAAGAACAAAGATAATCTTTGGTTGAAGGAATATACTTTTTTTTTTTAATGCTTATTTTATTTTTGAGAGACAGAACGTGAGTAGGGGAGGGGCAGAGAGAGAGAGAGAGAGAGAGAGAGAGAGAGATAGAATCTGAAGCAGGCTCCAGGCTCGGAGCTGTCAAGAGCCCGATGTGGGGCTTGAACTCACCATGGGTGTCATCATGACCTGAGCTGGGTGCTTAACCTACTGAGCCACCCAGGCGCCCCAAAGGAATACACTCTTAAACTAGGTACAAGGAGGGTCAGAAGATGATTAGGTGAGGGGCGCCTGTGTGGTTCAGTCGGTTAAGTCTGACTTCGGCTCAGGTCATGATCTCACAGTTCCCCTGGGGTTCAACCTCCCGGTCCAGCTCTGTGCTGACAGCTCAGAGCCTGGAGCCTGCTTCAGCTTCTGTGTCTCCCTCTCTCTCTGCCCCTTCCCTGATTGCGCGCGCTCTCTCTCTTTCTCTCTCAAAAATAAATAAACATTTTTTTAAAAATTAAAAAAAATATGATTAAGTGAATGAAGAAATTGCTGGGTACTTCAGAGGACCTACCTTTATATTGTGAACTATTGTGAGTCCATTCATCTGTCAGTATTTTCCAGCAAATATGGAGAATATTGGTGGTCCCGAAGACCACAGAAAACACAACTGTAGTCAGAAAGTTAGGTATACTATTCATTGCAATGAGGGAGAACACACACACCTTGGGGAAGCATGGATCATTCAATAACAGGATGTTAGAAATGACTTATAAAACCTGGGCTTGTATTCGGTGATTTTGGAGGAGGGTTCAAAGAAAGGGAGGTTCATTCTGTTTTGGGTGTTGTCAGGAAGTAGGGGTAATTGTAAAATGAGGTATTGTATTCTTACATAGAAGGAGGGGAGGATAATTGCAAGGCTAAATCCATAATTGGAAAAGAGGCAACAATTTGACTAGATGGGAGAGGACGAAATTTAGTATTTTTGTAGTTTTCACAATAATCTTGGTGTTTTTTTTTTAATGTGTTAAGCAGCAGGCTAGACATTGTTTACTTCATTTAAACATTACAATAATCTTGTAACATAGCCATTAATGTTCTTGGTTGACAGATGGGCAGACTGAGGTTCATGGAAGCAAAGAACTGGATTCAGGGTGTAGTAACACAAAAGGGCTAACTCAGGGCCTCCTAACCGTTTTTTGTGCTCTGGCCCCTCTGGCAATCTAATGAAACGTATACAATGAGCTTATTTTTTTTTAATTATTTTTTTTAACATTTATTTATTTTTGAGACAGAGAGAGACAGAGCATGAACGGGGGAGGGGCAGAGAGAGAGGGAGACACAGAATAGGAAGCAGGCTCCAGGCTCTGAGCCATCAGCCCAGAGCCCGATGCGGGGCTGGAACTCACGGACCGCGAGATCGTGACCTGAGCCGAAGTCGGAGGCTTAACCGACTGAGCCACCCAGGCGCCCCTACAATGACCTTATTTTTAATCTGTGTTTAGGCAAGATTATTAAGTGATCTTGTCTGTTGTCTTACTTCATCATGACCACAGAGTGATTTTGTCTCATGTTAGTGTTCGGTCAGATTGTTATGTTTTGTAGGGGAAGGAACATTGCAGTGGGTTCCTAACAACACTGAAGCCAAAGCCTGAAGAGTGTCGGTTCAGTTCCCAATGTTCGGTGCTGCTTTTCTTTTTCTCACATGTCACAACTATGAATGGAGTACTTGCGTGCTGAGGCTGCTTGAAAAACTGAAGCAGAGGAAGTGAGTGTCCTGAACCTTACAGAGGCAGAAACAGACAATAGAGGAGTTAGTGCATACAATGACTTCAGAGGGTAATTGCTATAAAAGAAGCAATGATGGGTGGAGACATCAGATGGTTTAAATAGGATGGTCAGGAAAGGATTTTTTTTTTTTCCCCAGAGAGATACAGACACACAGATAGAGAGAATCTCAAGCACCCCTGGGATCACAACCAGAACCAAAATCAAGAGTTAGACACTCAACCGAGTGAACCACCCAGGTGCCCCAGGAAGGGTTTTTTTGTTTTTTGTTTGTTTTTGTTTGTTTGTTTTGAGGTAACATTAGATCCCAGAATTGAATGATTGCTGGAAGCCGAGCTATCCAAGCCTGAGTGGCAGGGCCCGGCCTGTGGACGGATTGGTGACTGTAGGGCTGCCCAACGACAGTGAAGCTTCTTGTACGTAATTTGGCCTTAAAACTACCTGGGGTATTGTCTGTTGGGGAATTGCCCTCGGCAGCCCCCCTGGGAAAAGAACCATTAGGGAAGAAAATAAGGTTCCGCAAGAAACTGAGCGGCCTTACATTTAGCCCTTGCCATCCCCTATGGAGACTCTTCTACTTACAGGAAAGATAGCCTCATACCTTTGTCAGCAAAGAGGGCCTGTAAAGGAGAGACAATGGATTTGAAAGCCTCACTCCGGCAACTAAGGAGTGTATCTCTGGGCACAGGTGACTTCAACACTTAGGCCCACCTGCCCCCCCCCCCCCAAGGCATCCCAGATGATGACCGAACCTAGTCGGTTCATTGGTTCCTAGGTGCATTGTCTCTCTGAGAATGTATGAGGCATGGGTTTCTAAGGCTTTTTCAGCCCCTTCCTGGCAGCTGGGACCGAGGCAAGCACATTGTTCTTCTGGCCTCATGTGGTTAGGAGGTCATGTCCCTGTAACTGTTCCACTTGCGGTGTTGAGAAATGGAGGGCCTTTCACGAGAACACCAAAGCAAATGCTTTGTAGATTATAGATAAACGCAGATGCATAATGGAATAATGTAAGAAATTAATCAATAATCAAAGGGTATGCGGGAAAACTAGGGGAAAATTGCCATGTTATTTCTTAAAGGTTGATTACACATAGGAACATTTTCAAAGTTAGGTAATGTTAGAAAAACATAGATGACGTATGCTACAAGGAAATCACTAGCAAATATAATGTCACGTTTACTACAATAAATCGGCCAGTTCAACACATTGCTGTTATCTGTGTCCATTTTTATTTTAGTTTTAGTTTTTTATTTTTTAGTTTTTTATTTTAGTTTTGTTTTATTTTCACCGATGCCGTCCATCCTTCGGGAACCCCTGGGCCTGCTGGAGCTGGACTCCGGCAAATGATGAAGAAGCAACCTTGCAAAAAAATGAATCTGGAAAAGAAAAAGGCCCTGATATGGGAACAAACTTGGTATGTTCAAGGAATAAAAGAGACCGGGTGGTTAAACCATAGCGATCCAAAGGGAATGTGCTTCCAGATTAAGATGGAGAAGACTGGGACCATATCATGCTGAACCTTGTAGACCACAGAAAGGGATTTAGATTTTATTCTGGAGCAGCCACTGGAAAACCTTTAGTTGAGGAATAATGTAATCTTAATTACATTTTTAAAATGTACTCTAGCTGCTTTGGAGAAGAAAGTTGTGGACAGGCAAGATTTGAAGCAGGAAGATCCTTTAGTTAGGAGGTTGCTAAAGTAAGGAGTGATAGCTGTTGGGCTAGGGTAGTGGCAGAGGAGGGAAAGAGGGCTAAGGATCTCAACATTCATTCTGCTGATAGTTTTTGTTTCTATTTCAGCACTGCCCCTCCACTTCAGCTGTGCCTGGTTTCTCCTAATTCAGACACTCTTTGCTCACCCTCTTCAGAGTATAAACTGCTAATCTCTTGCTAAAATGAAGAGAGACCAATTGGCAGGGCTATGTGGACCGGGGGTAGGGATCTGGGGATCTAGTTGTTTCTCATTAAGACCTTTAAGTGAATGATCCTCCTGTATTTAGTTCTGAACCAAGTCCTGAGTCTTGTGGGGGTAAATTCTAGTTGCTTTTTTGGCTTTCTCCATGACTGATCTAGGACTCAGCTTATCTGAATCTGCTGTCAGTTACTACCTGTCCATTTGCATTCTAACTTCTATAATTTTTGTTGCTACTCGCTTTCCCCTTGTTTTTGTTCTCATGGGTTTATGGCTTAAAAGAATTTCCTTACTGTTATTTTAGTGGGGCTTAAGTAGAGACAAAATGTATCTTTGATTTGACTTCTCTTGCTGTTGTTATTGGCTTACATACATATTCATTAAATGACTAAATGATCAAATCCTGGGCATTCAAATACTTTGTTCCTATGTTAAGGCTCATGTTATTCTTTATACTCATGTTGGTGTTTAAAAGAGAAATATATGTGACTACCTGGAATTAATAGCTCATTTTCCTTATAGCTTCTGCTTATTTGTTTTGTGAATATAAAGACAGTATCTTCCATATGTAGCTGAAGCCCTTCTATTGCTTCATATAGAGTGAGGGGGTTTTGGATTGGGGGGGGGGGGTTTGGAGCTGATGGCCAAGAAAGAATTCTTGAGACATTTTTGGTGCAAAAAGGTGATTTTATTAAAGCACGGAGACCCGTAGGCAGAAAGAGCTGCACTGGGGTTGTGAAGAGTGACTGGTTAGACACTATGGAGTTGGGGGAGGTAAAGTAAAAATGGAGGCCTCCAGAGGGACTTTGATGTGCTAAAGAGGACTCCTAAGATGCCTGAGGCCTTGCTATTGTCAAGCTCAGGTGGTTTTCCCTCTAGTAAGGCATTAACATTAAGACAGTAGGGAGCTCCTGGAAAAATGTTATACTGTCAATGGACTGCAGTTTATAAAGAAATTTATCTACCATTTCCTTCTTGACTTTGTTCCCCACATCATGGAAGAGAGGGTGATGTTGGGGCTTCAGGAAACTAAGTTTATAGTTTCCGGAGATTAGGCTATTGATAAGATTGCTTTTTTCTTGGGCACCTAAGTGGCTCAGTCAGTTAAGTGTCTGACTCTTGACTCAGCTCAGGTCATGATCTCACGGTTGGTGGGTTTGGGCCCTGCTTGGGATTCTCTCCCCACCTCTCTCTGCCCTCTGCCACTGTCTCTCTTCCTCTCTCTCTCTCTCTCTCAAAATAAATAAATAAACTTAAAAAAAAAAGATTGCCTTTTTCTTGTAATTTACTAAGACATACCTAAACTGATGGGGACTCATGTCCTGCATGACTCTGATCTCTATTAGTTAATCATTTATTTTCTGTCCTTTCCTTTGTTCCTGGGCAGCCAGGAATGCCTGAGGAATGTCACACATATCCCACCTTGAGGGGGTGGGGAGGGAAAGGGTGTTTGTGAGATTGTCAGCTTGCCTCTTATGCCCCCTCATCATAGAGGACTAAAAATATTCTGAAATACAGCAGAGAGAAGGCAGTATATCTCAGAGGCTAAGCCAAACTGTCTGGTTCAAATCCTAGCTCTGCAATTATCTAGCTGTGCAACCTCGGGCAAGTTGCTTTATTTCTCTTGACTTCCAATTTCCTCCTCTGTAAAACGTAAGCACCTTACTTAGAGTGCTGCTATGAGGATTCGATGACTTTATAGACCTTAAAAAACTTAGAACATTACTTGGTTCTTAGTAGGTCCTATAAAATTGTTCCTGAAGAAAAAAGGAAAGAGAAAACTTAGGAGGGGACTGCTGATTATTCCCTAATATTTAGCATTCTCTTCTATTGTAGCAGGATTCTCACATAGAGTTGTGACACCAAGGCTCTCTTCCCAGGAAGCAACTTTATTCCTGCAGGCACCGCTCACTTAGGTTCGTATCCAAAGAACTGAGCCCTGAACGCCATGTGGCATAGTCTTTTTTAATATATTTTTTACTTCTTTGTCTCCCATATATGGTAACACACAAACATGTAGTCTGATTAAGTGTCTCATGTTACAAGGTCTGGGATATTGTCACGTATGTATGCGCATATAGCCAGGTTGCCTTGAGGTGTTTTTTTTTTTCTTTCCTTAGGGAGGGGACCCTACCACATTCCCCCCTGTGATGCTCGGACCCCTCTATTTAGGTCAAAGAGCATCATCTTGGTTTAGACGTTTATATTTTTATAACATAATTACATGAATGGCCGTCTCTTTTTTAAATTATGGCCTAAGGCAGACCATACAACTGGGGGAGGTAAGCAGGGTAAGATAAAGCACCCTCCCAAAATTAGAAGGATAATTTCCATGAGGGTTTTGAATCCCCCCGAGAGTTGAAAACCATCCTCCAAATAACTCCCTGGGGTTTTAACCGTTCAGGTCTGGACTGGGACATGAGCAAATTTTTTATTTGATCTGTGATCTCCTCCATGACTTTTTCCTCATCATCTATCTGTAGGCAGTAGTTGCTCAGGTTAAATTTTTCACAAACACCTCTCTCAGGAGCAAGCATGTAACCCAAGGCCAAGCAATTTTGATAGATGGCATTGTACATTTTGGTTTGTTGCTTGGCTAGTAAGTTAAGAGCTCTGGCAGTTTCAGTGGTTATAATTTCTGTAACTGCTTGCAGTCTAATTATGCGGTTTAGCATGTAAATGGGCATGTAATAGCCCCAATACCCATCCTCCGCCCAGGTGGCAGGGCCATAATATTGGATTCAATGCATGGAGGCCATTTATTATCTTTTTAATTGTTAACTTGTGAGGCATGCTGCTTCCTTTGAGTTACCCTGTCCCCATACACTTGGACTCCCAAATGTTTCCCCCTGGCAAGTGGGAGCAGAAAGAAAGATAGACGAATAGCTTCCAGCACATATGACCCTGACCAGACTAAGGAAAGTACTGTATAAGCTGTCCTTCCACATATCTAGTACAGTCCACCTGGGGCCTGCCATTTGATGGCTGCACTGACACTGTCTCAGGCCTGTCAAAGATGAGAGAAGTTAGACAAGGGGGATCTGGCTCAAAGTGATCTGGGGTCCCCCACCATTGGGTTTTCTGGGCAGTTGAATTATAAAATCTTTGGCCTAGACATGTTAAATTTTTAACAGAGATGATGATGAACTTTCTCCCCACCAGGCAAGGCATTTTTTTTTCCAATAATTGAACTTTCGAGGAGCCAAACCCCAGTAGTAGGACTGGGGTATTTTGTTTTACTATAAGGTTTGTGGGGATCTAATTTTCTAGTCTCTTATGGCCATTGTTTTCCCACGTTGGTACCGACGAAGTATCCTATCCACAAAAGGAAGGTGAGTGTTAACAGAAACCTCTTAACACATTTCCAACCAGCCAGGGTGGTCATGGCCAATCCTATGGCAAAGAGTAGAGGAAGAATCAAAATTATAGTGAGAAACAAGGCGTGACAGTGCATCACTGAGGTAAGGAAACCTATACAAATAAGGACACTCTTTTGTTTCACCTGACTGTGGATTCCTCAAGCTTCTGTCATGCATTGAATAGTCAGCTTCCCGAGTGACTAAAGCAGGGCTGCAGTCTCCTGGAGCCTCTGAAGTTGCAGATTGCTTCTTCCGTATGGTCAGTTTGCACAGCGTTGATGGATCAGGGATGCACTCCCAGTTTCGAGATGCTAGCTTCACTCTGCTGTAGTGAATCCAGGGACCCACTTGCTATCTTTACTGCAGTAGAGGTGGACAAAATGACAGTGAATGGGCCCCTCCAGAGGGGTTTTACAGGTTGGACATTTCATTCCTTTATTTATATTGCATCTCCTGGTTTAAAGGGGTGAGCGTCTGTGGTCAGATTTACAGGTAATCGCTCCCTGACCCAGGGATATAAGGTGGTTAGGGTAAAGCCAAGAGCCCGCATCTGTTGTCTTATTGTTTATCTCATTTAGATACCCCCTCCCTGCTTATGCCCTTGATAATGGGGGAAGGGTGCCTATAAAGGACTTTATAAGGGAGAACCCCATTTGCTTCTTTAGTCTCCCACTGGCAGCTGCAGTCTTTCTCCGAAGGCCCCTTATCTCTCCCTGCCTAATGTTATCCTTTTCCCTATCTATTTCTCCCTGGAATAGAGCCTGTAACTGCTGTTAGGGAACAGGGACAATGACCGCTCTGGCTTCTTCAAGCTGATAAGGGACGGTGTGGGGGGACAGCAGTCAGAGTCTACCCGAGGTCGGTCAAGTGGCCCACAGTATGGTTTTACAGGAAGGCTGGCAGGCATGAGGTGGCATAAACATTAGCAGACACAAAGAGAAAAACACAAAGTAAAGATTATACTGACCAACAAGATGGCATCTTAAGATAATGTCTACAGTTTCCAAGCCTGTCAAATAATCTAGGAGACCCTGACTCTGTAAACAACATATGCCAGGGAATCTCTCATAACCCAGGTGATGGAGAAGCAGGAGCAGTAAATAATCAATGGTGGCTCTATTTCCAACAGTTTGGCCCTAACTTAATTAAAAAAAATTTTTTTTAAGCATCTAATGCTTGTGCAGTGTTATGTAGAGTTTTGTTGAATATAAGCAGACATTCTGCTTTATTTTGATGTGTAAAACTTTTAGGTAAATTTTTAGGCAAGCTAAACCTGGGTACTATTTTATAAAGGAGAATTTTTTTTTTACTTTTTGTGCCTTTTCTGTCTTGTAGGGGAAGGCCTTTACCCAATAAGTAAAAGCATTAACCCATATAAACAGATGTTGGAATTTTTTTTTTTTTAACCTTGGCATCTGAGTGAGACCTAATTGTTAGTCTTTCCTAGATAGTCTCCAGTTCCTTGATTGTCTGGGAGAACAAGTTTGTGGTTGAAAGGATTGTTTTTAAGATATACTTCATAGCCTGATACTACTTACAGAACTGTCCTTGACAAATTTTTTTAGTAAACATCCTTTGGGCCCTTTGATAAGTTTTTTCCCCCCCTAAAGGAGAAGCCTGATGCTGAGTTTTAATAATCTTTTAGCTTTGTGAGCTTGGTAATAGTAATTGCCCTGCTCTGTTTGTAACCATTCCAAGGGCTGGAGACAGTGTCTAGAAGTGAGACCCCAGTTTATTTTTCGGGGGAGAGTAGGTGGGATTGAGTCTCCTTTAATAATTGATATAGCAGCAAACTATTCTCCTGAACCCTGGTATCTATAGCCTACAACATCCAGTAATTTTCAAAAACTTACATAATTGTTTATCTGTCCTGGAGTTAGTGGCACCATAGTCTCTAATTTAGTTATAATGTTTCTTTGTAGCAAAGGAGTAAGGCTCTCTGGCATTCTCAGTAAAGAATGAGAAAAAATTAGGATTCCCCATATACATCCCAGGGGCTGAGAGAAAAATTTAGTTACAAGTTTTTCGAAGATGCCTCCTGGGCCCCAGGAGCTCTTCCTCTGGGCAGTCATTATTGCTTGAGGGGCAGTTTCAGTTTCCATAATGGGGTGCTACGCCTGTAGGATCATTTGCCTGAGTTAAGAGATAAGCTGGAAAAAAAGTTTAAGGAAAAATGTGGGACAAATGTCTCAGTGGGTACAAGCAGGTGAGCAGTAAAGGTCAGCTCTTGGAGTCTAGCTGGTGACAGAAATTTCAAATTTCAGCAGAGTTTGTGGATATTGGGATAGAGATTATACTTCCAGCCTCTGTCATAGCTAGGTTGGCCATAAGACTAAATTCTGGCCACTGGGATATGAGGGAAACTATGTGTGCTTCATTCAGGAAAAGTCTTAAAGGGCTAGCATGCCCTTATTGCTCCCTTGTTTTGCAGTTTCCCTGACAGTTTGAGTGCAGACACAATTGCTTGGACCAGCATGTAGAATCTGCAAGTTTAAGATGGCAGAGCAATAGAATGGGAGAGAAGGAGCCTGGGCCCTGACATGATGGAGCCACTACTCCAGCCCCAGACCTACTATATTTAAATAAGAGATAAGTCAACTTCAATTTTAACTCTTTAAAAATTTTTTTTAATGTTTATTCATTTTTGAAAGACAGAGAGAGACAGAGCACAAGCAGGCATGGGGTGGAGAGAGAAGGGGACACAGATCTGAAGCAGGCTCCAGGCTCTGAGCTGTCAGCACAGAGCCCGACACGGGGCTTGAACTCAGAAACCACGAGATCATGACCTGAGCCGAAGTCTGATGCTCAACTGACTGAGCCACCCAGGTGCCCCTTAACTCTTTTATACGGATTTTCTGACATTTGTACTATGGCTGTGATGGTTTACTGACTCTTCTAATTTACTTACCAAAAGCATGCCACTTTACTTTCCAGGTGACAATAGAGGAGTGACAGGGAGGAGAACAAGGTGGAAGCCAAGCCTCATTATCCGGCAATGCTTCTCAAAAGGTGTCTGTCACCTGTAGGTGCTAAGAGGCAGGCAAACAGAGCATTCTTCTTTTACCTCATGACCCTAGGGAGATACTAAAAAGGACCTGCTCTAGGAGAGAGAGTGAAATCTGGGTTTGTAAATTCCTAAAGCTTTTTTTGCTACCTGACATTCCTGCTATTAAGATTAATTATTTTTTTTAAAGTTACATTCTTTTTTATTTTTAAATTTTTTAAAATTAATTTTCAGACAATGTGAGTAGGGGAGGGGTAGAGAGGGAGGTGGACAGAGGATCCAAAGCAGACCCCTTGCTGACAGCACCAAGCGCCCCAAGAGTTATGTTCTTGAGGGGCACCTAGATGTCTCAGTCAGCAAAGCATGAGACTCTTGATCTCAGGGTTGTAAATTCAAACTCCATGTTGGGTGTAGGGATTACTTAAAAAGAAAATCTTTAAGTGGCACCTAGGTGGCTCAGTCGCTTAAGCATCCAACTCTTAATTTTGGCTCGGGTCATGACCTCACGGTCATGAGATTGAGCCCTGTATTGGGCTCTGCACTGGGCTAAGATTCTCTCTCTACCTCTCTCTGCCCGTCCTCTGCTCCTCTCTCTCTTTCTCAAAAAAAGAAAAAATCTTAAAAAAAAAGAGTTATGTTCTTGAAAGCTGATAAGAGTAGATCTTCAACATTCTCAACACACACACACACACACACACACACACACAGTTAAGTATGCAAACTATGTGAGATGATGAACATGGTAATTAAATTGATCTTAACAATCATTCTATAAGGTATGTGTGTATATATAATATACACACATATGCCAAAAAAGTTATGTTCAGTGTTCAGCCTCATGGAGCTATTTTAGGTTTTTTTTGTTTTGTTTTTTTTGTAGCATTTATTTATTTTTGAGACAGAGAGAGACAGAGCATGAACGGGGGAGGGTCAGAGAGAGAGGGAGACGCAGAATCTGAAACAGGCTCCAGGCTCTGAGCGGTCAGCACAGAGCCTGACGCGGGGCTTGAACTCACGGATGGTACCGCGAGATCATGACCTGAGCCGAAGTCGGACGCTCAACCGACTGAGCCACCCAGGCGCCTCATGGAGCTATTTTAAATCCAATGTTCTGTGTGTGTGTGTGTGTGTGTGTGTGTGCGTGTGCATGTGTGTAGGTATTATTATAGTCAATTAATGCTTTCCAGCCAGATAAATAATAGCTGTACAAACAGTTTAAGTATTTCAAAAACCATAATGGAAATTGAACATTTACCCATAGAAAGCCTGCCTATGTATCTATTTATCTGTCTGTCCAGCTGTCTTTCCGCATATACATTTGGCTGGATTTATAGCAATTTAGCCTTTAGCATTGATTACTTCTATAATCTTCATAATCTTTGAACAGTTTTTAAAAAGAATAAATGTTGACTTTAAAAGCCAGTTTGGTAGGGAAAAAAATCGTTCAAAACATGGGGTCCAAATGTAAAATATAATAATAAAAATTATCCTTGTGAAAGCTTTTGCAAGTACTGTGCCCATTATGACAAGCTAGGTGTGTGGTTTCCAGCTAAATAGCATTAGAAATGTCCCCACACAAGTATCATTACATTAGAAACTGGTATAAATTGCTCTGCTTAGGGAGGTATTATGCGTTCTTTCTCAGTCTGACTTTGCCTCTGGAATTCTTGACTCACATTCAGAATGGAGCTCTTAATCTTTCAGAGGCCTCTCTCTTTAAGGCTATATGCAGATTTTCAGCTGCTGAAGGGTTTCTATGGTGATGGACTTTTCTTTTAATTAAAAAAATTTTTTAATGTTTATTTATTTTTGAGAGACAGAGACAGAGACAGAGACAGAGTGTGAGCAGGGGAGGAGCAAAGAGATGGAGACACAGATTCTGAATCAGGTTCCCGGCTTCGAGCTCTTAGCACAGAGCCTGATGCAGGACTCAAACCCACAAACCACAAGATCATGATCTGAGCCGAAGTTGGACGCTGAGCTGATTGAGCCACACAGGCACCCCTATTCTTGTACTGTTTAAAGGAGAATCTTCTCCCTCTCCCTTCCCACATAGGATTTCATTATTATTTCTTACTTACAGACCTAGAGAATCTGGTGTTACTTTCCTGCCATTGCTCTGGAAATCCACCCAGCATAAGGCATGTGGTACTGACTGGACAGGCAGCAGTGCCAAAAAGACATTGACACTATGACAAAGTGAGGGATCAAAAGCCCATCACCATAGAGGGGCCTGGATGCCTGGTTGAGCATCCTACTTTGGCTCAGGTCATGATCTTGTAGATCATGGGTTTGAGTCCCTCATTGGGCTCTGTGCTAACAGCTAGGAGCCTGGAGCCTGCTTCAGATTCTGTGTCGCCCTCTCTCTCTGCTCCTCCCTTGCTCACACTCTGTCTCTCTCTCTCTCAAAAATACATAAAAATAAAAAAAAATTAAAAATAAATACTATAAGAATATAAACAGCTATCAAATTCCTGCAATATTCAATATGATGTTAAATAACCAAAAGGTAAACTTTCAGGGAGAAGCATTGAGAATGGAGTTGCGCTGATACTCACATGTTTAAAAATAATCACGATATGAACTACTTACTATGCCAGGCACCCTTATGGACAAAACAGTTCTGCCCACATGGAGCTTCTATTCTAATGGGGGAGACAGGCAATATGTCAGTGATAAAATACTGTGAAGGAAAATTAAACTGTTGGCCACTAGATAGAGCTCATTACTTTTTTTTATGTCTCACCAATCCCCTCAAAAAGAATGATGCTGAGTGCATGATATGCTATTAAAGTTGCGTTTGGGGGCCAGATGATAGGCTATCTCTCTTTTCTTATCTCTCCCTCCTTATTCAGATTTTCTTTTTCTACCAGCTTACGGAAAGGGGGAAATATAGTTAAGATGTACTACAGAGCCAACAAGAGGTATCTTGGGGTAGGTGAATTAGATTAGCTCCTTCCTAAATCATAGAAATCCTCTCCCCTCAATTTCCTGGGTATTTACTCTTATGTATGTATGTATTTATTTATTTATTTAATATCTGAATGTATCTTCTAAAAAATGTTTACTTATTTATTTTAAGGGAGAGAGCACGAGCAGGGGATGGGCAGAGAGAGAAGGAGAGAGAGAGAAAGAATCCCAAGCAGGCTCTGTGCTGTCAGCACAGAGCCCTACTCAGAGCTCGATCTCATGAACCTGAGCTGAAATCAAGAATCAGACGCTTATGGGGTGCCTGGGTGGCGCAGTCGGTTAAGCGTCCGACTTCAGCCAGGTCACGATCTCGCGGTCCGTGAGTTCGAGCCCCGCGTCAGGCTCTGGGCTGATGGCTCAGAGCCTGGAGCCTGTTTCCGATTCTGTGTCTCCCTCTCTCTCTGCCCCTCCCCCGTTCATGCTGTGTCTCTCTCTGTCCCAAAAATAAATAAACGTTGAAAAAAAAAAATTAAAAAAAAAAAAAAAAGAATCAGACGCTTAACTGAACTGAGCTACTCAGGCCCCCCCAATTTGTTTAATATCTGTATTCACCACTAGACTATTAGTTTCTTGAATAAGAACTACAACAATGCTTCCCAGTCCTTGACAGAGTACCTGATAGGTACTCAACAAGTACCTTTTGAATGAAAGGATCCCTTTAGCCCAAGCAATTGCTGTTTTCCAGGTGGTCTCATCTAACTCCCTAGGGACTCTGTTTTGATGTTCGGCTGGTGAAAAAAATCTCCATAATAAAAACTTGGGCGAGTTTTCCTTTTCTTGTGTTCTACGAATTCCTTTTTGTCAAAGAACTCCCAGTGGTGGGTGGGAAGGTCGTGTGTGTGTGTGTGTGTGTGTGTGTGTGTGTGTGTGTGTGTGCAAATTGAGTAGAAATATTTTTTGTCATTCTGAGTTCAGGGTCATATTTTTTCCTCTTTCTACTTGGAGAAAGCCTAACACACACAATGGACATATTTTTAGTGCTCAATGGAATTTAACCAATATTAGGCATATACTTTTGTCAGGGCTAATACTAGATAAAAAAGGGTCTTGAACCTTCTCTACAGCCAGTAGAAGGAACATTGTAAAAACTGCTAGGGGAGAGAATCTAAGGAGATTTATGGGTCATAGTCTATCCTAAAATCTCTTGGTCTTAGAATAATTTTCAGCATAGAGATTCTGTTGAATGTTTTGTTAGATTTATACCTAAGTATTTCTTTTGTTGTTGTAAATGGCATTGTTTTTAAAATTCTGTCTTCCAATTGTTCACTACTTGTATATAAAAATGCAGTTGAAGATACATTTTTTATTATTATTGAAGTAAAATTGACATTCAATGTTATGTTAATTTCAGGTGTACAATGATGTGGGAAACAAAGGCAATAAGAACAAGTTAAATTTCCCTACTATCTACAGCTCACTGACAAATCTTTGAAACAGGCAGAGTGACCTTCCTTTGGGAGCTCAGCTGCCTCGATGCTAACACTTTGCTAAAGGCAAAAGGCAATCTTAGCTTAACATCATCCTGACCCCCCAGGATCCTGTAAGTCTACTTTAACATATAAAAATTCCTTTGGAAACATCCTTTATCTCTGTCCCCTCCCCTCAAGATAGATGTTAGCAATCATCCTCCAAGGATATGGCCCACTGATATACATCTGGAGGGTCTCATGACTGAGGTTTCCCTAGACAGTAATAAATGACATTTTCCTAACAACAGCTAGCCCCCTTCAAGTCCTGGAAACCTTGCTTCCAAAATTCCTTATAGACTTATGCTATCCCTAACCCCCTCCCGATCTGAAAATATATAATCAGCCACTGCTCACAACCCTAGTGTAGCTCTTTCTGCCCATGGGTCCTGTCTCTGTGCTTTAATAAAACCACCTTTTTGCACTGAAGATGTCTCAAGAATTCTTTCTTGGCCATGGGCTCTGAACCCCATTATTCCCACATCATATAACATTGTTAGAAGGTAGAGAAGAGACAGGGAAGTGTCCCCCAAACTGAGAAGCCACTTTGAGACTGGAAAATAAAGCAGGCCACTCCATACAGTTTATACAGTTTTACTCAGGGAAACTTACTGACAGGAAGGATCCGGTGGAGGATGATCCATGTCACCTGCATAGTTACGCTCCACAAAATTCAGACCTTAGTCCACAGATTTTATAGAGCGAGGGGCCACACAAAAGGGGCACTGTAGTGAGATCAAAGGGTCTGCGTGTTCTTCAAAGGGCTTGCAAGCACCTAACTGATGGCTACTTCAGTTAGTGCTTGTGGTACTACCTATGGATCAGGAAGAGGAAAGAAATATGTTATCTCTAACAGATTCCTGGGAGGCCAAAGCAAGCCCCCCTCCCCCCAAATCCCTACCTTGATGGGCATTTCCAAGGTATGTAAGCTAATCACCAAGGGGTCTGGAACACACAGTCAATGATGGGGTCAGTATTGTCAGCACTCTTTCAAAAAATATTGATTCGACAATTCTCCACATTACCCAATGTTTACCATAACTGCGGTCACCACCATCTGGCACTATACAACATATTACAATATTATACAACAAACCTGGAAGTATCACAATCCCAGATTTCAAGGTATATTACAAACTGTAATTAATCAAAACAGTATAGTATTGGCACAAAAATGAACACATAGATCAATAGAACAGGAGATGGAGTCCAGAAGATTGATTTGTGTGTTGATCTTATATCTTATGACCTATTAGTTCAAAGAGGTTGTTTTGGTAGATTCCCTGGGATTTTCTGGATGGGCAGTGTTGAACAGGAGTGGTGAGACTAGACTTCCTTGCTTTGTTCTGAGTTAGTGGCAAAGCAGTTTTTCATCATTAAATATGATGTTATCTGTAGGGCTTTTGTAGATGCCTTTATTAGCTCAAAGAAGTTAATTTTTACTCCGAGTTTGCTTAGAGTTTTATCATGAATGGCTATATTATTTTGTGCATTTATTTATATAATCAAGTGGTCTTTATTCCTCAGACTTTTAGTATGGTGAATTACATTAATTAATAAACCTCAGTTGATCAAGGGCATATAGCCCAAATCAGATATATGATTTGCAAATATTTTCTTTCATTCCATAGGTTGCCTTTTCATTCTCTTGTTTCCTTTGCTTTTCAGAAGCTTGGTGTAGTCTTATCTATTTTTGATTTTGTGGCCTATATTTTTGGTGTCCTATCTAAGAAAACATCATTAAGACCAATGTCAAAAAGATCTGCTCTGTTTTTCTCTAAGAATTTTACCATTTCAGGTCTTGTGTTGAAGTCTTTAATTCATTTTGAGTTGATTTTTGTGGATGGTGTAAAGGAAGGGTCCAATTTAATTTTTTTGCATATGATATCTATTTTTCCCCAACAGCATTTGTGGAAGAGACTATAATTTCCCCCATTGTGTATTCTTGGCATCCTTGTCAAATATTAGTTGATTTTTCTCTGAGATGCAAGGATGGCTCAGCATAAGGAAATCCATAAACATGATACACCACGTTAATATTATTAAGGATAAAAATCATATGATCATCTCGATATATGCATATAAAACATTTGACAAAATTCAACATCTTTTTATGATAAAATAATACTCATAAACTAGGTATACAAGAATGTACCTCAACAGAATACAGACCATATATAACAGCCCACAGTTAACATTATACTCAGTGATGATCAGGAACAAGACAAGGATACCCATTCTCACCACTTCTATTCAACATAGTACTGGAGCCCTAGCCAAAACAATTAGGCAATAGAAATAAATAAAAGTAAAAATCAGGGGCGCCTGGGTGGCTCAGTCAGTTAAGTGCCCAATTCTTGAGTTTGGCTCATGTCATGATCTCTTGAGTTTGGCTCATGTTGTGAGATCGAGCCCTGCATTGGGCTCTGTGCTGAGTGTGGAGTCTGCTTAAGATTCTCTCCCTCTGTCTCCCTGTATCCTTCCCTGACTTGCACTCTCTCTCTTTCAAAAAAATAAAATAAAATAAAATAAAATAAAATAAAATAAAATAAAAAACACTTTCAAAACGCATTTAAATCATGTTTTCCTTAAAAAAAAAAAAAAGAAAGAAATCCAAATCAGAAAGCAAGAAGAAAATTATCTGTGTTTGCAGATAACAAGATCCTGTATGTAGAAACTTCATAAAACTTCATATGAAGCGTACATAAAACACATTTATTACAGCCTATTTTAAGCTGGTAACAACTTAACTTCAATCATGTACCAAAGCTTCATAAAAATTCTTAGAACTCATAAACAAAGTTTAGTTTGTGTGTGTCCTTAACGCTAAATGGAATCTCTAGTAGGCACCATACTGTTGGGTTCTGTTCTTTTTAATTTTAAAGGATTTTAATTCCTGTTTTTTAAAATCCATTCAGCTACTCTGTCTTAATTAGAGAATTAAATTAGTTTACTTTGAAAATAATTAAGATAGGTAAGGACTTATACCTGCCATTTTGTTGTTTTCTGACTGTTTTGTAGTTTCTTTGTTCCTTTTTTCCTCTCATGCTGTCTTCCTTTGTGATTTGTTGATTTTTTACAAAAAATGTATGTTTTGATTCTTTTCTTTCTATGTATTATGTATCTACTAGAGAATTTTTCTTTGTGATTATCATAAAGCATACATAAAATTATACTTATTATAGTCTATTTTAAGCTGATAACAACTTAACTTCAATCACATACCAATACTACACTCTTACATCTCATCTCCCACATTTTATACTACTTATGCCATACTTTACATCTTTTAATATTGTGTATCCATCAACAAATTATTGTTTTAGTTATTTTAATAATTTTGTAATTTAACTTTTATACTAGAGTTAAATGTGATTTACGCACCATCATTACCATATTAGCGTATTCTAAATTTGATTATATATTTACCTTTATCAGTGAGCTTAACACTTTCATACGTTTTCACTTTGTTACTTAGTACTCTTTTTGTTTTGACTTGTAGAAGTCCCTTTAACATTTCTTGTAAGGCAGGATTTGTGAAGTCCCTCAGCTTTTGTTTGAGAATGTCTTTATCTCTTCTTCATTTCTGAAGGACAACCTTGCCAGGTATAGTGTTCCTGGTTGGCTTTTTTTTTTTTTTTTTTTTTTTTTTTTTTTGCACTTTGAATATATCATCTCCCTGCAAAGGTTCTGTTAAGAAATTCACTGAAGGGCACTTGAGTGGCTTAGTCGGTTAAGCGTCCAACTTCAGTTCAGGTCATGATCTCATGGTTCATGAGTTTAAGCCTCATGTCGAGTTCTCTGCTGACACCTTGTAAGCCTGAAGCCTGCAGCCTGCTTCGGATTCTGTGTGTCTCTCTCTCTCTGCCCCTCCCCTGCTTGCATTCTCTCTTTCTCTCTCAAAAATAAACATGAAAATGTTTTAAAATATGAATTTTAATATATGTATCACTTACATCAATTGGTTTTACTGAAAGATTTTTATTTCATCAGGTAATGATAAAATTGCTAGTGAAAGAACACCAAAGAAATTTTTATTGTAAGCTGTTTTACTTGCAATTTTACCTAATAGAAATGCTTGGGCATTTTGTGTAGTAATAATAAATGTCCTCTGAAGACCTTACTGGTAGAGTATGAAATTCATTATAAAGTATATAAAAAGTATATGTGAATTTAACATATACATGCTAGGAGCCAAAAACTATCATAGTTCTTATAAGCACTTTCTATTTTCTTTTGGGCTTATGCTCTTTTGCAAAGACCACCTGTAACCAGGATTAAGCACTGTTTCACCAAACATTGTTATACTTACTACAAGTTGTTTTAAGATAAAAAAAAACTCATTTTCAAGTACAAGCCTGCATAGTATCCCTCCAAACAAAGGAGAAGTTTAAAAACAATTATAAAATGTTTTCCTCAAAGAGAGGAGAAAATGGGCCTCTCTTGCTTCTTGATGTTTGCTTTTTCCTATGTGTCTATTATTAGTGGAGAAAAATATTGGTATTTTATTTTATATCTAAGCTATTATGGTAATAAGATTTAGACAAGTAATTCAGACATTTAATAAAGATATTAAAACTCAGGTTTTATTTGTTCAGTTATAATAAAGTTTAAATGTCTTACTTCTTCTCAGGACAAAGACACACCTGTATGTCACTGTCCTGTTATAATACTGTTACCCAGGGTAGCTGTTGGTGTGAAAGGAGAGGGCAGAAGAAATGATTGCTATGGAACCTATCAGTCCAGACCCCCCTGTGAGAGAGGAGGGGCGGGGGTGCAGCAGTCCTAAAAAGGCCCTGGAGGTAAATTGTAGCTGTGTCCTCTCTGCAGTCAGGCTGTACATGGACCTCCCAGCCCTCTAAGAGGCATCACTCGGGTCACCTCGCTCAGCCTACACCTTCACCCTGTTCCCACTCCCTCTCCTAATTGTCTCCTCCCAAAGACGGACTTGGACTAGGCCCCTTGTTTCTACACCGGTCTGCAATCATTAAGACAAAGATTTACTTGTTATCATCAAACCAGTGCTAGCAGGTAAATCAAGCAAAACAAAAAAACCACTGGGGAGTCTTAATGTATTACCTCATAAATATTCTTATGTTTATTTTTTTTTAGTGTTTATTAAAACATTTGAGAGAGAGAGAGAAACAGCATGAATTGAGAAGGAGCAGAGACAGAGGGAGACACAGAATCCTGAAACAGGCTCCAGGCTCTGAGCTGTCAGCACAGAGCCTGATGTGGGGTTTAAACCCATGAACTGTGAGATCATGACCTGAGCCAAAGTTGGATGCTTAACCAACTAAGCCACCCAGACACCCCTAAAATTTTTTTTAAATAAAAAGAAAAAAAAATTCACTGATAGCCTTCTGGGGATTCCCTTGTATGTGACAAATCACTTTTCCCTTTCTGCATTCAAAGCTCTTTTGTCTTTGAATTTTGAGAATTTGACTATAATGTTTCTTGAGATAATCTTCTTTGGTTGATTTTGCTTAGGGTCCTTTAGTTTCATGAATGTGGATGTCCACATCCCTCTCAAGATTTGGGGAATTTTCAGCCATTATTTCTGTAAATAAAGTTTCTGTCCTTATCTGTTTTCTCCTCTTTTACTCCCATAATGCATATATTTCTTTGCTTGATGATATCCGATAAGTCCCATATGCTTTCCTTACTCTTTTTCTTTTTATTCCTCTAACTGGCTAATTTCAAATGACCTGTTTTCAAGGCCATTGATTTTTTTTTCTAATTCAATTTACACTTATTATAAGAACTGCCAGATATTTCATGTTAATATTTACATTTTCATAAGTACTTGCAGTTAGAATTCAAGCTGAGATTCCAATAAATCTCTTCCATGTTTAACACTTTTCCTATCCTCAGACTTTGCAAATATTTTAATGAACATTTTTTGGATTTTATTCTGCCTTTGGGGAATTTATACTATACATATAACACAGAGGAAAAAAAGATTACAATTTGGCAAAGCAAATTGAGGACAACTATATATAGAGTTGCAAATTGAAAAATAAGTGTAGAGTATGAAATTCAAAATTTTAACACAGATAAATTCAGCCATTAGCTTTTCACTTTATATAAAACTTCACTCATAACTTCTTATTTATTTATTTTAATTTTTTAAAATGTTTATTTCTTTTTGAGAAAGAGAGAGACAGAGGGTGAGTGGGGGAGGGGCAGAGAGGAAGACACAGAATCCGAAGCAGTCTCCAGGTCTACACAGGGCTCAAACTCACGAACCACAAGATCATGACCTGAGCTGAGGTTAGACGCTTCACCAACTGAGCCACCCACCCGGGCACCCCACTCATAACTTCGAATAGCAACTTCCTGAGGGTATTTATTTTTGTATTTGTGTATAGTTGGCATACAATGTCACGTCAGTTTCAGGTGTACAACATAGTGATTCCACAACTGTGTACATATTATGCTGTGCTCGCTGCAAGTGTAGCTACCATCTGTCCTCATAGAATGCTGTTAAAAGGCCATTGACTATATTTCCTATGGTTTACCTTTCATTTCCACGAAAAGGTCATTGATTATTTCTGAATAATTAAGTCTGCTGTTGAAGCTTTTGATTTTTTTTTTTGGGGGGGGGGCGGTCAGTTGTATCCTTCAACTCCAGATTTTCTGCTTGATTATTTTTTATGGTTTCTATTCCTTTCTTCACATTCTTATTTTGTTCATGTATTTTCTTGATTTTTTTTAGTTGTCTGTGTTCTCTTGTAGTTCATTGAGCTTTAAGAGTATTATTTTGAATTCTTTGTCAGGCAATTTATAGTTCTCCATCTCTTTAGGGTTGGTTATTGAAGATTTATTTTGTTTATTTGGTTGCATCATATTTCCCTGACTCTCCATGTTCCTTATAACTTTGCACTGGTTTCTGTGCACAGGATGAAGCATTCACCTCTTCCAGTCTTTACAGACTGGTTTTGGCAGGAAAAGACATTTACTGGTCAGCCCAGCTGGAGATCCTGGGGGCCTGTCAAATGTTTTCTGTGGATGTGGACCTCCCAATCTCCCTTCCTTCTAGGGAAGAGATTTCAGGGTTGTATACCTTCTTTCAGTTTCACAGAGTCATGTTGGCTGCTGTAAGCCTGCTTTCCTTTTCCTTAGAGCAGTGCATTGATAAGGTGGTGTATTAGAAACATATTCCAGTCCTCTCCCTCTCTTCCAGGGGAGAAATCTCAGGGTTATGGACCGTCTTCCAATTTCACAGAGCTATGCCGGCCACCACAAACCTCCTGCCACATTTTTTCTAGGTCACAGTACTGAAATGGGAAGTTGTTGAGTTCCATTTTTCTCCCTCCCTTCTGGAGAAGATTCTGGACTGTGTGTCTCTCCCTATCCCATAGAGCCATGCCAGCTGTTGAGAGCTGCCTGCTCCTTTTCCCTAGGACAATATATTAAAATGCCAGGATGTACTGGAATGGCACTGGGTGCAAGCTCTACTTGTCTCCCTTACTCTAACTCTCAAAATCGTGTAACTTCTCTTAATCCCATAGAGCTATGCAGGCAGCTGAGAGGTCCTGCCCTTTTCTTTGTTCAAAGTCGCCCCCAGGCATTCTAACTATTCTGCTTGCCTTTTCACTCTCCAGTAGGTCTTTTGGGCAGCATCCGGAAAAGTGAGGATAATATCAGATGGTTGTTTCCCTTATATTTTTCCCTTGAGGGAAAAGTCGTGGGCTGAGCAAAATTTTTCTCTAGATGCTAAGCTGTTTCAACTTGTGGCAGGGACTGATACCAGCAAAGTGAAATAGCATTCTTTTATTGGTGTAGATGAGGGCCAGGATTTCCTATTCCATTATCTTATGGATTTCAGTTCAGATTCTTTTTAAACTACAAATTCAATTAGAATTCAATTTAGAAGTTACAGTACAATTCAGATCATCTATTTCACCTAAGGTGGGTTTTAGTAGTTTGTGGGGTTTTTTTTTAGAAATTAGCCCATTTCATCTAATTTGTTGAAATTATGCATGCAGAGTGGTAACAGTATTGAGTTTTAGTTTATCTATCAAATATTTAAAAGGTTTCTTAAATTTTTATCTTTGTGTTTATTTTTCAGTCAATACCTTAATTGGCCTAATTGATTCTTTTTTTAAATCTTTAGAAATTTTTTCTAATGTTTATTTAGTTTTGAGAGACAGAGTATAAGTGGGGAGGGGCTGAGAGAGGGAGACACAGAATCTGAAGCAGGCTCCAGGCTCTGAGCTGTGTGGCCTAATTGACCCTTGACCTGAATATGTGGAGAATAGTTTTCAGCCCCTCCCACTATATCAACGGACCTTATATATCCTTTCATTAAACCCATAGAAGGAAAAGTAACAGACTGTCATTTAAACAGTAGAAAATATACCTATCTAAGTTAAAAAGAATTTTGACACAAGAACATCATAAGGGTCAGCAAATATAGGTCCTAACATATGCTAGCTTTGGCAGACTGAAAGGTTATGGCCTTGAATTACCCTTTTCTTGTTATTATATCACCCAATGACCCATCTCAGATTTACTATATCAGAAAGTCAAGGGAAGGCTAGGGCCCAGAGAATCTTTATATTTAATAAATTGGTTTTAATGCACAGTGGGGTTGAAGACTACTGGTGAAAGCAACATGCCTCCCTGGAGACAGCTTCATTTTGTTCCTGGAGATAGTATAGAAAAAGCATTAAACCAGGCGTCAGATGATTTGAAATCTGGTATAGACTCATGCTATCAAGCTAGAAAGGAAGTTATGTAATTTTGCTTAGTTTCAATGTTATTATTTTTAAGGTTTTTAAAAAATTTATTTTGAGAAAGAGCTGAGGAGGGGCAAAGAGAGAGATAGGATTCCAAGCAGGCTCCACATTGCCAGCATGGAGCCTGATGCAGGAATCAAACTCACAAATCATGAGATCATGATCTGAGCCAAAGTCTAGAGTCAGACACTTAACTGACTGAGCCACCCAGGCGCCCCTTAATGTTAGTATTTTTAAATGGTTATTAAAGAGACCACTACTTGGTTTTGAAGGTATATGTGTTCTTTCTACCATGAAGTTTCTTTAGTTAATAAAAATGTATTTTATTTACTCCTTTGTTGCAATGCAGCTTGGATAAGAAAAGACAAAGCCTATTTATATAAGCATTGTGGGTCTGTGTGCATACCTACATACATGCCATAGATCTCCCTGATCTCCAATGAAGGCAGTCAAATGAAAAAATACTGCTTAGTAGCATGTGTTTAACTGTGGAAAGAGGTATTCACCATGTAATAGGAGGTAAGGGGGTTCATTGGAAGAAAATGTCCCTATGCAATCAGCAAATCAGGCTTATTAATGTGGATTTAATGGCATTAGGTGCTTCTCTGCATTTCTCTCATCTTCTAATATCTTGAAACATTGTATAATGTTTTCAAGATCTTAACATACAATTTAATACACATTCCCTTACAAATGTAAGCAACATAAGGTGGATATATGGACTTTGACCAATGTTTTTTTTTTTTTTTTAATTTTTTTTTTTTCAACGTTTATTTATTTTTGGGACAGAGAGAGACAGAGCATGAACGGGGGAGGGGCAGAGAGAGAGAGAGACACAGAATTGGAAGCAGGCTCCAGGCTCTGAGCCATCAGCCCAGAGCCCGACGCGGGGCTCGAACTCACGGACCGCGAGATTGTGATCTGGCTGAAGTCGGACGCTTAACCGACTGCGCCACCCAGGCGCCCCATTGACCAATGTTTTTATAGAGCAATAATCTGGAAACTATGGCTTATGAGTGCTACTTATTTTTGAAAATAAAGTTTTATTGGAACACAGCCATGTCTAACCATTTATGCATTGTCTATGACTGCTCTCACACTACATGGCAGAATTGAGCAGTTGAGACAGAGACTGTAGGGCCTACAAAGTCATGAATAGCCACTACCCGGTCTTTTGCAGATAAGTTAGCCAACCATTGGTGTGAAGAGTAAAGCCTTATTTTTGGGTGAAAACTGAAAAAAAAAAAAAAAAAAAAAAGCCCAGTGAAGCATATTTTATTTTCAGCTTAAAAATAATTTTTAATCATTTTGAAAAATATCAACCATTTACCTAGGAGTTTAGAAAATTAGGAGAAAGTCTGTGTATACTAATACCAAGAACATTGTTTTGTTATTCAAAAAATATAAAAAACAATCTATAATCACTTTGGGGAAAATCAGCAAACTTTCAAGTATAGACTGTTGAGAAGTGGAAAAAGGTTGCCTAATTTATAGGATCTTAAATGATTTATTAATTAACTTAGCTCAGTTTTCTAGTATGTTATCTGTCATCATTTAAAGTCCATCTTTGTGAATTATATATTGTTACAAACACATAATGCATAATTGTCATCATGTTACTATGTTCAGTCCAGTGTCAATTATCTAAACCTCTAAAATGTACCATTAAAGTTACAACCTGGGTGAATTAAGTAAAAAAGGAGTTTCCTTTTTTGGCCCATTTGTTTGTGATCCAATCCCTATTCATGCTAATGGTTTCTTCTACCTTCTTATGAAAATTCTGTAGATTCTAGATCTCTATATAAGGTGGTTTGCTTCTGCTTAGAATCCATCAGGGAGGATTGTCCATTCCTAGGGCCTAGTGATCACATCATTGCTCACAGATGGTGCAGCTGTGATATAATGGAAAACTGCACGTTGCTTTCACTAAGAAGCTAGGATGGTCCTCCTGACACTGAAATCCATTGTACACTTGGCCAGACTGAAGCCCAACTATGTTCCTAAACTTTTACCTAAGACTTTGTTCAGTTTCCCTTTGTCTACTAGTAGTCACCTAGAGGAATAAATTTTTCCTGAATGGTACCAGTTCATATACTTTTTGTGTTAGAGAGGTAAAATTGACCTTTGTCATACAATTTATAATATTTTTTTGGAAGATGGATATGATTTTTAATTACAGTACTGCACATCTTTGCAAATTTCTAGTGTTATAAAAATGCAAAACCCAATTACTTTCGAGTGTAATGATATTTTTCCAAATTCAAAGGTTACTTAAGTTATGCCTTGGATAAGAATGATCAGGAGCTCTATTCTTTAGGTCTTCAGCTTAAGAAACATGTTTTCTTTGGTTTTTCCATGCTCTTCTGGATATTTTGTATCTCAGTGTGAAGTCGTTTGCTCTCATTTTGGAATCCTTCCTTTAGTAGACGAGCCTGTTCCTAAAAAGGGACAATTGGAGACTGAATAAAGTGTAGGACTGAAGTAAACCTCTAATTTATAGCTAGTTTCCGCATTTTTTTTAGTATTAAATTTCTTCTTGACATTTTCTCTACCCTTAATTTTCATTATACATTCTCTTGGGTGTCTTAGCTCTGTGATTACATTTCCACTAAGTGGTGAAGACAGTTCAGATATCTTACCAAGTTGTGTGACCCTATAAAAGTTACTTAATCCTTTCTGAACTTCTGTTTCTTTTCATAAGTAATAGAGACACAGCAGTTCTTGCTTCGTATAGTATTAAGCAAGAGATCCATATAAGAGATTTTTCAGAATGCCTAGCAGAGAACAGCTACCATGGATGAAAGAATGTACAGATAGAGGACTGGATGTGACCTAACCACAAATAAATCTTTTAATAACCAGATAGAGGCAGGGGCCAGGTCAGGCAGGCAGACAGAAATTGAAAAGTACAAGTGGCAAGCAAGGTCCTTCTTGTAGCCATCATGTTATCACTGCCACACTAAGACATGATGAGGGAGAGTGGAGAGAAAACAGAAAACAGAAACCTTAGGGTAGTACAATTAAATACCTGAAGTTTGAAAGCTAGAATTCTCTCTTGTTCATCCAGCCACTGGACTCTATCCCTTTCCATCTTCTCAGTTAATTGTCTCACATGTTCCTGATGACTCCTTTCTTTCTGTTCCATCAATTGCTGATTCTTTATTTGCATTTCTTCCAGTACTTTTGCTGCAGCCTGTGCAGATTCAGCTTTCACACGTTCCACTGAGAGGAGGAAAAAGAAGACAAATGTATGTGAGTAAGCATGTTGTCCCTTTCTTCCTTGCACACTTTCCGGTCATTGTTGCTGTTGACTACATATGCCCTACTCAGAAATGACTTCAGCAAGTAAGGGGCATTGTTGTTCGCCTTGCCCTAGTTTAAGGATCCCAGGCTTACCCCGCCAAATTATTTAAGCTTTAAGAGCTCTTGAGGCTATCTAGTCTCTTGACTGGCTCCTCACCTTCAATCTCCTTTTCCTTTTCTGTGAGAGTCTGGTCTGTCTGTAGAATCGCATCAGTCACAGACTCCTTGGACTTCAAGTATTCCTGAAGAACCTCTTCAGCCTTAGGACCCAGAGAACATGGAGTTGGTAAAGGGAAATGGATATAAGCACTCGTTCCTGTTTGTCTTCCTATCATCTTTTCCTCTAGGAATTGCTCCTCTTGGCCTTAGTGTGCCTGGTGGTCAAGACTCCTTGCCACAGGCATGGACACATGCTCTGAGCTGGCCAATCATGGCAGCCTACTAAGCAGAATCCTTTATAAGAGACTGAGATAGACACTGGGAAACAGAGATTCTTTGTTTTTTTAGAATGAGGGCTCTAATTTTGGAGGTGTTGGTGCTCTGGCCCCCTAAGGAGTGAGTTGTTGAAAAAAGAAGTCATTATGAAGAAAGCAGATCAGAGAAAAGGTGGAGGGAGAATAGGAAAGAAGGAAGTGTAGGGTTGAGGGGAGTAACAGACAGACAGACAGATGATGACATTATTTGAAATCTTGGATCCAGTTGTCCTTAAAGCCAGTTTAAAGCCTAAACTGATGAATTCCCATTTTTGTTTAAGAAAATGGGTTTCTGTTCCTTGCAGCATAAAGATCCAGCCACAGTAGTGAATTGCAATAACAACTTTGTGGTTGATCTGAAAATCCAATTAATAACTCAATTATTAATTGAGTGCACTCTTGGATGAGCACATAGGACGTATCTGGTGTAATTGGCTCCCTATACATGTTTACTGAATGAAAGCATGAATGCTGTTGTTCTCACAAGGTGTGCAATTACACGTGGTAATTTTAGTCTTTCAAGGAGGCATGTCAGCAGCTTTCCAGAATCAGCACATAAATCTTGGTTACCTGTATCCCTTTATTAGGTTGCTGAAGATATTTTGTCTTCAGCTCTTGTATTTTCTGGATGAGGAGACGGTACCCTCCTGGTTTAGAATAAACCCCCTGCTTCACAGCTTCTTCAAGAGGACTGAAAATATCCTTAAGTAAATCTGAGCAACGATCTGTTGATGCTTGCACATTCTGTTTACAAAAGTCATCTCGCTTTTTTTCCAGCTGGGCCTTTGATGTAAAAATAGGAGGTAAAAAGAATAACAGGGAAAAGATGTTAGCATGACCTTAGAATATCTGGAAGGGCTTCTCAGAAATAAGCCTATGACCCTAGAAAAAGTCACAGGCACCCCAACAGGACCATATCCTTCCTCCTGCTCCTGACTTTTACTGAAGTCCCTTTCTCCTTAGAGGTGAAGTTCAGAGCAGAGATTGCTAGCTTTCTTGCTATACCTTTAGAGATAAACTTCTGCTTTTCAAATTGGACCAGTGATTGCGTATGGAATAAATGTGGCTCAACATAAGCCTGCATATGGATAATCAGGGCAATATCCTGATTGATTAGGATATCAAATCAGTCTGGTAATAGTGGGCATTTGATTTAGAAGCTCTGATTGTGACTTATGTGAATTTAGGTAAATTAAGAGGAAGAATATTATTCATGAAAAAAATGTTTTAAAACTTTGAGTTCAATCCAAAATCTATAAAGAGCTCACCAAACTCCACACCCAAAAAACAAATAATCCAGTGAAGAAATGGGCAGAAAACATGAATAGACACTTCTCTAAAGAAGACATCCAGATGGCCAACAGGCACATGAAAAGATGCTCAACATCGCTCCTCATCAGGGAAATACAAATCAAAACCACACTCAGATATCACCTCACGCCAGTCAGAGTGGCCAAAATGAACAAATCAGGAGACTATAGATGCTGGAGAGGATGTGGAGAAACGGGAACCCTCTTGCACTGTTGGTGGGAATGCAAACTGGTGCAGCCACTCTGCAAAACAGTGTGGAGGTTCCTCAAAAAATTAAAAATAGACCTACCCTGTGACCCAGCAATAGCACTGCTAGGAATTTACCCAAGGGATACAGGAGTACTGATGCATAGGGGCACTTGTACCCCAATGTTTATAGCAGCACTCTCAACAATAGCCAAATTATGGAAAGAGCCTAAATGTCCATCAACTGATGAATGGAGAAAGAAATTGTGGTTTATATACACAATGGAGTGCTACGTGGCAATGGGAAAGAACGAAATATGGCCCTTTGTAGCAACGTGGATGGAACTGGAGAGTGTTATGCTAAGTGAAATAAGCCATACAGAGAGGGACAGATACCATATGTTTTCACTCTTATGTGGATCCTGAGAAACTTAACAGAAACCCATGGGGGAGGGGAAGGAGAAAAAAAAAAAAAAAAGAGGTTAGAGTGGGAGAGAGCCAAAGCATAAGAGACTCTTAAAAATTGAGAACAAACTGAGGGTTGATGGGGGGTGGGAGGGAGGAGAGGGTGGGTGATGGGTATTGAAGAGGGCATCTTTTGGGATGAGCACTGGGTGTTGTATGGAAACCAATTTGACAATAAATTTCATATATTAAAAAAATAGGAAAAAAAAACCTTTGAGTTCATTGTAATAAAATTTGCTCTTCTTTTTATGATAAAAACAAAGAGTGGTTATCACCATTTTAAAGTCTAGTAGGAATTGCCTCTTTCAAAATAAATACCCATTTCATTTCCCGGTAGTACGCTGCTTTCCAAGACCTTAATCCATAAGAACTTGAGAAAAAATTACCGCTAAGTCCTTTTGACATAAATGGTCTATGTCTTTGAAGGAATTCCTCATGAAGAGTTCAATGGCCTCTTTCTCACAGGCCCTGTGCAGGTTCAGTAGCTCCTGGAGGGTTTCTGTGGGCAGCTGCAGCATCTGGTCCATCTGCTGGTCATAGTGGGCAATGGCCTTTTGCACTGCGGCTGCATTCTCGATCTGGGCCAAGGCCAGGATTGCATTCTCCATGCAGGGCAGATCTCCACGGCTGATGGCATCGACATAGGTCTGCACCAGTTTCTCTAGACCTACAAACAGAGAACAAATAATGTTGCTTGTTGTAGGTGGGATGAGGAAACATTCCATTCTGTGTGATTCTGATCATGTCTACTACCACCCATTTGCCTCAAAGCATCAATGTCCTCAACATCACCTGGAGCCTTGCTAGAAATGTCGATTCTCAGCCTCTGACCCAGATCAAGTGAATTAGACCCTCCTCTCTGGCAAGATGTCCAGGTGATATGTTTACACATCAAAGGTTGCGAATCTGTTCTAGATAGCATAGGCCTATGTTTACTGAGTGTTTTCATTCACTTTACCCTTAAGCACCATTAGGACAGGAACCATACCTCTCTCATTTATGTCTCTATCATCAGCCCTGGTCTGTGGCAAGCATTTGATCATTGTGGAAAAAATCAAAAGAGTACTCGAATTTGTTTATTCTAGCAAAGCGTCGTCCAAGACAACTTTCTGTTATGATGGAAATATTCTATGTCATCCAGCTATTAGCCACATGTAGGTATAGGCTTTTGAAATATATAACCACAAGAGACTCTTAAAAACTGAGGATAAATTGAGGGTTGATGGGGGTGGGAGGGAGGGGAAAGTGGGTGATGGGCATTGAGGAGGGCACTGGTGGGATGAGCAATGAGTGTTGTATGGAAACCAATTTGACAATAAATTTCATATTAAAACATAAATAAACAAATAAATAAATAAATCTGTGTAGTTGGAATTTTAAGTTTTCTTAAAAAAAGTTTTTTTAAATGTTTATTTAATTTTGAGGGAGAGAGAGAGAGACAGAGCACAAGTCGGGGAGGGGCAGAGAGACAGGGAGACACAGAATCCAAAGCAGCCTCCAGGCTCTAAGTTGTCAGCACAGAGCCCGGAGCTTGAACCCATGAACTGTGAGATCATGACCTGAGCCAAAGTCAGACGTTTAACCCACTGAGCTACCCAGGCATCCCAGAATTTTAAATTTTCTGTAATTTTAATTAGCTCACACTTAAATTTAGATAGCTACAGTTGTGTAAGCGGCTACCATATTGGACAATGCAGGTCCTAATAAATAGGGCAATTTTAAGAAATAGAACTTGATTTCTTTAGCCTTTCCTATCTTTTCTCACCCAAGAAATTTGACTAGTATAATCTATTAGAAATGTTGATGTCATCAAGAATTTAACATGGAAATAGCAGTAGATTCACATTTTTTTTTTAACGTTTATTTATTTTTGAGACAGAGAGAGACAGAGCATGAACAAGGGAGGGTCAGAGAGAGGGAGACACAGAATCTGAAACAGGCTCCAGGCTCTGAGCTGTCAGCACAGAGCCTGATGCGGGGCTCGAACTCACAGACTGCGGGATCATGACCTGAGCCGAAGTCGGCCGCTTAACCAACTGAGCCACCCAGGCGCCCCTAGATTCACATTTTTTAAAGCTGAAACTAGGTGGATGTAATTCTACTCTCCTTTAGTCTTAACAATGGAAGAAAAAGACTGGGAAGAGGACTCACGAGGTCCATTGACTTTGATGCCTCCTGAGAGAGTTTTAGTTTTGGAATTCTTAAAGATGTAGGAACAGAAGGCTGAAGCTTGTTGCACAAATTCAGGATCCAGGTCATTATCATGCAGTGTCTCAAGCTGGCCTAGCTTCTTCCGATGAGTGGGTCGATCAAAGATAAAGCATTTCTTCTTCGGAAAGAACTTCCGGATACAGAGTCGGGGCAGATTAAAATTTTGATCACTTTGAGTGGTACCTGCAGGAAGATAAAAAAGGCTTGCAAACTTTTTCTGTAAAGGACCAAACAGTAAATATTTTAGGTTTTGCAAACCAGGTGGTCTCTTCTCCAAGTACTCAATTCTGCTATTGCAGCAAGAAAGCAGCCATAGACAATCTATAAATGAGTGGGCATAGCATTATTCCAATAAAACCTTATCTACAAAGACAGCTGGTGGTCTGGGTTGGCCATCATTTGCCTGTGAGCCATAATTTGCCAACCCCTGAACTAGAGCACTATTCATGCTTTTACCTATTTTCTTCCAGACAATGCTTATTCTTCTCCATATTCTTTGGCTAATCACAAGCCCTATTCAGGGAGATAAAATCAATCTGATAATAGCACAGGGAAAAATAAAAGAGAAAGAAACTATTCTTAGAAGAGAGGAGAATATAATTTAAAATCAAATCTATTAATTCATGTATTAAACAAGCATTAATTCTTACTGATGGCCAGCTAAGAAGAAATAGAAAACTATAAATGTAAGAAAACTGTAAATGGAACACGGACAAAATAATAGTTTCTTATGTTTTATTATCTCCATTTATTTCTAAGTCCCTTTTACCTTGTTTAAGCTTGAGAGAATTCTCCAGGTACTCATCAGCTGTGATGGGTAGTCCGTCTGCTTCCAGTTCTAAGGAGAAATCCCTCAACGTCCACACAAAATCTGGAAAGAAGCTCACAAAGTCTGCTGAATCTTCAATCCCATTGGAATTAGGGGAGGATTTCGCCCTGATTCGATCTGACAGCTCTGTCACATAGCTGAGTAGCAAACTAAGGAAAACGGGCATCAAAGAATAGTGTCCCCATCCCATATTGGTTCCACATATTAAAACCTTCACTTCACCTTTGTTTTTAACTCAAGCATCAATTTTCCAGTGGGTACATAGAATCTTTCCCCTGCCCTTGAATTATTTTTCATGTTTTCTCTTTTTGTGCTTGATTCACCAAGATTCACAACCAAGCAGCTGGTTTTTAAATACAAATTCTTCCCTCTTACTTTGAGGCTATTTTGAACTACAAAAAGGATACTGCAGTTGGTCCATGGCCTGCTGGTTGATGGTTCCCATGCTATTGTACACAAAGGTGCTGCTCAGGAGTATTGCTAGGGCAAAGATCCAGGAATCGTTCTGGTTGTCACCCTGTGAATCAGAACATGTGCAAGCCTGTTAGGTTTCACTCTCCTGACACCTAGATCCTGACTTTCTAGATCAGCAGCAGTAAAAAGATGCTTATTTAACTAGAGGTTTTGTTGTTGTTGTTGTTGTTGTTTTAGATTAATGACCTATATGAGAAAACCAAATCCAAACAAAAATATTAGTGGGATTTGGATTTTGGATCATTTTATGATTAGTATTTTTAATTTACACTGATTCTCACTAGGTCTTCTTATGATCATTGGCAGATAATTACAAAACCAATAGTAAAGGTTGGTAGGCTTTCTAAGGCTTTAAATATAATTTAAATTTAGAATTTTCAGGGCGCCTGCGTGGCTCAGTCAGTTGAGCATCTGACTTCAGTTCAGGTCATGATGTCGCGGCTCGTGAATTCGAGCCCTGCGTCAGGCTTGTGCTGACAGCTCAGAGCCTGCAGCCTGCTTCAGATTCTGTGTTTCCCTCTCTCTCTCCCCCTCCGCTGTTTGCACTCTGTCTCACTGTCTCTCTCAAAAATAAATAAACATTTAAAAAATAATAATAAATTTAGAATTTTCTCTTCCTTTTTACAGCAAAATTGACTTATGTGAGAGTAATAATACCTGTAGCTATTTTACTGAGCAATTATTAGGCACCTAACATTTTCCATTACTTATTTTATCCAAAACAACACTGAGTCAAATAAAGATCTACTACATCTGTTTTACAAATTCAGAAAGCTGAGGTTAAAAGAGGTCAAATAATTTGCTAAGGCCACTGAGTTAGTGAGAGGGTTTACATTTAAACACAAGGGTATAGAACTTCAGAACCTAAAATTTTAACTAAAATTCTCTGCAGGATTCAACTCGTGACACTGATTTTATTTGTTCTACCTTTAAGCTTCTGGGTTAACTGGTTTAGCATACAATCTTTTTTAAAAAATAGTTTTAATTTATTTATTATTTTTGAGAAAGAGAAAGACAGAGTACAAGTGGGGGTGGGGCAGAGAAAGAAGGAGACCCAGAATCTGAAGCAAGCTCCAGGCTCTGAGCTGTCAGCACAGAGCCCAATGCAGGGCTCGAACTCATGAACCCTGAGATCATGACCTGAGGCGAAGTTGGACACCTAACGGGCTGAGCCACACAGGTGCCCCACATACAGCCTATTGTTAATCATTGGAATATTACTAATTACTACTGACCACTATGATCTTCTTCTAGGATTCTGCCTTATAAACATTTTCCTGATCCCTGGTTGCTAAACTTGGTCGGAGGGCACATAAACAGAAATAAAACAAAAACAAAAACAAAAACAAAAACATATTATGGTTAAGTGTAAGCTCTTATTTAAAGAAAAATTAAATTGTGTAGAGAATATTCAGGGATGAGGGTCTTATTTCAAAACTGATTCCTCAATCCTTACCTTCTCTACATCTCCCAGGCCCTCCGTGTCAAGAAGAACTAGGGTGTGGTCTGGCCTCTTGGGATGAGGAATACACCACATCCAGATTCCTTTGGTGTGAGACTGCACCGTGGAGCCCAGAGAGAAGCCTGTGAAGGAGAGTGGGGATAAGAGAAGGTGGAGTTTTAATAGCAGATGGAACTAGAAATCCTACAATGCAACGCCCCCAAAAAAACAACCTGATTAAAACAAGAGCAAAGGACTTGAATAGACATTTCTCCAAAGCAAATATACAAACGACCAATAATCAAATGAAAAGATGCTCATAATCATTAGTCATTAGGGAAAAAACAAATTAAAACCACAATGAGATACTACTTCACACTCATTGGGATGGCCACTATCAAAAACCCAGAAAATAGGAAGTGTTGGGGAGGATGTGGGCATATTAGAAACCTTGTGTATTTCTGGTGAGAATGTAAAATGGTACACTTGCTGTGGAAAACAATATGATGGCTTCTTAAAAAAAATTAAAATAGAATTACCATATGATTTGGAGATATATAACCCCCACAAAATGAAAGTAGGGATTTGAACAGATATTTGTGCCCTCGTGTTTTTAGCAACATTATCCATAATAGCCAAAAGGTGGAGGCAACCCAAGAGTCCTTCAACAGATGAAGGGATAAACAAATCAGTATGCACATATTAGTTATTCAGCCTTAAAAAGGGAGAGAATTCTGGGGCGCCTGGATGGCGCAGTCGGTTAAGCGTCCGACTTCAGCCAGGTCACGATCTCGCGGTCCGTGAGTTCGAGCCCCGCGTCAGGCTCTGGGCTGATGGCTCAGAGCCTGGAGCCTGTTTCCGATTCTGTGTCTCCCTCTCTCTCTGCCCCTCCCCCGTTCATGCTCTGTCTCTCTCTGTCCCAAAAAAAATAAATAAACGTTAAAAAAAAAAAAAAAGGGAGAGAATTCTGACACAGGGTACAACATCGAAGACATTGTGCCAAATCACATTCAGCAAATCACAAAGGACAGATAATGTCTGATTCCTCTCAAATGAGATTCCTAGAACAGTCCAATTCATAGAGATAGTATGTAGAATGGTGGTTGCCAAGGACTGGGGAGTTATTGTTTAATGGGTACAGAGTTTCTGTTGAAGTAGATGAAAAAATTAGGGAGATGCATGATGGTGACGGCTGCATAACAGTGTGAATTTACTTAATGCCATAGAACTATATGTACACTTAAAAATGATTCCAGTGGTAAGTTTTATGTTATGTATATTTTACAACAATGAAAAAAAAAAGCCAATACAGACTTAAACATTCTTTGCATCTTAATAACCAGTGGAAACTCGCTTTTGCTACATGAATCTTTTTAGTAAATGTCTTATTATGTACATTAATTATTTTTATTACTGCACTAGTCTTTCTAGGAAAGGAACAATTTATGCTTTTAAAAGAGGAAACTAAGGCAAAGTGGGAAGAGTGATGAACTGACTCTTTTAGATTATAGTGAAGATAAGAGCATAATCGTGGATTAAAAGATAACTTTCAATATTCCTCCGCGTTCTCTAACTTCCTGTCCTTGCATCATCACGTTCAATGCAGGCAGTGTAGGTGGACAGAAGGGACTCTGCGGAGCTTTTTGGTGCCACTCACCCTTGTTCTTCCCAGCCAGCTTGTTCATCAGGTAGGATTTGCCTGTGCGGTAGAGGCCCACAATAGCCACCACCACGAGAGGATTCTTGGTGCCTGACAGGATCTCCAAAGCTTCCTGATTAGCCACCAGTTGCCCTTCAGTGTTCTCAATGAGGCACACTGGGGCCGGCATGTGGATCTCTGAGGCCATGTTCAGAGTGTTCCCTGGTCTGCAAGGGAAGAGATGGGATGAAATAAAATTTCCAGTCCAATTAGATCAAGAACCTCACCAGGTTATTTTACATTCAGAAGCTGGAGTCCTCAGTTTCCACAACATGGCCATAAGTTTTGTGTCAACATTGAGATAGATGAGGGTAAGATCTGTATCATTTTAGAAAGTTACAGAAGTATTATCAAAGTAGTCCATTGAAAAAATATTGGTGTGACCATATCTTATGAATGTTCAGCCACTCTCATGAACAAAATCAGTCATTAAATTCACCATGGAAAACTTTCCTTTTGTATTCTCACTAAAAATTTTAGAGGGGTGCCTGGGTGGTTCAGTCGGCTAAGCGTCCAACTTCAGCTCAGGTCATGATATTGTGGTCGGTGATTTCAAGCCCCGCGTCGGGCTCTGTGCTGACAGTTCAGAGCCTGGAGCCTGCTTCAGATTTTGTGTCTCCTCTCTCTGCGCCTCCCTGATTCACACTCCATCTCTCTCTGTCTCTCAAAAATGAATAAATGTCTTAAAAAATTTAAAATTTAGAGTAAAGCAGGGGTGCTTGTGTGGCTTAGTTGGTTAAGAATCCACCTCTTTGATTTTGGCTCAGGTAATGATCTCACAGTTTGTGGGATTGAGCCCTGCATTGGGCCACGCTTATAGCACAGAGCCTGCTTGGCATTCTCTCTCTTCCTCTCTCTCTCTGCCTCTCCCCTGCTCACATGCACATATGTATGTGTGCATGTTCTCTCTCAATATAATGGAAAAACTTTAAAAAATTTAGAGTAAATGTTAAATGGAAAATAGAATAGAATTTAGAGGTATTTATTTTACATTCCGGTTATATGTAAAAATTCAATGTTGATTTATTTATTCATTAATTCTTACTATGAATACTTTCGTACATTATTTCGTGCATGCCCTTTGAACAGTTCCCAGAGATTTTAAATGTGTTTCTCCCCTGATAGATATGCTTGTTTTGCTGGAATGAGGGTCCACAGAACTTCTCAAATTGCCATTCCAAAAGTGAAACCAATATAACTTACTTTTGCAAATTTTATAAAAACATATGACCATCTGGAACACATGACCAGGGACCCTTCGAAAGCCTTGGCGTGGGCTTTTATAAGCAAGGGGCCTTTAAACTTCATTAGCTTCACAGTAAGTTAGCCTCCAGCTACATGGGGGTACAAGTGCACTACTGGAAATACTTACCATGGCTAAAAATCATGTTTATATATATGTGATGAGGGAACAAAAGACTATGAAATAAGGATTAAAAGGTCAGGAGTCAGAGGACCCTGGGAAGATGGCAGAGTAGGAGGATCCTAAGCTCACCTTGTCCCACCTAAATAACAGCCACACCAGTGTAATTAACCCAGAAAATGAACCAAAGACTGGCAGAACAGACTGTCTACGGTTAATCGTAGAGAGGAGGCCACATCGAAAACAGTAGCAAAGGTGAAGTCTGGTTGGAAACTAAGCTAATCTGCAAGACTAACTGCTTGTGGATACCGTAAGTACAGAGAAGGGAGAGGAGCAGACCCTACACTGGGCACTTGAGACGTGGGGTACCTGCACATGTAACGAGGAATTAAAGTCCCCATTACATTTGGCTTTGAAAATCAGAGGGCTTAAACTTTCAAGTTTTTACCATCAGTAGGGCTTAACATCTTAAGAAAAATATTAGGGAGCATGGAGGGTAACAGAAAACGGAGTCCCTACCCCTAAAGATCCAGCAGAACGAACAATCCCACTGAGATACAGCATAGAAGCAGTAATTTGAGAGGCACCTCGGGTGTATGAGGAGATTTATTTACTAATCTCAGAATGTGTGCAGTAGGGGCAGGGATCTTTAGGAGACTTCTCCAAGAACTAAATAACTGGTAGGTGCCATTTCTCTCTCCTAACCCCAGATTAGCTACATGGACACCTGTGGGAACTAGCACGACCACACATCATCTAGTTTGCTAACACCATGTGCCCTGTTCTCCTGCAGGTCCCCCCCCCATCCAACACACCCCACTCAAGAGAAGTTCCTTCAAAGTGCTCTGGCCAGGTCTCATCCTTCAAGCAGCACCAACAGTGGCCAGCACCACTCCACATTGACTGGGAGAGGGGAAGACAAGCACACACACCAATTTAACTGCAGGCTCAATGGTGGGCTGGGGCAGACATCCGATCAGACTGCTAGCTCTACCAACCAACCTCACAAGGGGCAGCACAAAGGAAGAGCCCTGTAGTTTGGGTTACCTGCAACCCTGAAAGACAGACTGGGATCAGACTGGGGTCCAACTGTAGGCTCTGTCCACCAATGAAAGCATCTAAGGGAACGATGCAGAAAGAGCACCATGCAGTTCAGTGTGACCACAGTTCTGGCAAATGGGTTGAGAGCAGGCATCTGGTTTGACCTAGCTACAAGCCCAAGGCTGCCCCAGACTGGCCCTGTAAGAGCACAGACACCAAACCCTGCTCCTAATAGAGAAAGAGGGCCATTTCAGACAATTCACTGAAGGCAAACATGGCTCAGCCACAAAAATAAGCTAACACAACACACATACGAGACACCCCTGAAAGTGCCATGGTCTGGTGAAGGGGGGACATCGCACTAGAGGACACTATAAAACCTCTTCTTCATAAGGCCACTATTTTCAAGATCAGGAGACATAGCTAACTTTCCTAACACACAGAAACAAGTGCAGAATGTTATACAAAATGAAGAAACAGAGGAATATGTTCCAGATGAAAGAACAAGACAAAAATCACAGTACAAGAGCTAAATGAAATGGAGATAAGAAATATGCCTGACAAAGAATTCAAAGTAATGATCATAAAGATATTTACTGGACTTGAGAAAAGAGTGGAGGATCTCAGTGAGACAAACAAATGGAAAGATACTTTGTGCTCACTGATTGGGAGAATGAGTAGTGTTAAAATGTCCATACTACCTAAAGAAATCTACAGAGTTAATGCAATTTTTTTATTTTTTATTTTTTAAATAGTTATTTATTTTTGAGAGAGAGATAGAGTGAGAGCAGGGGAAGTGCAGAGAGAGAGGGAGACACAGAATATGAAGCAGGCTCCAGGCACTGAGCTGTCAGCACAGAGCCCAACTTGGGGTTTGAACTCACAGACCATGAGATCATGACCTGAGCTGGTCAGTCGCTCAACTGACTGAGACTTCCAGGCACCCCAGTGCAATTTCTATCAAAACACCAATAGCCTTTTTCATAGAAGTAGAACAAACAATCCTAAAATGTGTATGGAACTACAAATAGCCAAAGCAATTTTGAAAAAGAAGAACAAAACTGGAGGTATCACAATCTCAGAATTCAAGATATACAAAAAAGCTGTAGTAATCAAAACAGTATGGTACTGGCACAAAAAGAGACACATAGATCAATAGTATAGAATAGAGAGTCCAGAAATAAATTCATGCTTTTATGGTCAAATGATCTACAATAAAGGAAGTAAGAATATACAATAATAGGAAAAAGACAGTCTCTTCAACAAATGGTGTTGGAAAACTGGACAGCTCTATGCAAAATAATGAAACTGGACCATTTTCTTAGCCATATACAAAAATAAACTCAAAATGGATTAAAGACTTAAATATGAGACGTGAAACCACAAAATTCCTAGGAGTAAACACAGGCAGTAATTTCTTTGACATCAGCTATAGAAACAGTTTTCTAGATATGTCTCCTGAAGCAAGTGAAACAAAAGCAAAGATAAACTATTGAGACTCCATTAAAATAAGAAGCTTTTGCCCAGAAAAGGAAACCATCAACAAAACAAAAAGACAATCTACTGAATTGGAGAAGATATTTGCAAATGATATATTTGATAAGGGGTTAATATCCAAAATCAATAAAGAACTTATACAACACCCAAAAACCAATAATCCAATTAAAAATGGGCAGAAGATGTGAATAGACATTTTTCCAAAGAAGACATACAGATGGTCAATAGACACATTAAAAGATGCTTGACATTACTACTCATCAGAGACATGCAAATCAAAATCACAATGAGTATCATCTTATACCTATCAGAATGTCCAAAATAAAAAACTCAAGAAAGTTGCCGAGGATGTGGAGAAAAGGATTCTGGCGAACTGCTGGGGGGGGGAATATAAACTGGTACAGTCACTCTGGAAAACAGTATGGAGGTTCCTCAAAAATAGAACTACCACATGATCCAGTAATTGCACTAGTGGGTATTTACCCAAATAAAACAAAAACAGTAATTTGAAAAGATAT
This sequence comes from Leopardus geoffroyi, assembly GCF_018350155.1. Taxonomy (NCBI): domain Eukaryota; kingdom Metazoa; phylum Chordata; class Mammalia; order Carnivora; family Felidae; genus Leopardus; species Leopardus geoffroyi. The sequence goes on from NC_059328.1 coordinate 75,395,328, forward strand.
ATGCATCCTTTTGTTTACTGCATCATTATTTACAATAGCCAAACTATGGAAACAATCCAAACGTCCATCTATAGATGAATGGATAAAGAGGAAATGGTGTGTATACACAATGTAATACTACTCAGCCATAAAAAAGAATGAGATCTTGCTATTTTCAACAACATGGGTGGATATAGAGGGTATAATCCTAACTGAAATAAGTCAGTTAGAGAAAGACAAATACCATATGATTTCACTCATATATGAAATTAATTTAAGAAACAAAGCAAACAAAGCAAAAAAGAGGGGAAAAAACGCAAAAAAACCCCACCCAGACTCTTAAATATAAAAAACAAATTGGAAGCTGCTGGAGGCAAGGTGGGTAGGGTTTGGGGTGAAACAGGTGAGGGGATTAAGAGTGTACTTATTGTGATGAGCACTGAGTAATGTATAGAATTGTTGAATCATTATACTGTACACCTGAAACTAAAAAAAAAAAAAAAAATCAGGAGGCAGATCAGGAGAGGTAAAGGGCAAGTTGTTCAAGGAAAATATTTGTATTTTCAGCATACATTTCTAGGTTTTCTGTTTTGTTCTGCTCTTCCATTTTGTAGAGAAGGAGAAGCAGGAAGAGGAGAATAGACGGTGGGGAAGAGGGATGAGAGATTAAGGGAAAGTGAAACTGGAAAGGAGAGAGAGTTGTCAGGCAAGATAAATAAAGCTCGTGTCAAGCCAAGGAATTCAGGGCAGGAGTTTCCAGAAGGCAAGATTGGAACTGATTGAGAGCACAGAGAGGTCAAGGCAAACAAAGATGTAGCCCTTAGTGATGTATCACGGTAGATTCTTTAAAGAGGAAGCTTTCTAGTCAAATGGGCTCCAGATTCTACTTGTAAGGGGTAAGGAGTAAGTTGGCACTAAGTAATTGGATCTACTGAACCTGGACTATTTCTGAAGGAAGAAATACACTTTGAAACAAAGTTCAAGTGTGTGATTAAAAAGAATGATGTTTTCATAAATATTCACCTTTAGCTCTGGGTTTCAGATGTTTCTTTCTCTGTCTTTAACAGTATCAGGTGGGGATACCTCAGTGGCTCAAGACTCCATCTTGGCTCAGCTCATGATCTCATGGTTTTGTGAGTTTGCGCACTGTGTTGGGCTCTTCACTGGCATCTCAGAGCCTACTTGGGATTCTCTCTCTCCCTCTCCCTGCCTCTCCCCTGTTCATGCACTCTCTCTCTCTCTCAAAATAAATAAACATTAAAAAAATCAGTGTCGGGTGGCTGTTCACCACACCACACCTCATTTACTATTCTTTCCTTCTCACGAATATAACATATCTGCAGCCTTTCAGTTTCTTAGCTGCAGTCGGATCTGTATTGAGCAAGTTCTATCAAAGATAATGGGAATTTAACTGTGTCCCCAGTCAACACAGACAAAGTCAGCAAAAAGAAAGACAATCCTAATGCACTTCAAACTTTATTTATCCCCATGTCTGCTGGTGCCTAATTTCACACAAGCACAGTAGTAACAGGTAGGAACATGCTACCATCTGATGACCCCAGTATTTCATTATCCGACCTAGTATCCCACAGCAGGCTCAACTGCAGCCCGTCTTGATGCTGATCACTTTTTTTTAAATGTGTATTTATTTTTGAGAGAGAGTGCAGGGGGAGAGACAGAGACAGAGGGGGACAGAGGATCCAAAGCAGGCTCTGTGCTGACAGCAGAGAGCCTGATATGGGGCTGAAACTAATGAATTGTGAGATCATGACCTGAGCTGAAGTCGGATGTTCAACCAACTGAGGCACCCAGGTGCCCTTAGGCTGGTCACTTTTTAAGAAAACTGACCTTTATAAAATCCTTTCCCATCCCTGCCCCAATCTTGTCATGAGCCCCATTTCCTGGAACAGAGCTCCTTTAAAGCTGAAGAAAAAGCTGCTTTGATAATGAAGTGGAGTTCTTACCTTTTATTTTTTCCTCTTCGGTTAGGTGGAGCGGTTTCTGTTACTTCTCCCTCTCTCACTGGATCATGGATCTTTTATTTTACCTGTGTAATGTCATTGGACTTTCCAGATTTCCTTTAAAGACAAACTAGAAACAAAGCAACCACTGTAACAGACTTTATCTGAAACTGAAAGCATTGGGACACAAAACAATTATTCAAAGACCATAAAAGGAATTTCTGGAGGCTGTGCTAGTGGGAGGGTATATGGGTTTAACACAATTTCTCAACCAGAACCTTCACGTTTTTTTGAAAGAGATTTCAGAGAACGCTCGCTGATTTTAAAGAATGTCTATCAGATATGCAAATACAATGAAATGGAGCTCAGAGTTGGGGTTCAGGTTGAGAAACCTAGAGTGAGGAAGCATCGTGTGAATTTTTAGGTCTAATTTCCTCACATGATGAACATACAATGGACCTGGCTTTATACATACAGCAAGTGAGGAAAAGAATATGCCACACACACAGTCACAAACACCCAGCACCTGGCACTAATACCCAGTGCACAGTCAGGAAGGGGCTCCAAGAATTGCACACATGTTTGAGGCTCTATGCTGACTGCTTTATGTGGGTTTTATACATATCACATGCTAAACATTTCCCCATGTTTTTATAGAAACACGAACAGAAAAGTTGAATGTCTCAACCCAAATCACAGTAGTATATATAAGTAATCTAAACTGAATCATTCTTGACCCCAAACACTCTTGTGAAGCTACTTCACTACACTGCCTTTCTAGGCTGAGTGAATAGCAAAAGAAGTAATGGGTTTATTTCTTGATTGTTTGCAAAGAACTATGTGTGTTTCAAGTCTAATTCATTTTTAATTACAATAATGCAAAATAAGCAACAATGTCTTCATCTTACAGTGAAAACAAGGAGGCTTGAGGGAGGGTAAGTATGCCGGTCCATATTCATTGAGCAAGTCACAGGGGTGGGAATCAAATTTTAAGCTCTTTTTACCTTTTGTTTTGTTTTGTTTTAGAGAATTCAAGCTGGGCAGAGGGAGAGAGAAAGAGAAAAAGAGAATCCTAAGCAGGCTCCATGCTCAGCATGGAGGCCAACATGGGGCTTGGTCTCACAATCTGGGATCATGACCTGAGCTGAAATCAAGAGTTGGATGCTCAACTGACTGAGCCACCCTGGTGCCCCTAAACTCATTTTACCTTCAAATTCTCTGCTTTTTCTCCTCTTCTACATTGCTTCTGAAAGGAAGGAATAGGGAAATGAGGAGAAAGGGAGAGATTGATTAGGTTCTCTGCTGATCCCAGATCTCTATACCCGGAAGCCAGTGTGAGAAACTTAACAAATAGAACTGAATATTCTCTTTTCTTTTTCCTTTTTGAAATTTGCTTTGAAAAATGAGTTAGCTGGGACTTTCTGTTGTTGGGACACACCCAGTTCCTTCCTGCCTTGATCCTTGAGGCACAACTTTACAGATCTGAAACTTTCTTACCCTTGATCTTGGCAAGATCCCTTTTTATTCTGTTGGTCTCCAGTGAACCCTTTGCAAATCTCCTTCACATCACCTTGATTTTTCCCCCTTATGATACCTGAAATTCAAATTCATAAAAGCAGTTAACTAATGTATTCACAGCACTTACAATAGGACTTGGCATAGAGTAGAAGTTCAATGGATATTATGTGACTAAGTATAAAATGACCCCAACTATGCAAGAAACCCCACACTTTTGCCAATTTGAATATGTAAACTTAAAAAAAAATTTTAAGTTTATTTATTTAGAGAGAGAGTGCAAGCAGGGTAGGGGCAGAGAGAGAGAGAAGGGAGAGAGAACCTCAAGCAGGCTCCAAGCTGTCAGTGCAGAGCCTGAACCCACAGGGCTCAAACCCATGAACTGTGAGATCATGACCTGAGATGAAACCAAGAGTCGGATGCTTAACTGACTGAGCCATTCAGGTGTCCAAAGGAGTAGTTAATGTCTTTTTTCCATATGTCTATCCACTTTATCATGAAATGATGGAAGTTTGAATCAAGACTTGTGGTATCCTTTGGTGCCATTCTTTAAGCTTTTATGGTGAGGGATTGGAATCATTCTGTTGGGACTACTCAGGCCTGCATTTGTCTCTGACCTAATAAACAATATTCAAATTGTAACAGTTGTTCAAACTATTATGAGATCCTAGCTAGTCTATTCCAGAACTAAAAGTTTGTATATATTGTTCAGTTAGTGAAATGTTTACAACAGTACAGATGTTACATATGACATGTAGTTTTCAAAGTGAGTGAAAAAAAAAGAATCTTCAAAATTTGTTGAAGACTCCACAGAGCATAAAAAACCTTGAATTTACTTGAATTCAATGTAAATAAAATATAAAAGTATTTACTAATGTCTTGAAGAAACTTGACCATTATTTTGAAGGGATTGCTGCAATTATTACATTAAAAATTTTTAATTTAATTTAATTTATTTATTTTAAAAAATGTTTACTTATTTATTTATTTATTTTGAGAAACAGAGAGAGAGAGAGGGAGCAGGGGAGGGGCAAAGCGAGAAGAGAGAAAGAATTCCAAGCAGGCACCACACTGGGAGCTCAGATCCGATGCAAGGCTTGAACTCACAAACCATGAGATCATGACCTGAGCCAAAATCAAGAGTTGGATGCTTAACCAAATGAGCCACCTGGGCATTCAATTTTTTTTATTTTAGAGAGAGAGTGGGAGATACAGCGTGAGCAGGGGACAGGGGCAGAGGGAGAGAGAGAATCCTAAGCAGCCTCCATGTTCAGCATGAAGCCTGACGTGGGGCTTGATCCCATGACCCTGTGATCATGACCTGAAATGAAATCAAGAGTCAGACACTCAATCGACTGAGTCAACCAGGAGCACTGCAATTATAACATGCTTAAAGAAATTTTTTTAACGTTTATTCATTTTTGAGAGGCAGAGAGAGAGCACCACTGGGGGAGGGGCACAGAGAGAAAGGGAGACACAGGATCCAAAACAGGCTTCAGGCACTGAGCTGTCAGCCCAGAGCCAGATGCAGGGCTAAAACTCATGGACCACAAGATCATGACCTGAGCTGAAGTCGGATGCTTACCTGACTGAACCACCCAGGTGCCCCTGCGATTATTATATTTTAAAATGAGGTTTGCTCTACTGAACATCATGATGAAAAATGATGTTCTTCCAATAATGAAAATGTCATGGGAATCATCAAACTATTTGCTAGACTTAATCCACTTTTGCATGGCTACTTGGAAAAATGCTAAAATTAAAAACAACAACAACAACAACAAATATCATATCTGTGTCCCAGATTATGATGAATTAGTCAAAATATAAGGAAAACATAAAGTCAAGTGTTAAGTAGAGTCCAAATGTTATTCCATTACTGTACATTTTCCACGATTTCAACAAATACTGATCAGTTGGCAATATTGTGTATTTAAGTTATTACAGAAAACCATGAGAAAGTTGTGGGTTTTTTCCAATTGCAATAACTTATCTGTACCTTTAAATTTTTTTTAATGGTTTTTTTTTTTTTTTTGACAGAGAGTGAGAGACAGAGTGCAAGCAGGGAGGAGCAGAGAGAGGGACACAGAATCTGAAGCAGGCTCCAGGCTCTGAACTGTCAGCACAGAGCCCGATGCAGGGTTCAAACTCACAAACCATGAGATCATGACCTTATCTGGAGTTGGATCCTTAACTGACTGAGCCACCCAAGCACCCCTTCTTATCGGTGACTTTATTCAACAATGTGAAATATGGTCTGGGTGATTGTAACTTGCCATGGGACAGTATTTGTGGACATTACTATGAGTTTGTCATATGCCAATGCAGCCATACAAAAAACAAAGACAAAGGGCTGCATGCACTCTTTTTTAAAAAAAGATTTTATTTTTAAGTAATTTTTCACCCAATATGGGGCTCAAACTCACAACCCTGAGACCAAAAGTCACATGCGTGGCTAACTGCGCCAGCCAGGCACGCTTAGGGCTGCATGCACTTTTTATAAACATTAATAAGTAGAATGTGCTGCCCCCATAGGAGCTCATTACCTTTTTCATCAGATGATATGCTGACCTTCTAGTACCTGAAGTTATCAAACCTTTAAGTATCTTTCCAGTTATATTTTCTCTTTGGGTTAGTCTGGTTTTGTAGAAGGAGTATTTTAGGCACACAGTTGAAAAGCTAAAGTGGGATGCTTGGGGCGCCTGGGTGGCTCAGTCGGTTAAGCGGCCGACTTCGGCTCAGGTCGTGATCTCGCGGTCTGTGAGTTCGAGCCCCGCGTCGGGCTCTGTGCTGACAGCTCAGAGCCTGGAGCCTGTTTCAGATTCTGTGTCTCCCTCTCTCTGACCCTCCCCTGTTCATGCTCTGTCTCTGTCTCAAAAGTAAATAAACCTTAAAAAAAATTTTTTTTTAAGTGGGATGCCTGCTTTTGTTTATGACAAGGAAAATCTAGAATGGATGGTGGAAGAGGGAGATGATGAACATCAACTATGACCTGTGACAAGTTGTAGGAGTTAAAGTCTGTGGCATATACCAAGTCATGTGTATTAAGTCCTTTATAGAATTGTAGCTACTCACCAATTTGAAGATACGATGATGGATTGCATTTAATATAGGGCACAGTGATCAGAATGATGCAAGGGGTGGACCATTTTAGATGTTTCTGGTGCGCTAACTTGAATCCTCCCAATCTCACTTCCAATTCCAGCTCTGGCTGTAGTGGACAGTTCAGAGAAGGCCTGAACTCATCTCAGGTGGTTAGCATCTTGCTTTAGTAATGTAAAAGCCGTGTTCTCACAAGAGATTACAGGGGCTATAGGATTGGGGTTTCTTCCCTATAACTTCCCTCTCCTGGCCTCTCTGAAACACGCTGGTCATGCTCCTTCCCTAGGGCCTTTGCACTTGCTGTTTCCCCTGCAACTTATGCTGTTTTCCTAGATATCCAATGACCTTCTCCCTTACAGCTTTAGATCCTCACTGAAATGTCACTTCATCGGTGCTGTTTCTGATCCCTTATATAAAATTGCTCTTCTTCAAATTGCCAGCACTTGTTCTCCCCTATTCCTGCTTCACTTTCCTGCATAGAAACTGTCATCTGATATTCTGGATAGTTTATGTTTTTATTGCCTACTAAAATGTTACTTCCATGAAGGCAGAGATTTCTGTTTCTTTTTGACTTTTGAATCCCTCAAAAACAGTGCATGACACATGATAGGCCTTTAGTAAGTATTCGTGATTAAGTGGATCAAATTGGGAAAGTGAACATGTTGGTTAAAGGTTATGCTCTTTTTGGAGACTTTTGAGACATACTATAAAATTTGCTTCTGGAAATGTTTGCACTCTCCTACTCTCCAAGTGCATATAAAAGCACCTGTACTTTCACATCCCCCTGAACAGGTGGAATCATGCTGTTTAAAATCTGACCTACGCTGAGAGGTAGAAAATACTGTGCTGTTTTAATAGACAATTTTGTATTATTACTGGGGAACCTGGGTGGCTCAGTTGATTGAGCATCCGACTTTGACTCAAGTCATGATCTCACAGCTTGTGAGTTCCAGCCCGGTGTCGGGTTCCATGCTGACAGCTCAGAGCCTGGAGCCTGCGTCAGATTCTGTGTCTCCCCCTCTCTCTCTGTCCCTCCCCTTCTTGCATGCTCTCTCTCTCTCTCAGAATAAATAAACATGAAAAAAAAACTTATTACTATTGAAAAAGAACATATATTTATATAATTATTTTTTATCACATTGTTATCTCACAGTATATAAGCTTTGTTGAGGCATTGAAGCTTGAGTTCATATTATAATAAGTAAAATGCATCTGGTGCCTGCTGTATGGTAGACATTGTGCTAATTCCTTACAGGTGTTACTAACTAAATTGAATTTACCCTCAGTACATGCTTATGAGGTAGATATTATTATCTGCATTTTACAGACCAGTTAATACAAGTTAAAGATATTTTTTATTTTATTTATTTATTTATTTACTTATTTTAAAAATCAGTTAAGATAAGGAAACAAATATGTATTTATACTGTCTTATAATTACATAATTTACTAGTTTTCTTTCTCTTTTTATATGCATGCATTTATTACCTGGGTTCACTTTCAGTCTGAAGAATTTCTTTTACTATTTCTCATGAGATGGGTCTGCTAGCAAAAATTTCTGTTTTGGGGTACCTGGGTGGCTCAGTCAGTTAAGCATCCAACTTCAGCTTAGGTCATGATCTCATATTTTGTGGGTTTGAGCCTTGTATCGGGCTTTCTACTATCAGCATAGAGCCTGCTTCAGATCCTCTGTCTCCCTCTCTGTCTCTGACCCTCCCCACTCCAAAATAAATAAACATGTAAAAAAAAAATTCTCAGTTTTTATATATCTGGAATTCTTTATTTTAATTTTTTATTTGTACACGTGAAACTAATATTATACCATATGTTAACTAACTGGAATTTAAAGATGTTTTTTAAATGGCAGTTCACTGGGCCACAAGACTGACAGTTGAGATTTCCTTGAATGATAAGTGAGTGTATTAAAAGGGAAGGTCAAATTAAGTTCATTCATGGCTCTGTACCTGCAAAAGTGGACTAGAAGACTCTGGTGATGTATGTCTCTCCCATATCCTCGCTAAATATGACAGTCTGATTAGTTCTTTTATAAATTAAAAGTCTGGTTCTTCTCTACGTTTTCTTATTAGTAAGGAATTTCTTGTCTCAGTTAAGGACAACTTGAACCTATTTTTACTGAACACATGTCAGTTGAAAATGAAAGCAGGAACAGGCTCTTAGTTTCTCAGAAACAGGCCAGATGTTAAGAAAAAGCTCCTTCCTGTGTAGTAAAATGAGTTGTGTACCGTTTTTGTGCATTTTTTTTTTTTTTTTTGTCAGACTTGAGAATTTTTCTAGGGACTTTTTCTTTTAAACACTGGGTATGAAGAAGCTGTATTTCCTTGCTTTCCAGTGCACTTGGAGTTGTGGTCTCTAGAATACTTACTCTAAAAGATACACCTCAAATTAATTTGCACGATAGAATTATTACATTAAAAATTTATGTATATATGCTTAATGGTTTCAATTGTTATCCAGAATTACAGGTCTGAAATGTTTTTATATTAGCTGCTTTTCATATGGAGAATTCCATGCAGAACATTTTAGGGTACTCAATAGCAGGAATTCATTTATTCAGTTGGGGTCCCTGAGTCTCATATACAATAGGAGGCAAGACCAGCAAGTTAGAAAAACAACTTGCAGTGTGTGTGTGTAGGGGGGTAGGTGTGGAGAGAGAGAGAGAGAGAGAGAGCATATGTGCTTCCCATTCTTCTCTCACTCCACCCCTTAACAACCACCATTCTACTTTCTGTGCTTATGAGTTTGACTATCTTAGATACCTCATATAAATGAAATAATAAAGTATTTGTCTTTTGTAACTTATTATTTCTCTTAATGCTTTCATAGTTAGTCCTTGCTGTGGCATGTGACAGATTTCATTTTTAAGACTGAGTAACATTCCATTGTATATGTACACAACATTTTCTTTATCCACTCATCTGTCTATAAGGACATATGGGTTGTTTCTACCTCTTGATTATTGTGAATAATGTTGTAATAAATGTGGGTATGCAAATATCTCTTCAAGATCTTGCTTTCAGTGCTTTTAGATATAGATACTCAGTAGTAAAATTTCTGGACCATATGGTAACTCTATTTTTTATTTTTCTGAGGGGCCATCTTACAGTTTTCCATAGCAACTGCATCATTTTTTATTTCCACTCACATTACACAGGAATTCCAATTTCTCCATATTCTCACCAATATTTGCTATTTTCTATTTTTTTGATAGTGATCATCCTAATATATGTGAGATAATATCTCATATTTTTTCTTTGCATTTCTCTAATGATTAGTGATATTGAACACCTTCTCATATGCTTTTTGGTTATTTGTATATTCTTTGATGAAATGTCTATTCAATTCCTTTGATCATTTTTTTAGACTGAGTTGTTTTTTGTTGCTGTGAATTGTAGAAGGTCTTTACATATTCTGGATATTTGTTCCCTATCAGATATATGATTTTCAGATATTTTCTCCCATTCTGTAGGTTGCTTTTTCACTCTGATGGTTGTTTCCTTTAATGCACAAGAGTTTTAAAGTTTTATGTAGTTCTGCTTGTCTGTTTTTGCTTTTGTTTCTGTGCTTTGGTGTCATTTCCAAGAAATCATTGCCAAATCCAACGTCATGAAGGTTTCCCCTATGTTTTCTCATAAAAGTATTATGTTTTATGTTTAGTACTCTAATATACTTTGAATTAATTTTTATATGTTTTAAGAATCTGAATTCATTCTTTTATATGTGGATGTTCAGTTTTTCTAACACCATTTATTGAAGATACTGCTCTCTCCCCATTGTGTGGTCTCAATAAGCTTGTTAAAGATCATTTGAGCACATATGTGAGGGTTTATTTCTGAACTGTCTACTTGGCTATCTTTATGCCAGTACCTGACTGTTTTTACTACTTGTAGCTTTGTAATATGTTTTGAAATCAGGAAGTGTGAGGCTTCCAACTTTATTCTTCTTTTCCAAGACTGATGGGACTATCCAGAGTCCCTTGAAAGTCTGTATGAATTTTAGGATGCGTTTTATGTTTCTGCAAAAAAAATGTTACTGGGATTTTAATAGGAATTGCATTGAATCTGTAGATTGTGTAGCATAGAATGAACATTTTAACAATATTAAGTCCTGTAATCTGGGAACATGGGATGTCTTTTCATGTATTTGTGTCTTCTTTAATTTCTTTCAGCCAAATTTTATAGCTTTCAGCATATAAGTCTTTTGCCTTCTTGGTTTAATTTTATTAATTTTTAAACTATTTATATTTAATAATTTATATTACATGTACATACATTTAATATGTCTATTTATATATTTAATATGTATACTTATGCTTCAAAAAGTTATTTAAAAAGATTCAGGAATAAATCTAACAAAATGTACAAAGAGTATATGCTCTGAAATATAAAATATTACCGAAAGATTTTAAAAGGCTAACAAATTGTGGGACATGTAATGATGAATTGGAGAGATATTTTTTGAGTGTCATTTATTCACATATTTATCTATAGATTTGCTACAATTCTTAGTTTCATACACGTAAGGAAAATTGATTCATGACAACTATAGCAAAACGATAGTCTTCTCAATAAATGCTGCTAAGTCTATGTTACGTACGTGTGAAAAAAAAAAACTTGATTCTTACCTTCTGACATTATAAAAGTTGATTCTATATGGATTATAAATCCCAATGTAAAGCAATAAAGTGTTTAGAAGAAAGTCAAAGAGATTATTTTGATGTCCATCAGTTCAGAAAATAGGATAAACGTGAAAGACAAAATAATAAAATGTTTAGAATAAGTCAAAGAGATTATTTTCATGTCCTTTGGTTCAGGAAATAGGATAAATAAATCAATAACTTGCAAACAAATAATTGATAAATTTAACTATATTAATATTAAAAAGTCATGTTCATTCAAAGACACCACTAAGAGAAATAAAAAGCAAACTAAAATACTAACAGAAAAATTTATAGGATATAGGGTATATAAAGCAGTCTCCAAATCAAGAAGGAAAAAAAAAGGACAGACAGCCCATTAAAAATATAAGTAAGAATATTGAATAGGAAGATATGCAAAAGGCAATAGCCATGAAATAAAGAAAAGATTTAAAGAAAAAATTAAACCTGAAATTATAACTATTTACTTACCAGAATGACAAAATTTTATAACTCTAGCATTACTAACTATGATGAGAACACAGAATACTGGGAATTTTACACATTACTTATGACTGTATTAATTTGGACAATCACATTGAAAAACTGATATTGTCTACCATAAAATGAGCACATACTTTATGACCAAATAATTTCACTCCTGGTTATATGCAGAAATATTGTTACTGAATCTAACAATTTGTATGAATTTAAAAATATACTGTTGAGCAAAAGAAGCCAAAATGAGGTGAATCATCTATATAATTCAATTTATATAAAGACAAAAATGAGACAATAGCAATCTATGTTGTTAGAATTTAGATAAAAGTTTCTGTGTTAGTAATCTGTTATTGCATAACAAAGTTCTCCCAAATTTAGCAGCTTGCAATAACAATATTTATAATCTCAAAGCTTCTGTAGGTCACAGTAATCTGGCTATGGTTTAGCTGCATCCTCTGCTTCAGTGTCTCCTACAGTCTGTAATTACAGTGTTGACTGGGGATGGGAGTCATCTCAAGGCACAACTGGAAAAGGATCCACTTCGCAAGATCACTGATGTGGTTTTTGGCAGGGTTCATTTCATTATGAGTTGCTAGACTAAAGGCCTCAACTCCTTGAAGGTTGTTGTCTGAAGGCCATCTTTAATTCATTACCACTGGGCCTCTCTACCATGGTAACTTGCTTCATCCATGGGAGTAGGCCAAGGAAGAGAAAATGAGAGAGGTGGGAGGAGGGAGAGAGAATAAAAAGAGAATGGGGCAGAGAGAAAGAGAGAGGTAACAAGAGAAAGTGCTATCAAGATGGAAATCAATCGTTTGTTGCTTAGTCATGGAAGTTACATCTCATGTTTAGGATAATCTATTCATTAGAAGCAATTCACCAGGTTCAGCTCACACTCAAGGCAGAGGCACTGCACAAGAGTGTGAATAATATGAGGCAGGAACATTGAAAGCCAGGGTCAGAAATTGCTTTCTATAATTTCTTTGTGGGAAAAGGGAGGGATGGAAATTTGGAAAGTGCTATGACTAAGCTTCTGGGTGTATTTGTAAAATCCTAGTCCTTGACTTACATAATAGTACAAAGATATGTCTACTTTTTGAAAATTATCCATAATATTATAATTTGGTTATTATTCTTTATGTATGTGAAATTTTGATTAATTTTTTTAAACAACGAAAAACCTAGGACTGGATTAGATCTAGGAGAGTAAGACTGAACATAGTTGGCAAGTTCAGAGCTTAGTATGGTATCCTAGGTGAGTGGTGATATGGACATGTATCAGTGGATCAGAAATAGTGATTTTGTCTGACTCCAGATGTGTGTCATATTTAGAGTTCACAGGAGTTCCTGTTGGGCTGAATTCGAGGCCTGACAGAAAAATAGGAATCAAGGATGGATTAAAGTAGTCATTCATAATTCACCGAGCTGGGGAAGACTGGAAGGATTACATTTAGGACCACAGAAAACAACCCAAAGTTTTAGTCTGGATATGTTAGGCTTACAATAATTACAGGACAAGATAAGGGGATGTCAAATAGGGAATTGAGTTTATGCGCTTGAAACACATACGTAAAATTAGAGCTGGAAATATAAATTCATGGATTATTTTTATTGATTTACTCCAGCCATGGAAATGGAGGACCAGATTAAAGAAAAGGAAGGTTTCAAACAGAAGAGCCACGCTATTTGACGATTGAGAAGTAGAGTGAATCCAGAAAGAAAACTTAATAAGACAGTCTGGTGAAATTGAGAAAAACAGAGTATATAATAGAAAAGAAGCCATAAAATTGATCATTTGATGAAGCAACATAGAGGAAGTCTTGAGAGGAGCCGAGAGGAGCTTTGTTCTTACTGTTTGTTGTTTTGTGTTCTTTGGGTGGGGAGGATTAAGGGGCTTAAGAAAGAGAATGGAGGCACTTGGGTGACTCAGTCGGTTAAGCAACTGATTTCGACTCAGGTCATGATCCTGCGGTTCATGGGTTTGAGCCCTGCCTTGGGCTCTGTGATGACAGCTCAGAGCCTGGAACCTGCTTCAGATTCTGTGTCTCCCTCTCTCTCTGCCCTTCCCCCACTCACACTCTGTCTGTGTCTCTCAAAAATAAATAAACATTAAAATTTGAAAAAAAAGAAAGAAAGAGAATGAATGATTTGGAAGTCAAAATGAGGAGTAAGAAGGGCATCTATCTAATCTGCTTCATTTCCAGCTCTTGTCAAATTAGGAAATGTGGAGAAAAAAACACGAGAGAGCTGCTGGCACACTGAGTATGCAATCCTATACAGCTACTCATCAGCTTCACAAATTCTCTATGCAGTATTTCACTATCTTCTTAGTGGCTTTATAAATACCCAATTTATAATGATTTGTGAAAATTAAAGGAGATAATCTGTATAAAAGTCTTTTCACATCATTATGGTCATTATTAGCATTTAAAAATTAATACCTCGAGGGGCACCTGGGTGGCTCAGTTGGTTAAGCATCCGACTTCAGTTCAGGTCATGATCTCACACTCCATGAGTTTGAGCCCCGCGTCAGGCTCTGTGTTGACAGCTCAGAGCCTGGAGCCTGCTTCACATTCTGTGTCTCCCTCTCTCTCTGCCCCTCCCCTGCTCATGCTCTGTGTCTGTCTTAAAAATAAATAAAAACATTAAGAAAAATTAAAAAAATAAATAAATAAAAATTAGTACCTCTTTTGGGGCACCTGGGCGCTTCAGTTGGTTGAGCATCTGACTTCAGCTCAGGTCATGACCCCATGGTTTGTGGGTTCAAGCCCTGCATCAGGCTATCAGAGTGGAGCCTGCTTCAGATCCTCTGTCCCCTTCTCTCCATCTCCTCTGCTGTTATTTTAATCAGCAATTAAATAACAAAGACATTTTTCTCAACTTGATATCTAAATATATGCTCCTTCTGGTTAAGTTTTCAGGATACAAAATTTATAATAATGTATAAATTGATGTGTTATTATTACTTCTTTGCTTAATTTCTCTCTTCATAATTCATACCCTCTTGTAAAATGTCTAATGAGGATTAAAATACATAGAATGATCTTACTGTGGAGCTTTACTTCTCTGTGAAATAAAAATGAGTTACATAAATATTACTAGACCCATGGCTTTATAGGCACCACATTCTAACCAAATGACTTATCTGGCTTTGTCCGATGTTCATACTGTGTGATCAGTGTAGGGGCACGGGATGGTGAACACTTCAAATGTTGCAATCATCCTATTGGAATTTTATCCTAATACAATGTTGGGTGATCAGTCTGGATTCAGTCAGGAAAACAGAGCCACCACCAAGCATTACAGAGAGAATATGTTTTATGTAGGAATTATGTGAATGAGGACTAACTTTAAGGACAAAGGGGTGCTGGGGTCTGAAAGTCTGGAAAGAGGAGGATTGGGGGAGGATAAAGTTATAATTACTAACCACTCAAGCCTGAAGCATTGGTGAGGGTAAAAAGCTGTAGTTTGTGGAGAAGTCTGAATAGCTGAGCCTCTGGTGTCAATGTGATCCTGGACAGGTCTGCCGAAACATCCTATCTGACCACCACTGTGTATGAGGCCACAACTGCTGAGAATAACTGCATTGTCTCCATTTGCATCTTCCAAATATCCTTTGATACTTTCATCTAGAATATATAAAGACTAGACAGTATTCCAAAGAAGATGTATAAATGCTAATGCACACAAAAATATGCTCAAAATCATTACTCAAGGGGAAAATGTAAATCAAAATCACCATGAGACACCATTTCACACCCACAAAGATTGGTGTGAACAAAATGACAGCTAATAAAAAGTGCCGTCAAGGATGGAGAAATCAGAACCCTCCTACACTGCTGGTGGGGATGTAAAATGGTACAGCCACTTTGGAAAACAGTTTGGTAGTTTCTCAAAAGTTTAAACATGAGAGTTACCATATGACCCAGCAATTCTAGCCCCAAGTATATACCCTTAAGAAATGAAGCCAGTCACAAGACCTTTTAAATTCTATTAATATGAAATGTCCAAAGAAGGTAAATCCATAGAGACTGAAAGCAGATTAATTTGTTACCTAGGGTCTGGGGATTGAGCAGAAATACTGCTAATGGATACTGGGTTTCTTTTTTGAGTGATGAAAATTTCTATAATTATAGTGATGGTTGCAACAACTCTATGCATATGCTAAAAACCATTGAGTTGTACCTTGTGAGTTTGTGAATTATGTTTATGTGATTTATATCCCAATAAAGTTGTTATATTTTTAAAAATAAGGTTATGGGGTTGCCTGGCTGGCTCAGTCAGTAGAACATGTAACTCTTGATCTTGGGGTTGTGAGTTTGAGCCCCATTCTGGGTGGAGAGATTACTTTTTAAAAAACTAAAAAGAAAAAAAGGTTATATAGACTGCAATCACGTATACTGCTACCTCTTTGCACTTCAGCTCCTCTTGGTTCCATTTTCCTGTGTCATATACTATTAAATTGGCTATGGAATTTTTGGGTATTGCTTAGGACAGTTGAGGTTAAGATACATTTAGTTTAGGTCTAGTGGGATATGTATATATTTTGGCTTACAATTACTGTCATAAATAGTTAATTCTTTTCTACCTGTCACAGTGTAGTAATAATGGCTTGCAGGAATTTTCCTACTGCTGATTATGCATCATGATGTAAAGGTGTCAGTACAGAGGCCACATATGAGATCACATCTTAAGGGCTCCAGCACCAGTGTATGTGAGTAGTGGATACAAAACATGATTTGTAGTGAAAAGCACCAAAGCCATTCTCTGAAAACATTTTCCAATCATGAGTTACATAGCTTTTTAAGTGAGGAATTCAGTTCTTCAGTTCCTATGGTATTTGTCTTTCTCTGACTGGCTTATCATTTTGCTTAGCATTATACTCTACCTCCATTCATGTTGTTGCAAATGACAAGATGCCATTATTTTTTATGGCTGAATAATATTGCATTGTATGTCTATACCACCTCTTCTTTATCCTTTCATCTCTAGATGGACACATGGGCTCCTTCAGTTTGGCTATTGTAAATAAGGCTGCAGGAAACATAGGGGTACATATATCCTTTTGAGTTAGTGTTTTTGTATTCTTTGGGTAAATACCTAGCAGTGTGATTACTGGACCATATGGTAGTTCTATTTTTAATTTTTTGAGGAATCTCCATACTGTCTTCCACAGTGGCTGCACCAGTTTGCATTCCCGCCAACAGTGCAAGAGGGTTTCTTTTTCTCCACATCTTTGCAAGCACTTTCTGTTTCTTGAATTTTTGACTTTAGCCATTCTGACAGCTGTGAGGTGATATTGCATTGTGATTTTGATTTGCATTTCTCTGATAGTGAGTGATGTTGAGCATCTTTTCATGTGTCTGTTTGCCATCTGTAGGTCTTTTTTTTTTTTTTTTTTTTTTTTTTTTTGAGAAATGTCTGCTTATGTCTTCTGCCCACTTTTTAATTGGATTATTTGTTTCTTTGGGTGTTGAGTTGTATCAGTTCTTTATGTATTTTGGATACTAACCCTTTATCAGATATGTCTTTTGCAAATATCTTCTCCCATCTGTAGGTTGTCATAGTTTTCTTGGTTGTTATCTTTGCTGTGCGGAAGCTTCTTATTTTGATAAAGTCCCAATAGTTTATTTTTGCATTTTTTCCCTTGCCTCAGGACTCATTATCTAGAAAAATATTACAGCTGGTGTTAGAGAAATTACTGTCTGTGCTCTCTTCTAGGATTTTTACGGTTTCAGGTCTCACATTTAGGTCTTAATCCATTTTGAATTTATTTTTGTGTAAATTTAAAAAAGTGGTCCAGCTTCATTCTTTTACATGTAGCTTTCCAATTTTCCCAACACTATTTGTTGAAGAGACTTTTTCTTATTGCATATTCTTGCCTCCTTTGTCCAAGATGAATTGACCATATAATGGTGGTTTATTTCTGGACTCTATTCTGTTCCATTGATCTATGTGTCTATTTTTGTGCCAGTACTATACTGTTTTGATTACTACAGCTCTGCGAAATAACCTGAAATCTGGAACTGTGATACCTCCAGCTTTGTTTTTCTTTTTTTTTTCAAGATTGTTTTGGCTATTTGGGGTCTTTTGTGGTTCCATGCAAATTAGGAATTGTTTGTTCTCGTTCTGTGAGAAATGTTATTGTTATCTTGATAGGGATTGAATTAAATGTGTAGACTGCTTTGGGTAGTATAGACATTTTAACAATATATGTTCTTCCAATCCATGAGCATGGAATGTATTTCCATTTCCATTTGTTTGTGTTGTCTTCAATTTCTTTCATCAATGTTTTATAGTTTTCAGAATATAGGTCCTTCACTTCTTTGGTTAAATTTATTCCAAGGTATTTTATTACTTTTGATCCAACTGTAAAATGGGATTTTTGAGACTGCAATTTTTCAAAGGCCAAGTGCTTCTTCGGGTCAGTTCTCAGTGTAGGTTATAGTTATCATTAGCATGATATACTAAATGTTAAATGCCATTAGAATCACTATGTTATTTGTATATCCAGTCCAGGGGCACATGTTTCAATGATTCCGTTATCCTCTCAATTCATTCATAGCTTGTAAGTATCTTTACCAACAACCTGAAGCCAGCATAGGTTGTTGACCTCCAACCCCCTGCTCTTGTCTTCTATTTTAGTGTCCATCTTTAATGATGTTAAAGAAACATGTATGATATCCTTGTTTTTAGTCAGAGACATTACTATTCATTTGATATAAACAAGGCTGCATCCAGACTTGCTACTTTATAGGTTTCCTGATTAGCTAAAATATGGATTGGTTACTATTAATAGCATGCTTATATCATTAACTGTAACTAGTGCTGGTTAAGGCCAGTCCCCCATGTAGTAGATTTGATTATTCAACATGCGTTCACTCTTCCCACTGCACTATTTATGATGAGCTTTACCATGGGACTTTCTTTGCAAATTAAAAATGGGCAGAAGAGACAGTGTGTCATTCCTGGGCAGAGTTTTTAAAAGATATTATAGATTCACACTAGCCCTGTTGTGCACCATTTGCACTCCACAATGGGGACAGCAGACTCCCAGAAAGAACTGCCCCTTCAAGTCACAAGTAAAAAGGATACAAGAAATAGTGGTGAACCTAACCCTGGAGGATAACTTATACAGCTAATTTGAGTTACCTGAACAAGAAATATTTTATTTATTTATTTATTTATTTATTTATTTATTTATGCTTATTTCTGAGAGAGAGAGAGAGAGAGAGAGAGAGACAGAATCCAAAGCAGGCTCCAGGCTCCCAGCTGTCAGCAGAGAACCCGATGTGGGGCTCAAACCCATGAACTGTGAGATCATGACCTGAGCTGAAGTTAGATGCTTAACTGACTCAGCCACCCAGGCGCCCCCACAATAATGCTGTTCTAGTTGATCATTCCTTGTGCCATGATTTGGCATAGGGGTTATATTGTGACTGCCGTTACTTTTTTCTTTTCTTTTCTGGGGATACAGAGAGGAATAAGGTATGGTTTCCGCCTTCAAAGTGCCTTAAGAACAATAACAACAAGAGTTAGCTTTATTTGTTAGTAACAGAAAAACCTGAGTACATTGTTGCATAAAGATGATAGAAGTTGCTTTTTTTGTGTGTTTACTTGTTTTCATTTTTAATTCTCACAATAAAAGTCTGTAAATTATCTGAAATAATTAATCCAGAATTGGAATTGAGGCTCTGCTCAACAAAGTCAACAGGGGCACAATACTCTTCTTGGAATATGACTAGGGATGATATGATATTATAGTCATCCACTCAATGAACCTGAAGAAGAGAGCAAAATCAAAAGTAAAGGTAATTTTTGGTGTTCTTTACTACTTAGGACAAATATACCTATGTCAGTGGACTAAAGTGAAGAACGTGTGTAAGAGAAGAGTTTGGAAGGTCCACCTTTTCCTCAGGAATCCAAAGACATTTGCTTTCTTATTTCATCACCACCTCCCTGGAAGGGTTGAACATTTCTTCAAATTACTCTGAACATTGACTTTAGGGTCCTTGGCACATGTGATAAGTCATGAACTTTATTTCAACAGTGTGTCCCTTAGGATGTATTTCTTGGGTAGCACCATAGTGGGAAAGAAGTTTTCAATTTTTTTTCTCTTTTTTTTAAATTGTGGTAAGAAACATAAAATTAACCATTTCAAGTATATGGTTCAGTAATATTATGTATATTCACATTATTGTGCAACCATTTGTCCTTTTCTTTCGAGAGAAAGAGAGAGAGAGAGATTCCCAAGCAGGCTCTGTGCTGCCAGCACAGAGCCCAAAGTGGGGCTCAATCCCACAAACTGTGAGATTATGACCTGAGCTGAAATCAAGAGTCCAATGTTTAATCAACTGAGTCACCCAGGCACCCACCCACCATTTGTCCTTTTTAAAAAAGTACTTATTTTGATGAGTAATCAATTTTTTTTAACATAATAATTAGAAAATACAGGTAAACAAAGAAAACCAACAAATCCTTTAAAAATTTTACATGTCTGGGACACCTGGGTGGTTTGGTCATTTAAGCGTCCAACTTCAGTTCAGGTCATGATCTCATGGTTCGTGAGTTCAAGCCCCACATCGGGCTCTGTGTTGACAGTTCAGAGCCTGGAGCTTGCTTTGGATTCTGTGTCTCCCTCTCTCTCTGCCCCTCCCCCGCTCATGCTCTGTCTCTCTCTAACAAATAAACATAAGAAAATTTAAAAAAATTTTTACACGTCTGTTGATTAGGAGAAATTTCTACAAAATGACTTTACACCATTCAACAACTTTCTCTCTCCTCTGCCCCTGTGCCTGTGTCTGTCTCCAGACTGGTAGGTCATATTCATATCTTGATATGACCTTTGGCATTTCTGGGGTCCAGATTGTGGACACTCAAATCAGGGTAGTTAGACAGAGTTTCTCTTTGGAGGTGACTTGTAAGCTGAGAACAGATGGAAAGAGTTGGGTTTGTGGAAGGTGGACACTGGAGATTATTCTTTTTTTTTTTTTTTTTAATTTTTTTTTAACGTTTATTTATTTTTGAAACAGAGAGAGACAGAGCATGAATGGGGGAGGGGCAGAGAGAGAGGGAGACAGAATCAGAAGCAGGCTCCAGGCTCTGAGCCATCAGCCCAGAGCCCGACGCGGGGCTCGAACTCACGGACGGCGAGATCGTGACCTGGGCCGAAGTCGGACGCTTAACCGACTGAGCCACCCAGGCGCCCTGGAGATTTTTCTAAGCAGAGTATACACAATACCAAATTCTGGTCGTAAATGTGGGTTTACTAATTAAATTCTCTTTGAGGGAAGGCACTATAAGATAGAAAGATGTGCAGTTGGGTATTGGATAGGAAGTCCTCTGCTCTCTGGATTGTAGTGATTGTGAAAATTGAGCAAATCTGCCTCTAAATTTGGCCTTCTAACCTGGGAAAGTCAGAAACATACTGCTGAATCTACTTCATGTTTTAAATATCACTAGAATTGACATAGGCAGAGCTCCTCAGGAGTTGATGCTGTACCTATCATCTGAGCATGTAACAAACAGCATTATAGCTAGAAGTGACTGTGGCTAGAAATCTGATATAATAAATATATAACCTTTTCTTAAATGGTCCCTTTATATTCCTCCCCAAATGGATAGTTCTTTGTGTTCTTAATATTTCAGTAAAAAGTTTCTTTTTTCTCTCTATGCCTTTCTTTAGTTTTCTACAGGAAATTTAAAATACATATTATTTTCGATTGTCTTAGGTATTAACCTGGATCATACCTATGCTACTTTAAAGAGAGACCTCAAAGTTCTCTTTAAAAGAGAAGACAAAGTACTATAGCTTAAAAATTCGGAGGATTATTTCATGGTACAGTACAAATTTTTCCAAGTTTGTGGATCGATCAGCTTTTCATCACACATACCTGAATACTTCCCTACCTGGATTACCATGCATTCAAAAAGAAAATGCTATATAAATGAGCCCAGATAGCTTCTGTGTATTGGCCCCTAAGTTGTTTATTTCTTTACTGCAGGCTGAGATCTGTTAGCTCAAAAGCTGACTGGCACCAAACTCAAGTTTTACACATGTAATTGTTTTAATTTAGCCCCCTCCCCCAAGTAGATTTTTAGCCATCTAAAACCTGCTTGCTTTATACACCCCATGAAATTTTGCCCAACATTTGCTGGCAATAGATAAACCCTGGGTCATAAAGACACCAAACCACTTCTGGCCTTCAGAGCTTTCTGACATAGAGACCTCATCACTGTGCTGTTCAACACCTGCTAAGTGACATCTCTATCACCTACCCACAGAAACTTCCTGTTTGATTCTCCTCTCCTCCAGTTTTCTGGTGCTCCTCCTCTGCTGAGTAGTGATTCCTATGCCTTACTCTCTAGGCAGATTTCTTCTGTGAGGCAATTTTCTTGCTGTAAACCTGTCAAGGCATTGCCCTTACGGAGATGATAGATAGATAGATAGGTGATACAGATGATGCAAGGGGAGGGCATTTAACCCAAGTTGGGTTAATCACAGATCACCCAGCTTTCTTAGAAGAACAGAGACTGATTCAGGAGGAGAAATAAACATATGACCCAAATCAGAGTTATCAGAATTCATCCTTTGATCAGAGAGCCTTCTTTTTTGTCCTCTTTAATCATGAGGATGCAAGCATGTGAATCTTGAAATGAAACAGAAGAAGAAAAAAAATAAATCAAGAGACTTTCTTCCAGCTCCCATGATGTGTCATTGCAATGGAATGGAATGTTTTTAAGTACAACATTCAACAAGTCTTATTACAGAAGAGTCCATTGGTAAGAGAAGAGTTACGATCAAAATGTCTTCCTAGACTGACAGCACAAACTCCACAACTAAAGGAAGAGAAGAGGCCACATTGAAGAATGTAGGAAGTGTGGAGACGTGGTTTAGGGGAGAAATGGATTGCAGGTGCTGCAGAAGGGAAGGAGCTGTGATTATGGAGAAGGGCAAGAAAGAGACAGGAGCACACAGGGGAACTCACAATTTCCCCAAAGCCATTGGCCTGGAAAATGAAAAGGGCTGAAATATGTGAGTTCTTGTAACCAGTGGGGATTAAAGTCTACAGTTTTAAAGGTCAGAGAGCATGGCTGGGATGGAGCCCAGAGGGCATTGTGCTGCAACTGGAGAATAGACAGGCAAACAACCCAGGGACAGACAGCATGGAAGTGGCTATTTGGGGAATGCCTTGGGCTCACAGTGGTGAGACTGTTCACTCTTCTCTGAGTATGTCCCTGAAAGGCAGAGTTTGCAGAGATGTGTCTTTAGGAACAAAGGAACTGACTGGTATCATTTACCTCCCCCATCTCTCAGCATAAACACAGAAGCAGTGCACTGACACTGGCTGCCTAACTTGTTTACACCAAGCCCCACCCCCATATAGTATGGTAGGATGGCCCTTCTCAGTCAAGCTTGCTTCAGTTCCCAGTGTGGTCAGGCCCCTCCCCCAGAAGGCCAGCACAAACCCCTGTCCACACCATGTCTCCCAACCAGAGAGTTCTGCAGGGCATCAGTTCTGGTGGAGTTGGTGTTAGGTCTCATTTTCATAAGCAGACCAGAGCACATCTAGTTAAAAATTGGAACATTCAGGCAGGGACCAAACACTTCTCACAGCAGGCAAGGAGAACTTCTACATGTGACTTGCTTAATCAATACAGCAGCCAAAACACAACAGCACAGTGCATGTAGCACACACCAGAGATACACCCAGGTCCTGGGCACTACTTGATCTCTTAACTGACATTTCTAATAGAGAAGAAGGCAGAGACTTAGACAAAATCCCAAGATGAAGGGATTTGTCCCAAATGAAAGAACAAGATAATGCCATGGCCAGATATCTAAGAAAAATAGAGATAAGTAACATACCTGAGGGAGAATTTAAAGTAACAATCATAAGGATACTCACTGGGTTTGAGAAAAGAATAGAAGACATCCATGAGACCTTTACCACAAAGAAAAAATAATTTTTAAAAAAAATTTTTTTAACGTTTATTTATTTTTGAGACAGAGAGAGACAAAGCATGAACAGGAGAGGGTCAGAGAGAGGGAGACACAGAATCTGAAACAGGCTCCAGGCTCTGAGCTATCAGCACAGAGCCCGATGTGGGGCTTGAACTCACGGACCGCGAGATCATGACCTGAGCCGAAGTCGGCCGCTTAACCGACTGAGCCACCCAGGCGCCCCGAAAAAAGAATTTAAAAGAATCAATCAAAGATAAAGAGTGCAATAACAGAGATTGGAAACAGGCTTGATGCAATGAACGGCAGGCTGAAAGAAGCAGAGGAACAAATCAGTGGCCTAGAAGACAAAATAATAGAAAATAATGAAGCTGAACAAAAGAGAGAAAAAAGAATTATGCAATACAAGAATGGACTTGGGGAACTCAGTGACTCCATCAAAAGTAATAACATTCATATTATAGAGTCCTAGAAGAAGAGAGAAAAAAGGGGGAAGAAAATTTATTTCAAGAAATTATAGCAGAAAGTTTCCCTGATCCGAGGAAGAAAAGAGATATCCAGATCCAGGAGGCACAGAGAACTCCCATCCAAATCAACAAATGCAGGGGTGCCTGGGTGGCTCAGTTGCTTAAGCGTCTGACTTTGGCTCAGGTCATGATCTCACTGCCCATGAGTTCAAGCCCCACATCAGGCTCTGTGATGACAGCTGACAGCTGACAGCTTGCAGCTCAGAGCCTGGAACCTGCTTCAGATTCTGTCTGTCTCTCTGCCCCTCCCCCACTAGTGCTCTGTCTCTCTCTGTCCCTCAAATATGAATAAACATTAAAAAAAATTAAAAAATCAACAAAAGCAGGCCAACAGCAAGACACATTATAATTCAATTTGCAAAATATAGTGATAAAGAAAAAAATCTTAAAAGGAGCAAGACAAAAGAAGTCCTGCTTATGGGAAAACCCATAAGGCTAGCAGGAGATTTCTCAACAGAAACTTGGCAAGCCAGAAGGGAATGGCATGATATATTCAAAGTGCTAACTGGGAAAAATCTGTAGCCAAGAGTACTCTATCCAGTAAGGCTATCATTCAGATAGAAGGAGAGATAAAGAGTTTCCCAGACAAACAAAAACTAAAAGAGTTTGTGACCATTAACCAGCCCTGTAAGAAATATTAAAGGGGATTCTTTGTATGCAAAGGAGAGACCAAAAGTGTCAAAGATAAGAAATGATCAGAGAAAATCTCCAGAAACAATGACAAAACAAGTAATTAAATGACAATACATATCTATCAATAATTACTTTGAGTTAAATGGACTAAATGTTCCAATCAAAAGACACAGGGTGTGGGGCGCCTGGGTGGTGCAGTCGGTTAAGCGTCTGACTTCAGCCAGGTCACGATCTCACAGTCCGTGAGTTCGAGCGCCGTGTCAGGCTCTGGGCTGATGGCTCAGAGCCTGGAGCCTGTTTCCGATTCTGTGTCTCCCTCTCTCTCTGCCCCTCTGTCTCTCTCTGTCCCAAAAATAAATAAATGTTGAAAAAAAAAAATTAAAAAAAAAAAAAAAAAAAAGACATAGGGTGTTTGAATGGATAAAAAAACAATACCCATCTATGTGTTGCTTACCAGAGACTTATTTTAGACTTAAAGACACCTGCAGGTCAGAAGTGAGGGGGTGGAGAAACATTTATCACACAAATGGATGTCGAAAGAAAGCCACAGTAGTAATACTTATATAAAACAAACTAGACTTTAAAACAAAGTCTGTAACAGGAGACAAAGGTCATTATATAATCATAAAGGGGACAATACAACAAGAAGATATAACAACTGTAAATATTCATTCACCCAACATGAAAGAACCCAAATATATAAAGCAACTAATAACAAACATAAATGAACTAATTGATAATAACACAATAATGATAGGGGACCCCAATCACATCAATGGACAGAGCATCTAAGCAGAAAATCCACAAGGAAACAATGGCTTTGAATGACATACTAGAACAGACTGATTTAACAGATATATACAAAACATTCCATCCTAAAACAGCAGCATACACATTCTTTCTAAGAGCACATGGAACATTCTCTAGAACAGATCACATATTAGGTCAAAAAACAGGCCTCAACAATACAAAAAGATTAAAATCATACCACGTACCTTTTGTGACCACAACACTATGAAACTAGATGTCAACCACAAGAAGAAATACAGAAAGACCACAAATACATGAAGGTTAAACAATATGCTACTAAAGAATGAATGCATCAACCAGGAAATCAAAGAAGAAATAAAAAAAAATACATGGAAACAAATGAAAATGAAAACACAATGGTCCAAAAACCTTTGGGATGCAGCAAAAGAAGTCATAAGAAGGAAGTATATAGCAATACAGGCCGACTTCAAGAAGCAAGAAAAATCTAAAACAATCTAACCTTATGCTTAATGGAGCTAGAAAAAGAACAACAAATAAAGCCTAAAGTCAGCAGAAGGAAGGAAATAATAAAGATTAGAGCAGAAATAAATGACAGAGACACTAAAAAAAAAAAAAAAAAAACAAAAACCCAATAGAACAGATCAATGAAACCAGGAGCTGGATCTTTGAAACAATTATTAAAATTGATAATTCCCTAGTTAGACTTACCAAGACAGGGAGAGAGAGAGAACCCAAATAAATTCACAAATGTGAGAGGGGAGATAACAACCTATACCACAGAAATATACACAATTACAAGAGAATATTATGAAAAACTATATGCCAACAAATTGGACAACCTGGAAGAAATTATTAAATTCCTAGAAACATACAAGCCACCAAAATTGAAACAGGAAGAAATAGAAACTTTGAACAGACTGATAATAGGAAAGAAACTGAATCAGTAATCAAAAAACTCCCAACAAACAAAAGCCCAGGACCAAATGGCTTCATAGGTGAATTCTACCAAACATTTAAAGAAGAGTTAAAGGGCGCCTGGGTGGCTCAGTCGGCTAAGCGGCCGACTTTGGCTCAGGTCATGATCTCGCGGTCCGTGGGTTCGAGTCCTGCGTTGGGCTCTGTGCTGACAGCTCAGAGCCTGAAGTCTGTTTCGGATTCTGTGCCTCCCTTTCTCTGACCCTTCCCTGTTCATGCTCTGTCTCTCCCTGTCTCAAAAATAAATAAAATGTTAAAAAAAAAATAAAGAAGAGTTAATACGTATTCTTTTCAAACTACTCCAGAAAATTGAAAAGGAAAACTTCCAAACTCATTTTATGAGGTCAGGATTACCTTCATTCCAAAAGCAGACAAAGCCTCTGCTAAAAAAGAAAACTACAGGCCAATATTCCTGATTAACATGGATGCAAAAATTCTCAATAAAATACTAGCAAACCGAATCCGACAATACATTTAAACAATCGTTCACCACAATCAAGTGGGGTTTATTCCTGGGTTGCAAGGGTGGTTCAATATTTGCAAATCAATCAACATGATGCACCACATTAATAAAAGAAGAGACAAGAGCCACTAGATAATTTCAGTAGATGCAGAAAAAGCATTTAACAAAGTTCAACATACATTCATGATAAAAACTCTAACAAAGTAGGTTTAGAGGGAACATACCTCAATGTAATAAAGACTATATACGAAAAACAGCTAATATCATACCTCAACATAAGAAAGGCCATATATGAAAAACAGTGAATATCATCCTCAATGGCCAAAAACTGAGAGCTTTTCCTCTACAGTCAGGGACAAGACAGGGATGTCCACTCTCATCACTGTTATTTAACCTAGTACTGGAAGACCTAGCCTCAGCAATTAGACAATAAAAAGAAATAAAAGGCACCCAAAATCAGCAAGAAAGAAGTAAGATTTCACTATTTGCAGATGACATGATACTCTATATAGAAAACCTGAAATACTCCATCAAAAATCTGCTAAAACTGATGCCCAAATTCAGGAAAGTAGCAGGATAGAAAATCAATGTACAGAAACCTGTTGCATTTCTATACACCAATAATGAAGCAGCAAAAAGAGAAATTAAGGAATCAATCCCATTTACAACTACACTGAAAACAATAAGATACGTAGGAATAAACCTAACCAAAGAGGTGAAAGACCTGTACTGTGAAAACTAAAAAACACTGATGAAAGAAACTGAAGATGACATGACAATATGGAAAGACAGTCCATGCTCACAGATTGGAAGAGCATATATTGTTAAAATGTCTATGCTACCCAAAGCAATTTATACATTTTATAAAGTCCCTACTGAAATACCAACAGCATTTTTCACTGAACTAGAACAAAGAATCCTAAAATTTGTATGGAACCACAAAAGACTCAGAATACCAAAGCAACCTTGGAAAGTAAAAGCAAAGTTGGAGGCATCACAATTCTGGACTTCCAAGTTACATTACAAAGCCGTAGTAATCAAAACTGCCACAAAACAGACACACAGATCAATAGAACAGAATAGAAAATCCAAAAATGAACCTACAACTATATTGTTAGTTAATATTCAACAAAGCAGAAGGAATATCCAATGGGAAAAAGACCATCTCTTCAACAAATGGTGCTGGGAAAACTGGAAACCTACATGCAAAAGAAGGAAACCGGACCACTTTCTTACACCAATCAGAAAAATAAGTTCAAAATGGATTAAAGACTTAAATGTGAGACTTGAAACCTTAAAAATCCTAGAAGAGAACACAAGCAGCAACCTTTCTGACATCAGTTGTAGCACCTTCTTTCTAGGTATGTATACTAAGGCAAGGAAAACAAACACAAAAATAAACTATTGGGACTTCATCAAAATAAGAAGCTTCTGCACAGTGAAGGAAACAGTCAACAAAATTAAAAGGCAGCCTATGGAATGGGAGAAGATATTTGCAAAACACATATCTGATAAAGGGTTAGTATCCAAAATATATAAAGAACTTATCAAACTGAACACCTAAAAAACAAATTATCCAGTTAAGAAGTGGACAGAAGATATGAATAGACATTTTCCAAAGAAGACATCCAGATGACTAACAGACAAATGAAAAGATGCTCAACATCACTCATCAGGGAAATTCAAATAAAAACTAAAATGAGATATCACCTCACACCTGTCAGAATGGCTAAAATCAACAACACATGAAACAAGTGTTGGCAAGGATGTGGAGAAAGGGGAATTCTCTTGCACTGCTGGTAGGAATGCAAACTGGTGCAGCCACTGTACAAAACAGTATGGAGTTTCTTTGAAAAGTTAAAAATAGAACAACCCTACAACTGAGCAATTGCACTACTAGGTATTTACCCAAAGGATATAAAAATATTAACTCAAAGAGATACATAGCAGCATTTATACAATATTTATACAGTTTCTATAGCAGCATTACCTACAATAGCCAAACTATGGAAATAGCCCAAGTGTCCATCAACTGATGAATGGATAAAGAAGATATGAGATGTATGTATGTCTACATACACACACACACACACACACACACACTGGAATATTACTCAGCCATAAAAAAGAATGAAATATTGAGAGAGAGAGAAACCATAAGAGACTCTTTACAACAGAGAACAAACTGAGGGTTGATGGAGGGAAGTGGTTAAATGGGGGACGGGTTAAATGGGTGATGGGTATTAAGAAGGGCACTTGTCATGTTGAGCACTAGGTGATATATGTAAGTGATAAATCACTAAATTCTACTCCTGAAAACAAACAAAATACAATGAAATCTTGCCATTTAAAATGATATGGATGGAACTAAGTGAATGCTAAGTGAAATAAGTTAAAGACATATAGTGTATGACTTCACTCATGTGGAATTTAAGAAACAAATGAGCAAAGGGATTAAAAGAGAAAGAGAGAGAGAGAGAGAAAGAGAGAGAGAGAGAGAGAGAGAGAGAGAGAGAGAGAGAGAGAGACAAACCAAGAAACAGACCCTTAAGTATAGAGAACAAACCGATGGTTACCAGAGAGGAGGTGGGTGTGGGGATGGGTTAAATAGATGACAGGGATTAAGGAGTGCAATTGCTGTGATGAGCACAGGGTGATGTATGGAAGTGTTATATTACTATATTTTACACTTGAAACAAATACAATACTGTATGTTAATTAGCTGGAATTAAAATAAAACTTAAAAAATTCCTACCTAATGTAATAGAGTATAGTGAGTGTCAAATTGATTGAATTGAAACTACATTGTTTGTTTTTTAAGATTATGCATTTATTTTGAGAGAGAGAGAGAGAGAGAGAGAGAGAGAGAGAGAGAGAATGCATGAGCAGGGGAGAAGCAGAGAGGAAGAAAGAGAATCCCAAGCAGGCTCCATGCTGTCAGTGCAGCGCCCAACGTGGGGCTGGATCTCACAAACTGTGAGATCATGACCTGAGCCAAGATCAAGGGTTGGATATTTAACCGATTGAGCCACCCAGATGCCTGAAATTACATTCTTTGATGACCTATGCATTATGTTAAATTAAGACTTTATTTTTATATGTTTTAGGTTTACATAAATAAAGCAAAAAGTAAGAGTTTCCATATATCCCTTAGCCCACTCCACCCCCCAGTTTTCCCCAATTATTTCCATCTTACATTAGCATGTACATTTGTTATGAATGCTGAATCAATGTTGAAAGATTATTAACTAAATTCCATATTAGAGTTCACTTAGTGTGGTACATTTTGTATGTTTTATATGTATGTACATACAGAATAGTTTCATTTCCCAAAAGACCTCCAGCTATTCATACCACACTTCCTCCCTTTGAGCCTCTAGCAACCACTGGAATTTTTACTGTTTTACCTTTTCAGAATGTCATATAGTTGGATGACAATATGTAGCCTTTCAGATGGGCTTCTGAAATTTTCACTTAGCAAATTGTACTGAAGTCTGCTTACGTCTTTTTGTGCCTTGAGAGCCCATTTCTTTTTAGGATTGAATTAACATTCCATTGACCAGATATATCACAATTTGTTTATCTATTCACCTGCTGAAGCATATGTTGGTTGCTTCTAAGTTTTGGCAATTATATATAAAGCTACTTTCAATATCTGTGTGCAGGTTTTTTGTAAATTAAGTTTTCAACTCATTTTGGTAAATAACTGGAGCACAATCCCTGGATCGGATGGTTAAGTGTTAAGCACTGAGAGAAACTACAAAAATGTCTTCCAAAATGGCCAAACCATTTCGCAGTCCCACAGCAATGAATGGGAGTTATTATCACTTCATATCTTCTACTAGTATTTGGTGTCCTCAGCATTCTAGGTTTTAGCCATTTTGGTTTGTGTTTAGTGGTATCTTTTGTGGTTTTATTTTTGTAAAATTATTTTTACAATTTTTTCCTTTTTTTGACATATGTAAATATTCTCTATTATTTTTTAATTTTTATTTATTTTTTAATATATGAAATTTATTGTCAAATTGGTTTCCATACAACACCCAGTGCGCATCCCAAAAGATAGAATTTTTCCTTTTTAATGTTTATTTATTTTTGAGAGAGAGCAGGGGAGGGGCAGAGAGATGGGGGGGACATAGAATCTGAAGCAGTCTCCAGGCTCTGAGCTGTCAGCACAGAGCCCAAAGTGGGTCTTCAACTCACGAACTGCCAAGATCATGATCTGAGCCAAAGTCGGAAGCTTAACTGACTATGCCACCCAGGTGCCCCTCTTATTGTGGTTTTAATGTAGGGTTCTCTAAAGACATATGATGTGGGGCATCCTTTCAGATGCTTGCTTGACATCTGTGAATCTTTATGAGGTGTCTGTTCAGATCTTTTGCCCATTTTTAAATTGGGTTGTTTTCTTATTCTTGAGTTTTAAGAGTTGTTTGTGTATTTTGGACATCAGTTCTTTATCAGACATGTTTTCTGTAAATATTTTCTCTCAATGTGTACGTTGTCATTTCACTCTTTGAATACTGTGTTTTGAACATCAAAAGTTTTCAATTTTAATGAAGTACAACTTACCAATTTTCTTTTCATTGATTGTGATTTTTGGTAATCTAAAAAGTTATCAATAAACCAAAGGTTGCCTAGGTTTTTCCTTTATGTTATCTTCTAGGAGTTTTATGTTTTACATTTAGATCTATGATCCAACTTGAATTCATTTTTGTCAAAATTGTAAGATCTGTGTCTAGATTCTTTTTCTTTTCCTTCCTTCCTTTTTTTTTTTTGTATATGAATGTGCAGTTGTTCCAGCAGCATTTATTGAAAAGATTATGCTTTATCCACTGATTTGCTCTTCCTCCTTTGTCGGAGATCAGTTAACTATAGTTGTGTGAGTCTATTCCTGGGCCCTCTATTCTGTTCCATTGATCTACTTGTCTATTCTTTTTCCAGTGCCACGCAGTCTTGATTACTATAATTTTATAGTAAGTCTTAAGCTGGGTAGTTTCAGTTTCTGACATTTTCTTCTCCGTCAGTATTTGCTGTATATTCTGGGTCTTTTGCCTCTCCATATGAACTTTAGAATTAGTTTGTCAATATCCACAAAATAACTTGCTGGCATTTTTACCAGGATTATATTGAATCTATAGAACTGACATCTTGACAATACTGAGTGTTCCCATTTATTTAGATTTTCTTTGTTTTCTTTCAACAGAGTTGTTATTTTCTTCATTAGACCTTACACATATTTTTTTTCAGATGTATAACCTAAGTATTTCTTTCTCAGGAGTGCTAACATAAATGATATTGTGTTATTAATTTCAAATTCCACGTGTTCATTGCTGATGTATAAGCAAGCAATTGATTTTTGTATGTAAACCTTGTATCCTGCAACCTTGCTATAATCACTTATTAGTGCCAGGAATTTTTTGTTGTTGTTGATGATGTTTTGAGACTTTCTACATAAAAAAATCTATATATCTTTCCTTTTCTTGTCTTATTTCATTAGGACTTCCAGTATGATGTTCAATAGAAGTGAAAGCAGACATCATTGCCTTGTTCCTAATCTTACGGGAAAGCATCTAGCTTTTCACCATTAAGTATGCTTGTAGGTTTTTTTCAGCTATTCTTCATCAAGTTGAGGAAATACCCCACTATTCCTAATTTGTGAAAGGTTTCATCACGAGTGAGTGTTAGACTTCTGTCAAATGCTTTTTCTTCATTAATTGATATAATCATATTATTTTTCTTCTACTGTCTTGAGTTTAACCTAACTGTAAAAGCTGATGTGGCACCTTGCTTGGGAATTAGTTATTTGGCACCTAGTGTTCTCAGTCCAGGACACTTAGTGGACCCCTAACAGAAGAGTCCCATTTAGCATCCTGAAACATAAGAAGAAGGAGCCCCAAACTGATGATATCCTAAACCACATCGAGTTCCTGGAAATGCAGACTTTAAGCAGTTTCAGGCCATCAGTCTATTTGATGCAATTCTTCAGCTGATAAAAATCTGGGGATAAAAGAATAAATAGTTTTAGAGTCAAGATCTATAGCTTTACAATATTCTGGAATAAGAGCAAGAGGCACTAGCTACTGTGACAGAAAGCTAAACACCACAAAACAAATACTCTGATATTGGTGGGACTGAGGAAATCTATATAAAAAAAAAAAGAAATAAGAAGAAACTGTTACTGCACAAATCTGAGTCAGTGAATCAGCTTAGTGAGATAGGTGTAATAAATATGTCATCTTGTTCATAATCACAGTGTGGGCTGAGCCAGTGGAAACAAGAGCTGCCCTTAGTTCAGCAGTTAGTATTTTTGAGCGTGGGGAAAAAGAATGCAAAATTTAGGAGGTTTTTATATTTGTCTGATGGATATCAGAAGGAGAAGCTTCCTCTGTGACCTGGGTTCTAGATGCTAGCATTAAATATTTGCGAATGTGGAAAAGACAAAAGGCTTGCTAATGCCACTCTCTGAGAGGTCATGGTGTCCCTCTGTTCATTTCCCTCAGCCCAGGTTCAGGTGACTGTGACTTTTCCTTCACTCCACCCTGAATTTAGTATAATTTGTTTCATGATACATCTTTGATGGTGACTATAGGTACTATCGGCATCTCCCATCCTAGTTTCTTGGCCACTCCTCAGTTTGCTCTGACCCTATTACTCCAGGAACAGATTCGATGTCTTGCAGTGAGGCTAACTGAAAAGACCATATTCACCCTTGACCCAAAGATCCAATCTGTGAAATGAAAATAATAGATAGCCAGTTTGGTCTACTTTTATTGTTTGTGATATCTGGTTCAAGATAGTGAACAAGTAAATTTTTTTAATCTCCACTCTATTTTTATTTTTTAGAGAGAAAGAGAGAGCACAAGCAGGGAAGAGGGGGAGGGGGAGGGAAGGAAGGGGAGAGAGAGAGAGAGAGAGGGAGAGAGAGAGAAAGAGGGAGAGGGAGAGAGAGAATTCCAAGCAGGTGTGGAGTCTGATGCGGAGCTCCATCCCATGATCCTGGGATCACGACCTGAGCTGAAATCAAGAATCAGATGCTTAACTGACCGAGCCACGCAGGCGCCCTTTAATCTCCACTTTTAAAGTATCTTTAGACATGTCATCAAACCTTGCCAGGATAGTTTATTTAAAGTTAAGGAATTTTCAAAATTGAGACTTTGTCATCAGCCCAACTAAAGGCTGCTGATAAAAGCTATTACTTTACGTTTTGCCTATCTGTCATTATTATATACCTCTCAGGCCTTCAAAACTAGCATTTCCATGGTTTTTGTGTATTTAAAAACAAAGTTCTTTGGCTAACCTGTATCTTGATGAACATGAATATTTTACCATTAAATGAGAAGTAATAACTGCTAACATAATGTTAAAAATAAAGTGCTTGGTTGTCTAAAAAAGCAACAATTAATTATATTCAGGATTTTAGATGGCTACAAGAAGAGGTGCCATTACTGCTGGATCTCAAAAGATAACTCAGATTGCATCAAAGAAAAATGAGAGGAAATGCATTTTAGACCAAAAGAATGAAATGAGCAAATAAACAACGGTAGTGAGCAAATGCTAGGAATCCACTGGAGTTCACCATAGCCACAGGCTCATTAAGGATGAGGCTGAAAGATCAGGTGGGACCTGAGTAATGGGATTTATTCCAAAGGCATATAGAGTTCCACATTCTGATGGCAGGAGGAGAAAGAGTACAGTGAGGACACTGGAGATAGAGATCCCTTTAGAGGTTGCTGTCACAGCACCTCTGCTTCTACCACTCCAGGCTTGTGTGGAAGCATTCCTCCACAGGGTTCTGCAGGGATTCAGGTTCCTTCCATCTAGTTGTTCTGTACCCACTAAGAAAGCCTATTTATCTGCAAGGTCAAAGCTCCACTGCTGTCAAATTTGAACCAGTAGGAGGGAAAAGATGGAACTGGTGGAGTACAGGAGCAAATTTCTGTGGCCTAGACTCTCAAGTGACATACACATACTTCTGTTTCTATCCCCTGAGCAAACATAATCACATAGACCACTGCTAGCTTTAAGAGCAGCTAGAAAAATCTAACATCTAGCAAGGTTGTCAGGAGCTCATTTTGATAACAGAACTTTATAATAATTAGAGCTGACATTTCTTTTATTATTGTAAAAAGATATGCAACAATATCTGAGACAGATAATTTTAAGAGTCCTGAAATTAAACTTGGCCATTTTAAGGGATGGACCCAAGCTGCACTAAGTACAGAGGTCCTGTACTTTCTGAGGCACAGATATTGACGTAGGAGAGGGTGGGCACATGACTATCATCCAAATAAAAAGAGTCCTTCCTCACCAACTGGATCAAGGAATCCCCCTCTGTCTCTCTCATTTTTTGTTGCTGTTATTTTTCATTTTATTTATGAAGCTATAAAGATATGATTCTAGAGATGATGAATCTAAGGCTAGTTATATTTGGATGTATAGCAGGATGTTTTTACTATTTAGCAATGAAAAAAAATAAATTTGGCGTCTCTCTTCCAGATTCCATTATTTGGAAGAAAATTTGCTGACAAGAAAAATAACTTTTTTAAAGGCTTATTTATTTATTTTGAAAGAGAGTGTGCATGTGTGAGCAGGGGAGGAGCAGAGAGAAAGAGAGAGAGTGAGAGAGAGAGAGAGAGGATATCCCAAGCAGGTTCTGTGCTGTCAGCATGGAGCCCAACATTGGGCTTGATCTCACACAACATGAGATCATGACCCAAGCCCAAATCAAGAGTCACATGTTTAACCAACTGGGCCACCCAGGTACCCCAGGAGAAATAACTTTTTATATTTTGCAAGTCTAAGTACCAAGAGTATACTCCTGGTAAAAGAAGAATTGTTAAAATATTCTTAAACTGATGGAAGCTAATGAGATTTAATTTAATAGAAATGACTTTTTTCATGTTTTATCAATTTAACTCCTCCCAAATGCGGTAGCATGTTGTTTTAGAAATTGTGGTTCTTTGGCACCTCCTGCACTCATCTTTAGAGAATGGTGGAAATTCTCAGACAGGAAGAGTCTCGTTTAACATCCTGTTACACAAAGTTTGGTGAAAAACCACAAAGCTGCAAATGTACCAGCCCTTCCAGAAAAGCACAGACATGAAACAATTTCAGTTCAGAAATGTGGTGAGTGCAACTGATCAGTTAAAAAATTAAATGTCTTAAAAAATAATAGCCTTTTAGGGACATAATTCACATGCTTAGGGAATTTTAGAACTGGAGAGTTTAGCAACTGTGATGTAAGAGTAAAAACAATCCAAAACCAAAATCACCTTGCATTTGCTGGATTGTGAAAAACACAGACTAAGCGAAGAGAAATCCAGAACTACATAAAATGTAAGGCAACGGAACTTGCCTAGTGGTTTGGCTGTGATAAATATGGCAACTTGCCTACATGTTGGATTGAAAAATGCATCAGTTCACTTAATTGAACTTAAGTTCAATCTTACTGCACCGAAAATATAGGTCTTAAAGGGAAAACTGAAATCACAGAGGATTTTAATTTGCAGGATGGATATTCAGGAAAGAGTCTCTAATAAGACTTGGACAGTAAAGTGCTAGTATAACATATTTATGAGTTCACAAAAGCGTCTTTCAAGCTACTCTCTGTGTCTTTTTTTAAAAAAATTTTTTAATATTTGTTTATTTTTGAGAGACAGAGAGAGACAGAGCACGAGTGGGGAAGGAGCAGAGAGAGGGAGACACAGAATCTGAAGCAGGCTCCAGGCTCCGAGCTGTCAGCACAGAGCCCAACGTGGGGCTCGAACCCACGAACCATGAGATCATGACCTGAGCCGAAGTCGGTGTTTAACCGATGGAGTCACCCAGGCACCCCTCTAAGTGTGTCTTTGTGCCCATTCTCCAAAGAGGTTGAGGCCATGTGCCCCGTTTCTTTCATCCACCCTTACACATGCAAGACAGCTTGTGCCATATCTCCTATGGTGACCATAGGTGGAGTCTGACACTTTGCTCATTCTTTTTTCAGGAGGACCCTTCACAGATGCAGATTGCTCTGATTCCCCTATAAAAGGTTCAAGTAAATGTACTAATGTACTAATATGAAAAACCCCCCACCCTTCTTCCAGAAACCGAATCAGAAGAACATCTTAACAAAAGTCAACTGGCGTGACCCCTCTGTAGCCTATGGTTTCCGCTGTGGTACACTGAAGGCATACGTAAGTGCACCCTACCTCAAGTATAGTCCTTTTACACATTTCCAACACTTGTCAGGAATGATCCATTTTAAGTCTAGGAATTATTAAATTTGTGACTTAAATGTGCGGTCTCATTATTAAGGAGTACACATTCAAAGCCTCTTCAAGTCTGATTTATAAAGGGGAAATCATTATTTTTCTGGCTTAATATTTCCTTTTTACCATTTTTGGGGGGCATCAGAAAGCTCACACAATTAAAGAGGACAGACTTTAATATTTGGGGGCATTAATTATCCATATAAGCTACCCTACAGAAGAAAGGAAGACCTAACATAATATGTGAATTTTTAAGTGTCTCTGCTTTGGTCAGTACACATACACCTTAAACCTATAGCCTTTATATAGTGTTGTGCCCCAAAAGGTTAAAACATAGGTTTTAGGAACAAAAGCTGGAAGGATGAGTGGACTTACTCACCATCACACACAATGATATCCTCAGGGAATCTGTGCTTTTTGTCGCTGGAAACCGGAAGCTTCTAGTATCTATTAAAGAAATTGAAATCAGTGTGAATTCTTTACAATAAACCTCAAGACTCAGATGATTTAACTGTGATTTCTACAAACAAACATTTAACAATATTTTTTATATAAATTCTTGTCAGAGGTCGCCTGGGTGGCTCAGTCGGTTAAGCGTCCAACTTCAGCTCCGGTCCTGATTTCATAGTTCATGGGTTCAAGCCTCGCGACGGGTTCTGTGCTGACAGCTCAGAGCTTGGAGCCTGCTTCAGATTCTGTGTCTCCCTCTCTCTCCGTGCCCCTTTCCTGCTCATGCTCTCTTTCTGCCTCTCCCCTGCTCACACTCTATCTCTGTCTCAAGAATAAACATATATAAAACATATTTTTTTAATAAAAAACAAAAAAAAGAATTTCTTGTTGGGCATCAAAAATAAGGCAAGTTGGAGTGCCTGGGTGGCTCAATCAGTTAGGTGTGTGACTCTCAGTTTCAAGTCAAGTCATGATCTCATGGTTTGTGAGTTCAAGCTCTACAGTGGGCTCTAGGCTCTCAGTGCAGAGCCTGCTTGGGATTCTCGGTCTCCCTCTCTGTCTGCCCTTCCTGCACTCTCTCTCTCTCAAAAATAATATAAATAAACAAAAAAATAAGGTATGCTATCTAACTCATTATTCAAGAAAGTCCTTAATACCAAATATGACCACAGTTGTATAGAAAAAGTTTATGACAACTATAAGGAGGCAAAAATTCTAAATCAGATATTAGCAAACAATACAATCCCCATCAAAATTCCAATGATATTTTTCACAGAAATAGAAAAAATAATCCTAAAATTTATATGGAATCACAAAAGATCCCAAATAAAAAAAGTCATCCTAAGAAAGCAGAACAAAACTAGAGGTATCACATTTCCTGATTTCAAACTTTATCATGAAACTACAGTAATCAAAACAGTTATCAAAAAATTAATAATAGAATTACCATATGAGCCAGCAATCCCACTGTGGGTATACTTCTGAATGAAATGGAAGCACTATCTTCGAAGAGATATATGAACCCCACGTTCACTGCAGCATGATTCACAGTAGCCAAAATGTGGAAACAAACTAATTTTTATCAATGGATTAATAGACAAAGACGATGCGTGTGTGTGTGTGTGTGTGTGTGTGTGTACACTATTGTATAGATAATGGAGTGGAATATTACTGAGTCATGAAAAAAAGGGAATCCTGTCATTTGCAACCGCATGGATGAACACTGAGGGCATTTTGTTAAGTGAAATAAGTCAGACAGAGAAAGATGAATAGTGTATGTTCCCACTTACATATGGAATCTTAAAAAGGTAAGGTCATAAAAAAAGAGTATAATTGTGGTTGCCAGGGACTAAGGGGTAGGGGAAATGGAGAGATGTTGGTCAAAGAGTACAAATTCTCAGATATAAGATAAATAAGATATGGGATCTAACTAATGCACAACATGGTGACTATAATTAAAATACTGTATTACATACTTCTAAGTTGTTAAGAGAATAGATCTTAAGTGTTATCACCACACACACAAAAGTAATCACAATTATGTAAAAGGATGGAGGTGTTAACTAATCTTATCGTGGAAATAATTTTACAAAGTATACATGTATCTAGTCATCACATTGCACACATTAAACTTACATATGTTATATGTCAAAAAGATTTCAATAAATCTGGAGAAAAAAAGATCATGTCATGTGCAAAGAGAGATAATTTTACTTCTTCCTTTCTAGTTTGGATGCCTTCTATTTCTTTTTCTTGCTAATTGCTCTGGCTAGGACTTCCAGTACAATGCTGAATAGAATTGGTGAAGGAGTGCATTCTTGTCTTGTTCCCAATCTTAGCAGAAAAGCTTTCAACCTTTCACCATTGAGTGTGAAATTAGCTGTGAGTTTTTTATTTATGGCCTTTGTTTCGTGGAGGTAGTTTCCTTCTACTTCTACTTTGTCGAGGGTTGTTAACATGAAAAGGTGTTGAATTTTGTCAGATGTTTCTTCCTTATGAATTGAGACTATCATTTTTCTCCCCTCCATTTTGTTAATGTCATGAATTACATTGGTCGATGATCATCCCTTAATCTAGGGGAGCGGGCAATGTGGCTTTTTCTTGATTGGGGTTCACTTGACTTTTGTGTTTACTTTGTTTTCTAGAGGTTCTATAAGATTATTTTAGTCATATTATTATTATTATTTTTGTTATTATTATTTTAATGTCTCTATGAGGGAACAAGGGCTTGGAGCTTCTAGTCTGCCATTTTGTGGGCATTATCTTCATAGTGAATTCTGTTTTGATCACACATATTATTTGTATTGGAGTCAAGCAAAATGTAATATAATTTTCCTGTGCTGGTATGTTCCCCCCTGCTGTTGGCCATGCAGATACTAGGTAGGCCAAAGGAGACCACTGGCATGGTCATATCAGCTTTCCTAAGCTTCCTTAACCTATTTCCTATATTCCTGGAGAGAGGACTGCTCTATTTTTTCTTTGAATTTCTATACAGCAGCCAACACTGAAGAGTCTTCTTAATAAATACATTTCCAAGGGCTATTCAACTCCAGCTTAAGAGGTGAGAAGGTAGCAACAAATAAGGCAGGCTGTAGACTAAGTTTGAGAAAATAGAGATGGTAATGTAAAAATGGCCAAGCAACTTACATCTTACTTCATCCAAATACCATGTACACAAATGGCTTGAACTTGTCTTCTTACAAGATTGTCCAAGATGTGGGGCGCCTGGGTGGCGCAGCCGGTTAAGTGTCCGACTTCAGCCAGGTCACGATCTCACGGTCCGTGAGTTCAAGCCCCGGGTCAGGCTCTGGGCTGATGGCTCAGAGCCTGGAGCCTGCTTCTGATTCTGTGTCTCCCTCTCTCTCTGCCCCTCCCCCGTTCATGCTCTGTCTCTCTCTGTCTCAAAAATAATTAAACGTTAAAAAAAAATTAAAAAAAAAAAAAAAAGATTGTCCAAGATGTGCTTGAAATCATTCTTTGATTACTTCAATGATTCAACAATTATTTACTATTCACTATTATGTAAGACACCTTTTACTGGGAGGCTTATCTTTGGGTATTTACAACATTTATTACAAAAGGAAGTTTATGACTAAACATGGAAGTGGTGAAGATCCCTTTTACTCTGCCCTATTGTCCTTTACTCACTCTTAATCCTTTCCAGTTATCATTTCTTGTAAACACTGCTTTGTTGAGTGTTCCTCATTCTTTTTCCCTCTATGGTTATCATTCACTGCAGCTAGTATGTTTCCTAAGGCTTAAGGTGTTACCTGATAAAAAGTATGTCCTGAAAAGAGGCAGCTCATTCAGACAGAAGATAATGTATATGATGTGTGTTGGCCATATGTGTTAGGGAGATTTCATGGGGAAGTAGGGCTTATCCCTGCTTCTTTCCTTTACCAAAACATGCATATGGACAGTATGAGATGCAGTCCTCTGAGTGATATCAATGGGTCACTAGGGACTGATTCAGCTACTGGACTTTCACTCCAATGGCTTTGGTTGGGGAAAGTAGAAGGGGGCTAAACTTTGACTCACAACCGTGCCCTAAAGGCTTTAGAGAGAATGAAATCCAGAATCATGATACCTCCAGTTTTGTTTTTCTTTTTCACGA
The DNA here is from genome assembly GCF_018350155.1 of Leopardus geoffroyi. Lineage (NCBI taxonomy): Eukaryota > Metazoa > Chordata > Mammalia > Carnivora > Felidae > Leopardus > Leopardus geoffroyi. Next base: position 75,436,684 of record NC_059328.1, read on the forward strand.
CTGCTTTGGCTATCTGGGGTATTTTGTGGTTCCATACAAATTTTAGGATTGTTTGTTCTAGCTTTGTGAAAAATGTTGGTGGTATTTTGATAGGGATTGCATTAAAATGTGTAGACTGCTTTGGTAGTATAGACATTTTAAGTATGTTTGTTCTTCTAATCCATGAGCATTGAATGCTTTTCCATTAAGAGCCATATTACAAAGCTGAGTCATCAAGATACTATGGTGCTGGCATAAAAACAGACACATTGATCAGTGCAACAGAATAGAAAACCCAGAAATGAACCCCAACTATACGGTCAACTAATCTTTGATAAAGCAAGAAAGAATATCCAATGAAAAAAGAGTCTCTTCAACAAACGGGGCTGGGAAAACTGGACAGAAACATGCAGAAGAATAAAAGTGGACCACTTTCCTATACCACACACAAAAATAAATTCAAAATTGATGAAAGACCTAAATGTGAGACAGGAAACCATCAAAATCTTAGAGGAGAACACAAGCAGCAACCTCTTTGACCCTGGAGCACCTTCCTATTAGACACATCACTGAAGGAAAGGGAAACAAAAGCAAACATGAACTATTGGGACTTCAAGATACAAAGCTTCTGCACAGTGAAGGAAACAATCAACAAAACTAAAATGCAGCCTATGCAATGGGAGAAGATATTTGCAAACGACATATCTGATAAATGGTTAGTATCCAAAATATATAAAAAACTTATCTAACTCGACATCCAAAAACCAAATAACCCAGTTAAGAAATGGGCAGAAGACATGACATTTTTCCTAGGAAGACATCCAGATGGCTAATAGACACATAAAAAGATACTTAACATCACTCATCATCAGGGAAATACAAATTAAAACCATAATCAGATACCACCTCACACCTGTCAGAATAGCTAAAATTAACAACTAAGGCAACAACAGGTATTGGTGAGGATGCAAAGAAAGGGGAACCCTCCTGCACTGCTGGTGGGAATGCAACTGGTATAGCCACACTGGAGAACAGTTTGGAGGTTCCTCAAAAAGCTAAAAATAGAACTACCTTTGAAGATCTGGGGTTTATGTGGTGGGCTCTGTGCTGGGAGTTAGATTCACAATGATGAAAAAGTCTGAGCACCTGAGATCAAGAGAGGAGGAGCGATGCCTATAAACAGCCTATTTCAATGTCAAAATTAGTAAGAAGTGCTCTGACAGGGGTGACGATAAGGAACACAGAGGAGGAACAGATCAACTGCCTCCTTGGGAAGTCAGGACAGATAGGGGCTAGCAAATAATGAGAATGTAGTATGGTGGCAGGATGTCTGTATGCAATACACAAAGACACAGAATCCAAAGATAACGTGTAGCTTGCAGAATCACAAGTAGTTCATTCTAGCTATATCACATTCTACAGCACCAGGCAGCTGGAAAAGGAATTCCAGAAAAATCTAGTTGATACTGAAGAACAATTTTTCTAATTCACTCCCTTCATAAGCATGGGGCTGGAACATAGAGGCATTCTAGCAAACTTCCCAAGTGACTATATAGCAAAAGAAAGTAGATTTCACGTACAGCATGGTGATTATCATTAATAATAGTGTTGTATGTATTTGAAAGTTGCCAGGACAGTAAATCTTAAAAAGTTCTCATCACAAGAAAAAAAGTGCACCTGTGCATGGTGATGGGCGGCAACTAGACTGGGGGTGACCATTTCCCAGTGTATATAAATGCTGGATCAGTATGTTGTACACCCGAAATTAATATAATGTTATATGCCAATTATACCTCAGTAAAAAAAGAAATTAGAGACTGGAACATCGAAAGGTCATAATTAAAGCAAGATTAGGATGCATATCTTATGGTTTTCAGCTCCCTGTTGTAATCAGCAGACTCTTCCTACTGCACTGAGGTATGCTGTTTCAAGGAGCATAACTGCTTCCACCCTATTACTAAATGTTCCCTTTCCATGTATTTTTATTTTAGTTTTAATTTTAGCAGTTTTAAGTCTTTATTTCTGAATATGTAACAGTAATACCATACAAAATGTAAGAGGCATGGAGAAGAATATATGACATAAAGTTAGCTACCCTCTCAAGCCTCACATCAACTACACAGGTCCATCCTCAGTCACAACCATAGTTACTAGTTTATTTCATATTTTTCCTGAGACATGTAAAATACATGTGCATATTCATTATATTTAAATTTACTAGTAGCAACTATGCATACTTTCCGGATGTTTTTTTACTTTATGCTAAATCTAGAGATCTTCTCATATTAGTACAGAGTTTTCCCTTTCATTGTAGTGACCATAGAATACTCTTGTACAAATGCCCCATGATTTCTATTACCAGCACCTGACAGTTGTTTTCTGATTTTGTGCCATACACATGTGCTGTAACATATATCCTAGCACGTATGACATTGGCACACGTACAATTAAATCTATAAGATAAATTCCTAAATTTGAACTTGCTGGATCAAAGGTATGTGCATTTAATACCTTGACATAGAATTGTTCCAATCTGTACTTTCTCGAAAATATGGGAAATTTCCTATTTCTCTAAATCCTTGGCAACTTAGTATCCCATCAAATGTATTTTTCTTTGCTAACCTTAGGGATGAAACAGAAGCCTCAAAACTTTATTTTGCGTATCTCATATTATTAGCAAAGTTGAATATATTTCATTTCTTCTAATATATTTGCCCATTTTGGGGGGACAGGGGTGTTCTTTTTCCCACTGCTTTAAAGGGATCATTATGGCTAAAAGAAATTACATTATTTTTTCTGATACATATTAAAATGAATTCCTCATTTTGCCATCTTTACTTTGCTCATGTTTTTCTATGAAGAACTTTTTTTTCTTAGACAAATGAATTCATCAGTATTTTCTTTTATCTACCTCAGTATGACTTATTTCACTTAGCATAATACCCTCTAGTTCCATCCAGGTTGTCCCAAATGACACAATCTCATCCTTTTTTATGGCCATGTAATACTCCATTGTGTGTGTGTGTGTGTGTATGTATATACATACATACATATATATATACATATACATATATATATGTGTGTGTGTATATATATATATATATATATATATATATATATATATATATACACCACATCTTCTTATCTGTTTATCAACGGACACTTAGATTGCTTTCATATCTTGGCTACTGTAAATAATGCTAGAAGAAACATGGGGGAGCACTTTTTGAATTAGCGTTTTTGTTTTCTTTGGGCATATACTCTGTAGTGTAATTACTGGATCATATGGTATTTCTATTCTTAATTTTTTGAGGAACCTCCATACTGTTTTCATAGTGGTTATACCAATTTACATTCCCATCAACAGTGAATGAGGGTTCCTTTTTCTCCACAACCTTGCCAACACTTGTTATTTCTTGTCTTTTTGATTTTAGTCACTCTGGTGTGAGGTGGTATTTCACTGTAGTTTTTTTTTTAACTTTTTTTTCAACGTTTATTTATTTTTGAGAGAAAAAGACAGAGCATGAGTGGGAAAGGGACAGAGAGAGAGGGAGACACAGAATCCGAAGCAGACTCCAGGCTCTGAGCTGTCAGCATAGAGCCTGACGCAGGGCTCAAACTCACAAGCTGTGAGATCATGAAGTCAGATGCTTAAGTGACTGAGCCCCTATCTCACTGTAGTTTTGATTTGATTTCACTTATAAGTGGAATCTAAGAAAAACCACAAATGAATAAACAAACAAAAAGTAGTACCAGACAGAGAACAAACGGATGGTTTCCAGAGGGGAAGGAGGTGTGGGGAATGGGCAAAATAGATGAAGGGAGTGGGAAAGGCTTCCAGTTATGGAATGAATAAGTCACAGGAATAAAAATTACAGCATAGGGAATACAGTCAACGATACTGCAACAGCAATATACAGTGCCAGATGCTGGCTAAACTTGTGGTGAGCATAGCATAATGTATAAACTTGTCAAATCACTATGTTGCACACCTGAAACTAATGTAACATTGTGTGTCAACGACATTCAAAAAAAATTTAAATATATCTTTTTTATCTATTTCCATTATGTCATACTTAGAAAGGTCCTACTGGGGCACCTGGGTGGCTCAGTCGGTTAAGCTTCCAACTTTGGCTCAGGTTATGATCTCACCGTTCGTGAGTTCAAGCCCCGCGTTGGACTCTGTGCTGACAGGTCAGAGCCTGGAGCCTGCTTCAGACTCTGTCTTCCTCTCTCTTGGCCCCTCCCCCACCCACAGTCTGTCTGTCTGTCTGCCTCTCTCTCTCTCTCTCAAAAATAAACATTAAAAATTTTTTTTAAAAAAAGAAGGTCCTACCTACTCCCATATTATTTTTTTAACTCCCCCCTATTATTTAATTTTATGCTGTAATTTTTCATGTTTGTATCTTTGAACCATCCGAAATTTATCTGGACCATCTTAAAATTTACATGTAAAGGAGAACCCAACTTTTCTTTTTCAGATGGCTGCCTATAGTTCAAACACCATTGGCTGAATATCCCATATTCCTTCACATAAGAAAATGCCCAAGTTATCATCTGCTGAATTTCTGCATGACTTTGCACAAATTTCTTTTCTTTTCTTTTTTAAATTTTTGAGAGAAAGAGAGAGTGCGAGTAGAGGGGGAGACACAGAAAGAGAATGAAAGAGAATCTCAAGCAGGCTCCATGCTCAATGTGGATGGAGTCCCAGATGGGGCTTGATCCAACAACCATGGGATCATGACCTGAGCTGAAATCAAGAGTCAGATGCTCAACCAACTGAACCACCCAGAAGCTTCATGCACCAATTTCTAAACTTCCAAGTCTGTTTTGTCATTGTTTCAATATCCAGATGTTAGTACCACAATGCTAATTCTTGGGATGTTTTAACATGTGGCTAAAGCTAGTTCCCTTTCATTTGTCTTTTTTTCAGGATTACACTGGATATTTTTGTTTTTGGCTTTTCCATAAAACTTTCAGAATTAATTTATCTACTTCTTGAAAAATTATGTTTGACATATTTTTGGATCACATTAAATGTCCATATTAATACTGAAATTTTAATTTCTGTCCATTTTTATAAATTGTGTCTTACATAGCATTTAAAAAATTTTGTTCGGGGCGCCTGGGTGGCGCAGTCGGTTAAGCGTCCGACTTCAGCCAGGTCACGATCTCGCGGTCCGTGAGTTCGAGCCCCGCGTCAGGCTCTGGGCTGATGGCTCAGAGCCTGGAGCCTGTTTCCGATTCTGTGTCTCCTTCTCTCTCTGCCCCTCCCCCATTCATGCTCTGTCTCTCTCTGTCCCAAAAATAAATAAAAACGTTGAAGAAAAAAAAAAAAAAAAATAAAAATAAAAAGAAAAAAAAAAAAAGAAAACAAAAAATTTTGTTCATGTAAATTTTATGTACTTCATGATTTTATTCTGTAGTATCATATTGCTTTTGATGTTATTGGAAATTTGATCTTTTTTTCCACTGTATCTTTTAATATGCTTCTCATTTCTCCAAATTAATTTTGTCAATATGAAGTTTATCTTTTCTGGGTAAGACCTTCATATATTTAATTACTTTTTAAACTTTTGCTAAATGAAACTAACATGACACATACACCTCAAAAATGAGTCACAGCATAACAAGTCTCATTCTATAATTTCCTAACAGGAATTATGAGCTTATTTCATTTGTGATCCCAGAACTTTAAATCCTTCAAAAGCAGTTTTTCTTGGGTTTCTAAAAGGGAGAGTTCACTTTTGAAAGTCCCCAATTATCAAGTTGGGTTTCACTTTTAACACTAGCAGCTAAGCTAAGCATATCCATCTTCATACCTTCTTCTCTATCTTCATAGTGTTCCTTGATGGGGTTTTTCAATATATCCATGTATTTGAAACTGATGGTAAGAGTATCTATGGCATGTAACTTCCTAATTTTCTCAGGATCATCTCACTAAGGGTGGGGAGATGCTGAGTCAAGACTGAGAACTATTACAGAAATGTGTTCCAGTTCTAATGATACCCTTTGGGAGAGAATGTAGGTTTGGTTCTAACTAATTCTCAGTTCTGCTTCAGGTATGATGGCCAAAACCATCTACAAAAAATGAGAATTGCTAACACTGTGCAGAAAACAGGCTATCAAGCTGCATACTGGAATAAGGAAGACTATTCCCTTGGGCTTTATAGAGTAACACGCAGATCTGGAAACAAATACAGCAAGTTATAGGGCTTTCAGAATTCTATATTTCATATCAGGAATAATCTGATACTTTCAGAACCCAGTAGATCTATTTTAGATGTATCTGATGGTTACACTAATATCCTAAAGACTATAGTACTGAGGTCCTACCCAATCCAAGCATTAAGAGAACATGCTGTAGTCACTACAAACAGCAACCTACCAATCTGCGGATGTTATTTGTTCATTTCAAAGACGAACACTAGAGGGGCACCTGGGTGGCTCAGTTGGTTAAGCATCCACCTTTGGCTCAGGTCATGATCTTGTGGTTCATGAGTTCGAGCCCCGGGTTGCACTCTGGGCTGACAGCTCAGACACTGGAGCCTGCTTCAGATTCTGTGTGTGTGTGTCTCTCTCTGCCTCCCCTCCCTTCCCCACTCTACTGGAGTTCTGTCTCTCTCTTAAAAATAAATTAATATTAAAAAAAAAAAAAAAAAAGACTACCACTACAGAAAGTGTTAGAGTTGTGTGGATTTAAGGACCTCAGCAGGATCCAGAAGGATTTGAGGTTCTAATGAATTATATACTTTTTATGATTCTCCCTGGGATCTTGATTTCTATTAGTATTGGCTCTCCCTTTCCTCAGGAACCAGGGCACTGTCCATGGAGCACTGCCCAGCTCTGTGCAAGGCTTACCTTCAGCTTGTGCATCAGCACTTTTTCCTGCTCTCTCAGAAGGCTTTCTATTTCCTTCTCCAACTTCTCTCTCATTTGGGGTATGTTTTCCCTGAAGCTTCTCTCTTGAGACTCCATTTTTTGCAGTTGCTCCTTGTGTTTCGGAGTTAGCAGCTCCTGCTCCTTCTCAGTTGCCTGCTTCTTAGCCCGCTCAGCTGTTCCACGAATGGTTTAGAGAGAGAAGAAAGCAATGGTCAGGTCTGATGATTTTATTCTGCAGTATCTCATCTGTTTTGCTGCAATTGCAAATTCAGCTTTTCCTTACATTTATCTTTTATTAAAATTATTATTTTTTTAATATTTATTTTCGACAGAGAGAGAGAGAGAGAGAGAGAGGATGAGTGGGGGAGGAGCAGAGAGAGGGAGACACAGAATCCAAAGCGGGCTCCAGTATCCGAGCTGTCAGCACAGAGCCCAATGCGGGGCTCGAATTCACGGACCACAAGTTCATGACCTGAGCCAAAGTCGGACTCTCAACCCACTGAGCCACCCAGGCCCCCTACATTTATCTTTTAACAATCTTGTTTACCATTTCCTTTATTTGATCAAAATGAAGTATGTCTTTTGTATGTCAGGCCTTAGTAATCATTAATCACTGTTGATCTTTAAACTTTTGTAAAAAGAAACTAATATGACACGTGCTTCCAAAATAAGTCACATCATCACAAAAACCCTCATTTTATGAATTCCTAAAAGGAATTCTGAACCTATGTCATTGTGAGCTGAGAATCTTCATCCCCAAACCAGGTAACTCACTATGATCCGGTGTTTCTTTACTGAATACTCCATCAGTCACATCAATAATCCATTGACCCAACAAATATTTATCTTTATTTGCCACAATCTCTTTTTTTAGTAGCTGTATCTCTCTACGCAACTTCTCAGATTTCTTTTCAAATCCCTCATTATGAAGTTCTTCTTGGACCTATAAAAAAGAAGGAGTTCACTTCCGAAAATCCTCTATTATCAAAAGCAAGGGTTTTGAGTCTAACAGTTTCAGCACTGAAGAACCATGTCTACTGCACTATCACCCGAGAGTGCTCTTTGATGAGTCGATCCTGGAGAGTGGGAGTATCCATGGTTTACACCTTCCCACAATTCCCTCAGCACCATCTCACCAAGAGTGGGGTGGGGTCAGGCTAGATCAGACCTAAGAACTATCCTCTTAGTTCCAGCAGTGAGGATGTCCTTCAGGGGGATGTAGGATTAATTCTATTTCTTGGTTCCACCAAGGTAGCATGAACACACACATCTAACAAAAATGGGAAGTACTGATCCCCTCTAGAACACTGGCTGTCAAGCATCGGACTGAGTTGAAGAATTACTTTTCCTCTGTGCTCTGTCGGACGACTCATACAGATCTGGAAACAAATGCAGCAAATTTTAGAGCTTCCAAAATCCTGTATTTCAAGGCTTTCTGATACTTTTAAGATAAGCTGGAGTTCTTTTAGGTCTGTTTGATGGCTGAACCAAGAATCCTAAGGACGAGCAGACTAGGGCCTTATTTAATTTGGGTCCAATGAAACCATCCTAACAATCACCACAAACAGCAGCCCAGCACCCTTAGGGATGTTAATTGCATACTACAAATTCTCTAACTACATAAGCCTTTGGAATTTGTGGATTTAAGAGCCCCAGAGGGTCCAGAAAGATCTGAGGTTTTAATGAATCGTATGTCTTTTATGATTCTCCCTGGGATCATGATTTTTAATAGTTTGGCTCTCCCCTTCCTCAGGAACCAGGGCACTGTCCATGGAGCACTGCCCAGCTCTGTGCAAGGCTTACCTTCAGCTTGTGCATCAGCATTTTTTCCTGTTCTCTCTGAAGGCTTTCTCTTTCCTTCTCCAACTTCTCTCTCAGTTGGGCTATGTTTTCCCTGAAGCCTCTCTCTTGAGCCTCCATTTTTTGCAGCTGCTCCTTGTGTTTCTGAGTTAGCAGCTCCTGCTCCTTCTCAGCTGCCTCCTTCTTAGCCCGCTCAGCTGTTCCACGAATGTTTTAGAGAAGAAAGCAACAGTCAGGTCTGATTCTACTCTCCTTAGCACAGATACCAAACTGACTTTGAAAAGGAAGCTGAGAAGCCCCCAAATTATGTGGGTCACCAAGAGCACATTTCAGAATACGATGGAGATGGCCCTCCTTGTCTGCCTGATATAAAAAGACAACTCTGACTGTTATATGTGTATTTAGCAGTGTTGTTCCACAGTAGGAGAGGAAGCTCTTTGTTTCATGCAGGTTTTGCCCTCATTTCTGTCTGGAGGTAGTGCAGCAACCCACCCACTCTGCTATGAGCTCAGCCCTGCACCTGTACCTGCGAGTGCCTTCTCTTGACAGGTGAGGGCTTTGTCTCCCTGCAGGATGGATTTCTCTATTGCCACTTGGGACTGTAAGAAGTGCTGGAGAACTTCATTTGCCTGAGGAAACAAGGAGAAGAGACATGACATGCAGCACACATCATGTCTTTTGGGGGAAATTATTGTTCTACAAAGTCACAAATCTGGCCTTGTAAATTTTTCACTTGCTTAGATATCCCTCACTAACTTTCCTTCTATGCCTCCAATATAAATTCTGAGATCTTCTGTGAGACCTGAAAACCTTCCACTGCAGCCTCCTTTGCAGCCCTCCATCCTTCTTTCCAGTGAAGCTTTCCACTATCCACCCCAGGTGCCGCCCAGCAGACTTCAGTGTGTATATAAACAGGGACTCCTGTTTTCTCAAACATTTGCTCAATCTATTTTCTGCCAGGATGCTCATCTACCCTTTCTTAACTAGGATAACATTTATGGATACTTCATCCTGTAACTCCTATTTCTCTTTCAGAGTGCTTTGCTAAGCTACCTTTCCAGTTTGGAGGATGGCCAATTACTCTGAGCGGCCCTACCAGCTCTCCCCTTGCTGGTAGTATGACTCTGGGCAACTTTTTTACTTCTTTGTGTATTGCATTTCTCAACTGCATAACTATAGTATCTAAGTTATAATAATATTCTGAGCATTAAATTGACAATCCAACCAAAATACCTGATTATAGGTTATTTACTATATGCATGGCATAGTAAGGGGGTGCTGAACATGTCTACTAGTTTTTTTTGAGAGAGAGAGAGAGAGAGAGAGAGAGAGAATGCAAATGAGCAGGGGAGGGACAGACGGACAGGGAGAGAGAGAGAATCTTGTGCAGGCTCCACGCCCAGCATGGAGCCCAATTCAGGGCTCAATTTTATGACCATGAGATCATGACCTGAGCTGAAATCAAGAATCAGACACTCACCTACTGAGACGCACAGGGGCCCCATCAGCCAATATCATAATGATTGTTACCATCAATAATCATTACCATTATTTTACTATCTGCTCATCAAAGTATGATAATTATATATTTGCCCAATTTTTTGTCTTCATTTCAGGTAATATCATCATCTTGAGAACAAAGGTTGTGTTTACTCTTTGTATCCTCTATACTTAGCAAAGAAATGGCCACATTGTTTGATAAAGAAAAGTTGTTCTCTTTAACCCAGAATTCCCAAAATATTGCAAATATATTTCCAGTTCCTTCAACAACATATAACTACTTGCGGATAAAAACTAAAAGTGTGGAGATATTGCCCTGCTCTGCTTTCTCCATAAAAATGGTGCTATGATCTTAGATTTTCAGAAAAAGCAACAAACACCCTTTGACTCTACGGTTCTGACAGCTATCCCTCCCTCTTTATTCCTTACCTTAACCCCTTTCCTGGGCACTAGGTTATAGTCCCATTCAACCTTGTTCTTTGCTTCTAAGTAGAGACTGTGTCCTCCAGGAACACAGAAAGTTCCTGTTGAGATGCTTTTCATCAGGGGCTCTGTAAGTTGCTGAAGCTTTGCCTGGGAATATTTAACAGATGTGTATTCATTCTGCAGCAAGAAATCTTTCCTCTTTTTTTCTATCATGTCCTGCCAGAGAAATGGGGGAGAAATCCAATAGAAAGAAGCTGTTAGAAGGGGAAGTCCAATGTCATCCTCTTAGAAAAAGCATTCCGATCACCTACGAGTAGACCGGAACATGGAATGGACCAGAAGTCAAAAGACTTTTAGTCCTAGTTCTAATCAATTCTGTGTTACTTGGGGAAAGCCCCTTAACTCCCTTGGATTTAAGCTTATCATCTACAAAATGATGGTGTTGGAAGACATAAACTCCAATTTTCCTTCTACTGTAGTATGATTAACAGTGACCCAACCATCAATAATAAACAATAGAAAGTTGATTTGTGGCCAGAAGTAGCACTTCCTCAGAGGATTTGGGTTGCTACAAATGGATTTTGTGTACAAAGAAAATCAACCCCCCAGTGCTGACTGAAGAATACTCTGAAGAGAGTTTGGAATCCTTAATGAATTCTTCCAATAGGATTCTAGTATGTGAAGATATAAAAACAGAACTTTTTCCTTTGAACTTGTAAATTGCAATCCAAGGGATTGGATACACCAACAACCTTAATGAACTGGAGGCTCCTCAGAGGCCTGCAGATGAGAACTCAGTCCTGTTGACACCTTGTTCTTAGCCTGTGATACCATGAACAGAGCACAGGACCATTCCACACCAGACTTCTGACCTACAGATTGGTGAGCTTATTCATATTTGTTGTTTTAAACTGGTGAATTCATGGCAATTTTTAATGCAGCAATAGAAAATTAATGAACTGCCTACATTACAGTAAAAGGGTGAACTGTAGTCCTGTAAAGCCCTGTCTCACAACAATCCAGGCTCCTTCTATCATTGTAGAGATGAGCTATTTAATCAAAAATATAGGCTCTAAGCATCATTTCAGAAGGGGAGAAATCAGGAGTGATAAATTACCATGAGGTTTTTACTATAAGACAATTACCATGAGATTTTTCTGGAACTCCTGCTTGTCATCCTTAAAGGAATGCTCCATGAAGACTGCAATGGCTTCCCTCTCGCAGTCTGTATGCACATCCAGCAGCTCCTGGAGCGTGTCTGTGGGGAAGCTCACTCGTTGGGCCATCTGTTCGGTGTAGTGGTCGGCTGCCTTCTGCACGGCCACTGAGTTCTCACGCTGGGCAAGAGCTGTCACCACGTTCTCCAAGCAAGGAACTTCTCCCGTCTTGATGGCATCCACATAGGCTTTCAACAGAGTCTCCAGCCCTGAATAGGCCAGGAAATTTGAGGATAAATAGTGAGGTCTTAATCACTGGCTTCCAGTTTTTATGGAGCATCATCCTGAGATCACAAAAAAAAAACCCCACCTTATTTAGAAGGAAACTTTATTTTCTTCTTTGGGAATCTATTCCTTTCTAACAACATTACTGTTTTCCTGTTCTTTCTTTTATTGTTCTCCATTTCTTCATATTATAATTTAAATTACCAGTTACAACAAATATGCTCATGGGTCACTGGAAAAATAGTTTTCCATTCAATGAGAATAAAAAGAAATAGGTTATATAGGTGAAGTAGTGTATACAAACAAGACCAGATACATAATTTGTGTGGCCCAGTACAAAATAAAAATGTGGGCTCCTAGTTGAAAATGATCAAGAATTCAAAACAGTGATAGACAGATGTCTGGGTGGTTCAGCTGGTTAAGCAACTGACTCTTGATTTCCACTCAGATCATGATCTCATGGTTTAAGCTTAAGCCCCACATCGGATTCTGCACTGACAGCCTGGAATACTCTCTCTCAAAATAAATAAATAAACTTAAACAAAACAAAATAAAACAGAGTCAGAGTATGAGCCCATCTCCATATGGGACTACATAAGTCACATACCCATGAAGCATGCATGCCCTGCATATAAGATTATACATAATCTTCTATCTCAACAGGCTTAAAGGAATTTATAGCTTCCTATTTATGATATGACTCATGTAAGTTTACAAAATATCTACTATATCCTTAAAGACCAGAAGATATCCTATAGGATTTCTCAATCTACAGATGTCCTCTCTTTAACTCCATCTTGCCTTTTTATAACTAGTGAATTAAGGTTCTGAGATATATTAAGTCTCAGCAAACCCTCACACAGGGAGACTAATTAAGAAACATGTATGGATACTTTTCATGGCATGAATATCTGCTTCTCCATAGTCAGTTGACATCTGACAAACAGATGTCAACAAAATTACTGCCGAAGTCAGAGTATACTCAAAGCTCCACCACACACACTGATACAGAGACATGCTGTGGGACAAAGGTGACTCACGGTTCCCAGTGACAATGATTCCCTCTCGTAGGGTCTTGGTCTTTGTATGAGTGAAAACATAGGTACGGAATTTGTTTGATTGCTCCCGGAAACTACTATCCAGCTGGTCTTCTGGCACGTTCTCAATATGGGCTAAGAGATTTTTGTCATTTGTAGGCCGGTCAAAGATGAAGCACTTCCGTTTTGGAAAGAACTGTCTGATACACTCTCTGGACATGTTGGAATTTTGGATTTTGGGATTTGTGCCTGCAAAGGTGGAAAAAAGGCGATCACTGAAAGGCAGTCTCCAGGTAAGGGGGTGAGGACTTCATTTCCAGGAATCTTTGCATCACTGCAGCTCTTATGACTGTAAATCTCCTTTATTCTAATCATGTGTTTCATAAATCAATCTTGGGCTAACATACCAAAGTTAAGGAAAATTCCTTGAACAGAGTTAAGAGTCAAGGGAGTACTTCAGGAGAGGAAAGAGAGGCATTCAGCCCAAGAGAAGAACCTTAGGATAGTTTCCTTAGCATTTTTATGGAGTCCCATGGATTAAATACTGAATACATGTTTAGTGATTAAGAAGAGTCCGAGGTCCATAAATATAGAGAACAAACTGGTGGTTGCAGAAAGGGTGGGGGTAGGGGAATGAGCAAAATGGGTGAAGGGGAGTAGGAGGTACAGGCTTCATGTTATGGAATGAAGAAGTCATGGGGATGAAAGACGCAGCAGAGGGAATACAGTCAATGGCACTGTAATAGTATTGTATGGTGATAGATGGTAGCTACTCTTGTCATGAGCATAGCATAATGTATAGAGTTGTCACATCACTATGTTCTACACCTGTAACAATATGTGTCAACTATACTTCAATTAAAAAAAAGAAAAAAGAAAAAAAAAGGTCAGAGGTACTTTTCTGATCTTATTATTTCCATGGCAAAAATGAAAAAATAGGCCTTGGGACACCTGGGTGGCTCGGTTGGTTGAGCATCTGACTTCAGCTCAGGTCATGATCTCACAGTTCATGAGCTCAAACTCCGCAGGAGGCTCTCTTCTGTCAGTGCGGAGTCCAGTTCAGATTCTTTGTCCTCCTCTCTCTCCGCCCCTCCCCTGCTCACTCAGTCTCAAAAATAAATAAACACCAAAAAAAAAAAAAAAAAAAAAACAAAAAAGAAAAAAGAAAAGAAAAGAAAAGAAAAGAAAAGAAAAAAAAGAAATATGGGCCTTGAAGTGATGCCAGAACAAACGGATAACATTTTGCTGGGGAAATGTCAGGAAGGAAACAGATGATACCCATGTCAGTGAAGAAAACTTTTATAAGCATAAGCCAAAATCAGATCATACCGCAAATATGTTTAGAGAGTCCTGTAACTGAAGTCTCTAAAGTATACATTAATCTCAATGTAATTTGAGACCTCATCATTTCCCTATGTCAGATTAATTTAGACTTCATAGAACAATTAAGAGCAACTCTATGGCACATATCAGCTGTTTAATAAAGAATAAAGTAATGAAAAAATAAAAATAGATATTCCCTATAGATGCCTTCTATTATCCACTCTGCTAAATATAATGTGACAAATTCATAATATTAAAATAGCAATATTGTGTAAGGCTACAAAATGAAAAGGATGATGTTATAAGAAAGGTGACATGAAGGACTCAGTTTTACTGGAAAGGTACGTCAACATTTTTTTCTGGACCTGTTAGTGTGGAAAATACCCTTTCTGTGAAGAATATAACTCTCTAGGTACTAGTAAAATATATTTTACTATTAAAATATACTTACTATTTTACTATTCCAATTACCATATTATTGTTACTATTATATTTCAAAAATAAGGTAATTAATTTCATTGTGATTTTGTCTAGCAACTTCCAATCTGATTTTTTTTTTAAAGAAAGAACAGGAAGAACACTTAACAAGCTACAGAAATATGTGGGCCTCAAGAAGTTATAGCACTGATTGCAATCTGGAGATCTTTTTTCATGGCATTAATTAGCATTAAGTTATCTGATCCAAAATGGGGCCCTAAATTTCTTTAGTGACCTTAAGCTTCAATTGCTGGAGATTTTAAAGTAATAATAACCCACAAAACCCAATCACCATTAGCACTGGCTTCAATCCAAATTCAAATAAACATATATGTCAAATGCTGATTGACAGGACTCAGCTGATCCCACCCATTTAAAAAACCTTCTACCATTTAAGCCATACTCTGAGACCTGGAAGCAGCTTCAAGGCATCCTCCAGGTACTCATCTTCAGTTACGGAGTATCCATTTATCTTCATCTCCAATGTGAAATCTCGTAAAGCCCAAATAAAGTCTGGAAAGAAACTCACAAACTTGGCAGAGTCCTCTACCCCAGTGTAGTCTGAGGAGGACTTTGCCCTGACCAGCTGCGTTAGTTCAGTCATATAGCTGTGGGAACTCGGCTAAGGAAAAAGTACTTTACATCACAATTTCCAGATCTCAGATAGAAATACATTCTATAAACACTAATTTTTGTTCTCCGTGTCCCCTCACCCCCTTCTTCAACCATGACAATTAAGTCACAGGAAAGAGGACAGTCTCAGTTGCCATTCCTGTAAACTCAATAAAACTTGGTGGTTTGGTCCCTGGAAGGATACTGCAGCTGCTCCAGGGCCTGGCTGTTGATGGTGCCCATGCTGTTGTAGATCAAGGTGCTGCTCAGAAGCACAGTCAGGGCAAAGATCCATGAGTCATTCTTAGGGTCTTCCTGAAAAGCACATTGGACAAGGGACTTAGAAGGCTGCTCTTTATTCATTAATTCATTTTTCATTCATTCAGCTTTTCATTCATTATTTTGTCACTATATATTGCCGAACACTATGGCAAAGAATACAAGTTTTGAAGACCATCATAAATTCAACCTCATTTTGAGTATTAATACAATCCCCTCTCAGAGCCTCAGTATCCTAAGCTATTAAAAGAAGTGAATGACATGGTTAATATGTGTAGAATGTTTAATGCAGTGCCTAGAAGATAGTAGGTATACAATGTGAGCAATTATTCCTCTAACAAATTTTTCTTCATGTTGTCTGTATTTGCAACACAAATGTTGTTCAACAACTACTCTTTAGGCACCTACAAATGCCAGACACTGCATTTGGCTGCATGGATGAAAAGATCCACATGAGATTCCCTGAACTCAAGATGACTTTATGAAGGGACAGATAAACATGTCAACATATAAATGTAACCGAGATTATAATCTCTTGCATGGAAACAAGTATTGTGCAACTTCAGAGCATATCTTCCAGGGATATGATGGATATATGATGAAATCTGGTGCACTTCAAAGAGTTGATAGAATGTGGACATGTAGATTTGAAGGGATCATGCAGCTTGCCAAGGCAGAATTATTAGAAAGTGCAGATCCTGAAAAACTGTTACAAAGTTACTTCTGTTTGACTGAAACAATGAGTAGGGGTGCAGATATGGAAGACAAAGCTAAAATTAAGATTCAGGGCAAGACCTGAAGTTCTCTGAAGACCAAAAAAACAGGGTCAGATATCTCAAATCACTCCACAATTCTAGCATTAGCCATTGGTTCTGCTGCCATCAGGAGTTTACAGTATGGTATACTTTGTTGCCTTGTACAAATGCAGTATCTGCATTCTATGCTTACCAGACTTGATCTTGAAGACTAGAACACTTTTTCATATTTTTGGGAAAAATTATTTCTTCAAGTCCTTATTTCATTATCCCTAAAACTAATCAAATTTAGATTTTTTTTTAAAAAGCAGGACTTGAGCCAAAAAACAATCTATTTAAATCTCAGGAAAATCATTTTGGCTTTTTTATTTGTTTGCATTTTCTTTTTTCTTTTTAAAATATATTTTAGTTAGTTAACATACAGTAGAATTTTGGTTTCAGAAGTAAAATTCAGTGATTCATCACTTACATACAACACCCAGTGCTCATCCCAACAAGTGCCCCTCTTAATGCACATCGCCCATTTAGCTCATCTCCCATCCACCTCTTTCCATCAACCCTCAATTTGTTCTCTACCATTAAGAGTCTCTTGTGGATTGTGGGGCACCTGGGAGGCTCAGTTGGTTAAGCACCTGACTTTGGTTCAGGTCATGATCTCATAGTTTGTGGGTTGAGCCCAGTGTTGGGATCTGTCTAGATCCTGGACCCGGCTTCAGATTCTGTCTCTTTCTCTCTCTCTCTCTCTCTCTCTCTGTCTCTCCACAGCTCCCACTCTGTTGCTCTCTCTTTCAAAAATAAATAAAAATTAAAAAAAAAAAAAGACTTCTGGTTTGTTAACCTTTCTTCTTTCCCCCCACCCTTCCCTTCATCTGTTTTGTTTCTTAAATTCCACACGAGTGAAATCATATATTTGTCTTTCTTGGACTGACTTATTTCCCTTAGCATAACACATTCTAGCTCCATTCACATCATTGCAAATGGGAAGATTTCCCTTTTTTGATGGCCAAGTAATATTCTGTTGTATATACACACCACATCTTCTTTATCCATTCATCTTTTGGTAGACATGTGGGCTTTCCCCCTTGTTTGGCTATTGTTGATAATGCTGCAATAAACACTGGGGTGCATGTACCCCTTTGAATCTGTATTTCTTTATCCTTTCAGTAAACATATAATAGTGCAATTGCTAGATTGTGAGGTAGTTCTATTTTTAGTTTTTTTTTTTTTCAAAAAATTTTTTTCAACGTTTATTTATTTTTGGGACAGAGAGAGACAGAGCATGAACGGGGGAGGGGCAGAGAGAGAGGGAGACACAGAATCGGAAACAGGCTCCAGGCTCTGAGCCATCAGCCCAGAGCCCGACGCGGGGCTCGAACTCACGGACCGGGAGATCGTGACCTGGCTGAAGTCGGACGCTTAACCGACTGCGCCACCCAGGCGCCCCTATTTTTAGTTTTTTGAGGAACCTCCAAACTGTTCTCCAGAATGGCTGCACCAGTTTGCATTCCCACTAACAGTGCAAGAGGGTTCCCCTTTCTCTGCATCCTCACCAACACCTGGCATTGTTTCTTGTGTTGTTAATTTTAGTCATTCAGTCAGGTGTGAGGTGGCATCTCACTGTGTTTTTGATTTGTATTTCCCTAATGATGAGTGTTGTTGCGTATCTTTTCATGTGTCTGTTAGCCATCTGGATGTTTTCTTTGGAAAAGTGTCTATTCATGTCTTCTGCCCATTTCTTAACTGGGGTGTTTGTTTCTTGGGTGTTGAGTTTGAGAAGTTCTTCATATATTTTGGATACTGTTTATCAGATATGTCATGTGCAAATATTTTCTCCCATTCCGTAGGTTGCCTTTTAGTTTTGCTGATTGTTTCCTTTGCTGTGTAGAAGCTTTTGTATTTGATGAAGTCCCAAGAGTTCATGTTTGCTTTTGTTTCCCTTGCCTTTAGTAATGTGTCTAGTAAGAAGTTGCTCCAGCCAAGGTCAAAGAAGTTGCTGCCTGTTTTCTCCTCTAGGATTTTGAAGGTTTCCTGTCTCACATTTAGATCTTTCATCTATTTTGAACTTATTTTTGTGTACGGTGTAGGAAAGTGGTCCAATTTCATTCTTCTGCATGTTGTCATTCAGTTTCCCCGACACCATTTGTTGAAGAGGCTGTCTTTTTTTCCATTGGATATTCTTTTCTGCTTTGTCAAAGATGAGTTGACTATATAGCTGTGGGTCCATTTCTGGATTTTCTATTCTGTTCCATTGATCTATGTGTCTGTTTTTGTGCCAGTATCGTGCTGTCTTGATGACTACAGCTTTGTAATATAGCTTGAAATCCAGAAATGTGATGCCTCCAGTTTTTTAATTTTTCAGGATTACTTTGGCTATTCAGGGTCTTGGTGGTTCCATACAAATTTTAGGATTGTTTGATCTAGCTCTGCAAAGAAAGCTGGTGTTATTTTGATAGGAATTGCATTAAATCTGTAGATTGCTTTGGGAAGTGTAGACTTTTTTTTTTTTTTTGAGTTGTGTAGACATTTTAATAATGTTTTTTCTTTTAATCCATGAGCATGGAATTGTTTTTCCATTTCTTTGTGTCCTCTTCAATATCTTTCATAAGTCTTCTACACTTTTCAAAGTACAGAACTTTTACCTCCTTAGTTAGGTTTATTTCTAGGTTTTTTTATTGCTTTTGGTACAATTGTAAATGGGACTGATTCCTTGATTTGTCTGTGTTTCATTATTTGTGCTTCGTTATTTTTGTTCTCTGACTGCTGAGGTTAAGACTTACAGAACTATGTTAAATAGTAATGGTGAGAGTGGACATCTTTGTCTTGTTCCTGACTACAGGTAAAAGGCTCTCAATTTTCCCCCATTGATGATCATTCTTTCATATATGGCCTTTATGATGTTGAGGTTCCCTCTAAACCTACTTTGTTGAGTTTTTGTTTTATCAAGAATTGATGCTTTATTTTATCAAATGCTTTTTATACATTTATTGATAGGTCCATATGGTTCTTATCCTTTATTTTATTAATGTGGTGTATCACACTGATTGATTTACAAATATTGAACCAGCCCTTCAGCCCAGGAATAAATCCCACTTGACTGTGGTGAATAATTCTTTTAATGTACTGTTAAATTCAATTTGCTAGTATCTTATTGAGAATTTTTGCATCCATATTCATCAGGGATATTGGCCTGTAATTCTTCCAATTCTCTTTGTCTGGTTTTGGAATTAAGGTAATGCTGCTTCACAGAATGAGTCTGGAAGTTTCTGTTCCAGTTCTACTTTTTGGAACAGTTTGAGAAGGATAGGCATTAACTCTTCTCCCTCTTTCCCTCCCTTCCTCCCTCCCTTCATTACATCCTTTTGTATTAACTCTTCTTTAAATGTCTTATAGAATACCCCTGGGAAGTCATCTGGCCCAGGACTCTTGTTTTTTCAGAGCTTTTTAAAAAAAAAATTTTTTTTTTAATGTTTATTTATTTTTGAGACAGAGAGAGACAGAGCATGAACAGGGGAGGGTCAGAGACAGAGGGAGACACAGAATCTGAAACAGGCTCCGGGCTCTGAGCTGTCAGTACAGAGCCCGATGCGGGGCTCGAACCCACGGACCACGAGATCATGACCTGGGCTGAAGTCGGACGCTCAACCGACTGAGCCATCCAGGCGCCCCTGGAAGCTTTTTGATAACTGATTCAATTTCTTTTCTGGTTACGGGTCTGTTCAAATTTCCTATTCCTTCCTATTTTAGTTTTGGTAATTTGTGAGTTTCTAGGAATGTCCATTTCTTCCAGATTGCCCAGTTTGTTGACATATAATTTTTCAAAGTATTCTCTTATAATTGTATTTCTGTGGTGTTGGTTGTGATCTCTCCTCTTTCATTTGTGATTTTATCTATTTGGATCCTCTCTCTTTTCTTGTTGAGAAATCTGGCTAGAGGTTTATCAATTTTGTTTATTCTTTCAAAGAACCAGCTCTTAGTTTCATTGATCTGTTATACTGCATTCTTTTGTTTCTGTATCATTTATTTCTGTTTTAATCTTTAATATTTCCCTTTTTCTGCTGGATTTAGGCTTTATTTGCTGTTTCTTTTCTAACTTCTTTAGGTTTAAGTTAAAATTGTATATTTGGTACCTTTCTTGCTTGTTGAGATAGGCCTGAATTGCAGTATACTTTCCTTATAGGACTGCCTTTGCTGCATCCCAAAGGGTTTGGACTGTAATGTTCTCATTCATTCTCTAGTAGGATGTTTTTTACCTTCCATGTATTTAAGGGCTTTCCAAATTTTTACTTGTGGTTGACTTCAAGCTTCATAGCATTGTGATCTGAAAATATGCATGGTATGATTTTAATCTTTTTGTACCTATTGAGGGCTGATTTGTGACCCAGTATGTGATCTATTTTGGAGAATGTTCCATGTGCACTTGAGAAGAATGTGTATTCTGCTGCTTTAGGATGGAATGTTCTGAATATATCCAGTCATCCAGTCCAATCCAGTGTGTCATTCAAAGCCACTGTTTTCTTGTTGATTTTCTGCTTAGGTATCTGTCCATTGTTGTAAGTGGGGTATTAAATTCCCCTACTATTATTGTATTATTATCCATGAGTTTCTTTATGTTTGTAATTAATTGATTTACATATAATGGGTGCTCAAGTTTGGGGGCATAAGTATTTACAATTGTGAGATGTTCTTGATGGATACACTCCTTAATTATGATATAATGCCCTTCATCTCTTGTTATAGTCTCTGTTTTAAAATCTAGTTTGTTTGATATAAGGATGGCTATTCGAGCTTCCTTTTGACACCTAGTAGTATGATAGATGGCTCTCCATCCCCTCACTTTCAATCTGCAGGTGTCTTTAGGTCTAAAAATGAGTCTCTTATTGGCAGCATATAGATGGATCTTGTTTGTTTGTTTTTTAATCTATTCTGATACCGTGTATCTTTTTATTGGAGTATTTAGTCCATTTACATTCAGAGTGATTACTGAATGATATGAATTTAGTGTCATTGTGTTACACCTATAGAGTTGGTGTTTCTGGTGATGTTCTTTGGTCCTTTGTAGTCTTTATTGCTTTGGTCTTCTTTTCTTTTTTTTTTCTCCCCTCAAAGAGTCCCCCTTAAAATTTCTTGCAGGGTTGGTTTAGTGGTCACAAAATCCTTCTTTAGTTTTTGTTTGTCTGGGAAACCCTTTATCTCTCCTTCTATTCTGAATGACAGCTTTGCTGGATAAAGAATTCTTGGCTGCATATTTCATTTTGGTTTTATACTGAAGTTATCGAGAACTTTAAAGCTGAGCACAAAAACTCTGAATACTTTCTCCCCACAATTATGGAAAACAGGTATTTACCATTGCTACTTGAATACAGACTCAGAATAATGTAAAATAAAATGGAGAAACAATTTGTTTCACTTAATATTTAAAAACAAAATACTAAGATTATCTCAGGTAAAATAATTTCAGTGGGTCAAGGTCATTCTTTTATAGAAGTTAGAGAAGAGGTAATCTCCAAAACCAGAGACTTTAACTAAAACCCTTCATCAATGCTTCTGGTGTAGCTGAAGCTTTGTCTGAAGAGGATTTAGATAAATTATTTTACCAAAACCCTATTTAACAGCTCCTACTTCTAACTCCATCATTCCCACACACTTGAACTGGTAGTTTCCACTGGTCTCACGGGTTACAGTTTAGACATTACTTCTTCTAGGAATCTTTCTCCAAGCCATATGACTGGATTACTGCCTACATCTATGCATAGCACCCTGTACTGGTCACATTGTGTACATGTTGTCTCCCCAGCTAGGCTCTAGCCATTTGCCTTATTTACTGTAGTGTCTGTTGTACTTAGCACAGAGTCCTGAAATTCAGCTGTTTGGTTAAGTATTTATTAAACTGTATGTTTATCCAACTGTTACAGTAAGAAGATGTTGTTCTAATATACCCAAATATTTGAGCTGACCAAGGAATTAAGGGGACTTTTTCCATGGGAAAAATAATTTAGTCTCATATTCATAATTGGATTTATAGCTTGTAGGAATAGGTAACACAATTTGAATTGAGGTAGCCAATGAATTACAGTCAAGAGCAGATTCCCTCATGACTTTTCCTTACCTTTTCCAAGTTACTTAGACCCTCAGTGTCCAGAAGGACCAGGGTGTGGTTCAGCTTAGAGGGGTGGGGTACACACCACATCCAAATACCCTTGGTTGTAGACCTCACTGTGGAACCCAGGGGGAAGCCTAAAAGAGAAGAGGGGAAAGCAACATGGATGTATGGGGATCCTTAGAGTTTAGTGGACTGAGGTTCAACACCTAGTGAAGCTGAGCAAAAAAGAAGGTAAGATATTTGGAATGTACTGGCTGCCTGGTCTACATAGAAAGAAATGACTAATGACTAATGGGACCAGAGGAAGA
Source organism: Leopardus geoffroyi (assembly GCF_018350155.1). Taxonomy (NCBI): domain Eukaryota; kingdom Metazoa; phylum Chordata; class Mammalia; order Carnivora; family Felidae; genus Leopardus; species Leopardus geoffroyi. Next base: position 75,459,604 of record NC_059328.1, read on the forward strand.
TTCTCCTAAAAATCAGTAAGAACTAAAAAAGACAACTCAATTACAATTTTTAAAAAGACTTGAGTAGGCATTTAATAAAATAGGAAATACAAATGGCAAATAATATGTGAAAGGGTGCTCAACCTTATTTATAGTGAGGCACATGCCATATAATCAAATAGTTATCACAACAGTAAAAGTTAAACATTTTTCTTAGGATGTGGGAATTCTTAATTGCTGCTAATAAATATGTAGCTTGAATAGAGAGTTGAAAAAGCCATTGATATTATCTGGAAATCCTGAAGAAACACATACTCTTTGATACAGAGATTCCACTTCGATATATTATTTAAAAGAAATCTGTGTACATGTGTATCAGGATAAAATTATAAGAAATCTAAGACAACTCTGTTCATAAAAGATAAAAGATACTATAATGCAATGAGATAAGGAAATACAGCTACATGCTAAAAAATGGATAAATCTTATAAAATTCTTGTTGAGCAAAAGAAGCCATCAAAGAATACATAAAATTTAATTCTATTTATATCAACTTTAAAAGCAAGCCAAGATAAAGTGTGCTTTAGAAATGCAAACATAGACTAGAGCGCCTGGGTGGCTCAGTCAGTTAAGCGTCTGACTTTGGCTCAGATCATCATCTTGTGATTTGTGAACTCAAGCCCTGTGTCAGGCTCTGTGCTGATAGTTCAGAGCCTGGAGCCTGCCTCGGATTCTGTGTCTTCCTCTCTGTCTGCCCTTTTCCTACTCATGCTTTGTCTCTCTCTCAAAAATAAATAAAAACGTTAAAAAAATTTTAAAAATGCAAACATAGACTACAAAACCATTTTTTAAAAGTAAAGAAAGAAGTATCATGAAAATAAAAATATTGTTTAGCGCTAGTGAGAATGTGAGAGCGTATGACTTGTGCCTTTGACAATGATTTATTTTTTTACTCAAGTCACAATTACACAAGTGTTCACTTTATTTACTTTATTGTACATTGTATTTTAGGCACTCTTTTGTATGTGTTATAGTTTACATATTTGTAAAAACTAAAAAAAGAGAGAGAGAGAAGGGGTTATAACATATGAAAATCTGTTATGACATGGAGCAGAAAAATAAAATGGTAGCTCTATGGAGATACAGAATAAAAAAGATTTTTCCCTTTTCCCTTCCTTCCTTTCCTCTACTTTAAAAAGCAGGAAATATTAAACTACATTTGAAGCTTCTTGGAATGACATTATAGTTTTGGCAGAAGTGATACAGGGGAAAGAAATAAAGTAGTAGCAGAGGCCGAACTTCTCAGCAAACGAGTGGATGGAATCCAGGGGACTAGTGAGGTTGGTCTTTGATAGGGTGTGGAAAATGGTTCTTCATTATTGGAGAAGAGAGGTTTTATGGACAGATGGGGTCAAGGTTGTTAATTAGATGGTAAATATTACAAATTTTCTTCATTGGGCAGAGTCAGCCTTTTCCTTAAGATGATATCAGAAGAGGCCAACCTGCAGTCTCACTGGTTCCGAGCAAATGGGCCCCATCCCAAGACAACACTCACCATGGTTCTGTCCTGCCAGGCAGTTCATCAGGTAGGATTTTCCGGTCCGATACAGCCCTACAATGCCCACCACCACCACAGGCTGAGAAATCTTATTAAGAATCCTTAATGCTTCTGGATTCAGGTTCAGCTGCTCTTCCTGGTTTTCCACTAGACAAATGGGTGCCATCATGATGGGTTCAGTTGCCATGGTAACCTGCAACCCAGAAGAGCCTCTCAGTGGAATGGAAGATTCCAAAGTCATCTTTAATGGTTATTCAAGGAACATGCATATTTACTTCATACTTTTTGTACATTTCGAAGGGAAAAGTATACAGCCTGGAATTGGCAAATCACAGACCTCTTCCTCTGGCATACCCACAATCGCTAGTGAAATCAATGATGGCACAAACATACTATTTGTCTCCACTGACTCAGTTCTCTAAAAATAATCTTCTTGTTCATGAATCCCTCTGCAAGGAAAGCCTTGGCAAAAAAACAAAATCCCTGAAATTTAAAGAATTTTATGTTTTCTTATGAGATGAAGTAATGACACTACAGATACTTAAGCTAAAAGATTGGTAGAGGCTTTATGGTCAGTCAGTAGCAAAAGTAGGAGGTAAATAGTAATCTCACTGTACTACCTACTCCAAAAACTTACCTGTCAGAATTAACTTCCTCAAATATACATTTAAAAAATATGTAAGTTTCTTGATGGAGAAAGAGTAAGGGTTCTGAACAGATAGCATGATCTAACCAGACGCTGTTTTTCCTGCGTCATCATCAAGCCACTGATCTATTTCCAGACCAACTCATCTATTTACAGGGTGTGTGTCTCATACGAAACTTCAGTTCATCTCATATCCAGTCTAATTTATTACCTAATTCATTACCTAAACATCTAATCCATTATATATTTGATAAACCTGATGCCATGCTCAATGCTGGGGATATAAAAATGAGTAAGATAGAGTCCCAACCTTCAAAGTGTCTTAGAATCTTATCAGCTAGCCTTTCATTCACCTGTGAGCGATAGAAAAGTCCTAGAAAACCATTGCTTAAAAAGCTCAAAGTGTACTACTCTTTCTCACAAGTGTACAAAGATTAAGATTATACTTCACAAAGTCACCAGGGGCACTGGTTCCTTGTATTTCTTGCTTAACCATCTTTACATCTTTCTTTTTCTTTTTTTTTTTTTTTAGAGGTGGGGAGGGGCAAAGAGAGAGGAAGAGAAAGAATCTCAAGCAGGCTCCATGCCCAGCATGGAACCCAACAGGGGGCTCGATCTCGCAACCAGGAGATCATGACCTGAGCCGAAATCAAGAGTCAGGTGCTCAACCGACTGAGTCACCCAGGCACCCCTGCTTAGCCGCCTTTTAACAATGCCACCTCATAGTATAAGCTGACTCACCATCACATGTGCCTTCTATCCAGCAGAAGAAGAAAAGAGGAAGGACTCTGGGTCACCTTCCTTCAAGGATATCCCCTGGATAATTGATCATGCATACATCACTTTAGCTCAGATTCCAGTTCCTGTAATTATATCTCAAGAGCTTATGGTATTTTGGAAAAGATAGGCAATAATCACTTATTGCAGCATAAGTAGAAAAGTGCCATAATAGACATCTGCACAGGATGGTGTCCAAGTGAAGGAGGAGTGGCATGAGAGAACAGTAAAGAATGGAGTTCTCTCTTAAAGCAGAACAGAAATACCTTTATAGTGACTAGAGAAAGATATAGTTCCAGGATTTATTTAACTGGAAGAAAAGGACATTTCTAGGCTTTATAATGTTTTATTTTTGTTTATAGGCTTACAGAGAAAAGAGCCAGTAGTGTGGATGTTTGAGGTTCTATCCAGATCTGACAGAGTCCCACATGTGGGAAAGTTTGAATATTTTCCTCTCAGTGAGTAGAGTGTTTCAGGAGACAAAGAGACAGAGATTAGTCAAGGAGCTTTGACTGTCCCTTTATTTTTGTTATGACAGTGTTGAACAATAGTGTTCCATACTGTTTCCAGCTCTCTGTCCAAGGTGGGGTTTCTCTGACAGTCATTCAGGCTGTCCTGGAGTGCAAGAAGAAGACACTCTCATGCTCAGGAGAGAGGTATGCATACCATTCCTGTACCATCATTGTGAGTACGTGTAATACTTAAACACAATCCTGTCTCATCTGGGACAGACTAATGCCAACACATAACAACAACTCTTACCTCATTTGAGACACTAAATGAAATATTAAAGAGCAACTAAGCATAATTTCAGGATAAGGAATACTTTTTTGTATACTTCTCAACATTCTATTTTGCCTCTATATTCTGTGAAATTAGACATTGTCCATTTATTTCTTGCAGTAAACAAAAAATTATTAATTGCACAACAAATAATCATGGACTTTTAGCTTATAAAACAAAGCTGCCTAAAGGCATTGATGACAGAGAAGTACAACTAATATTAGCTCTAGTACAACTAATATTAGAGCAGGAACAAGAGTGACAACTGAAGAGAGGCACCATGATATATTGTGTTTAGAGCCTGAGTGCCTGGGTTCAAATATTGGATCCATTCTTTATGAGCTGTTGGACCACCAAAAAAATACTTACTCTCTTTGTGCCTATTTCTTTTTTACTAGTATTCTCATAAGATTGGACTACTAATGGTGACTACATCACAGGCCATTGGAAGTATTAAATAATTCATGACATTTATGGCAACCTAAATCCATAGCTGGTATATTGTAACTCCTATGTAAGTAAAACTAAGTATCTGAGAAGACAGGAAAGGTAGAATTCCAAATTCATGTGAAGGACCATTTTGGACAGACACAGTGACACTTCTCTCATCCAGGAGTTAATGTGAATGTGAAGCGGACACCGACAGAAAGCAGGACTGAGATGTCCAAGCTAACATGATTTTAAATCCAAATTAAATAAATAGAACGAGATAGTTCTATCAGAAGGGGTTAGATGGTCAATAGTTCCCAAAAGTTACTGTCTATAAGAATCATCTGAAATAATGGTAAAAATGTCCAAAATCTACATTTTCAACAAATACCGTAAGATATTCTGATGCAGTTTGTGCATGGAACACACATTTATAAACAGTGCAAAATAAACAGTGCTAAACCTTAGAATTATTTTTAACAATTGATTAGCGTAAGTGAGACTGAATTACTCCATACATCTCTGCTGTAGGTATGTATTAAATATGACTAGCACAAACATGCGCAAGAGACAAACTTCTGGGATAGAAGCTGTAGGGGAGATAAGGACCAGCCTGCCTGTTTTCCCCGGCGCCCAGCAGGGGGCAGGCAGGACACAGCGGAGGAGGGAGGGGCTGCCTGGAGGGAGCGACCCCACCCGGCGTCCCTGCGAGGAGGGGTCGGGGGTCTGTCCGCCAGCCAGCCGGAGGAAGGTTACGGCCCCCCCTTCCGCAGCCACGGAGGCCCGCACGGGTCCTTTTCCCGCGCCGGGCTCCCCGGGACGCCCGAGGGGGAGCGGCGCCTCCCGGGACGGCGGCGCGCGTGCGCCGTCGCCCCCCAGGCGCCCGCGTGGACGCGCACTCGCTGAGTGGCGGGAGCAAAGCGCCCCGCGCCGGCCTCCCGCTGCCTTCCCGCGGGCGGCGCGGAGCCTGCGCCTGGGCCTGTGGTGTTAGTCTGGTAGCCGAAGCGCGCGCGGAAAGCCGGGTTTAGGAGCGAACTTACGTGGCGCTGGCGCTGCGGTCAGGGGACAAGTTCTCAGCAGCTCTCGCTCGCCCCTCGCGCGCTCCGCCAGCGTCTGGTTCCTCAGGAAACTGTTCCCTTTGGAAGCAGGAGAGCCGCCGGATATTACAGCCATGCAGGCATGGGTGGGGATGGGGAGGACAGAAATCGAAAGCATTTTTCCTCTGGTTCTGACTGCGGGGGTCTTCGCTTGTTTTGCCGAGGCGGGAGAGCGCGCGTGTGAGGGGAGGCGCGGCAGGTGCGTGCGGTTCCTGCGCCGGCGTTTGGAAGCCTATAGACGCCGCCTGCGCAGTGGGCTCCCAGGCCTCCGCGGGAGGAATGTGGGCGCAGTGGCGGCCCCGCGGCAGCTTTTCTCCGTGCGGAGCCTTGTCAGGCGACAGCTTTGTTTGTTGTTTTGTTCTTTAATTTTTACGTGCTCTTTTCTCCCCCCCCCCCCCCACTTTAAAAGAACTACTCTTGTTAGTATTATAAATATTCTTAAAAAAAATATATTCTTTTCATAACAAAAATACGCGTATGGTGAGCGCGCGCGCGCGTGTGTGTGTGTGTGTGTGTGTGTATGTGTGTATCCCCCAATACTATCATCCCCAAATAATCACAAGTATTTTGTTCCAATTCTTGCAGTTAGTTTTTTTTCTGTTTTTCTACCATGTGGGTAGATTGGGGGTGGGGGCCTTTTGCTTATATAATTTGGGGTTTGTTCTAAATAAAATAGTAGAAAAATACGAAGTCAACAATGAATTCTCATTAAAAGTAAAGCAAAGAAGTCATAACCAACATCACATTTTAAAAATATGGCGAATGAATGCTACAAACATTTTCAGAAATTTCTGGATGGCTTAAAAACACATTAATAGTGTCAATTCTATATTCACCGTTGTATTTGTGTGAAATTGGCTCTTTGACAATAACAGTGGTAAAAGCTAAGTACGGCCTTGATGGTTGTGCATTCATTTTTTATTTTTTTTTTATTTATTAAAAAAATTTTTTTTACATTTATTTATTTTTGAGACAGAGAGAGACAGAGCATGAACAGGGGAGGGGCGGTGGGGGGGGGGGGGACACAGAATGGGAAGCAGGCTCCAGGCTCTGAGCCATCAGCCCAGAGCCCGACGTGGGGCTCGAACTCACGGACCGCGAGATCGTGAGGTGAGCTGAAGACGGACACTTAACCGACTGAGCCACCCAGGCGCCCCTCATTTTTTATACAATATCAAAAATCTTGTTAAACTAACAAAAGTTAAAATGGTGTTAAATTATCAAAATATAGCACTGATATGGCAATCAAAACTGGTAAATATCAGAAAATAAAATTTCATATTGAAAATTTTACATCCCCCTTTTTCCTTTTGTGTGTAATGTAATGCTAACATATTCTTTTTAACCAATCATATTTTTATGGGAAATTTATCTTTCAGTATAAACTTATATATTGTCCTTCCTATTATTGTACAAAAATTTACCCATATTTATATGACCTTGGTGAAATTGGATGTGCTTTTAAAATTTTCCTTCCTTGATATTATTAAAATTGGATGATAATATTTTTTTTCCTCACTTGAGGTACATTTTACTGGTACGTATAATTCAAATGTAGGACCCATTGCTATTGCATATTTAAAGAGCAGTTCAAAGTTCTCACTCTTGGTGGATCTTGGGGACAAATATAACATAAAGTAAGATGTGGTGGGTGTTAAGTAGTGTTACAAATGAACTGTTTGGTTGTCTACAACAGCAACAATTCATTATATTCAGAAGGATTTTAGATGGCCTTAGGAGGTGGCATTACTTTTAGATCTTGAGGAATGACTCAGATTTCATCAAAGAAAGACTGGACAAAATGCTTTTGTTGTTGTTGTTGAGAGGGAGAGAGCATACATGAGCAGTGGGGAGAGGTAGAGGAAGAGGGAGAAAGAGAGAATCTTAAGCAGGCTCCACACTCAGCGTGAAACCAGTCTTGGGATTTGATCTAATGACCCTGAGACCGTGAACTGAACCAAAATCAAAAGTTGGACACTAACTGACTGAGCCACCCAAGCAACCCAAAATGCATTTTAAAACAAAGGAAGGAAATGAACAAATATACAATGGTTATGAGCAATGCTAGGAATGATCCAGGGTTTATTATAGTCAGAGATTGAAAGGTCACTTGGGATCTGGGTCATGATCTTTAATCCAGAGGCAGGTAAAATCTTGAGTGTTATCAGACATGCTTTAGAGTTGTATGTAAATTCCATCATCCATCCCTCTGAGAGAAGGAAAAAGACAATGAAGTGGGAGTACTGGAGATAGAGATCATTTTGGAGGCTGTTGGACTATTTAAAGACATGTTACAGCCCTTCCACTGTAAGTTTGTATGGAAACATTGTTCCACAGGATCATTCAGGGATATAGACTCCTTCCTCTACCACTAAGGCATTGTAGTCATTTGTAAGGTCAAACATTGATGGCTAACATATCTGTGATCCTACAATAGGAGGGAAAAGAGACTGGTGGATTATAAACTCAAAGTTCTCTGGCCCAGACTCTCAAATGACAGACATATACTTCTGCACCTATTTCAGATACAAACATAATCTAATTATAGCTGAAAGAACAGTCAGAAAAGTATAATCTCTAGCTGTACTGTTATGAGATCATCTTATACCATAGAATCTTACAATATTTAAAGCTGTGAAGTCTGTTATAATGCCAAAAGTATATGCAACAATATCAGAAACAGATTTTTTTTAAGTCCTAAAATTAAAGTTGGCCATTTTGAGAGTGGAACCCAAGCTGAGCTAAGAACATCATTCTTTTTATACCATCCATGTATGGCGTAATTTCCTCAATGGCAGACTGAAACATCCCAACATCCTCCCACTCTCAATCTTACAATATTACGTTTTTTACAGCAAAATGTTTTTATTAGTATTTAGCAATGAAAGAAAAAAATAAATTTAGAGTTTTTCTTCCAGTTTTTCTTGCTTATAATTGTTTCAAGGCAAAAAATCTTTTATAATTGTATTTTGGAGCGTAATACTGGCAAAGGAAGAGTTGTTAAAATTTTCCTGAACTGATGGAGTTTAAATGAGGCTTCGTTTAACATAGATGAAGGGTTTGTTTTTTTTTGTATTCATTTGTATCCAAAAAAATAGCTTATCATGTTATTTTAGCTTTTGTTTTTTGGCACGTACTATACCAGCTTTTGAAGTTACTGGAAGTTCTTAGGAAAAGTTTCATTTTAACATCCTGCTACACATTGTGAAAGAACAAAGAGTTATGGATGTACCAGCCCTTCCGGAGAGCACAGTTGTGAAGGAGTTTCAGTTCTGATATCTGCCTAGGGCAATTTTTAGGTGAAAAACACATGTGTGTTGATTGTTCTTACTCTTAAATTTTTTTAATTTTTTTAATTTTTTTTTTTAATGTTTATTTGTTTGTGAGACAGAGAGAGACAGAGCATGAAGGGGAGAGGGTCAGAGAGGGAGACACAGAATCCGAAACAGGCTCCAGGCTCTGAGTTATGAGCACAGAGCCCAACATGGGGTCGAACTCACAAACCGTGAGATCATGACCTGAGCCGAAGTCAGACGCTTAACCAACTGAGCCACCCAGGCGCCCCACCTCTTAAATTTTTTTAATGTTTATTTTTGATACAGAGAGAGAGAGAGAGAGAGAGAATGTGAGCAGGGGAGGGGCAGAGAGAGAGAGAGAGAGAGAGAGAGAGAGAGACACAGAATCCAAAGCAGGCTCCAGGCTCCTAGGTGTCAGTGCAGAGCCCAACTTGGGGCTCGAACGCGGGAACTGTGAGATCATGACCTGAGCCGAAGTCGGATACTTAACCAACTGAGCCACCCAGGTGCCTCGATTTTTCTTATTCTTAATTAACCTAACAGATAACAGTTTGTTCAAAATTACAGTGCCAACAATGTATTTGATTATGTATGCTAATGTATATATCTTGGTATGTATAACATATATATGGGTATAGATATATGCTTATGTATTCTTATATGTAAGTGAAATGAGTGACAGCAACAACACAAAGAATGGGAGGGAGGAATTAGGCTTATTTTGTTATTTTAAGGGACTTACACTATCTGTGAGATGGTACAGTACAATATTATTTGAAAGGACATTTGGATTAGTTGTAAATATATATTGTAAACTCTAGAGCAACTGCTAAAAAATGAAAAAGAAAACCCAGCCAATATACTAAGAAGGGAGAGAAAAAGAGAAACATATAAAAGGCTCAGTTAAAATCACAAAAAGGCAGAAAAAGACTGGAAGACAAAAATAGGAACAAAAAAACGAGAGCAACAAGTAGAAAACAGTAATAAATATAGTAGATATTTACCCCACTATATCAATAATCGCTCTGTCAATTGTCTACATGAGAGCAGAGAAGAAAGCTAATAGAAATATTATAATGTATGTGTCTCTACGTGTGTTGTATAATAGTACAATATAAACGATATATTAAGAAAAAAAGTATGCCTCGAGATGAAAAGTGATGCAGAAAAAGATGTAAATCCCAGTTTTCAGGGGGTGTCTGGGTGGCTCAGTCAGTTAAGCATTTGACTTTGGCTCGGGTCATGATCTTGAGGTTCATGAGTTCAAGCCCTGTATTGGGCTCTGTGCTGACAGCTCAGAAGTCCCTCTCTCTCTGCTCTTCTCCTGCTTGCACTCTGTCTCTCTCTCCGTCAAAACAGATAAACATGAAAAATTTTTTTTAAAAATTCCAGTTTTCAGGAGGATTTAATGTTGTTAAATTTTCTGTACCCAAAATATAACTTCAAAATAAGCAAAAATGGGAATGACTACAAGAATAGAAAAGACTACAATTATAAAGAAACATTTATAATACTTTAGTGACAATTTGTTGGATCAAAACTACAAAATCTGTGATAATATTGAAGACTTGAATGTCATAATTAAGAAAACTGAACAAATGGTGATTTACTCTATAGATAATGGTACTAAAATATGGTAGAGAAAAATTTTCAGGTTTAAAGATTTTCAATGAAGCCAAGTGTGATTTACTTTGATACAATGTTAAGAAACAATAATGAAAGGATACATGGAAATCCCTATAAGCATGTAAATTAAAAATTATACTTCTAAAAAAAACCTATGGGTCTAAGAAGACTTCATAATAAAAGCTAAAATATTTTAACCTGAAAAATATTGATAATCCTTATATCTTATTGTGAAATTCATCATGTTAATCCCATGTATTAGGGAAGAAATACCAGGCCCAAGAAGTTAGAAAGTAGACAAACCATGGAAGGAAGAAAAGCAAAAAATAAAGTAGAACTTAATGAAATAGACAACAAATATAAAATAGAGTCAAAGTATCCAAAATGTTGGTCTTTGGTAAAGTTTAATAGGTTGGTAAAGCTGTGGTGACAAATAAAGAGAATAAAAGGTACAAATTCTTTATTTTCTCCCATCTTTACAAAAAGGACATTCTACGAAATCATCATGTTTTAACCCATCTAAGAACGGAAGACAAAAGGCAAGCAGGTAAACTGATTTCCAAAGGTATCAATCTCTTTTGAAGAGACAGGCCCATAAACTTCATTCATTCATTCATCCATTCATTTATAAATTTACATCCAAGTTAGTTAGCGTATAGTGCAATAATGATTTCAGGAGTAAAATCCAGTGATTCATCCCCTATGTACAACACACAGTGCTCATCCCAACAAGTGTCTTCCTTAATGTCCCTTATCCATTTAGCCCATCCTCCCACCTACAACGCCCCAGCAACCCTCAGCTTGTTCTCTATATTTAGATCTCTTATGTTTTGTCCCCCTCCATGTTTTTATATTATTTTTGTTTCCCTTCACTTATGTTCATCTGTTTTCTATCTTAAAGTCCTCATACGAGTGAAGTCATATCATATTTGTCTTTCTCTGACTGAGTAATTTCACTTAGCATAATACTGTCTAGTTCCATCCATGTTGTTGCAAATGGCAAGATTTCATTCTTTTCGATTGCCAAGTAATACTCCATTGTGTGTGTGTGTGTGTGTGTGTGTGTGTATATATATATATATATCACATCTTCTTTATCCATTCATCCATCATGGACACTTGGGCTCTTTCCATACTTTGGCTATTGTCGATAGCACTTCTATAAACATTGGGGTGCATGTGTCCCTTCGAAACAGCACATCAGTATCCCTTGGATTAATACCTAGTAGTGCTATTGCTGGGTCATAGGGTAGTTCTATTTTTTTTATAAGTTAATTATTTTTTTATTACCCCTAACCCAGAGTTTATAATGTGACCATGAACATGAATCCTAGCCAATCTTGTCTTCCTTTAGGGAGTCTGCCAAGTACTTATACAGTGATTTGTGTCCACATTAGGTTTGGGGTTTTTCTGTCCTCCTTCTATTGATGTGAATACTCTCAGCATAACCTATTGTGGAGCAATTGAGCACTTGCCATGTCTGTTCCATCTGACTCCACCTCTCTGGCCTTGGCTGTCTGGACATTGAATAAAGTGTTGGATCCAAGGAAAGTCCAACTATACATGAGTCAATGATCCAAGTGGTCTGATATGATAGCATCAGTACAGCCAATCAGATTCCATTTTGGGAAATGTGGAGTTAGCCAAAAAAGACTGAGGTGGACAGTAGAAAGAGGAAAGAAGTGAGAAAATGCTGTCAAGCTGAAAAGGGACCATGACAAGTCCCTGGCAAGGCAGAGTTAGGAGGGGGAGAAAAGGAGGAGTTAAAGGGGAACAATATAGTGTCATTCACCAACCAGAGCCAGTCTGTTTGATGAAAGTCGTGTGTGTGTGTGTGTGTGTGTGTGTGTGTGTGTGTGTGTGTGAGAGAGAGAGAGAGAGAGAGAGAGAGAGAGGGAGGGAGAAAAAAATATCACAATTGGTAGCCCCACTTCTCCCTCAGTGGCAGACCAAATCAACCAAGTATACTGACTATGCTGAGAGATGTCTTCCAGCCTCTCTGGAGTGGGAAGAAGTCACTCTCTCTTTTGCTCTCCTCTGGCAAGTCAACCAGCACTTTCATGAAAAGAACCCTCCCAAACATATTGGATGTGTTAAGTTTGGGCCATAACAGTATCCTTTCTTTTCTAACATATTTTATTTTTTATTTTTTTAAAAATTTACATCCAAATTAGCATATAGTGCAACAATGATTTCAGGAGTAGATTCCTTAGTGCCCCTTACCCATTTATCCCATCCCCCCTCCCACAACCCCTCCAGCAACCCTCAGTTTGTTCTCCATATTTATGAGTCTCTTCTGTTTTGCCCCCCTCCCTGTTTTTATATTATTTTTGTTTCCCTTCCCTTATGTTCATCTGTTTTGTCTATTAAAGTCCTCATATGAGTGAAGTCATATGATGTTTGTCTTTCTCTGACTAACTAATTTCACTTAGCATAATAGCCTCCAGTTCCATCCACCTAGTTGCAAATGGCAAGATTTCATTCTTTTTGATTGCCGAGTAATACTCCATTGTATATATATACCACATCTTCTTTATCCATTCATCCATCGATGGACCTTTGGGCTCTTTCCATACTTTGGCTATTGTTGATAGTGCTGCTATAAACACGGGGGTGCATGTGTCCCTTCAAAACAGCACACCTGTATCCCTTGGATAAATACCTAATAGTGCAATTGCTGGGTCTAGGGTAGTTCTATTTTTAGTTTTTTGGGAAACCTCCATACTGTTATCCAGAGTGGCTGCACCAGCTTGCATTGCCACCAACAATGCAAAAGAGACCCTCTTTGTCCTCATCTTCGCCAACTTCTATTGTTGCCTGAATTGTTAATTTTAGCCATTCTGACAGATGTCAGGTGGTATCTCATTGTAGTTTTGATTTGTATTTCCCTAATGATGAGCGATATTGAGCATTTTTTCTTTTTTTTTTTTTTAAAGACTACTACATTTATTTATTTTTTTGGCATTTATTTATTTTTGAGACAGAGGGAGACAGAGCATGAACGGGGGAGGGTCAGAGAGAGAGGGAGACACAGAATCTGAAACAGGCTCCAGGCTCTGAGCGGTCAGCACAGAGCCCGACGCGGGGCTCGAACTCACGGACCGCGAGATCATGACCTGAGCCGAAGTCGGACGCTTACCCGACTGAGCCACCTAGGCGCCCCGAGCATTTTTTCATATGTCTGTTAGCCTTCTGCATGTCTTCTCTGGACAAGTGTCTATGCATGTCTTTTGCCCATTTCTTCACTGGATTATTTGTCCTTTGGGTGTTGAGTTTTACAGGCTCTTTATAGATTTTGGATACTAACCCTTTATCCTATATGTCATTTGCAAATATCTTCTCCCATTCTGTCATTAGCCATTAGCTTTGCTGATTGTTTCCTTTGCTGTACAGAAGCTTTTTAACTTGATGAAGTCCCAGTAGTTCATTTTTGCTTGTGTTTCCTTTGCCTCCAGAGACGTGTTGAGTAAGAAGTTGCTGTGGCTGAAGTCAAAGAGGTTTTTGCCTGCTTCCTCCTCTAGGATTTTATGGCTTCCTGTCTTACATTTAGGTCTTTCATCCATTTTGAGTTTATTTTTGTGTAAGGTGTAAGAAAGTGGTCCAAGTTCATTTTTCTGCATGTCTCTGTCCGGTTTTCCCCGCACCACTTGCTGAAGAGACTGTCTTTATTCCATTGGATATTCTTTCCTGCTTTGTCCAAGATTAGTTGGCCATACGTTTGTGGATCCATTTCTTGGTTCTCTATTCTGTTCCATTGATCTGAATGTCTGTTTTTGTGCCAGTGCCATACTGTCTTGGTTACAACTCTGTAATACAGCTTGAAGTCCGGAATTGTGATGCCTCCAGCTTTGGTTTTCTTTTTCAGGATTGCTTTGGCTCTTTGGATCTTTTCTGGTACCTTACAAATTTTATTTCTTTATTTTTATTTTTTAATATAACTTATTGGCACAGTGTGCTCTTGGTTTTGGGGGTAGATTCCTATGGTTCATTGCTCTCATACAACACCCAGTGCTCATCCCAACAAGTGCCCTCCTCAATGCCCATCACCCACTTTCCCCTTTCTCCCCTCCCGCCCATCAACCATCAGCTTGTTCTCTGCATTCAAGAGTCTCTTATAGTTTGCCTCCCTCCTTCTCTGTTTGTAACTATTTTTTTTCTCCTTCCCTTCCCCCATGGTCTTCTGTTAAGTTTCTCAAGTTCCACATATGAGTGAAAACATGATATCTGTCTTTCTCTGACTGACTTACTTTATTTAGCGTAATACCTTCCAGTGCCATCCACGTTGCTGCAATGGCATGATTTCATTCTTTCTCATTACCAAGTAGTATTCCATTGTATATATAAACATTCATCAGCTGATGTACATTTAGATTCTTTCCATAATTTGGGTATTATTCAAAGTGCTGCTATAAACAATGGGATACATGTGGCCCTATGAATCAGCACTCCTGTATCTTTTGGGTAAATTCCTGGTGCTGTTGCTGGGTCATAGGGTAGTTCTATTTTTAATTTTTTTAAGGAACCTCCACACTGTCTTCCAGAGTGGAAGCAGCAGTTTGCATTCCCACCAGCAGTGCAAGAGGTTTCCTGTTTCTCCACATCCTCACCAGCATCTGTTGTTTCCTGAGTTATTAATTTTAGCCACTGTGACTGGTGTGAGGTGGTATCTCAGTGTGGTTTTGATTTGTATTTTCCTGATGATGAGTGATGTTGAGCATCTTTTCATGTGTCTATTGGCCATGTGGATGTCTTCCTTGGAAAAGTGTCTATTCATGTCTTCTGCTCATTTCTTCACCAGATTATTTATTTTTTTGGATGGTGAGTTTGGTAAGTTCTTTATAGATTGGATACTAGCCCGTTATCCAATATGTCATTTGTAAATATCTTCTCCCATTCTGTTGGTTGTCTTTTAGTTTTGTTGATTGTTTCCTTTGCAGTGTGGAAGCTTTTTATCATGATGAGGTCCCAATAGTTCATTTTTGTTTTTAATTCCCTTGCCTTTAGAGATGTGTTGAGCAAGGAATTGCTGTGGCTGAGGTCAAAGAGGTTTGTTGCCTGCTTTCTCCTCTAGAGTTCTGATGGCTTCCTGTCTCACATTTAGGTCTTTCATCCATTTTGACTTTATTTTTGTGTATTGAGTAAGAAAGTGGTCCAGGTTCATTCTTCTGCATGTTGCTGTCCAGTTCTCCAGCACCATTTGCTAAAGAGACTATCTTTTTTCCATTGGATACTCTTTCCTGCTCAAAGATTAATTACCCATACATTTGTGGGGCCAATTCTGGGTTCTGTATTCTATTCCATTGGTCTCTGTGTCTGTTTTTGTGCCAGTACCATACTGTGTTGATGATTATAGCTTTGTAGTTGAGGCTAAAGTCTGGGATTGTGATGCCTCCCGCTTAGGTTTTCTTTTTCAATATTACTTTGGCTATTTGGGGTCTTTTGTAGCTACACAAATATCTTAGGATTATTTGTTCTAGCTTTGAGAAGAACACTGGTGCGATGTTGATTGGGATTGCATTGAAAGCAATTGTAGATTGCTTTGGGTAGTATTGACGTTTTAATAATATTTGCTCTTCCGATCCATGAGCATGGAATATTTTTCCATTTTTTTGTGTGTCTTCAATTTCTTTCATAAGCCTTATATAGTTTTCAGTGTATAGATATTTCACTTCTTTGGATAGGTTTGTTCCTAGGTATTTTATGGTTCCTGGTGCAATTGTAAATGGGATCGAGTCCTTGTTTTCTCTTTCTGTTGCTTCATTATTGGTGTATAGAAATGCATCCAATTTCTGTGCATTGATTTTATATTCTGCGACTTTGCTGAATTTTCATGGATCAGTTCTAGCAGTTTTTTTGTGGAATCTTTTGGGTTTTCCATATAAAATATCATGTCTTCTATGGAGAGTGAAAGTTTGACTTCCTCCTTGCCGATTTGGCTGCCTTTTATTCCTTTGTGTTGTCTGATTGCTGAGGCTAAAACTTCTAATACTATGTTGAATAATAGTGGTGAGAATGGACATCCCTGTCATGCTCCTGACCATAAGGGGAAAGCTCTCAGTTTTTCCTCATTGAAGATGATATTAGTGGTCGGTCTTTCATCTTTTTATGATCTTGAGATATTATCCTTTATCCTTACTTTCCTGAAGGCTTTTATTAAGAAAGGATGCTGTATTTTGTCAA
Organism: Leopardus geoffroyi; assembly: GCF_018350155.1. Classification (NCBI taxonomy): domain Eukaryota; kingdom Metazoa; phylum Chordata; class Mammalia; order Carnivora; family Felidae; genus Leopardus; species Leopardus geoffroyi. The sequence goes on from NC_059328.1 coordinate 75,475,975, forward strand.
ATGCTGTCTCCGCAACTATTGAGAGGATCATGTGGTTCATGTCCTTTCTTTTATTGATATGATGTATCACACTGTTTTGTGGATATTGAACCAGCTCTGCATCCCAGGTATAAATCCCACTTGGTTGTGGTGAATAATTCTTTTAATGTACTGTTGGATCCAGTGGGCTAATATCTGGTTGAAAAATTTTGCATCCAGCTCCATCAGGGAAATTGGTTTATAGTTCTCCTTTTTAGTGGGGTCTTTGGTTTTGGAATCAGGGTAATTATGGCCTCGAAGAATATGTTTGGAAGTTTTCCTTCCATTTCTATTTTTTGTAACAGCTTCAAAGAATAGGTGTTAACTCTTCTTTAAATGTTTGGTAGAATTCCTCTGGAAAGTCAGCCAGCCCACTCTTGTTTTTGGGGAGATTTTTTATTACTAATTCGATATCTTTACTAGTATGGGTCTGTTCAAATTTTCCATTTCTTTTTGTTTCAGTTTTGGTACTTTATATGTTTCTAGAAAATTTTCCATTATTTGCAGATTGACCAATTTATTGGCATATAATTGTTCATAATATTCTCTTATTATTGTTTGTATTATTACAGTGTTGGTTGTGATCTCTCCTCTTTCATTCTTGATTTTTTTTTATTAATTTGAGTACTTTCCTTTTTATTTTTGATCAAACTGGCTAGGGGTTTATCAAGTTTTTAAAATTCTGTCAAAGAATCAGCTCCTGGTTTCTTTGATCTGTTCCACTGTTTTTGTTTGTTTTTTGTTTTTTGATAGTATTGCTTTCTGCTCTAATCTTTATGATTTCCTGTCTTCTGCTGGTTTTGGGTTTTAGTGTTGTTATTTTTCCAGCTCTTTAAGGTGTAAGGTTAGGTTGTGTATCTGAGATCATTCTTCCTTCTTTAGGAAGGCCTGGATTGCCATATACTCCCCTCTTATGACCACCTTTGCTGCGTCCTAGAGGTTTGGAGCTGTGGTGTTATCATTTTCATTGACTTCCATGTATTTTTTAATTTCCTCTTTAACTTCTTGGCTAGCATATTCATTCTTTAGTAGGATGTTCTTTAGTCTCCAAGTATTTGTTGTTCTTGTGGTTGAGTTCGAGCTTCATAGTGTTGTGGTCTGAAAATATTCATGGTACGATCTGGATCTCATTGTACTTATTGAGGGCTGATTTGTGTCCCAGTATGTGATCTATTCTGGAGAAAGTTCCATGTGAACTTGAGAAGAATTTGTATTCTGTGGCTTTACGATGAAATTTTCTGAATACATCTGTAAGTCCATCTGGTCCAGTGTGTTATTCAAAGCCATTGTTTTCTTGTTGCTTTTCTGCTTAGATGATCTGTCCATTGTTGTAAGTGGGATGTTGAGGTCCCCTACTATTATGGTATTATTATCAATGATTTTCTTTATGTTTGTGATTAATTGATTTATATATTTGGTTGTTTCACGTTGGGGGCATAAATGTTTTCAATTACTAGGTGTTCTTGTTGGATGGAGCCCTTAATTATGATATAATGCCTTTCTTCATCTTTTGTTACAGTCTTTATTTTAAAATCTAGTTTTTCTGATATAAGTATAGCTGCTCCAGCTTTCTTTTGGTGACCATATGCATGATAGATGGTTCTCCATCCCCTTACTTTCAATCTGAAGGTGACTTTAGGTCTAAAATGGGTTTCCTGTAAACAACATATAGATGGATCTTATTTTCTTATCCATTCTGTTACCCTAAGTCTTTTGATTGGAGCATTTAATCCACTTTCATTTAGAGTGAGTACTGAAGGATATGAATTTATTGCCATTGTGTTGTTGCCTATAGAGTTTGAGTTTCTGGTGGTGTTCTCTGGTCCTTTCTAATCTTTGTTGCTTTTGGTCTTTTTTGTTTTGTTTCATCTTTTCTCCCCTCAGAGAGCCCCCATTAAAATTTCTTCAGGGCTGGTTTAGTGGTCACAAACTTCAGTTTTTGTTTGCCTGGGAAACTTTATTTTTCCTTCTATTTTGAATGACAACCTTGCTGGATAAAGAATTCTTGGCTGCATATTTTTCCAATTCAGCATGTTGAATATATCCTGCCACTCCTTTCTGGCCTGCCAAGTTTCTGTCAATAGGTCTGCTGCAAACCTGATCTGTCTTTACTTGTAGGTTAAGGACTTTTTTTTTTCCCCTTGCTGCTTTCATAATTCTTTCCTTTTCTGTGTATTTTGTGAATTTGACTATGATATATCTTGTTGATGGTCGGTTTTTGTTGAATCTAATGGGAGTTCTCTGTTTCCTGGATTTTATGTCTGTCTTTCCCCAGGTTAGGAAAAGTTTTCCATTATGATTTGCTCACATAAACCTTCTACCTTTTTTTCTCTCTCTTCATCTTCTGGGACTCTACATTTGGTATAGAGATTACTTAAAAATAAAATCTTTAAAAAAGAAAACAAGAAGAGAGGACCCAAATACCAAAAATTCCAAATGAGAGTTACAATTGACATCACAGATATAAGAATGTTATGAACAATTACATGCAAACAAAAACCTAAAAGAAGAAATGGATAAATTCTGAGAAATACACAAATTACAAGGCTGAATCACAAAGAAATAGGAAATTTGAATAGACCAATCACAAGTAATAAAATTGAATCAGTTATTTTAAAACTCCCCCAAAACAAAAGTCTAGAGCCAGACAGATTCACGGGTGAATTCTACCAAACATTCAAACAAGAGTTAGTATCTATTCCTCTCAAATTATTCCAAAAATCAAAAAGGAGGGAATGCTTTCAAACTCATTTTACAAGGATGGCATTCCTCTGACACTGAAACAGAAATAGAAAACATCACAAAAAAAGAAAATTAAAGGCCAATATCCCTGATAAACATAGATGCAAAAAACCTTAACAAAATATTATCAAGCCAAGTTCAACAATACATTTAAAATATCATATACCACAATCAAGTGGGATTTATTCCAGGGAGTAAGGATGATTCAACATCTGCAATTTAATCAATGTGATATGCCATATTAACAAAACAAAAGAAAAAATCATGTTGTCATTTCAATAGACGTACAAAACACATCTGACACAATTAAACATCTATTTATGATTTAAAAATCTCTCAACAAAGTAGGTATAGAAGGAATATACCTCAATATGAAAAGCCATATATGACAATCATATTGTCACCTCTAACATCATACTAACCCATGAAAAACTAAAAGCTTTTTCTCTAAAATTAGGAAAAAGACAAGGATGCCCACTTGTGCACTTTCATTCAAAAAGGATTGGGAGTCTTAACTACAGCAGTTAGGTATGGAAAATGGGGAAAAAGGGCATCGGAATTGGAAAGGAAGAAGGAAACTGTTCTTATTTGTAGATGGCATGATACTATACAGAGAAAACCCTAAAGACTCCACCAAAAAGCTATTAGAATTAATAAATAAATTCAGTAAAATTTCAAAATACAAAATTAACATACACAAATCAGTTCTGTTTCTATACGCTAATAATGAACTATCAGAAAGAGAAATTAGGGGGACAAATCCCATTTACAATTGGATTAAAAAGAATACAATATCTAGGAAGAAATTTAACCAGGGAAGTGAAAGACCTTTATTCTGAAAACTATAGGACAGTGATGAAAGAAATTGAAAATGACGCAAAGAAATAGAAAGTTATTCTTTGCTCATGGATTTGAGGAATTAATATTGATAAAATGTCCATACCACCCAAAGCATCTATAGATTATTTGCATCCTCCTCAAAAAACCAATGGCATTTTTCACAGAACTAAAACAAAGAATCCTGAAATTTGTATGGAAGCACAAAAGACCTCAAATGGTCAAAGCAATCTTGAGAAAGATGGACAAAGCTGGAAGTTTCTCACTCCCCCATTTCAAAGTATACTACAAAGTTATAGTAATTAAAACAGTGTGGTACTGGCATAAAACCAGACACATAGGTCAATGGAACAGAATAGAAAGTCTAGAGGTAAACCCACACATATGCAGTCAATGATAAAGGATGCAAGAGTATAGAATGGGGAAAAATCAGTCTCTTCAAAAAGTGGTATTAGGAAAAATGTATGGCTACATGCCAAAGAACGAAACTGGACCATTATCTTACACCATATATGAAGAATAAATTCAGAATGGATTAAAAATTTAAACATAAGACCTGAAATCATAAAACTCCTGTAAGAAAACACAGGAAGTAAGCTCTTTGACATCAGTCTTAGCAATATTTGTTTTGAACCAGTGTCCTCAGGCAAAGGCAACAAAAGCTGAAATAAACAAATGGGATTACTTCAAACTAAAAAGCTTTTGCATGGTGATAGAAACCATCAGCAAAACAAAAAGGAAGCCTACTGAACGGGATAAGATATTTGCAAATCATACATCTGATAAATGTTCAATTCCACTTGTGAGTATATACCCAAAATAATTGAATGCAGAATCCCAAAGAGGTATTTGTACACCTATGTTCATAGCAGCACTATTCACAATAATCCAAAGGTAGAAGCAACCTGAGTGTCCATCTATAGAAAAGAGGGTAAAGAAAATGTGGTATGTATACACATACAATATAATATTTTTCAACCTTAGAAAGGAAGGAAATTCTGACACCTGCTCTAACATGAATGAGTCTTGAGGAAATGATACCAAGTGAAATAAGTCAGTAAAAAAAGACAAATAATGTATGATTCTTCTTATAAGAGGTATTAAAAGAGGCAGTGAAATTCACAAAGACAGAAAGTAGTCTGGTGGTTGCCAGAAGCTGAGGCATAGGAAAGAATGGAATTGTTGCAAGGTGAAAGTCCAGGCGATTGTTTGCATGATAATGTGAAAGACTTAACACTGCTGATTTGTACACTTTAAAATGGTTAAAATGGTGAATGTTATGTTGTGTGTAGTTCACCAAAATTAAAAATTAGAAAAAAAAGTTCAGAAAAATGGGCATCATTGAACAGGAGAGGAGGGTATGATGGGAAAGGGGCACAGGTAAAACTTCTAGGGCTTTGTTAGTGCTCTTTTCCTTTTTTTGACTTGGGTATTAATTACAGGAATGTTTTAATTTTGTGGCGTTTCACTGGTTGTACATCTTTTTTTTTTTAATGTTTATTTATTTTTTGAGAGAAAAACAGAGCATGAGCAGGGGAGGGGCAGAGAGAGAGGGAGACACAGAATCCAAAGCAGGCTCCTGCTTTGAGCTGTCAGCACAGAGCCCAATGTGGGGCTCAAATCCGTGAACCATGAGATCATCACCAGAGCTGAAGTCGGATGTTTAACTAACTGAGCCACCCAGGCGCTCCTACTGGTTGTACATCTTGAAGCTGAACACTGTTTTGTTCCTATTTTATAGTTTAATTAAAATGCAAAAATAAAATTTCTGATATAAGTCTTTATCGTAATAAAAAAACACTTGGGTGAAATAACTTTTAAAATAACTTTTTTTTTAGAAATAACTTTTAAAAAATGTTTATTTATTTATTTTGAGAGAGAGAGAGAGAGAGAGAGAGAGAGAGAGTATGAGTGGGGGATGGGCAGAGAGAGAGGGAGAGAGAGAATCCCAAGCAAGCTCCGCACTATCAGCACAGAGCCTGATGTGGGGCTGGATCCCACGAAGTGTAAAATCAAGACCTGAGCTGAAATGAAGAGTCGAGCACTTAACCGACTGAGACACCAAGGTGTCCCTTGGGTCCTTTAATTATAAATGCTTTGTGTCAAAACAAACAAAGGTGTTCAGAACTTTTGCCTCTTTTATGTCACAGGCAACTAATAGAATTTGGGCTCTTGCAGAATCACAGCACTGAAAAATAGTTCATGATACTTGTTAAAATGGTCTTAAAGACTTTTTTCAAGGAAGACTAGGTAGAGGAACCACTACAATGGGATTTTTCAGTAGGAAGAGAGATAGAGTTCAACTCCAAATGTAAGAAAAAGTGGGAATTTACAGCCAGGAAGTAGCATAGGGGGTGGTCAGTGGATAGAAAATTACTAAGAGGACTAAGGGAGAATTTTGTTTAAACTGACACTACAGGGTTCTTGGTAAAGGCAGGTCAACGTGATCAAACATCACCTGGGGGATAAAGAACCCAATCAGATATTGAGGGTAATCAGATATCAGGAGTGGGCAATTCTGGCTAACCTGACTTAGCAGGATTCTTGCTAAAATTGGACAATGCAGAGACAAACATGAAGCCCCAAAGTCAAGGCCTACTTGAGAAGAGAATTCAGAGGAGTCTGTCTAAAGTTTGGTCAAAGAGAGAAACTTTGTCACTGGACAGTTTTACGCTTGATCCAGAATTCAGGTTCTTACCCAAACCACCAGCAATATAAGCTTAGAACCTAAAATGACCACTGTATCAGTAGAATTGGGGCTATGTTCAACTCTAGTCTGGGAAAAATAGGGCCAGGGCTCATTGATTCGGCTTGTCTCTCCTGTTGCCTCTCCTATCTTTCTCAGTTTGTGATTAACGAATTGTAATGACTAAGTCTATAGTTTATCTCCATCTTTTTTAAGTTCTGGTGTCCATTTTAGGACAAAATTTGAAACTTTGTTTCTCTTTATAAGTGAGTTTGAAAAGGAAAATAAGGGCAGGGCTACTTGGAAATAGGACTAATCTAAGAAATCACTTGCTTTTTCTTCTGATAAATGAAGTCTATTTTTTTTTTTTAATGTTTAGTTATTTATGGAGGGGGGGGGGCTTGGGCAGAGAGAGAGAGGGAGACAGAGGATCTGAAGCAAGCTCTGCTCATACAGCAGAGAGCCCGGCGTGGGACTCCAACTCCCGAACCATGAGATCATGACCTGAGGTGCAACCAATAGTCAGACACTTAACCAACTGAGCCACCCAGGTGCCCAAGTCTATTGTTTATAAGGAGCAATCAAACACAGTTATAGGAACAGCTGAATCTTCCTGTGAATTTTGTTTATAAAGGGACTGAGTTTCCTGCCTACCCTCCCAAGCCCTTTCTGGGAAAAGGAAATTACTTTCTGTGGAAAATTTTCGAAATATTGGCTGAGTAATTTAATTCCTGGCACATATAGTATATAGTGTGATTCTATTTGGAAAAACACTTATAAATCGATGATGCATAGATAAAACTCTGAAAGCATATATATTCTGAAATTAGTAGCTCATTGAAGGAATTAGCTTTTTAAAGAGTTTTCTACGTATTATGAATTTCTTTTCAATGAATGTGATGTATTTTTATAATATACATACACACATAATTACAAGGTGTTTTCTATTTTCAAAAGAATGCCAATTTTTTTCAAGAAACATTTTCTGAGTACCTTCCATGTACTGGTTTAGTGCCTTTAGATTAGACATTTATTTGTTAGACAATTGTTTAATAAGCAATGATTATACGTAAAACTTTGTCATATATTAGGGTTAAACTGGACACATTTGAGCTACTTATAGTATGATAGTTCTGATCGCAAAGGTTGCTAGGGATGAAGGGTTGTACCAGTCTCTGGTTTGAACAGATACCAGCAGCTTTTGATATAGTTGCTGGGTAAAAAGAATGCTTTTTCCTGGTGAACAAATAGAGGAGACAAACTATGAGAGCAGTAGATTGGAACTGGGGTAAATTACCTTATTAATGTGATAATTTACTTTTAAATACTCCAGAATAAGCAGTGTGATGTATGTGTTTATATGCTAACTCCAATTTCTGCCCTTGGAGTGATTAGTGAGCATGTGAATTGCCCTGGTCTGTAATGATCATCTTAACAGCTGGTGATTTAACACAGGAAGCACTCTTCTGTGGCATAACGTTTGGCTAAATAATGAAGTCTGTAGAGTTTAAACTATGCGATGGATTAGGAGAAGGGAAAGGATCTGATACCCTTGTATGAATACGACATATCATATGGCAGGGCCAGTAGCTCATGTCAGCTGTGCCTTGAAACTGCTACATCTTTTATGTTTAGACCCCAGAGATCAGATAATGTAGTTAGAACATGGTAAATTGGAGTCCTTTTGGATGGCAGCTCATATAATTATTCAATCAACATTTTTTGAACACTGGGTGATCATATGGTGGGCCTGTTGGGAACTAAAGATAAGATGATGAAGAAGACTGAGTACCTGAGATCAAGAGACAGTAGGAGAGACAGCAGTAAATAGGTCAGTTTCATTTTACAATTATATAAAAAGTGCTACGGTAGGAGTGACAAGGCACAATGGCAGCATAGAGAAGGGTCACCTCATCTAGTCTCAGGAAGTCAGGAAATAGGAGACCAGGAGGAGGAAGGAACAGAGGCTAACATATAAAGAATATCAAGCAGGGTTATTTTAATAAGTATATGTATTGTGCAAAAGCCCAGAGTCCAGATAAAACACATGAAGCTCGGAGAATCAGAAGGAATTCATTCTAGCCAGAGCAGAATTTACAGAATCTACAGAGACATGGAAAGGAATTCCATAAAAGTTGAATTGACCTCAAAGAAAAATTTCCTTTTCTTTTACCCATGTTATCAATTTGAATTGGAATTCAGAGGCTACTCCAGAAGACTTCCTAAGTGAATTTTTATCTAAAAAGAAACGAGGGGCTGGATTTTTCAGGCTTTATTGAAAAGTCCTAATGAAAACAAGATTTGGGAGCATCTCTGTGTCTTTCTAGTTCCTTGCTCTACTGAGCAGACTCTTCCTGCTTCTCCATATTTTTACAACCTAGTCTTCTGTCAAATGTGTTCTTCCTTGCAAATCATAGAGGTGAAACGGGTAGCTGACAGTTTTACTTTACATAGCTCTTATTATCAGCAGAATTGACCAACTATATTTTCTACTTACCGTTCTGCACATTTTTAATGGGGTTGTTTATCTTTTCTCACTGATTTATAAGGGCTCCTATAGCTTCATGAAATATACTTGTTGTGATAGAAGTTGTTAATTTATATTCATATTGGTATTTGTCTTCTTGCCTTGCTTTTTCTTTTCTATGAATAATTTCATTATTTTTATGTAGTTGAATATATTAATCTTTTCTTTTTAATCATCATATTCACACTGAAAAAGGACTTTTCTACCACAAAACTACTTTTTAATCTTTTACAATTTAATTTTCATTTAAAAATCTTTGATACATCTGAAATTTGCTTTGGTATGATGTGAAAGGAAGACTTGAAATTTTTTTTCCAGATGGGTATGTGGAGTCCAAATTACACTTACAGAATATTCCTTATCCCTTCACTAATGTGAAGTGCCAAACTTATTGTATAATAAATTTCTACCTGAATTTTTACTGATGTCCAAACTTTCAACACTATTTTACTGATGTTTAAATATTCAGGTGCCAGCACCATTGTGCTATTCACTCAATATTCATTGTGCTACTTGTTGGGATGTTTTAACATACAGTTAGAGATAACTGCCTCTCATTATTTTTCTCTTTATAGAATTGCATTGGATATTTTTGCTTACAGTTTTTCAATGTATACTGTAAAACAAATTTGTCTACTTTCAAAACATTTTTGACATATTTGTTGGAATCATGTACATACATGTGTACATGTACATACATACATATACACATATGTATACATATATGTATATACGTACAGACACACACATACACCATATATGTCTTATTTACTTTGGTTCATTTTATAAATTTTTGTGTTCTTCAGTAACACTTAAAGTATATCTCTATGGGGGCGCCTGGGTGGCGCAGTCGGTTAAGCGTCCGACTTCAGCCAGGTCACGATCTTGCGGTCCGTGAGTTCGAGCCCCGCGTCAGGCTCTGGACTGATGGCTCAGAGCCTGGAGCCTGTTTCTGATTCTGTGTCTCCCTCTCTCTCTCTGCCCCTCCCCCGTTCATGCTCTGTCTCTCTCTGTCCCAAAAGTAAATAAAAATGTTGAAAAAAAAATAAAGTATATCTCTATGTAAATTTTACAAATGTCTTTATAATCTTATTCAGAATTATTTTGTTACAATGGCATTGAAAATTTAGCCTTTTCTTCCATTGTATTTTTCAACTTGGTTCCCATTTCACTAAATTATTTCATTCAGTCAAAATTAAGTTTATCTTGTATATGCCATGAGCTGATGTTTTTTGCAATCACTTTTTATTTTTAAACTTTTGTTGTATGAAAGTGGCATGACACATGTATTTCAAAAATAAACACAGTATTACACTACTAAAACAAAAGAAGCCTCATTTTATAGTATCCTTAACAAGACATCTAAGCTTATTTAATTGTTTTCATTGAGAATTTTCCTCCCTTGACGGACTAGCCTAAAAATTTCAGGTAGTGCCACAATTAATACATTCCCAGCCACATCAATCGCCTTTGAAATCAATAATGGATCAGTTTTTTTGTTTCTTTCAATCTCTTCTTGTAGTCGATTTATCTCCTTATTCAACTCCTCGGATTTCTTTCCAAATCTTTCATTAAGCAATTCTTCTTGGACCTATAAAATGAAAAGAGTCCACTTGTGAAAATCACCATTATCAGGATTCAGCCAGCAGCAAACGTAGGTGTCTATTTTTCTGCCACTTTAGACTGCTGTTTGGAGGATATCCAATGTGTCCATACATTTTGACCTGGATAATGAGAGTATCCATGGTTTATAACATCCTAAGATGTCCTCAGCATCATCTCTCTGGGGGTGGGTAGGTGTTGGGCCTAGATCAGACATGAGAACTTTCCCCATAACGCATTCTAGCCCAAACAATGCTCTTTGGGTAGGAATACAGTTTTTTTTTTTTTTTTTTTAATTTTTTTTTTTTTCAACGTTTATTTATTTTTGGGACAGAGAGAGACAGAGCATGAACGGGGGAGGGGCAGAGAGAGAGGGAGACACAGAATCGGAAACAGGCTCCAGGCTCTGAGCCATCAGCCCAGAGCCTGACGCGGGGCTCGAACTCACGGACCGCGAGATCGTGACCTGGCTGAAGTCGGACGCTTAACCGACTGCGCCACCCAGGCGCCCCAGGAATACAGTTTTAATTCTAATTAATTCTCAGTTCTATTTGAGGTTGCATGGCCACAATCATCTAATAAAACATGGTAACTACTGACTCTGTACAGAATATTGCTTATCAAGCTGCAGGTTGGACCAAGGAAAGATTTTCCTCTATGTTTTATAATAATCCCAGGATATTCAGACAGATCTGGAAAAAAATGCAGCAAGTTTTGGAGACTTTTCATTTCATATCAGACCTAATTGGGTACTTTCAAGACAAAAAAAAATCTATTTCTGATCTCTCTGATGGTTGTATCAAGAATCCTAAGGACTATAGGACTAGAAGACAAAGACCCTACTCAATTGGGGTTCACAAGACCATTCCATAACCACTCCAAATAGCAAACCATTCCTCAAGGGGGTTTTTTGTATACTCGAAAGTCTAGCACTATGGAAGGGGCAGATGTATTATGGCTTTAAGGGTTACAGCAGGATCCACATGGACTGAGGCAGTTAGTAAATCACATGCCATTTGTGTTTCACTCTTGGATCATGACTTTGCTTAAAATTTTGTCCTTCTCTTCCTGAGGAGTGAGGATCTGCCCAAATCCAGGCCAGACTTACCTTCAGATAATGTTTCAACATCCTTTCCAGCATTTCCTGAGCGTTTTCTTTTTCCTTCTTTATCTTCTCTTCCAGCTGGCTTAGGTTTTCCTTGAGGCTCCTCTCTTGAGCCTCCATTTTTTGCTTTTGTTCATTTTCTTTCTGTTTTAGCTGCTCCTGTTCCTTCTCAGAGGCCTCCCTTTTGGCCTGCTCCACTGCCCCATGCAAGTTTTTAAAGGGAATAAAATAACAGGTCAGGTCTGACCCTCCTGAGCTTAGAGACTAAACTGACTTTGCAAAGGTGACTGGGAAATGTGTAATTTCACCACATGGCCACACCATTGACAGGTTTCTCATTTTGAAGTTAGAGACTCTGCCTGGCTGGCTGATGTACAACTACCACTTGTCTTGTTATTTTCAGAATTGATTGAACAGAGCATGTTTTCTGTGGTAGAAGAGGAAACTCCTTGTTGCAAGAAGGTCTTTGGTCAGATCTGTCAGTGGGCACTGCAGGAATCTACCCATCCCGCTGTGAGTTGAGCCCTCCCCTGTACCTGCTTTGGCCATGTCCCCAGCAGTGAGGGCTTTGTCTAAATGCATGATGGATTCCTCTACTGCTGCCTGTGACTGTAGGAAGTTCTGGAGGATCTCATTTGCCTGAGGAACCAACCAACAAGGAGCAAATACATGTCAGGCAACAAAGATCTTGTCTCTGGTTGCAGAAATAATTGTTCAACAAAACCTCAAATGTGGCCCAGTAAATTGTGTATCCCTGAGTGACTCCCTTCCTTCTATGTCCACAGCATAAATTCTAATCTATTGATGAGAATGGAAAAACTCCATCATAGTCTTCTTAGTTCTTGAGACCCTTTTCTAACTGATGCCCACCCCCAAGCCCTACCATGGGTTACAGCCAACCAGACTCCTGATTCTACAAACATATTAAAACTTTGTTTATATGTATTTGGACATTCTTTTCTTCTTCCTGGAAGCTCTTCTAGCTTTTCTTAATAAAGCTAACATCTATGAATACTTCATCTTAAACTTCTAGGAGCAACCTTCTGTAATGTTTCCTAAGCTGCCATCTGAGCTTTGAATGGCCACCAAGATACTGATTTGCCCTACCAGCTCTACCACTTACCGTGGCATGGGCTTAGGCAATTTATTAACTTCTCTGTGCATCACATTTCTCAAGTGTATAATGTAGATAGTAGTATACCTAATTCACAATATTACTCTGATGATTAAATTAATAACCCAACAAAAGCACCTAAAGACCATGTGTGGTAGAGAGAGTCAGTGTTCAATGTGTTAACCATTATTATCATCATTACCATTATCATTAATCTATTAGCATACCAGTATAACCTTTATCATACCCTATCCTGTTCACTATTTGTATCTCTGGTAAAATCAGCATCTTGGGAGCAAAGTTGTGTCTCTAATATTTGTATTCCCCAGGGACTTAGCACAAATATTATCATATGCTCCATAGGGAATTATTGCCTTGCTCTTGTTTTTCCCCATAATTGGTACTAGGGTCTTAGATATTCAGAAGGTGCAACAAAGGCCACCTGACTCCATTCTACTGTTCAACCTCTTTCCCTTTATTCCTTACCTTAACTCCTTTCCTGTGCACCTCTTTATAACCAAGTTCAACATTTCTCTTTGCTTTCAAGTACAGATCATATCCTCCAGAAACAGAGAAAGTTCCTTTTGAAATGCTTTCCTTCAGAGGCTCTGAAAGCTGCTCCATTGCAGCCTGACAATATTTGAAAGATACATCTTCATTTTGCATCAAGAAATCATCCTTCTTTTTCTCTATGGTGTCCTGCCAGGGAAATGTAGAGAAATCCAATGGGAAGAAGCTGTTAGGAGGGAAAGTTCAACTGTCGTCCTTTTAGATTTTTTTTTTCAACGTTTATTTATTTTTCTTGGGACAGAGAGAGACAGAGCATGAACGGGGAAGGGGCAGAGAGAGAGGGAGACACAGAATCGGACACAGGCTCCAGGCTCTGAGCCATCAGCCCAGAGCCTGACGCGGGGCTCGAACTCACGGACCGCGAGATCGTGACCTGGCTGAAGTCGGACGCTCAACCGACTGCGCCACCCAGGCGCCCCTTTTTTTTAAAATTTTTTTTTTCAACGTTTATTTATTTTTCTTGGGACAGAGAGAGACAGAGCATGAACGGGGGAGGGGCAGAGAGAGAGGGAACTGTCATCCTTTTAGAAAAAGCATCCTGATTACCTAAGAGTACAATGAAACATGGAACAGACCAGGAGTCAACAGACTTTTAGCCCTAATTCTGACCAATTCTCTGTGTGACCTGTGGAAAGTCCCTTTACTTCCCTGGGGTTGGAAGACATGAACTCCATGGTTCCTTCTGCTGTAGTATGATTAACAGTGACCCAATCATCAACAATGAGCAATAGGAAGTTGAATTGTGGCTAGAAGTAGAGTTTCCTCAGAGAGTTTGGGTTGTTATGGATGAAAATGTACATCCCCTTGCCCCCCAAACAATCATCTGGTAATGACTAAAGTGTATTCTGAGCAGACTTTGGAACTCTCCATGAATTCTTTTAACAAGAATTTGAGTGTGTAAAGAGGAAAAAATAAACATTTCCCCTGCTCTTGAAAATTACAATACAGCTGACTTTCTGGCATTTTCTCAATACGAACAGAGATTTTTTTCACTGTAGGGTGGTCATAGACTGAAAGACAAACTTCCAGAAATATGCCAATGGTAATTAATTGTCCCCAGGAATTAAACTCTCCTCCAAGATTTCCTTCTTCTGACGTATACCCCTTGCATGGTCCTGGAGCCTATGAATTTGCTGAATTTTATTCCAGTGGTTAGATATTACATGGTACAAGTTAACTTTAAGAAATGGAGATTACTAGAGGGTGGGATTGGAGAAGGCTTAGATAAGACCATATATTCTTTTAAAGCAGAGAGTTCTCCCAAGCTCTTGGTAGAAGAGGAAGTAAAAAAAAAACTAAAATATGAAAAGAATTTTATGTGTCATTGTTGTCCTGAAGATGAAAGGAGAACATGGAGATATACAAAAAATGCTTCTAGGAGCTGGAGGCACCCCCTGTCTGAAAGCCAACAAAAAAGGGAACATGAATCCTACAGCCAAAAGGAAGGGGATTCAGTCAGCAGCCTGAATGAACTTGGAGCCACTCCAGAGCCTGCAGCTGAGAACTCATTTTGGCCAACATCTTGTTTTTAGTCTGTGACACTCTGAGCAGAGGATGGCACCATCCTATGCCTATGTTGTGACCTACAGAATGGTAAGCTTATGCATGTATATTATGTATGTATTATATATATTATATATGAATAATATATATACAAATATATATTTATTATTACAATGTGCTAAATTAATGGTAATTTTCAAATGTAGCAATAGAAAATTAATAGAATGCCCATCTTTTAGTAAAAAGGTGACTAGTAACCCTGTAGTGCCCTGTCACTCACAAGAACCCAGGTTCCATCCACTATGAGAGGTAGAAGAGCTGCGGAGTCAAAAAAATGTACTGTAAGCATTCATCCAGAAGGGTAGGAATTAGGAAGGATAAATGCTAAGACACACTACCACAAGCTTTTTCTGGAAAGACCGCTTGTCATCCTTAAAGGAATGCTCCATGAAGACTGCAATGGCTTCCCTCTCGCAGTCTGTATGCACATCCAGCAGCTCCTGGAGCGTGTCTGTGGGGAAGCTCACTCGTTGGGCCATCTGCTCGGTGTAGTGGTCGGCTGCCTTCTGCACGGCCACTGAGTTCTCACGCTGGGCAAGAGCTGTCACCACGTTCTCCAAGCAAGGAACTTCTCCCGTCTTGATGGCATCCACATAGGCTTTCAACAGAGTCCCCAGCCCTGAATAAGGCAGGAAATTTGAGGATAAATAGCGAGGTCTTAATCATTGGCTTCCAGTTTTTATGGAGCATCATCCTGAGATCACAAAAACCCCACCTTATTTAGAAACAAACTTTATTTTCTTCTTTGGGAATCTATTTCTTTCTAACAACATTGTTTTCCTATTCTTTCTTTTGTTGTTCTCCATTTCTTCATATTATAATTTAAATGATCAATTACAGGAGCGCCTGTGTGGCTCAGTCATTTGAGCATCCAATTTTGGCTGAGGACATGATCTTGTAGCTCATGGGTTCAAGCTCTGGGCAGGGTTCTGTGCTGACAGCTTGGAGCCTGGAGCCTGCTTTGGATTCTGTATCTCCATCTCTCTCTGCCCCTTCCCCGCTCGCGCTCTCTCTCTCTCTCTCTCTCTCAAAAATAAACATTAAAACAATTTTTTTAATAATTGATTAATTGCAATTAATATGCTCATGGGTCACTGGAAAAATAGTTTCCCATTCAATGAGAATAAAAAGGAATAGATTATACAGGTGAAGTAGTATACACAAACAAGACCAGCTACATAATTTGTGTGGCCCAGGACAAAATGAAAACATGGGCTCCTAGTTGAAAATGATCAAGAATTCAAAACACAGATAGATGGGTGCCTGGGTGGCTCAGCTGGTGAAGCAATCGACTCTTGATTTCCACTCAGATCATGATCTCATGGTTTGAGTTGAAGCCAGATCAGACTCTGCACTGACAGCTTAGAACTCTCTCTCCCAAAATAAATAAGGAAACTTAAAACAAAACACACAGAGAGTATTGGCTCATCTCTGCACAAGGTATTACCGGACTGTATAAGTCACGTGCCCATGAAGCCTGCCCTGCATATAAGACTATACATAATTTTCTTTGTCAATGGGCTTGCCGGAACTTATAGCTTCCTATTCATGATCTGACTCATGTAAGTTTACCAAATATCTACTATATCCTTAAAGACCAGAAGATATCCTATAGGATTTCTCAATCTGCAGATGTCCTCTCTTTAACTCTGTCTTGCCTTTTTATAATTAGTGAATTAGGGTTTTGAGATATATTAAGTCTCAGCAAACCCTCACATAGGGAGACTAATTAAGAAACATGTATGGATACCTTTTCATGGCATGAATATCTGCTTCCCCATCATTACACACAGATGTCAACAAAATTACTGCCAAACTCAGAGTATACTCAAAGCTCCCCCACGCACACTGATATAGAGACATGCTGTAGGACAAAGGTGACTCACGGTTCCCAGTGACAATGATTCCCTCTCGTAGGGTCTTGGTCTTTGTATGAGTGAAAATATAGGTGCAGAATTTGTTTGATTGCTCCCGGAAACTACTGTCCAGCTGGTCTTCTGGCACGTTCTCAATATGGGCTAAGAGATTTTTGTCATTTGTAGGCCGGTCAAAGATGAAGCACTTCCGTTTTGGAAAGAACTGTCTGATACACTCTCTGGGAATGTTGGAATTTTGGATTTTGGGATTTGTGCCTGCAAAGGTGGAAAAAAGGTGATCACTGAAAGGCAGCCTTCAGGTAGAGGAGTGAGGACTTCATTTCCAGGAATTTTCCCATCATTGCAGCTCCTGTGTCTGTAAATCTCCTTTCATCCAGTCATTTCTAACCAACCTGGGCCATCACCACAGGTATGGAAAATCCATTTCTGCATGGAGCAGAGTCAAGAAAATACTATGGGAGAAGAAAGAAAGGCATCAGGCTCAACTGAACAATCTTATAATTGGTTTCCTTAGCATCGGTATGGAGTTTAGTGGTTTAAGTGTTTATAAAATGTTTATCAAATGACTGATGAATGAACAAAAGTAGTGAAAATTCCTAAAATAAAGTAATGCCAGAAAGAAGAGTAAGACATTGTTTGTGAAAATAACAGGAGATGGACAAATAATACCAAGGGAGGAAAAAAATTTCTAAAATTCAGAGTAAAAAAAAATCACACTAAAAAAATATGTTTGGAGCTCTTTTAGCGGAAGTGTCCACGTGGTAAGGTTAACCTGCAGGTAATTTGGAGGTCTTAACACTATCTATATCCGGCTAGATCTGACTTGGAAGTACTTCATAGAATGATTTTGGGGGATATATAAGATGTTCAATAAAATTTTTTTGGAAAAATGAATACATGAATGATTAAATAAAAACTTGTATTATTTCCAGGTGCCATCAATTATTCACTCTGCTAAAATAAAGTAAAAATAAAATGCAAGTAAAATTAACATGTAGTGAATTAATGATATTAAAATGGTAACATAATGTACAAGACCGTAAGAAAGAAGAAAGTGAAATCATGTGACAGATGGATGTGGATCTGAAAGTCTTACTAGAAGGACATCTTTTTTTTTTTTTTTCTGGACTCTTAATGTGTAAATATCCTTTCTCTGAAATTTGTAACTGTCCAGGAACTAGTAAAGTATTCATAGAATATTTCATAGAAACATGAAATGTATTTTTAAAATACGGTCATTTAAATATGGTATATACATAGTAGAATACTATTTAGTCTCAGAGAGGAAGAAATTCTAACACCTGCTACAGCATGAATGAATCTTGAGGACATTATGGTTACTGAAATAAGCCAGTCACAAAAAGATAAGTAGTGTATGATTTCATTTCTATGAGGTACCTAGATGGAGACAGAGAGTAGAATGGTGGTTGCCAAGGGCTGTGGGTAGGGGGTATTAGGGAGTTAGTGTTTAGCAGGTACAACTTTGGATGGGGAAGATAAAAAGTTTTTGGAGTTGGTGGGTGGTGATGCTTGTACAACAATGTGAATGCATTTATTGCCACAGAAGTATAAGCTCAAAAATGGTTAAGATGGTAAATTTTATGTTTTGTATATTTTTCCATAACAAACAATTTATGTCCGTTTATTTCTTGTGATTCAGTGTTCACCAACTTCTAATCTGATGAGCTATTTTTGTCAGTATGAAACAAGAGGAGCACATAAAAGGAACACGAGTATGTGGGCCTTAGGAAGCTGCAGCACTGTAGCCTAGAAAAATGTTTCACAACACCCATTTGGTCTAAAATCATTTGGTTCCACAGTGGTCCTTAAATTTCCTCAGCGAGCTTACTCCAGCAGCTGGAGTTTTACAGCTAATAACCTATGAAAAACAATCACCACACATCATTCACCAATCGCCCCTCACTAATAGACTATATCTCGAACCAAGGGCAAACAAAATTTGATTTCAAGTCCTGAAGGACAGGGCTTAGTTGCTCCCACTCCCTCTGGAACCTCCATCACCCATGCCATGCTCTGAGACCTGGAATTAGCTTCAAGGCATCCTCCAGGTACTCATCTTCAGTGATTGAGGACTCATCTATCTTCAACTCCAGAGTGAAATCCCGGACAGTCCAAACAAAGTCTGGAAAGAAACTCACAAACTCGGTGGAGTCCTCTACTTCATCAGGTGTTGAGGATTTTGCCCTGATGAGCTGCGTTAGTTCAGCCACGTAGCTGAGAATTCAGCTAAGGAAGGAGAAATGATTTATACCACAATTTCCATGTCTTATATAAACAAATTTTATAAACATTAACTTATTTCCCATGTCCCTTCTCCTCAACCAGACAATTAAGATGACAGTCTCAGTTGCCATTCCTGTAAACTCAGTAAAACGTGGTGGTTTGGTCCCTGGAAGGATACTGCAGCTGCTCCAGGGCCTGGTGGTTGATGGTGCCCATGCTGTTATAGATCAAGGTGCTGCTCAGAAGCACAGTCAGGGCAAAGATCCATGAGTCATTCTTAGGGTTGACCTGGAAAGCACATTAGAGCAAAAGACTAAAGAGTCTCCCCTTCATTTACTTGTTAACATTTCCATTCATTAACACAGTGACTAGAACACAGTAGATATATGCCAATAAGCAGGAAATTATTCCTACAGCAAACTTTATGCGTCATGGACAACATTAAAAACACAATGTCATTCAGTTAAATTCAACAACTATTCATCGGTTGTCTTCTAAATGTCAGGCAATACATTTGGTTGGGTGGACACAACCACTCATATGATAGTCGTTGCCCTCAAGAAGTTGACTTTCTGGGTTGGTCAACCAATGAGTAAACATACAACCAAGAAACATAAACCAAGTTAATGATCTCTGCCAGGAGTAGAACCAGAAGCCTAAAATGTAAAAGGAAAAGGGGTAAAAACCAAAAACGTAAAAAAGAGAAGTGCCCTGCGAATTCTGAGCAAGAGATTACATCTGACTGTGAAATGATGGCAGTGGGTAAAAAAAAATAGGTGGGTTTTAAAGAAATGATGCAGTGTGGATTTGTGGAAATGAAAAGATCATGGGAGGACCAACACAAGCCAAGTCGGAATTAAAAAGCACAATCATATAAATGTATTTTAGAATTACTCCATTTGGCTGAAGCAATGTATAAATGTGTGAGAGTAGATGACAAGACTGGGAAGGAGATTCAAGACAAGATGGGAGGGGCATTGAAGGCCAGGAAAACAGAATTAGACACTACCTAAATCTAAATTTAGTGAGTTGTTCTCTATTGCCACCAGTTATTAATAATATTATTAATCATTATTAAGTGTACTAATAAATACACTTAAACAAGTGTAATTAGATAAAAAGAAACAAGTTTTGGCCAAAATATAATATATTTCACCATCAAGAGTCCCTCTTCATTTTTTGGGTGGGGGGTGGTAATTAGAGTAGATCTAACTCACTAGGAATGAAGTTGCAGGGCCCTTGAATGGTAAGTAACAAGTTGGTACTTTTGTTCTTTTTTCTTAGTTTGAGAAGTTGCTGGAACATTCAAAGAAGGGATAAACTTGTTAAAATCCAAACATATGGTGAGATGAATTCATGAGGCCTGATAGGTTTTGTTTTAGTTTCTCTTCTGTTTTTATTTTACACTTTATTTTATACTGAGGACTTTAAAACTTAAAGTTTTAAAACATTAAAAAATTTTAATTCAGAATTTCTAAGTCTCTCCTTTATTTTTTGAGGGGCAGTATCAGAATCAACGCATCTTCTGCTGCTACAGTGTAGACTCAGACTTATATGAAGTAAGGAGAAACTACTGATTGTGCCTAATACTGTGAAGACAACATGCCTACAAGTATCCTGTTTACAATATTTTCTATCGGTCAAGATCATGCTTTTTAGAAGTCAGTGAAGAAACTTAGACTAAAATCATTATGGATGTTCTTGGAACAGCCAAAGCTTTTCTGGAGTTTATTTAAATATATTACTTTGCTCAAACCTATTTTTGAGGCTACTATATTCAAACTCACCAATCCATACAATTTAACTGGTAGTCCCATTGACCTGATGGGTTACAGTTCAGTCAGTTTTCATGTTACTTCACCAGGAAAGTTGAAATCTAATCCCTACCCACTACGAGGTTGCATCCATGGCACCTTGTACTGATTGTACTAAGTACTTGAGGTCTCCCCGCTAACCTCTGGGTCTTTACTTTCTTCCCTGCTGTGTCTGTAGTAGTTAGCAGAGAGGCCTGGATGTAGCTACTCAAAAGTGTTTATTAAATTGTGTCATTAACCCTAGTGTTAAAAGTAAGATGAATATCTTAACTCAAAATATCAAAATATTTGTGCTCTCAAGGAAAAAAGTTCAAGATAAGAGAATTTAACCTCATTATCTATAATTTGCACTTGCTATTTGTAGGAATAGGTCACAGAAGTAGAATTGAGGTAGTGAATTAATAGGCAAGAGCAAGGAAGTTTACTCAACTTTCTTCCTTACCTTTTTCACATCCCCCAGGCCCTCAGTGTCCAGAAGGACAAGGATGTGGTTCTTCTTGGAGGAGTGGGGCACACACCACATCCAGATGCCCTTGGTTTCAGATCTCACTGTGGCGTTCATGCGGAAACCTGCAAGGGAGGAGTTAACAACATACAGGGACAGTAGATAGTCCAGGTTCCCCAGGAGCTACAGTGGTGAAACTTATAAATGTCTTCCATTTCAGGGTCCAGCAGGGAAAGGAGTTTCTTCCATTTCAGCGACAATCTACTGTTTACAGACATTAAGGATTTTCTGAGGAAACACTTTGGGCCCCCTATTCATCTTGTACCTGTGTAGGCTCAAATAGGTCATAGGGCAGATTAATGTAAATTCTACTAACCTGTGTAGTTTTAGCTGACCCTTAAAAGGAAAAAAAAACTTTATTGCACTGAAAAAAATAAGAAATACAAGCAGCAAATAAATATATGAAAAGGTTCTCAAACTGATTCATAGTGAGACATAGACTATGTGACTATATAGTCACAAGGTTAGCAAAAGCCAAAATGTCTAACATTACCAAATGGTGATAAGGATGTGGGAAAATCTCAGTGACTGCTAACAGTCATGTAAATTGTACATAAAAGTTAAAAAGCTGTTTGAGGGGCGCCTGGGTGGCGCAGTCGGTTAAGCGTCCGACTTCAGCCAGGTCACGATCTCACAGCCCGTGAGTTCGAGCCCCGCGTCGGGCTCTGGGCTGATGGCTCAGAGCCTGGAGCCTGTTTCCAATTCTGTGTCTCCCTCTCTCTCTGCCCCTCCCCCGTTCATGCTCTGTCTCTCTCTGTCCCAAAAATAAATAAACGTTGAAAAAAAAAATTAAAAAAAAAAAAAAAAAAAAAAAAGCTGTTTGATACTGTCCAGAATGGCTGAAAACACAGATACCCTGTCACCCTGTGAGTCCAATTCTGGGTATAATCAACGGGGGAAGGTTGAGTAAGTGTGTACTGGAATTTAAGTACAAAACCATTTATGATAGTTGAATTCATAAACAAGAAAATCTGGGACCAATCTCAACATTCATTAATAATAAATGGAGAAACAAATTCTGATATCTTCATATGATTGTACACTATGCAGCAGTTAACAGAAATAAATTACAAATACATACAAGAAAAACAACACACAAAAGAATACACATGGTACAATTTCATTTATATAAACTTTAAAAGCAGACCAAATTAAACTTTTTTGAAATGCATAGACTATAAAACCATTTCTTTCTTTCTTTCTTTCTTTCTTTCTTTCTTTCTTTCTTTCTTTCTTTCTTTTTAGAGAGAGCGCGCGCACACACGAACAGGATAGAGGGGCAGAGAGAGAGAGAGAGAGAGAGAGAGAGGGTTCAGCACACAGCCTGATGCAGTGCTCTATCTCATGACCCTGGGATCATGACCTGAGCCAAAATCAGTAGTTGGACAGTCAACTGACCAAGCCACCCAGGTGCCCCTGAAACCATCTTTAAAAAGCAAAGAATTGCCATCAAAATTAAAAATACTGGTGAGCACAGATAAGAGTGTGAGAGGGTGTGATTTGGGCTTTGAGTGTTGGTAATATTAAATTTCTTTACCTGATCAGGTGACCATCTTACATTTAATAACTTTATAGTACATGTATGTTTTACAAACTTTTCTGGGCATATTACAGTTTTCACATTAGAAAACACTGAATACAGAAAGAGAGGGAGCACAATTTATCAAACTTTTGTTATGAAATGGAAGAAAAAATTTAATCTTAGCTCCCTTGAGATTTGGGAATAACAGGTTCTTCCTTCCTCTCTCCCTCCTTCATTCCTTCCTTCCTCTTTTTTTCTATCTCTTTTATTTAAAAAAATTTTTTTTAAAACAATTTAACGTTTTTTTTATTTTTATTTTTAAGACAGGGAGAGACAGAGCATGAACAGGGGAGGGTCAGAGAGAGGGAGACACAGAATCTGAAACAGGCTCCAGGCTCTGAGCTGTCAGCACAGAGCCTGACGCGGGGCTCGAACTCACGGACCGCGAGATCATGACCTGAGCCGAAGTCGGACGCTCAACCGACTGAGCCACCCAGGCGCCCCTTTTTCTACCTCTTTAGAAAGAAGACACAATAAACTAAAATTTTATGCTGCTGGGAATGGCCCTGTAATTTGGGCAAAAGTGACACAAGAGAAAGAAAGGGAATCACGACAGGAGCTGAGCTGATGAGAGTGGATGGGTTCCAGAGAACAAGCAGGGTTGGAGACTCTTTTTACTAGATACAAGAGTAA
Organism: Leopardus geoffroyi; assembly: GCF_018350155.1. Lineage (NCBI taxonomy): Eukaryota > Metazoa > Chordata > Mammalia > Carnivora > Felidae > Leopardus > Leopardus geoffroyi. Next base: position 75,499,394 of record NC_059328.1, read on the forward strand.
GATTTTGTGGATAGATAGGGTTAGGTTGTAAATTTGATGGTGAGAATTAGAATTTTTCTTCAGTGGGAGGGGTTAGGCTCTTCCTTGAGATGACACTAGAGGAGGCCTGAACAGCCTGTTATATTGATGGTTCCAAGCAAATGGCCCTGGTCCCAGGACAACACTCACCATGGTTCTGTCCTGCCAGGCGGTTCATCAGGTAGGATTTTCCTGTCCGAGACAGCCCTGCAATGCCCACCACCACCACAGGCTGAGATATCTTGTCAAGAATTTCTAGTGCTTCTGGATTCACCACCAGCTCCTCTTCCTTGTTTTTTATCAGGCAAATGGGGGCTTCCATGGTGAGTCCAGATGCCATGGTAACCTGTAATCCAGAAGAACTGTTCAATATAACACAAGATCCTGAAGATCACCTCTAAATCACCTCTATTTAGAGGTGATCTAGATCATCTCTAAAAACACAAGATCACCTCTAAAAAATTTTTTTTGTTTAACGTTTATTTATTTTTGAGACAGAGAGAGACAGAACATGAACGAGGGAGCGTCAGAGAGACAGAGACACACAGATTCTGAAACAGGCTCCAAGCTGTCAGCACAGCGCCCAACGTGGGGCTTGAACTCACGGACCACGAGATCATGACCTGAGCCGAAGTGGGATGCTAAACCGACTGAGCCACCCAGGCGTCCCCTGTGAAGTCACCTCTAATGGTTGTACAAATTACACACATATCAGCTTTCTGCTTATGGAATATAGACATCATTCCTAAGGGAAAAGTGTGTACCCTAGTTAGTGCCTTAAGGCTTGGTACAGAAAACCTGTATCTATTATCTTAATTGTTCTTAAAGTGAATCCTAAAATAACCATATCCAAGAGATGCATAAAATGAACAGAATGAAGAAAGCAAAGGACTGATGATAGAGTCCTGAGAAAACCAACATTTTGGGGGTAAGGCAGAATGAGACACGAAGGAAATGAGAAGAGTGGTCATAGAGTTTCTAAGAATTCCAGGACAATATAGTGGCTCATCAATTCTGCAAATATTTATTGAGTATCTACTGTATGCTGCACTGTTCTAGGTGCTCAATATCCAGAAATGAACAAAATGGATAAGATTCTTGCCTCGTGGAGCTCCAGTCTAGTAGGGGCAGTCAGGTAATTAACAAAACAAATGAGAAAAGATCTACATGTGTTAGATGATGGTAAGTGGTCTGGAGTAAAGTAAGCAGGAGATGAAATACACGGCAATAGGGTTATTGGGGGTTGAATTATACACAAAATATTCTGAGAAAGAGAAAATGAAGGTGAACAGTGCCCGTGATAAGGATAGATTTAGTGAAAGGAAGAGGACAGGAGGTGGATTGGTTGGGGGAGTGAGCGTAGAAGAAGGGAAAAGAAATAATGCAGCTTGTCTCAATATCCAAAACCTTTATACACAGTGCTTAAAGAAATATATGGGTCCAGGGGTTCCTGGGTGGCTCTGTTGGTGATAAGTGTCAGACTCTTAGGACTTATGAGATCGAGCCCTATGTTGGGCTCTGAGCTGACAGCGAGAAGCCTGCTTGGGATTCTCAATCTCTCTCTCTGTCCCTCTCCTGCTCATTCTCTAAAGAAAGAAAGAGAGAAAGAAAGAAAGAAAGAAAGAAAGAAAGAAAGAAAGAAACAAACAAACAAACATTAAAAAAGGAAATATATGGGGCCAGGATTCATTCATGTACTGAAAAACATTTCTCGTTTATAAGTTTACAGCAAAGACAGCCAGTTGTGAGGATGTGTGAGGATCTTCCCGGATCTGACAGAGCTCCACATCTGAGCTAGACTCTGCTTTGATTGTTGTCATCTAAATGAATGGAACATTTCATCATACCAAAAGATAGAGACCATCCAAAGAACATTTACTGTGCCTTTATTCTAAGATAACGCTAAGCAACATTCACATGTCCCCACACTGGTTCCAGTCCTCTGCCTAAGGTGGGGTTACTTGAATAGTCATTTAGGCAGTACGGGACCCAAAGTGGTAGGAGGTCTCATGCAAAAAGGTGCCCCTACAAGGGCATGCCCTCAAGTAAGTAAATGCTCATTGGGCACAATTGGGCACCTCCTTCAGGAGACAGAAGTGAGCTCACCACTCCTGTATCATTATAGGTGAGTCTGGATAATATAATCCAGTATAGTTTGGGACAGGTGGTAACACGCAATTACAACTTTCTTAGCTAATTTGAGATATTAATTGAAATAGCAGTCTGAAACTAAGAATAATTTCTGGATAAAGAATGCATCCTTACATAACTTTTCAATATTATATTTACTCTCCACATTTGGGGGAATAGAAAATATTGTCCATTTGTTTCTTATGAGAAACAAAAATGATTAATTACATGGCAGATATCCATGAATTTTCAGGCCCATAAAAGGGGTTTGTCAAAGGTGTTGATGACAGAGGGGGAGATGTAGAGTAGAGGTAAAATTAGAGCAAGAGCAAGGAGATAAAGATTGAGACAGACAGACAGACAGACAGAGAAAGAGAGATTGAAGATCCTGGAAAGAAATGGATGACTGATAAGTTAAAGAGAGACAGCATCATACTGTTTGTTTGGGGCTCAACTGCCTGGGCTCAAACACTGGATTCATACTTTCCAAGCTGCGTGATTACTGGAAAGATATCTCTCTGTCTCCTTTTTTTTTCATCTGTGAAATGGGAATTCTTATAATAACTAAATTGTAGGGCTACTAGAATAAAAAGTATCCCAGATTGCATACATATGAACCACTTAAAATTATATTTGATACGTAATAAATGCTATGTAAGTATTGCTTAAAAAATAAGTATCGAAGGAGGCAGGAGGGGTGAAATTCCAAAAGAAGGCAAAGAATTGGTTTGGGTAGAAATGGTGACAACTCCTTCCCACAAGTTAAAGCTGGTATGAAGGAAGGAAGGATTACCACAAAACAAACTGTCCCATGAGAAGTATGAGCTGGCAGAATCAGACCCCAAGGGAACCACAGACAAGGAGGGCACTGTGGAGAGTGTTAGGCAGGGGCAACCCAGAGACACCTGGGATGTCACAGTTCAGATTCTGGAGGGAGACTGCTATGAATTAACACCTAGAGTTCTAGTCATCTATTGCCTGGACGACCTTGAAAAAGGAACTCGCCTCGGTAAATTACAACTTTCTTATCAATGTTATGGGTAAAACGGTAATTCCTGGTTAATTCATTACTGTCTGGATCAATGACAAAACCTCTCAATACATTAAATTTTCCACAATTAATGTACTGTTTCAATAATGAGCCTGTGAAGCCACAGAATAGTGAGACAAGTTCTGTGTCAATAGGATTCTGTAAACTGGAAATTACCAAGGAGTAAGAGGGTAACTATAATATTTTTTGGTAAAAAATTCAACCTGATTCTCATGAGACTTCTTCTATGGTTGTTCAAGGAGAAATTAGAAGTAAAACATGAGCCTTTGTAATGCCGTGTTAGGAGGAAATGTGGAGTTCTCATGGTTAATGTTATGAAAAGCTTTGGGAAAGAGATGATCTTACAGAGTGATTTTCTTTTAAAAAATGTTTAATGCAAAGCAGGACTGTGGAAGCAAGGCAAAAAGCTTTTCTCTCCAAAATAAAAAGTAGAATGAGATAGCTGTATTATATACTGATAAATGATCATTATTTTCCAAAGTTACTGCCTGTAAGAGTTATCTAGAGTGATGGTTAAAAATGCTTCAAACCTGTATTTTTAATAAATACTGCAGGTTATTATTTGTGTGGATGGTGCGTTTAGAAACAGTGCGTGATGAGCAAACCATAGAGTTCGGTCATACGGTTATTTTTAACAGTTGATTAACAATCGATTAGGAAGAATGTTGAATTATTTCACGTAATATAGCTTTGTAGCAACTTCAGAATATTGAGTGTAATTAATGAAAGAACAACCAACAGTCCAAAATTTAGATTTACACGGTCCCTAAGGTAAGGATCATCTTTTCTCTCTGTTTTCCCAATGCCCAGCAGGGGCGCAGGCAGGGCCTGTCTGAAAAAGGGCGTTGGGAAGGGAGGGGGCGAGTCTACGCCGCACCTCTGTGACTGGGTCGGGGTTTGGTCCCTCAGTCTAAGAAAGGACTTCAATCCCCCTTTCTAAAGATGCAGTCGGATGCAGTCCTTCCGTGCAGGGCTTTTGGTGCAAACCCGGGTGGGTGCCACAAGAGGGGCAACGCATCCCGGGGACACCGTGCAGGCGCTGTCGCTTTTCAGGCAGAGCAAACCATCCCAAGGGCCACACACCGCGGAGCACCCTCGCCGTTCTTATGCTGTCTTTGCCGACTGCCCGCGTGGGGTCTGCGCTTGGGAATTTGTTGTTGTTAGTTAATGGATTTGTGCATGGAAGACCAGGTTTAGGAGCGAACTTACCTAGGGCGGGCGCTGCGGTCAGGGACAAGTTCTCAGCTGCCCTCGCCTATCCTTTCGCGCTCCTGCAGCGTCTGCCTTCTACGGATATGGACCGGTCTCTTTAGAAGTGAAAAGCAAACCGGATATTACAGCCATTCTTTGCAGGTTCGGGATGAAGGAGAACTGAAATCGAAACGACATGCTTAGTCGTGTTTCAACTGCGGTGGATTTTCACTTTTAGCTAAGTCAGGACCCTGGAGTGTGTGAATGAGGCGAAGCAGGAAATCCTAGAAGTAGAAGCTTCCACACCGGTCCCTCCTGTACAGTCGGCTTGGGCTTCCCTGGTCCCGCAGTAAATACAGAACAGTAGGAGCGAATGTGAGCGAAGTAACAGTAGGTTGTGAATATTTCAACAGCCGGTTTTCGCAGCGGTACTTTGTCAGGGAACAAGTTTTTGTTTGTCTGTTTTAAGTTTTTACTTGGTTATTTCTTATCCCACTGCTTTAAAAAAAAAAAAAAAAGTCTTTTTGGTATTAATGTAAGTACTTTAAAAATAATAATAAAATATGTATGTGTACGTATAAAATTGGGGGATATGTACATGTAGTTTAGAAATAATTATTTTATAGTTCAGAAATAATCACTATTATTTTAAGTCATATTTTTCCAATTTTTTTCCCCTAGATGGATGCAGATTTTGGGAAACTGGAGCTTATATATTTGGGAGGGGGGGGTCACTCAAATATCAGGAAAATTTCAGAAGCAGGTATTTATTTAAAACGAACAAAGAAATAAGAACAAAAAAAAAGTTAAATCTAACAAATGCTGCATTTCCCCCCCCGCCCCCCCCCCCCCCCCCGTTTTCAGTGTTTCTTCTATTAGGGTACTCCCTATCATATTTGAACTTTAGTATGAGCAAGAATTCTGGAAAAATAACAAAATATGTTAATTTAAGGCATTCCATAGTATGGAGCTACAGAACTGGACTGTGTAACAGATTACTCTGTTACTACAATGTGTTGCCTTCTGGATGAATATAGACAGGAGCTGTGCCATGGAATCTGTGCGCTTTGGTTCATTGACGGCTTTCCTCTGCCTAAAACGTTCTGAGTGAATTGAAAAGATGTTAAGAGTATTAATTACGTTTTTGCTAATATGTTTGTGTGAAATCGGCTCTTTGAAAATAACATGGTAAAAACGAAGTACTAAGAGATGTTAGAGATTCATTGTTTATAACGCTATCAAAAATGGCTTCTTAAAATCACAGACTTGAATCAAGAAAGTACATGGAGTATCAGAAAACAAATTTTTAATTGTCAATTTTGAATAGACCCATTTCCTGTGATATTTGATGGAATGCAGCCAATCACATTTCTTTTTAATTGTGGTAAAAATGTGTATAACATAACTATCTTAACTATTTTTTAAGCAGAAAGTTTAATAGTGTTAAAGATCAGTTTCCAGAACTCTTTTCATCGTGCAAAACTATACCCATTAAACAGTAATTCCGAATTTCCCTCTCTCTCAGTCCCTGGCAACCACCATTCTACATTCTCTTTCTGTGAATTTGATTATTCTAGATACCCCATATAAATCTTGGGATTGGTTTATTTCCCTAGCATAATTTCCACATATTGTAGCATGTGAATTACCTTCCTTTTTTAGTCTGAATAATATTTTATTTCATGTATAATGCCACATTATGTTTGTCTTTTCATCCATTGATGGACATTTGGGTTGTTTACATCTCTTGGCTGTTTTGAATAATGTTGTGAACATGGGTGTGCAAGTCTCTTTAAAATCCCACTTTACAGAGCCTGCTTGGGATTCTTTCTCTGTCTCTCTCTCTCTCTCTCTGTGTGCCCCCTCCTTTCCCAAAATAAATAAATAAATAAATAAATAAATAAATAAATAAATAAACATTGAAAAAAAAAAAGATCCTTCTTTCAAGAATTTTGTTTTCCTTTTAATTTTTTTTATTTTTTTTTTTTGGGACAGAGAGAGACAGAGCATGAACGGGGGAGGGGCAGAGAGAGGGAGACACAGAATCGGAAACAGGCTCCAGGCTCTGAACCATCAGCCCAGAGCCCTACGCGGGGCTCAAACTCACAGACCACGAGATCGTGACCTGGCTGAAGTCGGACGCTTAACCGACTGCGCCACCCAGGCGCCCCTCAAGATTTTTGTATGTATACCCAGAAATGGTATTGCTAGGTCATATAGTAATTCTTTTTTAAGGCACTACCATACTGTTTTCCATAGTAGCTGCACCATTTTACATTCTCACCAACAGTGCACGAGGGTTCTAATTTTCCTAAATCCTTGCTAACACTTGTTATAGTCTTTTTCCCCCTGATACTAGCCATCCTAACGGTGTGAGGTAAAATTGTGGTTTTGATTTGCATTTCTCTAATGATTAGGGATGTTGAGTATCCGTTCATATGCTTGTTGGCAATTTGTGTATCATCTATGGAAAAATGTGTACTCAAGTCCTTTCCCCATTTTTAAAATTGGGTTGTTTTTTGTTGTTGAGTTGTAGGAATTCTTTATATATTCTAAATGTTAACCCCTTATCAAAAATATGGTTTGCAAATATTTTCTCCCATTCTGAAAGTTGTGTTTCACTCTGTTGTGTCTTTTGATGCACAGATGTTTGACTTTTTAATTTTCATATGCTATTTTTTGTCTTTGCTTTTTGTGCATTTTCAAGAAATCTTTGCCAAAGTCAATGTCATGAGGCATTTTGCTTATGTTTTTTTTTAAGAGTGTTACACTTTTAGGTTTTATGTTTATGTTTAGGTCTTTGATTCATTTTAAATTATTTTTTGTATATGGTATATGGTAAGGGTCTAATTTCATTCTTTTACATGTGGAAATGCAGTTTTCACAACATCATTTATTGAAAAGACTGCTCTTTTCCCATTAAATGTATTGGCACCATTGGTGAAAATCATTTGACCATATAAGCCGGGTTTCTCTCTAGGCTCCCTCTTCTTTTCCATTGGTCTATATGTCATTATGCCAGTATCACACTGTTTTGATTACTGTGGTTTTAAAATAAATTTTGAAATCAGGAACTGTGAGACCTCCAACTTCATTGTTTCTTTTCAAGAGTGTTTTGGATATTCTGGGTTCCTTGAGATTCCATGCAAATTTTAGGATGTTTATTATGCTTTGTTGTTTGTGTTTTTAATTTTGCAAAAAGTGACATTGAGATTGTGATGGGAATTGCCCTGAATGTATACATCTCTTTGGATGGTCTTGACAGTTTAACAATCCTAACTCTTGCAATCAATCCATGCACACAAGATGTGTTTCCATTTATTGTTGTCTTCTTTAATTTCTTTCAGCAAAGTTTTGTAGTTTTTGAGTGTATACATCTTCAGCTTTCTTATTTAAGTTTATTCCTAAGAATTTATTGGTTTTGGGTGCTATTGTAAATGGAACTGTTTTCCTCACTCCCTTTACGATTTGTTCATTATAAACTTATAAAAATGCCACTGGTTTTGAGTGTTAATTTTGTATCCCGAAACTTTGCTGAATGAATTAATTCCAACATCTTTTTTTTGTGTGTGGAATATTTGGAGTTTTCTACATATAAGATTATATTGTCTTCAAACAGGGATAATTTTGTCTCCTCCTTTTCAATTTTAGCAGCTATTATTTGTTTTGTTTGCCTAATTGTTTGGCTAAGATTTCCAGTACTATGCTGAACAGAAGTGGCAAAAGTGAGGGTCCTTGTCTTTTTCCTGACCTTAGAGGAAAATCAGTTTTTCACCTTTGAGTATGATATTACCTGTGGGCTTTTCATATGTGGGTTTTAGTATGTTGAGGTAGTTTTCTTCTATTCCCAGTTTGTTGTGTGTTTTTATCATGAAAGGCTGTCAAATTTTGGCAAATGCTTTTTGCATTAATTGATATTTTTAGGTGGTTTTCTTCCTCTTTTTGTTTATGTGGTATGTTACATTGCTTGATTTTCAAATGTGAACCATCTGTACATTGCAGGAGTCCATCCCACTTGGCATATATTCCTCCTAATGTGCTTTTGAATTTTGTTTGATGGTATTTTGTTGAAGACCTTTGTATAAATATTCATCAGGGATATTGGTCTTTTTGAGAATAGTTGACACAAAATGTTATGTTACTTTCAGATGTATAACAGAGTGATTCAATTTCTCTGTATGTTTGATGTTTGGTTTTAATATCAGAATAGTGTTAGACTTATAGAATGAGCTTGGAGATGTTCCCTCCTAATTTTTTGGAAGAGTTTGAAGAGGTTTGGTTTTACTTCTTTAAAGAATGTAATGGTATTTGGTAGTGGCCACCAGTGAAGCCATCTGGTCCTAGGCTTTTCTTTGTTGGGAGGTTTTTGTTTAATGATTCAATCTCCTTGCAAATTAGAGGTCTGTTCAGATTTTCTATTTCTTCATGATTCAGTCTTGGTGGGCCTTGTGTTTCTAGGAACTTATCCATTTCATGTGGGCTATTTAATTTGTTGGCATACAATTTTTCATTCTTTATAATCCTTATTTCTATAAAATTGGTCGTAATGTCTTCTCCTTCATTTCTGATTTTAATTGAGTCTTCTCTCCTTTTTTCTTATCTGGTTACTTTACCTAAACATTTGTCAAATTTGTTGATATTTTTGAAACCCAACTCTTGATTTTGTTGATTTTCTGTGTTTTCTATTCTCTATCTCATTTGTCTTTGCTCTCATCTTTATTACTTCCTTCTGCTAGCTTTGGATTTAGTTTGTTCTTCTTTTTACAGTTTCTCAAAGTGTACAGGTAGGTGGTTAATTTGAGATCTTCTTTATTTCTTAATGTAAGCATTTATAGCCATAACTTCCCCTTGTTACACTTATTTTTTTTTAATTTTTTTTTAACGTTTATTTATTTTTGAGACAGAGAGAGACAGAGCATGAACGGGGGAGGGGCAGAGAGAGAGGGAGACACAGAATCGGAAACAGGCTCCAGGCTCTGAGCCATCAGCCCAGAGCCTGACGCGGGGCTCGAACTCACGGACCACGAGATCGTGACCTGAGCTGAAGTCGGACGCTTAACCGACTGTGCCACCCAGGTGCCCCTTGTTACACTTATTTTGCTGTATCTATAAGCATTGGTATGTTATGTTTTATTATTTATTTATGTATTTATGTATTTATGTATTTATTTATTTATTTATTTATTGGTATGTTGTGTTTTACTTTTCATTTGTCTCTAATTTCTCTCATGATTTCATCTTAGGCCATTTGTTGTTTAGGTATGTGTTGTATAGTTTCCACATGTTTGTGAATTTTCCGATTTTCCCTCAGCTGTTTATTTCTAGTTCCATTCCACTATGATCAGGACGGGTGGTATGATTTCAATAATTTTAAATGTTTTAAGATTTATTTTGTGTCCTAACATAAGGTCTACCCTGACAATGTTCCATATGCACTTGAGAAAAATGTGCATTCTGTTGTTTGGTGTAGCGTTTTATAAATGTTTGTTAGGTGCAATTGGCCTCTAATGTTGCTCAGGTCCTTCTTTCCTTATTGATCTTCTGTCTGATTATTGTATTCATTCTTGAAAGGGAGGTATTGATTCTCCTATTATTATGTAAATGTTTCTTCCTTCAATTCTGTCAATGCTTGCTTCATATATTTAGGAGCTCGGATGTTGGGTACATACATATTCATAATTGTTATATCTTCTTGGTGAATTGATACTTTCATTATTATTTAATGTCCTTCCTTATCTCTTGCAGTCTATTAAAGTCTTCTTTGTACATTAGTATTTACCCCTGTTTTCTTGTCTCTGCCCATCTACAAAGAAGTATTAATGGAATTTCCACAAGTACCTTAGACATCCTCATCTAGCACAATAAATCTAGAGAACCAGGTGTGAATGTGAACAAAATAGTGGCAGGTTGAGAAGACTTCTATAGCGTCTCTCTTGAGAGTATTTTTTGTTAGTGAGAAGGCATTTTTTTAAAAAGATTTTACCTAGTAATTTCTTTTCTCTTCCCCCCTTTTCAGAAGTACTCTTATTTTAATACTGCTTTTTTTCATATGTAACAAAAAATACATGTGTGTATATATAAGATCCTTAATTTTATACTCCAGAGATATTCATCAATATTTTGTTTCATTGTCTTCCAGTTTTCCTCTCAGCTTATATTAGGATGGATTCAGGTTTTTTGCTGGGGGGCGGGATACTTGGTAAAATAGAAAAATACAAAATTTAGAATTTAATGGTTGGTTATCATTCAAAAGTCTATGCAAAAATATCACAGACAGATGTTTTTAAGTTGTGAAATTGAATATAGCAGCTTCAAAACTTGAACCCTAGCTGGGCTAAGTACAACGACCATGTATATCTTGAGAAACGGAGGTTTGTGTTGGAGGAGGGGTGGGCACATGAGCCAAGTCCCATGAGTACAATCCTTCAGCCAACTTGATTAAAAGCTTCTCTCTGTCTCTTTTGTTTTTGTTCATGAGGCTATAAAAATGCAAATCTAGGGATGAAGAATTTCAAGCTAGTTATTTTTGCCTAAAAGATCTAAAAAGTTATTTTAATTTATTATTTTATATCTTTTAAATTTGATGTTTATATTTTATATATTTAAGTAAAATATATATTTACTTTAAAAATTATAATAATAAGGTAATAATAATTATTATTTAGCAATGGAAGAAAATTAATTTTGAGTCTTTCTTCCAGCTTTCCAGGTTTGTAATTACTGCAAAAAAAAAAATCTCTGAAGGTTTAAATTTAAAATTATAGTCCAAGTAATAATGAGAGTATAATGTTAGTAATGAAAGAATGGTTGAATAGTTTCCTAAACTTATGGAAGTTAATGAAACAGGTTAGCTAAAGTGAAAATTTTTTCATGTTATACTACTTTAACTCCAAAAATAATGGGGGTGTTTTAGGAACTGTTTATTTGATGGAAATTCTCAGACAGGAAGAGTTTCATTTTAACATCCTGCTACACCAAGCTTGGTGATAAATCTACGGATGTCCTAGCCCTTCCGAAGGAACACAAGCTTAAAGTAGTTTTTGTTTAGAAATCTGTTTAATGCAATTCTGTTGCTGAGAAAAGTGTGTGTGCAAAGGAATATGGGTCCTTTAGAGACAAGATGCACAGGGCTTAAAGAATTCTAGAATCATAAAGGGTAGGCACTGTGATATTACTATAAAAATCAACTGCAAACTAAGCATGTTGGGTGTTTTTGAGCATCAAAACCCACAGTGTTTAAGCCTTTAATCCATGTTGAGTTTATTTTTGCATCTGATGTAAGGTAAGGGTCCAATTTCATTCTTCTGCATATGAATACCCAGTTTTCACACCATCATTTTATTTTATTATTTTATTTTTAAAAAATATTTATTTTGGGGGAGATCCCAAGTGGGGGAAGAGCAGAGAGATGGGTACAGAGGATCTGAAGTGGGCTATGTGCTGACAGGCTGACATCAGTGAGCTCAATGTGGGGCTTGAACTCAGGAACCACGAAATCATGACCTAAGCCAAAATCAGATGCTCAACCAACTGAGCCACCCAGGTGCCCCCAAAACGTCATTTTAAAGGAGACTATCCTTTTCATATTGTGTGTTTTTGGTACCTTCGTAAAAGATTAGTTGGCCTTAAATATGTGTGTTTTTTTCTGGCCTCTATATTCTGTTACATTAGTCTATATGTCTGTTTTTATGCCAGTATATACTCTTTTTATTACTGTTAGACTTAAAATATATTTTGAAACCAGGGGATATGATGCTTCTAGCTTAGTTCTTCTTGCTCAAGATTGCTTTGGCTATTCAGCGTCTTTTGTGACTCTACACAAATTTTAGGATAATTTTTCTATTTCTGCACAGAATGCCACTGGGATTTGAATAGGAATTGCTTTGACTATGTAGATCACTTTGGGTAGTACAGACCTTTTAACAATATTAATTCTTCCAATCCATGAATGTAGTATATATTTCCATTTATATGTGTTTTCTTTATTTTCCTTCAGTAATGTTTTATAAGTTTCAGTGTACAAATATTCCCCCTCTTTGGTAAAGTTTATTTCTCAGTATTGTATTATTTTCATTGCTATTATGAATTGGAGGTTCCTCAGAATACTAAAAACAGAACTACTATATTACCCACCAATCCAGCTTCTGGATATATGTCCAAAGGAAATGAAATCAGGATCTCAAAGACATATCTGCACCCCCATGTTCACTGCAGCATTATTCACAATAGCCAAGATATGAAAAGTTTAAATGCCCATTACTCAATAAATGGATAAAGAAAATGTGGCATATAAATGAAATGGAATATTATTCATTTAAAAAAAAGAAGGAAATCCTGCCATTTGTGACAACATGGAATGAACTAGAGAACAAATCTTAAATCAAATAAGCTAGATGCAGAAATACAAATACTGCATGATCTCACTTATATGTGTAAAATCGAAAATAATAATATCATAGAAGCAGAGAGTAGAATGGAGGTTGCTGGGAGCTGGGGGAGGGGAAATGGGGAGATATTGATCAAGGAGTACAACACTTCAGCCGTGCAAGATAAGTTCTGGAGATCTAATTTACCACAATGTGACTATAGCTAACAATACTGTATTCTATTGTTGAAATTTGCTTAAAGGATAGATGGTATTTTTGCCACACACACACACAAAAAGAAAAACACAATAAAAGAAGAGAATTCAGGGGCGCCTGGGTGGCGCAGTCGGTTAAGCGTCCGACTTCAGCCAGGTCACCATCTCGCGGTCCGTGAGTTCGAGCCCCGCGTCGGGCTCTGGGCTGATGGCTCAGAGCCTGGAGCCTGTTTCCGATTCTGTGTCTCCCTCTCTCTCTGCCCCTCCCCCGTTCATGCTCTGTCTCTCTCTGTCCCAAAAAAATAAATAAAAAACGTTGAAAAAAAAAAAAAAAAGAAGAGAATTCAGAACTATGCAAAATGTAAGGCAATGGATCTTGCTTGGGTGTTGATTATAATAAATATGTCGCCTTGCCAGGAAGCTAGAGCAACGGTTACATCACTAGAGGGAAGGGTACATATTCAATTCAGTGATGATGTTTTTGGAACACATGGACACTAAAATTACAGAGGATTTTAATTAGTAGGATAGATATTTAGGAGAAGAAAGAGCCATGAGGAATGTCTGGACACTGGAAAGCTATTATTACATATTTATGAGTTTATCAAAGTCCAAAGTACCTCTCGTGTCACTCTCTGAGAGGCCCTGGGAGATCCCCTGTTCCCTTTTTCTACACTAGTTCAGTCCAGTGTGTTCCCTTCATTCATTCACCCTTAAATGATGTGAGACTTAGTCTGGTGCCATATCACTGCACTCCCTGGGCTATAGCTCCAAGTACCTGGTTATTCTTGCTTCAGGGTCACCCTTCAGAGACACTGCCCTGACTCCCCCAGAGAACAATTCAGTGACTATAAGTGGGCCTGAAGTGAAAAAAACATTTCTTCCTTGTCCCAGAGACCCAATATGGAAAATACCTTTACAACAGTCAGCTGTGTGGCCCCACCATGGCCCAGCACATCTGTTTTGCTGTGAAGACATATGTAAGTGCACTGCTGTTGGGCCACACCTCAAGAAGTACTCCCCCTTACATGTTTGCAACACTTGTCAGGGCTGGTTCACTTTAAGTTGAGAAATTTTGAAATTTTTGACTTTGGTTTCAGGTCTCACTGTTAGGCAGTACTCACTCTAAAGCCTCTTCACGCCCAATTTATAAGGGAGAAAATGTTATCCCTGGATTAATGTTACCATTTCTTGAGTATCAGAGAGTTCACATAATAAAAGTTGATAGACTTTGGAAAGGTTGTATTTAGAGCCACCCCAGAGGAAAAAGCAGGATCTAATAAAAGGAGGTAATAGGGAGTTGCTGCTTAACACACATAAAGTCTCAGTTTTACAAAATGAATCAGTTCTAGAGATCTGATGTGTAACTACATGCCTATGGCTGACAGTAATGTACTGTGCACTTAAAGATTTGTTAAGAGGGTAAGGGTTATTCTGCGTCCACTTTAAAAACTGACTGGTTCCAGTGCCAGAGTGGATCTGGTGTGAGGCCTCCAGTGAGTCTTTTGCTGGAAGGCTGAAATAGCACGTTAACCCCACCAAAGACAATCTTGAGTTACAGCAGCCATGGTGGAGAACTTCTGTCCTACATAAGCTCATGCATCTATGAGGTGCCCTACAGGAAAAGGTGTCTCAGCCAAGCACTCACCATTAAGGGCAGAGGGAAAATTTTTGTTCCTTTTCTAAAGTATCTGGTGACCAGGATGAAAATGCAGGGGTATCCTGCTCCCTCCACGGCCGGCAGAAGGTATTCTGGGAAAACTGGCCGAGGCCACCAAAGGGCTAATCATTCACCTGTGCATCCTTTTTGGAGCACCTGGACCTGGTTCTGTGATTATGACTGGAAATACAAAGGGCTCCCTTCAATGAACAAATCAAAGCACACCTGGTGGAGAGCCCAAAACATCACTACAAGAAGGGAGATAAAGCAACCAGAGTCACAACAACAGAGAGCAAGTAACACACTCCAAAAACCACCTCCTGAAGGGCCAGGCTGTGGACACTGTATGACCCCTCTTTAATATAGTAGTGCTTGTAAGTGCAGGACACATAACAAACTTTTAAAACACACAAGGGACATGGGGTGCCTGGGTGGCTCAGTCGGTTGAACATCCAACTTTGGCTCAGGTCATGATCTCGTGATTGATGAATTCGAGCCCCGCATCAGGCTTTGTGCTGACAGCTCGGAGCCTGGAGCCTGCTTCGGATTCTGTGTCTCCCTCTCTCTCTGCCCCTCCCCTGCTCATGCTCTGTCTCTCTCTGTCTCAAAAATAAATAAACATTAAAAAAATTTAAAAAAACATATAAGGGACAGAAAACTAGCCAAAATGATGAAATGGAAGAATTCTCCTCAAAAGAAATTCCAGGAAAAAATGACAGCTAAAGAATTGCTCAAATCAGATATAAACAATATATCTGATCAAGAATTTAAAATAATAGTCATAAGATTAATTGTGGGGCTTGAAAAAAGCACAGAAGACAGCAGGGAATCTATTGCTGCAGAGACCAAGGAACTAAAAAATAATCATGACAAATTAAGAAATGCTGTAAATGAGGTACAAAAAAACTAGATGTGGTGACAGTGAGGATTGAAGAGGCAGAGGGGAGAATAAGTGAAATAGAAGATAAAATTATGGAAAAGATGAAGCTGAGCAAAAGAAAGATAAAAAAAATTCTAGACCATGAGGGGAGAATTAGAGAACTTAGTGATTCAATGAAATGTAATAATAAACGTATCATAGGAATTCCAGAAGAAGAAGAAGGAGAGAAAGGGGCAGAAGGTGTACTTGAACAAATCATAGCTGAGAACTTCCCCAATCTGGGGAAGGAAAAAGATATTGAAATCCAGGAGGCACAGAGAACTCCCTTCAGACATAATAGGAATCGATCTTCTGCACGACATAGCATAGTGAAACTGGCAAAATACAAAGATAAGGAGAGAATTCTGAAAGAGAATTCTGTACCCTTAATGTACAAGGGTAGACACATAAGGCTAGTAGTAGACCTATCATCTGAAACTTAGCAGGCCAGAAGGGAGTGGCAGGAAATATTCAATGTGCTGAATAGGAAAAATATGCAGTCAAGAATCCTTTATCCAGCAAAGCTGTCATTCAGAATACAAGGAGAAATAAAGGTTTTCCTAGACAAACAAAAACTGAAGGAGTTCATTACCACTAAACCAGCCCTATAAGAGATCCTAAGGTGGACTCTGTGAGTGACATGTTGCAAAGACTACAAAGGGCCAGAAACATCACCACAAGCATGAAACCTACAGATAGCATAAGGACACTAAATCCATATCTTTCATTAATAACTCTGAATGTAAATGGACTAAATGCTCCAATCAAAAGACATAGGGTATCAGAATGGATAAAAAACAAGACCCATCTATATGTTGTCTATAAGAGACTCATTTTAGAAGTGAGGATACCTTCAGATTGAAAGTGAGGGATGGAGAATTATCTTTCATGCTACTGGAAGTCAAAAGAAAGCCGGAGTAGCCATACTTATATAAGACAAACTATTTTAAACTAAAGGCTGTAACAAGAGATGAAGAAAGGCATTATATCATAATATGGGGTCTACCCATCAAGAAGAACTAACAATTATAAACGTTTATGCACCCAATTCGGAAATACCCAAATACATAAAACAATTAATCACAAACATAAGGAATCTTGTTGATAAGAATATGGTAACTGCAGGGGACTTTAATACTCCACTTACAACAATGGACAGATTATCTGGGCAGAAAATCAATAAAGAAACAATGGCCCTGAATGACACACTGGACCAGATGGACTTAACAGATATATTTATAACATTTCATACAAAAGCAGCTGAATACACATTCTTCTCAAATGAACATGGAACATTCTCCAAGACAGAATGCATACTGGGTCATAAAAGAGCCCTCAGTAACTATAAAAGAATTGAGATCATACCATGCGCATTTTCAGATCACAATGCTATGAAACTTGAAATAAACAACAGGAAAAAGTTTGGAAAACCTCCAAATGCATGGAGGTTAAAGAACATCCTACTAAAGAATGAATGGGTCAACAAGGCAATTAAAGATGAAATTTAAAAATATATGGAAACAAATGAAAATGAAAACACAAAAATCCAAATCCTTTGGGATATAACAAAGGCAGTCCTAAGAGGAAAATACATTGCAATACAGGCCTATCTCAAGAAGCAAGAAAAATCCCAAATACAAAATCTAACAGCACACCTAAAGGAACTAGAAGCAGAATAACAAAGATACCCCCAACCCAGCAGAAGAAGAGAAATAATAAAGATCCGAGCAGAAATAAACAGTATAGATTTCCCAAAAACCAGTATAACAGATCAATGAAACTAAGAGCTAGCTTTTCAAAAAAAAATAAACAAAATTGATAAACCTCTAGCCAGGCTTCTCAAAAAGAAAAGAGAGAGGACCCAAATAGATAAAATCATTGAATGAAAATGGATTTATCACAACCAAGCCCTCAGAAATACAAGCAATTATCAGAGAATACTATGAAAAATTACATGCCAACAAACTAGACAACCTGGAAGAAATGGACAAATTCCTAGACACCCACACACTACCAAAACTCAAATGGGAAGAAATAGAAAATTTGAACAGACCCACAACTATGAAGAAATTGAATCAGTTATTAAAAATCTCCCAACAAATAACAGTCTTGGGCCAGATGGCTTCCCAGGGGAATTCTACCAGATATTTAAAGCAGAGTTAATACCTATCCTTTTCAAGCTGTTCTAAAAAATAGAACCAGAAGGAAAAATTCTGGACTCATTCTATGAAGCCAGCATTACCTTGATTCCCAAACCAGACAGAGACCCCACAAAAAAAGAGAATTACAGGCCCATATCCCTGATGAACATGGATGCAAAACTTCTCAACAAGATACTAGCAAGTCGAATTCAACAGCAGATAAAAAGAATTATTCACCATGATCAGGTGGGATTCATTCCTGGGCTACAGGGCTGGTTCAATATTCACTAATCAATTAATGTGATACATCACATTAATAAAAGCAAGGACAAGAACTATATGATCCTGTCAATAGATGCAGAAAAAGTATTTGACAAAATACAGCACCTTTCTCGATAAAAACCTTCAAGAAAGTAGGAATAGAAGGATCATACCTCAAGATCATAAAAGCCACATAGGAAAGACCCACTGCTAATATCCTCAATGGGGAAAAACTGAGAGTCCCCCCCACCCCAGATCAGGAACATGACACGGATGTCATCTCTCACCACTATTGTTTAACATAGTTTTGGAAGTCTTAGCATCAGCAATCAGACAACAAAATGAAATAAAAGGCATGCAAATTGGCAAAGAAGAAGTCAAACTTTCACTTTTTGCAGATAACATGATACTCTACATGGAAAACCCAAAAGACTCCACCAAAAAGCTGCTAGAACTGATACATGAATTCAGCAGAGTTGCAGGATACAAAATCAATGTACCAAAATTGGTTGCATTTCTATACACCAATAATGAAGCAACAGAAAGAGAAATCAAGAAATTGATCCCATTTACAATTGCACCAAGAACCATAAAATACCTAGGAATAAACTTAACCAAAGATGTAAAAGATCTGTGTGCTGAAAACTGTAGAAAACTTATGAAGGAAATTGAAGAAGACACAAAGAAATGGAAAAATATTCCATGCTCATGGATTAGAAGGACAAATATTGTTAAAATGCCAGTACTACCCAAAGCAATCTACACATTCAATGCAATTTCAATGAAAAGAACACCAGAATTCTTCTCAAAGCTAGAACAAACAGTCCTGAAATTTGTATGGAACCATAAAAGACCTGAATAGCCAAAGTAATGTTGAAAAAGAAAACGAAAAAAGGAGGCATCACAATTCCAGACTTTAGCCTCAACTACCAAGCTGTAATCATCAAGACAGTATGGTATTGGCACAAAAACAGACACATAGACCAATGGAATAGAATACAGAACATGTGCTTGTTGGCCACATGTATATCTTCCAGAATTGGACCACAAATATATGGCCAACTAATCTTTGACAAAGCAGGAAAGAGTATCCAATGGAAAAAAGACAGTCTCTTTCGCAAATGGTGCTGGGAGAACTGGACAGCAACACACAGAAAAATGAAACTAGACCACTTTCTTACACCATTCACAAAAATAAACTCAAAATGGATGAAGGACCTGAATGTGAGATAGGACACCATCAAAACCCTAGAGGAGAAAGCAGGAAAAAACCTCTCTGACCTCAGCCACAGCAATTTCTTACTTGACACATCTCCAAAGGGAATTAAAAGCAAAAATGAACTATTCGGACTTCATCATGATAAAAAGCTTCTGCACTGCAAAGGAAACAATCAACAAAACTAAAAGGCAACTGACAGAATGGGAAAAGATATTTGCAAATGACATATTGGATAAAGGGTTAGTATCCAAAATCTCTAAAGAACTCACCAAACTCAACACTGGAAAAACAAATAATCCAGTGAAGAAATGGGCAGAAGACATGAATAGACACTTTTCCAAAGAAGACATCCATATGGCCAAGAGACACATGAAAAGATGCTCAACATCACTCATCATCAGGGAAATACAAATCAAAATCACACTGAGATACCACCTCACACCAGTCACAGTGGCTAAAATTAATAACTCAGGAAACAACAGATGCTGGTGAGGATGTGGAGAAACAGGAATCTTCTTGCACTGTTGGTGGGAATGCAAACTGGTGCAGCCTCTCTGGAAAACAGTGTGGAGGTTCCTCAAAAAATTAAAAATAGAACTACCCTATGACCAGCAATAGCACTACTAGGAATTTATTCGAAGGACACAGGAATGCTGATTCATAGGTGCATATGTACCCCAATGTTTATAGCAGTGCTTTCAACAATAGCCAAAGTATGGAAAGAGCCTAAATGTCCATTAACTGACGAATGGATAAAGAAGATGTGGCTTATATATACAATGGAATACTACTTGACAATGAGAAAGAAAGAAATCCTGCCATTTGCAGCAATGTGGATGGAACTGGAGGGTATTATTCTAAGTGAAATAAGTCAGTCAGAGAAAGATATCATATGTTTTCACTCATATGTGGAACTTGAGAAACTTAACAGAAGACCATGGGGGAGGAGAAGGGGAAAAAATAGTTACAAACAGAGAGGGAGGGAGGCAAACCATAAGAGGCTTTTAAATACAGAGAACAAATTGAGGGCTCATGGGGGGCGCAGGGGAGAGGGGAAAGTGGGTGATGGGCATTGAGGAAGGCACTTGTTGGGATGAGCACTGGGTGTTATATGTAAGCAATGAGTCATGGGAATCTACCCCCAAAACCCAAGACCACACTGTATACACTGTATGTTAGCCAACTTGACAATAAATTAAAAAAAAAAAAAAAAAGATTTGTTAAGAGGGTATATTTCATATTGAGTGTTCCTACCACAATAATGATGATAAAACAAATCTAATTCAAAACCTGAAGACCTAAGTGTCTCTGTCCTCTTCACCATAAAGAGCTCATAATGTAATGGAAATTTCATTCAGTTCCATGGGTTCCATTAAGCCTCCTAGCTCAAGACATACACCAGCAGGAGTGTCTGCTTTCTTACTCATCTCCACTACTCTTTCAAAATACTGTTTCTAACAATCACGTCACAAATATAGAAGTAGAGTGCAGTACTTAGACTACATTTTATCATTTCACACAATTTCTTCAGTGGGAGGAAATTAGAGACATCACTAAACCCAACCTCCTTTGTCTTGGTTGTTACGTTTCCTAGAGTATGAAAAAAACAGAAACTGCACTAATGACCTGCCAGAGGTCTACTTTGATTAGGAATCAGATAGTTTTATTTTCAGCACCCCCAACTCTTCAATATTTTCAGCATGTTCAATTCTTCAATATTATCAATATTATCTTCAACTTATATTGAGTCTTTATTTTTTCCTCCGCACATGTACTAGCACATCAAAATGATAAGAAAATAAAAGTAGCTCATTCTTAAAAGTCATCTTATTAATTTGCTGTTAAAGCCATAGCTCTTTGGCTAGCTCCTTTTCTACACTGGATACCAGGAGGACAACATAACATCAACAGCTTCCTCTCAAGGTGTGCTTCTCTTCAATTCTTGCAGATGAACTTGGGTACTGACACAATACAGAATGAGTTTAAATTTATGTGACCATGGATTCAATGGATTCTACCATAAAACAGACCATTTAGATGTTGCTGGACCAATAAAGCTGTAAACAGATTCTTTAATTTTCCATTGTGGTAAAATACATGTAACATTAAGCTTACCATTTTAACCATTTTTAAATATATAGTTCAGTGGCATTGAGTACATTCACATTGTCGTGAAACCATCATCACTATCCATCTCCAGAACTTTTTCATCATCCCAAACTGAAACCAAATTAAATGTATCTCAACCTTAACTTCACATAAATGGAATTATACAATATGAGGTTTTGTGTGCCTGACTTAATTACTCTTAGTATACAGCTAGAATTGGAATTGCTGGGTCATATGGGAATTGTACGTCTCATCTTTTGAGAAGATGCCAGTCTGTTTTCCAAAGTGACTGTCCCACTTTGCGTTCTCACTAGGAATGTATGAAGGTCACAATTGCTCTGCATCCTCACCACACATGTTACTCTCTTTTTGGTTATTACCGTCCTAGTAAGTGTGAGGTGGTATCACACTGTGGTTTGGATTTAATCTTCCTAATGGCTAATGATGTTGAGCATTTTTTCATGTGTTGTTGGCCACATGTATATCTTCTTCTTTGGAGAAATGTTTATGCAGATTTTTTGCCCATGTGTTCTTTGGGTAATTTCTCTTTTTATTATTGAGTTGTAAGAGCTCTTTATACATTCTAGATACAAGTTTCAAGGGTTATTTGGAAGGCAGATGTGGAGCCAACACCATTATTCTAGAGCAATTTTGGCTTCTTCATTCACAGTGCTGGTCAGATGCAACTGTTCAGAAGATCTCTCCAGTGTTATGTTGATAGTCAGATGGGCACAGGTTTTTGGACTTTCTTACAACCTCCACTTTTATTGGTGCACAAAAGCTTCGGGCAGAAGTGCTTAGTAACTCTTTATCCCACCATGTCTCCCCTATACAGACCTTCACACCCCAGATGTCCTGCATCATTTAGTCCTAAATTGACATAATTCCCTAATTCTCTAATGCATGGTGGTAGCCCTTTTTTCCTGACCAAATCCATACTGTGAACCAACATCATAGGAGGATAAACTTCCAATAGAGAAGGATTCCAACATTTTTTATTAAAGATTTTATTTTATTTTTAATTTTTTTTTTCAACGTTTATTTATTTTTGGGACAGAGAGAGACAGAGCATGAACGGGGGGAGGGGCAGAGAGAGAGGGAGACACAGAATCGGAAACAGGCTCCAGGCTCCGAGCCATCAGCCCAGAGCCCGACGCGGGGCTCGAACTCACGGACCATGAGATCGTGACCTGGCTGAAGTCGGACGCTCAACCGACTGCGCCACCCAGGCGCCCCTTTATTTTATTTTTAAAGTAGGTTTCACACCCAGCACAGAGCCCAATGTAGGGCTTGCACTCATGACCCTGAGATCAAGACCTGGGCTAAGATCAAGACTGGGATGCGTAACTAACTGAGCCACTCTGGCACCCCTAAAGATTTTATTTTTAAGTAATTTCTCCACCCAACATGGGACTTGAACTTACAACCCCAAGATCAAGAGTCACATTCTCTATCAGCTGAGCCTGTCAGTGAACATTTTTGAGTGTTCACTGTGCTGTTCCCCTGTGCTGTTTTCACCTATGACCATTGGACAAAAACAGGAAAGTCATTTAATTAGAATATGGTGTCTATAAATCCATGGCTCTAACAACTTGTATTTAGAAGATTATTATTTTACAAAGAAGAAAACTCTGCAATAAGGTCTGCAATAAAGTCGAATAGACTTTACAAATGTGTATTAAATATAAAAAAAGAAATTAAGCAAAGTGCTGATAATATTAATAATTATAATATACTAATATTTTTTGTTACAATTTCTTTATTTTTGAACTCTTGTTGAATGAAAGTCACAGGACGTACAGACTTCAAAAATGAGCTACAGTATTATGTTATTAAAACAAAAGACACTTCATTTTATAATATCCGTGCCAGGAAATATACACCTGTTTTGTTAGTGAACTGAAAATTTTTATCCCAACACCAAATAGTAAAACAATTGTAACACTGCCAGACATATCAATGACCTTTGAAATCAATAACCACTTATTTTTTTAGTTGTTTCAATTTCTTCTTTTAGTCAATGTATCTCTAAATGCAACTCTTCAGTTTTTATTATTTTTTTAGACTTTTTAAAATGCTTGTTTATTTTTGAGAGAAGGAGCGTGCACACATGCAAGCTGGGGAGGAGCAGAGAGAGAGGGAGACAGAGGATCTGCAGCAGGCTCTGTGCTGACAGCAGAAAGCCCGACGTGGGGCTTGAACTCACAAACCACAAACTGTGAGATCATGACCTGAGCTGAAGTCAGAGGCTTAACCAACTGAGCCACCCAGGCACCCCTACTGCTCAGTTTTTTAAATCTTCCATTAAGCAGTTCTTCATTAAGCAGTTCTATAAAAGAGAAAGTGTCCACTTTTGAAAACCCCTAGTTATGAAGAGTCAAGATTTCATATTTAACAATTTCAACAAGTACTATGTCTATTTCTCTACCACTTTAGGGTGCTCTTTGATGAGTTTGTCCAATATTTGCATATGACTGCACATGAAAAGTGGGAGTGTCTAGGGTTTATACCTTCCCATGATACCGTGGGTACCATCCCACCGAGAGTGGGAAGGAGCTGGGTCTGGGTCAGGCCTAAGTACCATCTCCTTAATATGTTATTCCTGTTGGGGAGGGACTGTAAGTTTGATCCTAATTAAGTCTCAGTTCCACTGAGGTAGCATAAGCTCATGCATATAACAAATAATAAGAACTGTTGATCCTGTATAGAACACTAGTTATCAAGCTCCAGGTTAAGTCAAAGAAAGCATTTGCATCATCCCTGGGAATTTGTTGGATTTTCAACCCACGATTAGGTTACACGATACAAATCGACTTTCAGAAATGGAAGTTACCCAGGTTGCCATTACCTACTCCCATGAGAATATGCCCATCAAGGCACACAGGTGTCTCCTTTTGAAGGTTACTATAGCCAGTCCACTCAACTCCCTGGCAAGACAGTCAAGTAAACTCTTTCACCTTCATAGGTAACATTATCCACTGGGTATGTTAGAGCTTATGAATGGCAGATGCCTTGTTCCCCCAAACACAGTACATATTCCACCCTATGGCCTTGGGAATCCAGGGTCCCTAGGCCTGTGAGCTCAGGCGCATGATTAACTATCTGTATAGACTCCACGATGGAGAGCCTGCTAAAAATTATTTTGAGGCAACAGTTTTAAATTTTTTTTTTTCAACGTTTATTTATTTTTGGGACAGAGAGAGACAGAGCATGAATGGGGGAGGGGCAGAGAGAGAGGGAGACACAGAATCGGAAACAGGCTCCAGGCTCTGAGCCATCAGCCCAGAGCCCGACGCGGGGCTCGAACTCACGGACCGCGAGATCGTGACCTGGCTGAAGTCGGACGCTTAACCGACTGCGCCACCCAGGCGCCCCTTGAGGCAACAGTTTTAAACTGGCAACAGTCAGTCTTTATTTGGACTTGCTGTCTTTTTTTTTTTAATATTTATTTGGGGAGAGCTCAAGCAGAGGAGGGGCAGAAAGAGGGGAACAGAGGATCTGTAGTGAGCTCTGCGCTGACAGGCTGACAGCAGCAAACCTGATGTGGGGCTTGAACTCAAGAACCACTAGATCATGACCCGAACCGAAGTCAAATGCTCAACCGACTGAGCCACCCAGGCACCAATGGACTTGCTGTCTGATTGTGTCCCAGGCTTCTCCCATAATCCCAGGTATTTCTTGTTGGAGGAAACCAGGATGAACCAGCCAAGCACCTCCATGCCAGTAACCTCACATTTTGCCTTCGGGGGAATATTAACCAGTAGGTAGTTTGGGGCTTATGATTAAGCAGATGCCTTACTTAGCCAAGATTCTGCTCCTAGTGATCAACCTCTCCCAACCCTTGCTATATTCCACATCACTGACAATACTGAAATGAGCTGCAAGTGTATGTACAGTACACACCCCTTTAGTAAACTGGGCAGCTGGGACTTACTGGAACTGGGAATCTAGGGCCTGGGCCCAAACATTTGTATTGCTTCCCAGGATGTAAGGAGCCCACATCTCAAAAGGTGCTACTCTTGAGGTGGCAGCTGCAAGTGGGCTACAGTCATTTTCCATTTAGACTTGCTGTTGATTGCAGACCAGACTTTCCCCACCAGAGCTCCAAGGTATAATTTATTGGAATAGACTGGAAAGCCAGCCACGTCTTTCCTGGCAAGTCAGCAGCATAGTATCCTCCAGTATTGCCTTCAGGTGGGGGAATATGCTCATTTGTTTAAGTGAGAGGTTGGAATTAGGCCGATGCCCGGAACCCCTAAGACCTATTCCTGTGACCCAGCCTTTTTCTACACTTGCTTGATCCATGTCCCTGGCTACTCTGAACCTTCTGGCCCATGTCCGAACAGTACACACTCTGTCAACCAGCCTTGGGCAGCTGAGAGACTCAGGCCTGTCCCCAATCACTTGCATAACCTCAAATGTGGAAGAAACTGGGTCAGTAAAAATCTTTCTGAGGCGGGAGCCTTAAACTGGTGACAGTCAGTCTCTATTTGGATTTTCTGCCTGATGGAGTTCTGGGCTTTTCCACCCGTCAAGAGTCCCCGGTGTCTCTTATTAGAGGATATCATGACAAGTCTGCCTGGCAAGGCAGCCCAGATTCCTCCAGGTCTGCCTTCAGAGAGAATATGCACGTTTGTGTAGTTTAATATTTGGAATGAGGCAGATGCCTAGTATCCCAAAGAGCCCATTTCTGTGACCTGGCCTATCCTGACACTCTTATCCAGACCCCTGACTACCCTGTTCTGCAAGGGCACATGCATGTGAACTATGCAATCCATAGGCTGGCTTCGGACAGCTTGTCCCTTTCATGCTTGTGTGGCTCAAGCTGATCCCCACACACTTGCATAGTCTCAGGGTAGAGAAAGTTGACCACAAGAAAATTTTCCTGAGGGAGGAGCTTTCAACTGGCAACAGTCGGTCCCCATGTGGCCTTCCCACCTGATGGAGACCCAGGCTTCTCCTGGAACCAGGACTCCCAGGTTTTTCCTAACAGAGGATACCCTATCCTGCCTGCCCAGCCCCTCCCTGGCAAGGCAGCTGTGAAAAATCTCCAGTTTGCCTTCAGAAATATTCCCTATTGGGTACCTAGTGCGTAGGATTAGACAGATGCCTTGCACCTCCAAAAGCCTGTTCTTGAGACCGGACACCTGCCTACACTTGCACTATTCCAAGGCCCAGGGCTATGCTACCCTGCAAAGCCTGCGCATGCGCAGTAAGCCTCTCATCAGCCACCCTTAGGTAGCCGGGGTCCTCCGTACCTGTAGAACTTCCGCCAGGCCCCAGCCACCTCCGTAGCTTCCAGAGCAGAGAGAGTCCATATCCTGAAACCTTTTTGAGGCAGTAGCTTTAAACTGGCCACAGTGAATTCTCATTTAGACTGGCTGCCTGATACGATCCAAGGATTCTCCAGCAATCAAGGTTTGCAGGAGTCTGTCACGGGAGGAATCTCAGCCAGGCAGTGCCGCCCGAACCTGGGAAGGCAATGGAGATTGCCCCAGCTCTGGCTTCAAAGAAACTATGCCCCATTGGGTAGGTAGAGTTTGTGATATGCACATGCTTAGTTGGCCAATTGCCGGCTGCTGGTTCTTGGCGCCTTGCAGACTGCGCACGCGCATAAAGCACCCAATTAGCTGGCCTGGGGCGCCTAGGCTCTCCAGACCTGTAGAGCTCGACTCTCCGTGACTACTGGTGTACCCTCCACGGTGGAAGCAGCCCATCTCCTGAAAATCCTGAGGTTTCAGGTGCTACTGGGCGACAGGTTCCGTTTGAACCTGCTGCATAATGGAGTCCTGGCTTCTCCAAGATTCAAGTCTCCCAGGTATATCTTAATGGAAGGTCAGCGCACTAGCCAGTCCATCCAGAACCAGGTAAGGCAATACAGATTCCTTCAGCTCTGCTTTCAGGGGGAATGTGCACATTTGTGTAATTTAGGGCTTGGAATTAGGCAGATGACTTGTACTTCCAAGAGTGTGCGCTGTGAGTCAGCCTCTGCCCGCACTAACCCTGCTCCAGGTGCCTGGCTACCCTGCCCCGCTCAGACCACACATAGGTAGTAGACACTTCATCAGCTGGCTTGGGGCAGCCTAAGCCCTCCTTGTCTGTGGGGGCTTGGGCCAGTCTCTAGCCCCCTCAGAGACTCCAGGGTGGAGGAAGTTCACTTGGTGAAAATCATTCCGAGGGGTGGCTTTAAACTGGCAACAGCCAATCCCCATTTGGATTTGTGCACTAGAGAGGTCACAGGCTTCTCCAGCAGCCAGGGCCCCCAGGTGTCACTTATTAGAGGGTCACCTGGCCAGCAGGCCCTGGCACCTCCCTGGCAAGGCCACTGACTCCAATTCTGCCTTCAGGGGCAATATTCCCCACTGGGTAGCCAGGGTTTGTGATCAGTGGGAGGCCTTGTTCCCACCGCCTTGCTCCCAGGGATCCTTCATGCCTGTGACATTCTAGCATGGCCCCAACCACCAGCATGGATTCAGGGAGGGAGGCCACTCCCCAAAAGTTGTTCTGAAAGGGCTGCTGCAAATGGGTTACAGTTGTCCCCCTTTTGGACCTTTCTGATTAGCTTGTTTTACTGGATAAAACCCCTTGTCAGCTCCCCCTGCCTTATACTGGGATTGAGCTCTGATTCCTTCTGCTTTGCCTTCATGGAGAATATGGGCTTTTCTGTAGGTCATGTCTTGGAATTAGGTTGATACTTTATAGCCCTAAGAGCTTGCTCCTGTGATTAGGCTTTGTTGACACTCATCCTGTTCCTGGTCCCTGGCTCCCCTTACTTTAGAGTCCAATGCATGTGCAGTCCGCACCCATTCAGCTGGCCTTGGTGGCCTAATGTGTGTGTATGTGTTTTTTTTCTCCCCCTCTCTTATAAGAATTGAACATCCCTGGTTCCTTTCATATGCTGCCTTAGCTGTTTAACATGCCACATCATGGTCAAAATTTTCTTATCTTCACATGTACCTTCAACTCAGCAGAAGAATATAGGGAAAAAGAGGCAATGTTTCCTCCCTTTAATACGTTTCTTAAATGATTATGTGTAATAACATCTCCTTACAATTATTTACTAGAATTACATCTCATGGCAAGATTATCTGCAAAGAAGCCTGGGGAGTTTAATCTCTCTAGTTGTAATTTCTTATTCTACTTAAATTAGAAATTCTAATTTCTCATTGTCATTGCAACCTATGTGTCATGTGTCCAGGTAAAAATCGGGTGTTGTTTTAATTTTTTTATTTTATTAATTTTATTTTTTATTATTATCTTAAAAATATAATTTATTGTCAAATTGGTTTCCATACAACACACATTGCTTATCCCAACAAGTGCCCTCCTCCCTGCCCATCACCTACTTTCCCCTCACCATTACCCCCCATCTACCCTTAGCTTGTTCTGTCCTTAAGAGTCCTTAAGAGTCTCTTATGGTTTGCCTCCCTCCCTCTCTGTAACTTTTTTTTTCCCCTTCCCCTCCTCCATGGTCTTCTGTTAAGTTTCTCAAGATCCACATAAGATCTGCACTGCAAAGGAAACAACAAAACTAAAAGGCAACCAGTGGTATGGGAAAAGATATTTGCAAATGACATATCGGACAAAGGGCTAGTATCCAAAATCTATAAAGAACTCACCAAACTCCACACCTGAAAAATTAATTTTATTTTTTAAATTACTTATTTACTTTTAAATTTACATCCAAGTTCGTTAGCATATAGTACTATAATTCCTGATTATAATATACTATTTCAGGAATAGATTCCAGTGATTCATCCCTGTATATAACAACCAGTGCTCATCCCAACAAGTGTCCTCCCTAATGCCCCTTACCCATTTAGCCCACCCCCCCACAACCCCTCCAGTAACTCTCAGTTTGTTCTCTGTATTTAAGAGCCTCTTATGTTTTGTCCCCCTCCTTGTTTTTATATTATTTTTGCTTCCCTTCCCTTATGTTCATCTGTTTTGTATCTTAAATTCCTTATATAAGTGAAGTCATACGATATTTGTCTTTCTCTGGCTAAGTTCGCTTAGCATAATACCCTCAGTTCCATCCATGTAGTTGCAAATGGCAAGATTTCATTCTTTTTGATTGCCAAGTAATACTCCATTATGTGTGTGTGTGTGTGTGTGTGTGTGTATACACACACACACACATACATATATATGTATATATATATATGTACATATATACATACATACCACATCTTTTTTATCCATTCATCCATCAATGGACATTTGGGATCTTTCCGTACTTTGGCTATTGTCAATAGCACAGCTATAAACATTGGGGTGTATGTGCCCTTTCAAAATAGCACACCTGTATCCCTTGGATACATACCTAGTGGTGTAATTGCTGCATCATAGGGTAGTTCTATGTTTAATTTTTTGAGGAAATCTCCCTCCGTACTGTTTTCCAGAATGGCTGCACCAGTTTACATTCTCACCAGCAGTGCAAAAGAGATCCTCTTTCTCTATATCCTCACTAACATCTGTTATTGCCCAAGTTGTTAATTTTAGCCATTCTGACTGGTGTGAGGTGGTATCTCATTATAGTTTTGATTTTATTCCCCTGATGATGAGTGATGTTGAGCATTTTTTCATGTGTCTGTTAGCCCTCTGGATGTCTTCTTTGGAAGAGTGTCTATACATGTCTTCTGCTCATTTCTTCACTGGATTATTTGTTATTTAGGTGTTAAGTTTGATAAATTCTTTATAGATTTTGGATACTAACCCTTTATCTGATATGTCATTTGCAAGTATCTTCTCCCATTCTGTCAGTTGCCTTTTAGTTTTGCCGATTGTTTCCTTCCCTGTGTAGAAGCTTTTTATCTTGATGAGGTCCCGATAGTTCATATTTGCTTTTGTCTCCCTTGACTTGAGAGACGTGTTGAGTAAGAAGTTGCTGTGGCCGAGGTCAAAGAGGTTTTTGCCTGCTTTCTCTTCTAGGATTTTGATGGCTTCCTGTCTTAATGTTTAGGTCTTTCATCCATTTTGAGTTTATTTTTGTGTTATGGTGTCAGAAAGTGGTCCACGTTCATTTTTCTGCATGTTGCTATCCAGTTTTCCCAGCACCATTTGCTGGAGAGACTGTATTCCACTGGATGTTCTTTCCTGCTTTGTCAAAGATTAGTTGGCCATATGTTTGTGGGTCCATTTCTGGGTTCTCTATTCTGTTACATTGATCTATGAGTCTGTTTTTGTGCCAGTACCATACTGTCTTGATGATTACAACTTTGTAATACAGCTTGAAGTCCAGAGTTGTGATGCATCCAGCTTTGGTTTTCTTTTTCAGGATTGCTTTGTCTATTCGGGTCTTTTGTGGTTCCATACAAATTTTAGGATTGTTTGTTCTAGCTCTGTGAAGAATTCTGGTGTTATTTTGATAAGGATTGCATTGAATATGTAGATTGCTTTGGGTAGTATCAACATTTTAACAATATTTGTTCTTCTAATCCATGAGCATGGAATGTTTTTCCATTTTTTGTGTGTCTTCTTCAGTTTCTTTCATAGGCTTTCTATAGTTTTCAGTGTATAGATTTTTCACCTCTTTGGTTAGGTTTATTCCTAGGTATTTTATGGTTTTTTTGTGTGTGTGTGTGTGCAATTGTAAATGGGATCGATTCCTTGATTTCTCTTTCTGTTGCTTCATTATTGATGAATATGAATGCAACCGATTTCTGTGCATGGATTTTATATCCTGAGACTTTGCTCTTTGCTGAATTCACGGATTTGTTCTAGCAGTTTTATGGTGTAATATCTGGGTTTTCCATATAGAGTATTATGTCATCTGTGAAGAGTGAAAGTTTGACTTCTTCTTGCCAGTTTGGCTGCCTTTTCTTTGTGTTGTCTGATTGCTGAGGCTAGGACTTCCACTTATGTTGAATAATAGTGGTGAGAATGGACATCCCTGTCGTGTTCCTGACCTTAGGGGGAAAGTTCTCAGTTTTTCCCCATTGAGGATGATATTAGCAGTGGGTGTTTCATGTATGGCTTTTATGATCCTGAGGCATGATCCTTCTATCCCTACATTCTAGAGGGTTTTTATCAAGAAAGGATGCTGTATTTTGTCAAATATTTTCTCTGCATCTATTGAGAGGATCATGTGGTTCATATTCTTTCTTTTATTGATGTGATGTATCACACTGATTGTTTTGCAGATATTGAACCAGCCTTGCATCCCAGGCATAAATCCCACTTGGTCGTGGTGAATAATTCTTTTAATGTATTTTTGAATCCAATGGGCTAGTTAGTATCTTGTTGAGGATTTTTGCATCCATGTTCATCAGAGAAATTGGTCTGTAGTTCTCCTTTTTAGTGGGGTCTTTGTTTGGTTTTGGAATCAAGGTAATCCTGGCTTCATAGAATGAGTTTGGAAGTTTTCTTTGCGTATCTATTTTTTGGAACAGCTTCAAAAGAAGCCATCAATGATACTGTAATAGCAACGTAGCAGGACAGATGGTGGCTGCACTTGTGATGAACATAGCAGAACATATAAACTTGCCAAATCAGTAAGTTGTGTGTGACTATATTGTGTGACAACTAACATTGTGTGACAACTATACTCAAAAAAGAAGGATAATCTAATATCACTGAAGGAAAACTGAGCAAAAAAAAGTTTCTAGAAGGAGCAAGTTAGTAAAGATGAAGAGAGTTAAAATTGAAAAGTAACAGAATATAGAATGATTTAAAGGATTAAGATGATTAGAAGGTATCTAAATGATTCCTAGGTTTTTAGCTTGAATAACTAAGTAGATGTCAAAAAGTAACAAAAATAAAATTCAGTCGATGTTGAATTTTTTCTAGAAATGTTTAATTTCTTGTATATTCATAGAACATTCAAATGGAATTACATAACCCTGAATACAAGTATCTCCTGATAGAAAAGCATTTATTCACAGTTTATCATACTTATCTGTATCTCCTGATAGTTCAAGGGGGCAGAGGCTATATGTATTGTTCTGTGATGTGAGGCCAATTCTCAGTTCATACAGGATACTAAGTAAACATTGCTACCATGAACTAATGTGTGGCTTAGGAGAAAGTTCTCCCTGGGAAGTTAGATACACATGCATTATATATCTGTAAGACTCTAGTGTATGCATGGAAACAGTAGGAATATCCTTATAACACTTTGCCCAGAGGATGCATAAAGTTGGAATGAGAAAAGCAAAGGAATGGTGATGGAGCCCTGAGAACACTAATATTTTGGGTGTTACTACAGACAGAATAAGACATGAGGGAAACTGAGAAGGAGTGGTCAGAAATGGTCTTATGAGTTCCAGGAGAACATGCCTCAGAAGCCTTGTTGGAGCGGATGTCCCAAAGGAGGCAGTGATCAATAACATTAAATATTACTGGAGGGCTGAGATATCCAAGCAAAGAAGCGTTTAACGCCAAATTATGCAAGTAGAATGAGATAATTCTATTAGATCTTTAGCCAATCAACAGTTCCGAAAGAAACTTTTCATAAGAGTAATCTAGAGTGATGATTAAAAATGTTCCATCCATGAGGCACCTGGGTGGCTGAGTTGGTTAGGCTTTCTGACTTCCGCTCAGGTCGTGATCTCACGGTTCTTGGTTCGAGCCCCCTGTCTGGCTCTGTGCTGACAGCTCGAAGCCTGGAGCCTGCTTCGGGTTTTGGGTATCCCTCTCTCTCTGCCCTCCCCCACTCGTGATCTCTGTCTCTTAAAAATGAATAAATGTTTAAAAAAAATTTTAAAGTGTTCCATCCATATTTGCAACCACTTAATTCTGATGTAGTTTGTGCATGGACCATGTATTTAAAAAGTACATGATACATAAACATGAATAAACTTTATCTTTTTAACAGTTGATCAGTGTCAACGAGACTGAATTGTTCACATAACACAGCTTTGTAGCCTCTATGGAATTCAATATAGTTAATACAAAATAAACCAGAAACCATCTTTTGGGATTGAAGTTATTGGGGAGCTGAGGACCGTCGTGGCGGCGGGAGGAGGGAGGGGCTGCCCGGAGGGAGCGACCCCACCCGGCGTCCCTGCGAGGAGGGGTCGGGGGTCTGTCCGCCAGCCAGCCGGAGGAAGGTTACGGCCCCCCCTTCCGCAGCCACGGCGGCCCGCACGGGTCCTTTTCCCGCGCCGGGCTCCCCGGGACGCCCGAGGGGGAGCGGCGCCTCCCGGGACGGCGGCGCGCGTGCGCCGTCGCCCCCCAGGCGCCCGCGTGGACGCGCACTCGCTGAGTGGCGGGAGCAAAGCGCCCCGCGCCGGCCTCCCGCTGCCTTCCCGCGGGCGGCGCGGAGCCTGCGCCTGGGCCTGTGTTGTTAGTCTGGTAGCCGAAGCGCGCGCGGAAAGCCGGGTTTAGGAGCGAACTTACGTGGCGCTGGCGCTGCGGTCAGGGGACAAGTTCTCAGCAGCTCTCGCTCGCCCCTCGCGCGCTCCGCCAGCGTCTGGCTCCTCAGGAACCCGCCGGTTTCCCGGGATGCCTTGGGGCTGGTTTCCTTGAATGGGCTTGGGGTGGGGGTGGGGGTTGTAATATTTACTTACTCATTTCTTATTTTTTCTCTCTTCTCACGCTTACCTTAAAAAGTACGCTTGTGGTTAACGTGAGTATTGTTTTCATAATAAAATACATATATGCACATGCGTATATAAAACACCTAGTATTAACAGTCCAGAGGTAATCACTATGATTTTGTTGCATATTTTTCTTGAATTTTACTCTATGTGTTCATATGAGTTTTGGTATCGTGAAGCTTATATAATTTCGGGTTCTGCTTTAAAGAAAATAACGAATAAAAACTCTAAATATTTAAAACGAGCAAAGGAATCATAAGCAACTATTTTTTTTTTTTTAAGCTGACAAATGCTACAAACATTTTATCTTCGTTTCCAGTTTTTAGTTCTGTTAGGGTGCTTCCTTCCTGTCATATTTGAATTTCAGTTTGAGCAATAATTCTGGCATATAAAGTTGAGGCATACAGGTGAACTATTTGAATGCATCTTAAAATTGTATTCCCTTATACTGAGCAACAGAACAGGAACTGAAATTAGTCTTTCACGACATTATGTTGTCTTCTGGATGGATATAGGTAGGAGCTGTTTTAATAGACCCATGTGGTCTCTGGTTCGTCCGCTGCTTTTTTATGTCCAGAATGTTCTGAGTGAATTGAGAAGATACTAAGGATTTTACCCAATTTCACCAGTATATTTTTGTGAAATTGACTGACAATAATGAGGTAGAAACTAAGTACCAACATTTAGATATTAGAGATTCACTTTCATAGCTTTTTAAAGTTCCTAATGTGACAAACTTGTATCATAACAGTGTAACCTACCATATAAAAAGAATTTCAATATGAAATTTCATATTGTTTTAAAATCTCTTTTTCTTTGATGTATTATGTAATGCTATTAATCACATTTTTATTGGAAAGTTGACCTCAACGAGCCTGTATACCATACTTCCTCATATTAAATATTAAAGTGTACTCTTCTTAGGTAGTATCATGGTGAAAGTAAATTCTTATTTTTTTCAGTTGTCTTTATTTGGGATTATTCAAATTGGGCAATGAGGGTTTTTTGTTTTGTTTTGTTTTGTTTTTTGTTGTTTTTTTTTCCTTCTGCAACACTCCGGGGCACATTTTACTAATGTGTGTAACTCAAGATGGAACTCATTGTTAATGGATATTTAAAAACGACCAAAGCAGAGTTCTTACTCTTGGTGAAACCATACGTTGAAGGGGCAGATACTATAAATTAAATAAGAAGTGATTGGTGCTAATATGTTACAACTGAAACATTTGAGTCTTTTTAAGAGCAACAATTAATTGTACTTGGAAAAATTATATGTAGATGGCTTCACAAGAAGGTGCCATTTCTGCTGGATCTTGGAGGACGAACGACTCTGATTTCATCAAACAGAGATTGGAAAGCAAAGGAAGGGAATAAGCAAATATGTAAAGGTAGTGAGTAAATGCTAGGAATCACCTGGAGTCTATTGTAGCCAGTGGGCTCTTTGAGGTTGAGGTTGAAAGATCAATTGCTGGGGTGCCTGGGTGGCTCAGTCAGTTGAATGTTCAACTTTGGCTCAGGTCATGATCTCATGGTTCATGAGTTCCAGCCCCATGTTGGGTTCTGTACTGACAGAGCCTGGAGCTTGTTTCCGATTCTGTGTCTCCCTCTCTCTCTACTCCTCCCCTGCTTTGCGCGCTCTGTCAAAAATAAATAAACATTAAAAAAATTAAAAAATATATCATTTGCTACCTGGATCATACACTTTATTCCAGGGCAGGTAGTCTTTGAAGATTGTTAGACACGTTCAGAGCTGTGCTTGAGTTCCATCACCCTGTTGGGAGGAGAAGAGGGAGGGGGAATAGAGAGGGGACACCGGAGAGACAGCTTATTCAGGAGGCTTTGGTACAGCTTAGAAAGCATTTTCTGGTCCTTCTACTCAGCAATACCAAGACAAACCTTCCTCTATGACCTAGGATTCCACTTCTGAGTTTATTATGCAAGGGAGTTTTATACCTGTGTTCAACAAATCTTTAATATTTCAAAAAAAATAAACCTGAAAATCCAAATACTTATTGGTAGTAGAATGAATAAATTATCTTCATACAGCTCAACGTTTGCAGCTTACAATTCACATGATGAACTAGGAGACTTTTACAAATAGCTTATTGAACAAATGAAGCAAGATACAATACATACAATGTAATTCTAGTTATGTGAAGCCTGAAAGCAGGCCAAAGTAAATAATGTTATTTAGGGCTCAGATGTACATGATCAGATCCTAGAAAGGGATTGTGAAATGTGTGATGTTAGTTGGCCCTTAGCAGGCTTGTCAGAAGTTGAAATGTGTGCCTTTAGAATTTTAGAAATGTTCAATTTCTATACCTAGTGGTAATTAGGTATTTGTTTAAAAATTATATTTATATTGTATATCTTACATTTATGTTCTGTGCACTCTTACGTATGTGTCATATTTCAAAATCTTCAAAAACGGGGATGCCATTTGTCAAAATATTGCTTTGAAAAGGAGCAAAAGATTGTGTTGTGATTGAAATACGGGTCAAGAGAGGATTTATTTTTTCCTGCCCCTTTTCCTTTTTATCTTCCCCACTATTTTTACCCTAAGTTAAAAATATTCAGTGTTGAGGAGAAGAGTTCTGTTTCCAGAAGGATAAAGGAGAAATGCTTTCCCTATTCCCCACACTAATTACCACTAACTGTCCTGGATATTGTTGGCATAACAAACCTTAGAAGATTCTGGAAGGGGAGGAGAAGGCAAATTAGCTGTGTACCAGTTTTAGTGCTGGGAAAGCTGACAACCCATAAATATCAGTAGGCTCCCAAACAAAAAACCTCAGCAAAGCACATTTTCTTTAGCCAGAGGCCTACAAAAGAGGCAACTTGGCAAGACAAAGAAAATTCTAGACAAAGCACTTCGTTCCAGCCCAACAGCACAGTAAGATCTGTGGACCAACCTCCAGACTCCCATAGAGCAAGGAAAGGCCTAGACTTCTGCCTCACCTAGGAGTAAAGAGGTACCGTTATCCACTGCCTAAATGGTGTCAGAAAATCCACTAGAAATGTAGACTCTCATTCTTTTTTTTTTTTTTAAGTTTCTATTTATACTGAAAGAGAGAGAGAGAGAGAGAGTAGAGGGGGGAGGGAGTCAGAGAGAGAATCCCAAGCTCAAACTTACAAACAGTGAGATCATGACCTGTGGGATGCCTAACCAACCCCGCCACCCACGCTCCCCTAGGCTC
Organism: Leopardus geoffroyi; assembly: GCF_018350155.1. Classification (NCBI taxonomy): domain Eukaryota; kingdom Metazoa; phylum Chordata; class Mammalia; order Carnivora; family Felidae; genus Leopardus; species Leopardus geoffroyi. Next base: position 75,536,410 of record NC_059328.1, read on the forward strand.
TCTTTCTTTTTGTGTGATCATGAGGCACCCTTCCCCCTTCTCACTGGGTGGTGTCAGAGAAGGTATAGTGGACAGGCAAGACTTTCAGGAGTAAGGAGGCCACCGAACTGTGAGTAACAGCAGAGCCCATATTGGAAGCAGTAATGAGAACTCCTGCTGTCCTCAGCCAAGGTTTCATCAGCAGCAGCCTTAAGGGAAATGAATGGCAGACCACTAAGATGAAAATTTAGGAAGATTTCCTGTTTGTAGGATGAATGGTTAGAGAACAAAAATAGCTTCCTTCCAAATATGGTATCACCTATTTGTAAATATGAAAAAGATCTTTTATGTCACCCTCTGAGAGACACTTGGGTTCCTTGTTCCTTGGCACAGGTTCAGCTGACTGTACCTTTTTTCCTCTTTTACACCTAACTCCTTCTATTCATTTCATGCCACATCATCGATGGTGACCACAGGTACTACCTGCAGGGACTGCCCAGACTCTTGGTCTTTCCTTTGCTTGCCTTGGCCTCTTTCCCCAAGAACAGATTTAGCGATTTGTAAGTGAGGCCAGTTGGAAAGAACATCTTCACCTTTGGTCTCAAGATCCAAACTGTGAAATTAAAACAGTAACTGTTTGGACTTGACATTGGTTTCCAGGTGGTGAATATTACATGTGAGTAGATTCTTGTAAAATTGCATGTGTCTGTTATACATTTTTAAAACTTTTCAAGGATAGTTCATTTAAGGTTAAGGAAGTTTCAAATTTATGAATTTGGTATCATGTCAGTCAAAATCCACTGTTGAAAGCAATTGACTTGCATTTTGCCTATTTGTCATTATTATAGCTCCAAGGATCTCAAACCAGCATTTGTGTTGATAAAACAGAATTAATAGATACAGCATAATCTAAGAAAAAGGCTCATACTAGGAAGTGTACAAGGCTCTGAATTCCCTGATCTAGATCCCCTGAGTGCTCTTTGAAGGGTTCAAGGTCTAAGGACATCCTGGAGTCTGGTAGTTAGAGAGGCTTCCCAATATTGCTTGAGGTGTGCCAGCCAGAACCTAAACACCAGAGTTAGATCACTAATTGGACCAGCTACTTAGGAAAAAATCCTTCTCCAATATGGGAATCCTTCCCACTGTGGGAGCAATGAGCAAACATGAAGGAGAGTATCAACCCCTTGCAACTGAGGAGAGCTGTTACTGTTACAGTGATGCCACTTTTTGCTGAGGTGGTATGCCCAGCATGTTTCAGAGAGGTTTGGCAGAATCAGCGTCCGTTCCTTCTTTCCCTCCTCTTTTTCTCCTTCTCTGAAGCCAAACAGCTCCTCCTCTTCATAGGGTGTTATGCACAGCCCGTTGAATCAGAAATGTGTATTTATTACAAAATGTATTCTTCACATTATTTGGCTATTTTGCAGGAGTGTATCATTTGTAAACCGATATATCTACTATGAATAAGCTAATTAAACACACAAATGGGTATGGTAGTAAAAATGCTACTCCTGAAGATCTGCTTCTGTTTTAGAAATCATTATAATTTTGAGGATGATTTGAAGTCATTTTTTTTATTTGAAGTCATTTAAAAAAATTTTTTTAATGTTTGTTTATTTTTGAGAGACAGAGAGACAGAAAGAGCATGAGCAGGGGAGGGGCAGAGATAGGGAGACATAGAATCTGAAGCAGGCTCCAGGTTCTGAGCTGTCAGCACAGAGCCCAACTCAGGGCTTGAATCCACAAACCACGGATCATGACTTGAGTGGAAGTTGGAAACTTAATTGACTGAACCACCCAGGCACCCCTAAAGCCATAAACCCTAAAGTTGAGCGTAAGTAGCCAATTGCCTGCCTATTTCCCTCCTAATTATATAGTCAACAGGCACATATACACATGCCCTCCAAAGCAGAATAATCATAGAAGTGTTTATTTATAATATAGCTACTTTAGTATCTTTTTAAATATTTATTTTTTGAAAGAGAAAGACACTAGCAGGGAAGAGGCAGAGGGAGAGGCAGGGGGCGGCAGTTGTGGGGGAAGACACAGAATACCGAAGCGGGCACCAGGCTCCAAGCTGATGCTCAAACCCACAAATTGTGAGATTATGACCTGAGCTGAAGTCGGATGCTTACCCGACTGAGCCACCCAGGTACCCCTAGCTAGTGTAATATCTTAAGTGCTCATCCATACTGGAACAGTGTGATAGGTTTAAAAAAATGAGCTATCAAAGGCATATCCATGTCCTAATTCCCATAACCTGTGAATGTTACTTTTCTTAGAAAAAAAAGGTCTTTGTTTTCTTGATCTGGGTAATAATTATAGGGATATGTACATTTTGTGATATTTCACCCACTGTATACTTTTCACCTGAGCATTCTATAGTCCCTATGTTATAGTTTAATTGAAAAGTTAAAAAAATTTCTCTTAGAAGTCCTTATATTAATACAAAGTCTGCTTGAGACCTTTAGTTACCAATATTTGTCTTAATCACAAAGAAAAAAAAAAAAAAGAAAAGAAAGACAAAAAGAAACATGCTCCAAACTTCTACCTCTTCTATGTCAAAGTTATCTAATAAAGTCAGGACACTGGAGGATTACTGGATAATATAAAGTCTGATATAAATTAGGATTCTTACCCAAGCCATAAGAAAATAGTTTCAGATCTTAAAATGGTCATTGCATCAAAAGAGTTTGGAGTTATATTCCACAATAATTTGAGTGATATTAGTCAAGGACTCATTGATTCTGTCTTTCCTGTTGTCTCCCTAAGTTTCTGTCTGGTAATTTTTTTGCAATGGGTAATTTCCAAAGTTCCTTGTCTCTCCATAAATGTGTGGTTCCAATTTCAAGACAAAGTTTAAAACTTTATTTTCTATTAATATAGTTGAGACTGAAAGTGACAATAGGGCAGGGCTACTTTGAAATTGGTCTAATGCTGAGAAATCAGCTGCTTTTTCCTATTCATTACAATCTACTGTTTATTCCAGAGAACTAAAAAGAATTCCAGGGACAATTGAATGTTTTGTGAATTTTGTGTGTAGAAGAGCTGAATTTCTTGTGCACCCTTCAAACTGCTTTCTGATAAACATATTGTCTGTAGGCAAATTTGGAAATGTTGGTGAAGAATAATTCATCAACAGGTGGGGGCACCTGGATGGCTCAGTTGGTTAAGTGTCTGACTCTTGATTTTGGCTCAGGTCATGATCTCACAGTTCGCAAGATGGAGCCCTGAGTTGGACTCTGCATGACAGTATGGAACCTGCTTGGGATTCTGTTTGTCTCTCTCTCTGCCCCTCCATAGCTCATGCTCTCTCTTTCTTAAACACTTTTTTTTAAAGAATAATTCATGGGGCTCATGGATGGCTCAGTCGGTTAAGCATCCGACTTCAGCTCAGGTCATGATCTCATGGTTCGTGAGTTGGAGGCCCACATCGGGCTCTGTGCTGACAGCTCAGAGCCTGGAGCCTGCTTCAGATTCTGTGTCTCCCTCTCCTCTGCCCCTGCCCTGCTCATACTCTGTCTCTGTCTCTCAAGAAGTGAATAAACATTATAAAAATAAATAAATGCATAAATAAATACATAAATAATAAAAAGAATAATTCATGGTGTGTATAAGATCATTCTGTCCCTGGAAAAAAAGCCCTATAAATCAATAATATATAAATATATATTCCTAGAAGAATATATAGTCCAAAATTAACAGTATTTCTAGTTCAGCAATATGTTTTATAACAAAGTATATCCCATGCATTTTTTGCTAGTTTCAAAGGATTAGAGGGTATATTTTGTTTTTATACTTTTCTGTATATTATGAATTTCTTTTCAATGATTGAATTATTTTTATAATCATAGAAATATATATGTATATATACTTTTTCCACTTTTGTTAAAGTAAAGCACTTCTGGAAAGCTATTTCTGTTTCAAAAATCATTATAGTTTTGAAGATTATCTAATGTATCACCTAATGTATTTCAGCTTGAACCATTGCTACTCAGCATATAGATACATATATATATGTATATATTGCATGCTTGAAACAGTATGTGTATGTAGCTACACAGTATGTATATGTATATGTGTGTGTATACATATGTATATATACATATGAATATACATATGTGTGTATATATAGACTTGACACAGTGTTTATGTATAAGTACACAGTGTATATATACCTGCTAATGAGAGGCATTGTGAAACTCTTGAAAACTATATGTATACTTACCCCTCTAATACCATGAAAACCTTTGGTCTGGATTTCTCATTGTGAAGACTTAACCAGTTCAATGATAGTTTAGTCAATGTATAAATGCTTGGATGTAACGAATGTGAGCATAGAGACTTTACCATACCACACAACTGTAAGCAGCCTAAAATTAGAGTTTTTACAAAAGGAACAGAAACCACTTTTCGACACATAGCAAGTGAGTGAAAATGGGGAAAATTTCAAGGAATATAGATAAGTGGTTAAGTCGAAAGCAAAGTAGTCGTTGTAATGCCAGCCTAATAGCAGTTCTTCTCTCGTGTGACCTCTACTTTAGTCGAGTGTAAATAAGTTGAGGCCTGTGTCCTTACATAGAATCTCAATTAAAATTCCACGTAAACAAAACAGGACTCAGAACGTCCAGCTGGCATTCTATCTTAGGCAAAATTCTTCAGGTGATGAGAAGGTTATCTGCAGGTTCTCTCTCTGCCTGCACAATCTGAGGCATGCATGTGGCATGCTGAGCACTTGGGAAGCAACTATAGCCAGTGTGCCAATGTGACGTACATAAGGACAACCTGCCGCAGCCGCTGCTGCCTTTTTTTTTTCTTTTTTAATGTTCATCTATTTTTGAGAGAGAGAGAGAGACAGAGAGAAAGTGTGTGTGAATGAGGGGAGGGGTAGAGAGAGAGGGAGACACAGAATCTGAAGCAGGCTCCAGGTTCTGAGCTGTCAGCACAGAGACTGACGTGGAGCTCATACTCACGAACTGTGAGATCGTGACCTGAGCCAATATGGGACACTTAACCGACTGAGCCACCCAGGCGCCCCTTGCTGCTGCTGCTGCTGCTTCTTTTCCTTCTTCTCAGTTCAAGCCTTGCTGCTGCTAGGACAGCAGACAAGACTGTCATTATAGCAGTTTGCTATGGATTGGCAGAAGCTAAGGAGTGGCCTTTACTTCCTTGGGTCTGTGAACCAGCTTTCCATTGTGAATCTGAGTAGTAAGAAACCCCTCAACAATGCAGTTGTGTCTGTACATAGTCAGTATTCCAAATAGCCCATCAGCTTCAGTCTTACTTAATTTTTTTTTTTAAATTTTTTTTTTCAACGTTTATTTATTTTTGGGACAGAGAGAGACAGAGTATGAACGGGGGAGGGGCAGAGAGAGAGGGAGACACAGAATCAGAAACAGGCTCCAGGCTCTGAGCCATCAGCCCAGAGCCTGACGCGGGGCTCGAACTCACGGACCGCGAGATCGTGACCTGGCTGAAGTCGGACGCTTAACCGACTGCGCCACCCAGGCGCCCCCAGTCTTACTTAATTTTTGAATGCTGAGATCAATGTACCACCTTTGTTCTGTACACAAGTCAGTGATGGATTAAAAATGGGTGCAAATATATTGCCATACTTCACAGAGTGGGGTAGATTTCATTTCTCCTGCCTTGGGCTGTCCCTAGGAACTATCCTGATCAACAGAATGCAACGAAAGGGCTGTTGAGTTCACTGGGTCTTAAGAGATCTTTAATTTCTTATTTTGCTCTTTGGAGCACTCTGTCTTGGAAGCTAGCCACGTGAGAGTGTCCTGCCGTTCAGAGGCCATGTTTGGCGCATGTAGAGAGAGAGAGCAGTGGATGCAAGTGGATAACATTGTGTCTGAAACATTTAGGACCTTCCAAATGTTTCCAATTTTGGAGAAAATAGAAACAAAGGAGTACAGTTACGTTTTTGAAAAATTTAATCGTTATTTACAGTTAAAAATATATGCGAACAAATATGTTTACACAATCCATAATTTTAGAGAAAAATCAGTAGGCTTTTATATGTTATTGCAAAAAATTACAATGATTTAACTTAAGCACTAAGGTAAGCATAAAATTAAATGATCCCCATCAGATTTTTTGACGCCTTATCTAGCATTCCATATACCTTTTATTTATAGGCCTTAAAGGATTATAAACATGTGACACACAGTCATTAAGTCTAATGTAAATTGCCTCATGATATAAACTGTCCTATTTAAGTTATGCCCTTTGTGAGGATGAACAAAGAAAAGTCTTATTTAGCCCTCAGCTAATGGCATAGTTTCTATGCTGGTAGTTCTTTCCATCTTCTGGAGTACCCCTATTTTATTACCATGTGGGATTTTTTTTCAGCTTAAAATCTAAGCAGACTGTTTACTAACTGTACCTAGGATTCACATCATTGCCCTTAGAGCCTACACGCACTTGAGAACCACACATTATTTCCCTAAGAAGCGAGGTTAGTTGTCCTCACCATTGGTGCCTCCCTCTGATGACATCCAGCATAAGACCACTTGGCAGGGGTGATACTCAACTCAGCCCATGACTTTGGCCAAATTCTACTTGACTTAGCTCATTGTGAATAACACCCCTTAGGCCACTTCTAATCCCCCCAATGCAAAAATGGAAAATTGGAGGGATGAATTTGAGTTATAAGACAAAGTTTTCCCTGATGGAACCAACCCAATATCACCCCAAATAGAGACATTGATAAAATTCCCTTATTACACAATTCACAGTCTCTTTAAGGAAGCGATAATCAATTAAACTATGGAATTATTGAAATGTACATTTTACTAATTAGAAGCCTTGCAACTATATAACTGTACAAAAGTTTGATACAATAATTATGAAGTTTATTTAAGTGGTGATTGTCCCAAGTTCTATAGTTTCTCATTCTTTTTTCTCTTTAGTGAAAGTGAATGAGGAAAGGTCTGATGTTTAGCTCTTTAAAGTAAGATGCATGTATCATCTTGTGAGACAATATTCCTCTGGAGATCCTGGATTTCGTTGTGAAGTCTTCTGCGTTCATCTTCGATTTCCCTATTGAGATTTACGGTCTGTTCCTAAAGAGTGATAAGTAAAACAATGGAGTTTAGCAGACGCTCATGTCCAGATCAGTTGAGGGGAAAAAGCCCAAATCATTGATTTTTCTTTGTTTATTTTAATCCATCAGTAAATAACCGAAGACAGTCCCTGAATTCTTTCCCATTCATGTGCATTTCTCATTCTTGGTCTCCTCTTGTCTAATCCCTCTCCCATACCTCTCTCTCTAGTTCCAGGAGCATCATCTCCCGATCCCTGAAATATTGGTGTCCCAAGAAATATACCCTGAGGCCCCCTCCTCCTTCTCCCCTTATTTTATACATCCTTCTCAGGTGATCTTTGTCACACCTCAACTTTAATTCTCATCTATACAGAGAGGAATGTCAGCTCTAGCTTGCAGAGGAGGGTGTGTAGGTGTGTAGGAGGGTGTGTAGGTGATCTCTACAATCACGCGAGGAGTCTGAGTCTCTGATGAGGCAATTTTTTCTAGGTCTTCATAGTTATGGGGCAGAAGTACAAGGAGAGCGAGGGGACCAAGAGCCTTGGGTTGACTATACCGCCCTTCAGTGCAGAGCTGTAATCTCAAAAGGTCTTGGAGCTTGTGCCTGGGAAACTGGGACCTGTTGGTCGACGGGCCACACTGGGGAAGTGTTGTCTCAGAAGAGTATTCACCTAAGATTTTTCCACCAGGTTTGCAGAAACAAACCATTGCAGATCCTCCTCTCTGGGAAGGCAGTTTAGGTAACTTGCTGAGTCGATATTGACATTGTGTTCTCCCTCTTTGCAACTTAATTTTTCTCATTGCAGAAATAGGGACCTAATACTTGTGCTTCGCAATGAACAGGATAGGTGAGAGCATGAATGCAAAGTGCTTTGTATAGTGCGAAATAAATAGGAGCTACTGCTTTGTGAGCAATGATAATTGTAAAGGACTGAATGAAACAAACTGCAAGTAAAGGCCTTCAGAACCAGTGATGATTAAGGCAAGGACAGGGCATAGACACAAAAAGATGAATTAATTTAATAAGGTAATCACACCCAAAGAAGACTGTCTAGAGCAATGACCAAGAAACCAACAGCAACAAAAACAAACAAGTGCTAATTACCAGGGGTTAGAAAGCTCCTGGGCGTTTCACACATATTAGTGCTTATTCTGGGCCATGCACAGTTCAAAACGCAAATGTTCTCACTTAATTACCAAAATAACCCTATCAAGTGGGCATTATTACTGTCTCTGTTTTCCACAAGAGGAAACCGAGGCACAGAGAGGATAGATAGCTTACAAGAACCATATATTTAGGAGGTGGGAGCTGGGATTCATACCCGGGATATTTAACTCCAGAGTCCTTGTCCTGAGCCATAATACTGTGCTGCCCCTCCCCCTTGTCACTGCTTCCTGCTCTCATCAATACAGGGAGGGGAGATGTGAGAAAACCCTGAGATGCAATAATTGATGAATACCTGGAATCGAAGTTGCAGGACCCTCTGCTGTTGTCTTAACTGGTACTCTTGGAACATTTCCATTTGTCTTACTTGTTCCAGATGGAGTCGCTGCCTTTCCTCCATCACTTGCTGGTTGTACCTTTGAATTGCCTCCAACCTTTGTGCTTCAATCCTTGCAGCCTCTGCTTTCATATGTATCTCTGAGGAAAAAAGAAAATGACAACCCTCTCTAGGATTAAAGGGCCTCTTCCTTCTGCTTCCCACTCTTGTTATTGCTACCACATCATAAAGAAAATTCCCTGGAACTGTGTTTCCCTTCCAGGAAACCATATTGCAGCTGACTGTATATGCCCTGTTTACATTTAGGAATCATCTTTGGGATTCTTGCTCCAGTTTTCTGATCGCAGGTGAACCAGGCGAAATTAAGTTAACATCTGTAGGAATGTCTGTCTTGCCTCTCCTTCGTTTTCATCTCACCTTCCATCACCTTTTGCTTCACTGTGAGAGCCAGGTCTGTCTGTAGGATGGTATCACTTGTAGACTGTTTGGACTGCAAATATCTCTGCAGAGCTTTCTCAGCCTAGGAACCCCAAAAACATGCAGTTAGAAGTAGGAAACCGTGACAAGGAATGTTACAAGCCTTTATTTCTTTTTTGTCCCAGGATCTTTTCCTTCACGTAAGTGCTCAGCCCCATACTTGGTGAAACTGCCAATCAAGTCTCTTCTGTCACAGGGGTGGTTACAAGCCCTGGGCTGGCCAATCAGAGCATCCAAGGCCACTAGGTGCAAAGAATTTGGGTACAGGTGGGGAAATAACACGCGGATGTGTTAGAGGCGGGTACGGATGCTGGGCAAATATACTCTCTCCTGAGACTGAGGGCACAAAAGACTAGTTATGCTTGGAACTGTTGGTGTCACCCTGCTGCCATGTGGGGTGAGCCTGCCTGAGAATGAAACCAATAGTAAGGAAAACAGAACAAAAAAACTGAAGTGGAGATTGAAAAGAAAGAAGGAAGGGGGGAAATCTATGACATTCTTTCAACTCCTGAACGTAGCTATACTTGAAATGACATTTAAATATCTTGCTTTTAGTTTAAGTGAGCCAAGGAATTACCATTTTTTCTCAAGCTAGCTTCGATTATTGGGATTCTGTGCCATGTAACCAAGACAGTCCCTTCATTACAGTGAATGTTTATGGTTGCAATAAAAGTCTGGTGAGTATGGTGACATACTTCAGTTTAATTCCACAGCTATGATTAGAGTGTAAATACTTCCTTCCTGTCCTCATTGATTTTTGAAAGAAGCCCCTTAACACTTTCCTGCAACTGATAGATAAAACTCAGAATACCTGCATTCCTTTCCTGGGCTGCTGATAGTACCTTGCTTTCAACTCTTCTGTCTTCTGAATGAAGAGAAAATGTCCTCCTGGCTTTGAATAAATCCCCTGTGTCACCTCATTTTCTAGAGGACCAAATATAGCCTGAAGTAAAGCTGAGCAACGGTTCGATGATGCCTCCATGTTCTGGTTACAAAAGTCATCCTTTCTGGCTTCTAGCAGAGTCTTCAAAGGGATAAGCAGCCATGGAAAAACTGTTAGCAGCACTTCAGCATTTCTAGAAATGGTTCTCAAGAAGAATCTTTATATTTTTTCTAGAAACTGGAGGACTACAAGTAAGACTATATCCTTCCCACCAAAACCTAGAAAAGTTCCAAAGATGGTACACTGTAGAAAAATTACTTTGCTTTTGTGTATAGAATCCCCTAAAACCTCTTTCTTTTGCTATTTCTGCTTTGGATGTTGTCTTTAGACTACAGATCTCTAGCCTCAAGCCTTGATTTTAAATGCAACCTACTATTTGACAACATTTCTGGGGTTACTAGTGAGTAAGGGGAATGCAATACCTGGCTGGAATGATATAGTATGTGCTATTAAACCTGGAGACATAATCTTTTAGTAGGCCCATTTGGCAATTCTGTATGCTTATTTAATAAAAAAAAGGAAAGTTAATGAATACCTTATGCATAAAATGTTTTAAGGGAAAAGATGACTCTACATAGGTGTAACGTGGTAAGGTAGGTTGTGTGTATGTGGAAGCTTTAGAATCTGTAGGGCCCAGAGTAGTCACATGTTTGTTTGTTTTCAGAATAACAGTGATAACTTGATCACAGAAGTGGTAATCATTATTTTTTCAGTCTAGTGAGGATTGCTTTTCATCATTCATTCCCTGTTTGCCTTTCATAGCAATAAAAATCAACTTTGCCTCTTATGGCTCATAAGTCCCATGAACTAGATGGGGGAAAAAGATAATTACCTCTAATTGCTTCTGGAACTTTTGGTTCACATCCTTGAAAGAGTTCTTCATGAAGATTTCTATGGCCTCCCTTTCACAGGCCCCGTGCAGGTCCAGGAGCTCAGAGAGAGTTTCTGTGGGCAGCTGCACCTTCTGGTCCATCTGCTGGTCATAGTGGGCAATGGCCTTTTTCACTGCTGCTGAGTTCTTGATCTGAGCCAAGGCCACGACTGAGTTCTCCATGCAGGGCAGATCCCCACGGCTGATGGCATTAACACAGGTCTGCACTAGGCTCTTCAGATCTTCACAGGGGGAAGAGACGCTTATGTTATTTGCAAGAAAGAGGGCATGTGGCACACTGGGTAATTCTGTGCATGTTAATTTCCCAACACATTGCCTGCATTTTCTTAGCATTCTGCACACTGTTCGTGTGGCCCAAATAAGTTCCTTTGGGAAATTATGTGACCAAGAAGCAAGATAGTTCTTTTTAAGATTGAAAAGAAAGTATTCAAAGGGGAAGACTCAAGATGTGTGTGATCATCCACGTTTCATCTTTTTCCCATTGTGGAATGAGAAAATGGTTATATAAAGTTAGGCATTTTCATTTGATTAGGAGGCTATGGGCCTTTTGCCTCTTTACTCTTCCCTTTATTTCCCTCTTCCTCAGGTTTCTATTCTCTTCAGAATTACCTTCCGTCTTTCACTTCAGTATGTAAAGCTGGCATTAGTGTTATCCTGCTCTAGAAAAGCACAAAGTAAGCACATTAGATTACGTCTCCTCTACCCTTTGTTGGAACTTTCCTGTTTGTCTCCCTTGTCCTTTGCATACTTTTGTTTGCACTCCACTTCCTTCCAGAGTACGTAATAATTTACAGACTTCTGAGATGTACAGATTGTAGGAGAAACTGGACCTAGAATTCTGCTTAGATTTCTTTTAGGGTTCTAGACAACCTGGGCCTCTGTTTAATGTTTATGTGAGCTTACTTCATTTCTACAGAGAATATCCTCATCTTGTGTCTCCCAAAGGCTATGATATATAATGTGTTCTATTGGTGAAACAAATGATGCCAACCCATGTGGGTTAGTCTAGTTCAATGGTGGACCACTTATGGGGAGAACTTCTTTACCTTGACCTTTTTTTCAGGGTATGTTTCTATTTTGTTCTACTTTGGAGGCATTACTAAAAACGGACTAGAAATATTTTTGGTACCCACTGGAATTTCGTGAAATGCATTTTCAACATTGACAATGGAAGGAGAAACTTTTAACAGTACCCTATTCTTTATGTTGAATTGAAGGAAAAACCTAAAAAGGTACTCACGGGGTCCATTGACCTTGATGCCTCCTGAAAGAGTCTTAGTCTTGGAACGGTTGAAGATGTAGGAACAGAATGCTGCCACTTGTTGCACAAAATCAGGATCCAGCTCATCATTACGCAGTGTCTCAAGCTGGGCAAGCTTCTTCCAGTGAGCAGGAGAGTCGAAGATAAAGCATTTCCTTATTGGAAAGAATTCTTTTATACATAGACGGGGCAAATTGAAATTTTGAAGGCTTTTATCGGTGCCTGGGGAAGGAAAAATAGGATTCATTTAGTATAATATTAACATTTGTGTTAATTTATTCTCTTCAATTAAATGTGCCTTCCACCTGATTTTTTATTTCAATACATGTTCACAGAACCTAGGCAAAAAGCTAAAAGGTAACTAATCAGGGAAAGGAAAAGCAAATTTGCTCCAAGAACAGGGGAGTAATACAGTTTAATATTGATGAGTCTATTAGTTCACTATAAATTAATATTTATTTGGTAGTTTAGCCAGGTGACAATGAATTTAACTGCCTACACATGAGAGGTAATTTCTTGTATTAATTCTCTCTCTCTCTCTCTTCCCAAAACTGAAGTCCCTGTTACCTTCCTTTAGCTTCAGTGATTTCTCCAGGTATTCATCTGCTGTGATAAGTTGCCCGTCTATTTCTAGGTCTAGGTAGAAATCTCTCAGAGTCCACACTAAGTCTGGGTAGAAGTTAGCAAAGTTAGTTGTATCTTCAACCCCATCAAGATCAGGTGAGGATACTGTCCAGAGCAGATTTGACAGTTCTGTCACATAGCTGGGATGCAGTTAAGGAAAACTCATGGATATAGGACTACATCTAAGCCCATATTTAATTCCATGTCTCCCTATACTTTTATTTCCCCTTTGGGTCTTAACCAACTCCTCATTTCATTTGTAAATATAAGGACTCTTTTTCTTGTACCTTAACACTTATTATGTTTTCATTTTTGTGTTTGATTCACAAAGACTCACAAACACAACTGGTGAATAGAATTCTCTCTGGCTTTGGTGCCATCTTGGACCACAAAAGGATACTGCAACAAGTCCATAGCCCTCTGGTCAATTTTGTTCATAGTATTGTATACAAAGGTACTACTCAGTAGTATTGCCAGTGCAAATATCTGGGTATCATTCTTCTTGTCACCCTAGAAGAACAAATTTAAGTCATGTCTCATGGTATTCCCAGATGAACAATCATTAAAAATAGTCCCTTGACCTACAAATGTTAAACAAGACCAACAAAAATGATCGTGAGAAACATATGAACTTTGAATAGAATAGTTCTATTAACATTGATAATTTTTATACGGAACCATATATTTTTAATTCATCAGTTCCTTTTATAACTAGTTAGGTATTTGAAAAATGGATAGTCAAAGTTTGTGGAGTAACTAGAATACTTAAAATCAAGATTTACATCAAAAACACAAAACAAGTATTGGTGAGGATGTGGAGAAAAAGGAACCCTTGTACACTGTTGATGGGAATGCAAACTGGTGCAACTGTTGTGGAAAAAAGTATGGAGGTTCCTTAAAAAGTTAAAAATAGGGGAGCCTGGGTGACTTAATTGGTTAAGCGTCGGACTTCGGCTCAGGTCGTGATCTCACAGTTTGTGAGTTCAAGCCCCGTGTCGGGCTCTGTGCTGACAGCTCAGAGCCTGGAGCCTGCTTCAAATTCTGTGTCTCCCTCTCTCTCTGCTCTTCCCCTGCTCATGCTCTGTCTCTCTGTCTCTCAAAAATAAATACACATTGAAAAAAAATTTTAAGTTAAAACTAGAGGAATGCCTGGGTGGCTCACTGCTTAAGCGTTTGACTTCGGCTCCAGTCATAATCTCACGGTTTGTGAGTCCAAGCCTCACGTCGGGCTCTGTGCTGACAGCTCAGAGCCTGGAGCCAGCTTCAAATTCTGTGTCTCCTTCTCTCTCTCTGCACCTTCCCTGTTCATGCTGCATCTCTCTGTCTCTGTCTCAAAAACAAATAAACATTAAAAAAAAAGTTAAAAATAGAATTACCATATGATCTAGTGATTCTATTATGGGGTATTTACCCAAATAATACAAAAGAAACTAATTTGAAAAGATATATGCAGCCCTGTGTTTAGTGTGACATTATTTACAGTAGCCAAAATACGGAAGCTCCTCAAGTGTTGATAGATGAATGGATAAAGAATATGTGGAATTGATATACAACGGAACATTACTCATCTGTAAAAAAAGAATGAATTCTTGCCATTTGCAACAACGTGGATCTAGAGGATATAATGCTAAGTGAAATAAGTCAGTCAGAGAAAGACAAGTAATTTCTTAAATAATTTCATAAAGACATATGATTTCACTCATGTGGAATTTAAGAAATAAAACAAAGAAAAAAGAGACAAAAATAAAAACCAGACTCTTAACTATAGAGAACAAACAGAAGGTTACCAGAGGGGAGGTGGGTGGGTGGGTAGGTGGATGAAATAGCTGAAGAGGACTAAGAGTACACTTATAGTGATGAGCACTGAGTAATGTATAGAATTGTTGAATCTCTATATGATACACCTGAAACTAATATAACAGTATACGTTAATTATACTGGCATTAAAAAAATCACAATTTTCAATTGTGTAAAACAAATTTGGCCTGTACACACATGCATGTATCTATTTTATTGACTAGTTATTTATTTTATTGACTAGTTATTACAGTACAATGCACAGTAATTCAGGAATGCCTGGGTGACTCAGTCAGTTAAGTGTCCCAACTCTTGATTTTGGCTCAGATCATGATCTCACAGTTCATGAGTTTGAGCTCCACATCAGGCTTCATGTTGACAGTGTGCCCCCGCTTGGGATTTTCTGTCTTCGTCTGTCTCTGCTCCTCCCCTGTGTGTGCTATCTCTCTCACAATGAATAAATATTTTTTAAAAAAGAATTTAAAAAACACACACTAATTCGTATTACTGATCTTATCCAATACTCAAAACAGTGCCATAAGATAGCTTTATAACTACTATCTCCGATTGTTATAGTTGAGAAAAACTAAAGCACAAAATGAGGTGACTGTTTTGATTTTGTGATAAATCAAAAGCAAAATGAAAACATAAAAGACTAGGGAAGTTCAAGGGACAGATTCAGTTATGTGCTAGAGCCAGCTCTTACTAGGTCACAGGAGCTAACTGTATACATCTATTCTGAACCCGCAGTTTGTTGGAATCAGCCATGATGGGAGTATTTAGAAAACTGGCAGGTGCTACCAGTCAAGGCTTCCCCCACCCCCACTCAGTGGGCTGGTTGTTAAATACCAGCATAGAAGTGGAAAAAAGTCCATGTGTCTACTGTTCAAATGTTAAGTTGGATAAGACCAAAGAGGAAAAAAAGATTTGGGGGAGTTTTGCTTGTCAAAATCAGAGAGCTACAAGTGCCAGAACCCTGATTTGAATCCAAGATCCTCTGACCCAGAGCTCACTCCTAATCACTCTTCCCTGCAGGATCAGACTTAGGACAGTGGTTTTATTTGTATCATCTTTTCCGTATTTCAGTTAACTTCCTAACTCCATATTTTAGTGTCTTGTCCCAGTCATGATTCTGGCTTATAAATATATTTTTCTCATCTGAGATTTCCAAGTCTTGACTATTAAAAATAGAAAAGGAAAAAAAGGTACACTCTGTCAAGTAGAAGTACAAATTTAGAAAAACAAAACAAAACATAAAACCTCCCTGTGTAAAGAATGTTCAGAGGTGGGGAGGAATCAAAAGGGATTCCTGTTCCTTACCTTCTCTACATCTCCTAGACCCTCTGTGTCAAGAAGAACTAGGGTGTGGTCTGGCTTCTTGGGATGAGGCATACACCACATCCAGATTCCTTTGGTGTGAGACTGCACCGTGGAGCCCAGAGAGAAGCCTGCAAGGGGTAGGGGAGAGGTTGTAATAGAGGAGGGGATCTGCAAATTGGAGACCTTCTTGACAACTGAACTTGGGTTTAAGAAATTCAAGATGAGGACACATCAAAAACTATAACCAATATTGATCTGAATTAGAATAGAGGAATGGAAAAATTAAAATATCAAATATCATAGGTTGGAAATTTGATGTTTTTCCTTTTTACAAGAATGTCATGCTGCTAAAATTTTAATAGTTTATAATTGCATATATAGAAATTATTTTATTGGGGCACCTGGATGTCTCAGTTGGTTGAATGTTCAACTCTTGATTTCCGCTCAGGTCATGATCCCAGTGTTGTGGGATTGAGCCCCACATTGGGCTCTGTGCTGAGTGTGGAGCCTGCTTAAGATTCTCTCCCTCTCCCTCTCCCTCTCCCTCTTTCCCTCCCCCCTTCCTTTGCCCCTCTCCCCTGTTGGTGCTCTCTCTCTCCCTCTCCCAAAAACTAAAATTTAAAAAACAATAAAAAATTATTTTATTGACGTCTTACTCCTTAAGATTGGAAAGTATGCTTTTCCCAAGGCAATACTAAGGGGAAAAAAAGAGGTGATATGTCAGGAAAAGACCTCTGCCTTTGTTTCTCGGAACATAATTAGCCAGCTATGAACCAAACATTAGCTTTCAATATTCCTCCGCGTTCTCTAACTTCCTGTCCTTGCATCATCACGTTCAATGCAGGCAGTGTAGGTGGACAGAAGGGACTCCGCGGAGCTTTTTGGTGCCACTCACCCTTGTTCTTCCCAGCCAGCTTGTTCATCAGGTAGGATTTGCCTGTGCGGTAGAGGCCCACAATAGCCACCACCACGAGAGGATTCTTGGTGCCTGACAGGATCTCCAAAGCTTCCTGATTAGCCACCAGTTGCCCTTCAGTGTTCTCAATGAGGCACACTGGGGCCGGCATGCGGATCTCTGAGGCCATGTTCCCTGGTCTGCAAGGGAAGAGATGAGATGGACTGAAATATCCAGTCTTACCGAAGAGAAGGTCATTTTACTTTCTGAACTTGGTGATGTACTGCTTCCCCAAATGGCCTCAGTTTCTGAAGAAAGGTTTGAAAAAAGGACAGCCAAGAGGGTCAGAATAAAAAAGCTGTAGGCCCTAAGGAGGACTATATTATAGGCTGCCCCATTGGTTCTTAAATGTTTAATAGGCATAAAGAAATCCATTTCATGAGTTTTACCTACTGACTAGTTTAAATCTGACTCCTTCCCTTTGGTTTCTGGCTTACTTATGTTTCTTAGTTTTTACCTCCGTGAATCCTTAGATTGAATCTTTAGGACCACTGTTTGCTATATTACGCTTGCTTGGCCTTTATCAGCTTGCTTCACTCTCATTTAGGGCTATGTCTAGTCAAACCATATTATGTTAAATCTTGCCATGTCATTATGTAGCACTAACAAATCATAATTGTTTACTTGTAGCTGTACTTTTAAGGAATTTTTTTTGTATAGCTATAGTAGTGCCTTCAACCAAAACTTCAGTGCATAATTGTTTTATGAATGAGGGAGTAAGTGAAAATACTTCTTAAAGAATACTTGACCATTTATTTTCTAACTTCTAGGCATCAATTCCTCTAACCTGAAGAGTTCCTGCTAAAGCATTTTAGGCTATCTGATACTCAAGCAAATGTTTACTTTTCTGCTTTGCCTTATAAAGGGCAATTTTCTTCCATTGTAGACATGGTTATTTACTACAGAAGCTAAAAACCCAACATCTGCTTGGCTTTTTCTTTCACTAAAATCATGCAATGAAAAATTATGGGTTCCTTTATTAGCCAGTGGTAAAACTGCTTTTTAAAAATTATAAAACCCCCTTCTTCTCTCTTCCTTATAGCTAATGCACTGAAAACTATTTAGGTGACAAATAAAAACAAACTGGTTAGGAGCAGATCATAGGTAGTCCTCTGCAAATGACATAGCATCATGGACTCGGGAGCCCGGAAATACCCAGGTCAACCTGAACCCAGAGAGGGATTCCATGATTTTACAGACTCATATGCCAAGTCTCTTTCCATTCTGACATATATCCAATACAGTATTAGTATCTTACATTTGTAGATTTCTGGTTGCCTGATTTGTATAAAGCAGGGATCATAATCATTTTTAGACTACAAAGATATGGGGAACTGGCGGTGATGATCTACAACAATTATCTAGGAAAACAGAAGGCACACAATCAGTCTGTTTGCAGATGTTGGAGGCTTACAAGCTGTTGTGCTTTGGGATGATGTCACTCATGGGAGAGGGAGTAGATTTGTCTGAATATTGAGAACTCCTGAGGAATAATTTAGTACTGTGTATTTCTATTAATAGAAGTATTTTACACATTGCCCCCAAATGATATCTGGGTGGCATCTTAATACTTTAGGAGAGCCCAGTCTCCAAAATATCTTTGCAAATTCAATGTGTTCACACTGACATATAACTATTGTTTTGCCATCCCTAACCCAAACTGTGATGTGTGCTCTGAGATGCATCCTTCTTAATTCTGTTAGAGCCTCATAAACTTTCGTAAATAAAAACAGTGCAAGAATGGATACACACACAAACACACACAAATATACATTTTGGCTTTGAAGTAAGGCAGACTTGATTTTCAGTACCAGCCCTACAACTGGCTATCTGTATGATGCTGGCATTTCTACTCAACACTCTTAGCCTGTTTGTGAAAAAATGGAAGTAAATAAAATAGTTGTATATACCAGTATAACTGCTAGCTTAAAAAAGAGAGCTGCAGGAGATGGGGAAAAAGTATAAAGAAGGAAAATGTGAGGAAATATAGGAGAAAAAGTTCAGAATTACTAAGTGATGAGGTATCTAGAAGAAACCATCTGTTTTCAGCCAAACAAGTCTAGTTGGTTTTGTTTGTAATTGTTGCTTTTTGCTTTTGTGTTGTTTTTGGTTTGAGTTTGGAGGAGGAAAAGCTCTTAGCAAGGAGACAAGTGGAAGTCAAACAAGAAGGAGATGCCTGAAGCATGTGCCATGATAAGAAATTCAAAGGTGTGAGTTCTAAGGAGCGATCAAAATTGCCAGACACTATGGATGGGTCAAGTTGGGCAACTGGAATAAAGTGATTCCATAATAGTAGAGGCAATAGAGTAGTAGAAATAGAACCTAGCACAAAAAGCTTTAAGGAATGAGTGTGAGCCAAGAAGTCAAAGTCAATTAATCCAGTACTATTTCTAAAGGAAGAAATCCACCTTCAAAGTACAAGACTATGACTAAAAATTTGCAGCTGTTTTCATTAAACCTCTTCATTGTTCACTCCGAGTTTCAATTTTTTTCTTTTTCCATTTTTAACAATGTAAGCAAGCTGTTTGCATTGTGTCTCATTCATTTCTCTTTCTCACAAAAATAATACAGTCACAGTTCTTCAAACATTCAGGCTGCAGCTTGAGGTAACTTAATCAGGTTTTATCAAAAGACAAAGGTAACATAAGTGGCAGTTATGATCCCCATAGATCCTAAGGTGGCAAAGGGAGGAAAACAGTGTTAAGACATTTCAGATTGTCGGTTTAGTCCCCACACATGCACATGTCTAATTCATCAGTAAGCAGACATAGCTGGGGCTTGAGGAACTCTGCCACCTGTCTTACAACACCACAATTTAGTCTTTAATGATATCTAATGGTGCACATCAGGTTTCGGCTGCATATCCTGGATAGAAAGTTTTCAAAACATTCTGACCTTTGGCAAATCTTCTCCACCCTTGCCCCAATCTTACCTTAACTGTAAAATTAGTAGCAGAGATACTTTGGAGCAGGTAAGAAAGCTGCTTACATGAAAATGTGCTAGGAGTCCCTTGTTCCTCAGTTTAGCTGTGTTGGTTTCTGATATACTTCTTACCCAGTCCTGGGGATTTCTTACCACTGCTCACTCCCCCAGACCTTCAGAGGTCAGGTGATTAGAATATGAAATAAAAACCAAAAGTGGTAAGTCTTCAAAACCTCACTACAGAAACTAAAACCACAAAGCAAGCTCAGTAAGTCGTTTCAACGGTAACTTCCTGAATATTTCTCATTGAACAAGCTGGGTGTATTTGGCCTGAATTCTCAGAAACTGCATGTATTAGTGGAACAGACTGTTTTGCAACCTTTGAGACTGCAGCTTTGAGATTGCTGTCATTTGCAATTTTTTTTTAATACTCCCAAGTCTTGTCCTTAGGGCTGTGAGAAACCATAAGTCCACAGTTACAGTGAATATAACCCCAAAGTTTGTATGAATTTTGTGAATATACTATTTTTGTTTGTTTTTAAGGAAGCAGCCATGCTATGCAACACAGAGAATAAATTGTATAATTTCAATGACAAAAGAAAATTAACCTTCTGAGTTAAGAGATAAATGCTGAAAAATTTTTAACAACTTAGAAAATGATCAGTCATTACTGGGTCAACAGTTTTTTTTATAACTGCATCTTTCATAAGTCAGGCAAATATTCAAACCAAACACTTTGAATATCTACTGCATACTGCAGTGTTGAAAGACAAGCAAGAAACAAACAAGAAAAACATCATAATCTCTGTGAGGAAATTTCAGCCTAGATAAATACAATCTGCTACCTCCTCCTTCCCTCTAAATCCTATTCTCTGACTGGATGAATTCCAGTGCCCTATCGTTGAGTTTGGTGATTCTTTCTTGTGTTTTGTATTAGTTTTATTTTAATTCCAGTATTGTTAATGGCCAGTGTTCTATCAGTTACAGGTGCACAGTATAGTGATACAACAATTGCATACACCACACAGTGCTCATCATGAAAAGTACCTTCCTTAATCCTTTCACCTATTTCACCCACTTGCCACCCACCTCTGCTCAGGTAACCATCAGTTCTCTGTAGTCAAGAGTTTCTTGGTTTGTCTTTTTTCTTTTTTCCCTTGCTTGTTTGTTTTGTTTCTTAAATTCCACATATGAGTGAAATCATATGTCTTTCTCTGACTTATTTCACTTAGCAATATACTTTCTAGATCCATCTATGTTGTCGCGGATGGAAAGATTTCATTCTTTGGTATGGCTGAATAATATTCCATTGTATATATGTACACATCCCCTTTATGCATTCGTTTATCTATGGATACTTGGGCTGCTTGCATGGTTTGGCTGCTGTAAATAATGCTGCCATAAACATAGGGGTGCATGTATATCTTTGAATCTGTGTTTTTGTATTTTTTGGGAAAATACCCAGTAGTGCAATTACTGGATCATAGGGTAGTTCTATTTTTAACTTTCTCTTTTTTTCTGAGAGAGAGAGCGTGAGAGGTGGGGAGAGGGGCAGAGGGACGGAGGGAGGGAGGGAGAGAGAGAGAGAGAAAGAGAAAGAGAGAATCTTTAGCAGGTTCCATGCTCAGCACAGAGCCTATTGCAGGGCTTGTTCCCATGACCCTAGGATCATGACCTGAGCTGAAATCAAGAGTTGGACTGAGCCACTCAGGCGTAGCTATTTTTAACTTTTTGAGGAACCTCCATACTGTTTTCCACAGTGGTTCCACCTGTTTGCATTCCTACCAACAATGCACAGGGGTTCCTTTTTCTCCATATCCTTGCCAGTATTTGTTTCTTGTTTTTGATTTTAGCCATTCTGACAGATGTGATATGATATCTCATTGTGGTTTTGATTTGCATTTCCCTGATGATGAGGGATATTGTGCATCTTTTTATGTGTTTATAGGCTATCTGTATGTCTTCTTTGGAAAAAATGTTCATGTTTTCTGCCCATTTTTTAAAATATGTATTTATTTTTGAGAGAGAGAAACAGAGCATAAGCGGTGGAGGGGCAGAGAGAGGGGGGAGACACAGAATCCAAAGCAGGCTCCAGGCTCTGCAGTCTGTCAGCACAGATCCTGACATGGGGCTCAAACTCACGAACTGTGAGATCATGACCTGAGCTAAAGTCAGATGTTTAACCAACTGAGTGACGCAGGTGCCCCTCTGCCCAATTTTTAATTGGATTATTTATTTTTTGGGTGTTGAGTTTATAAGTTCTTTATATATTTTAGATACTAACCCTTGATAGGGTATGCCATTTGCAAATATCTTCTCCCATTCCATAGGTTGTCTTTTAGTTTTGTTGATTGTTTCTTTTGCTGTGCACAATCTTTTTACTTTGATGTTATCCTAAGAATATCTTTTGCTTTTGTTTCCCTTGTTTCAGGGGACCTATCTAGAAAAACCTCACTACAGACGTTGCTACTACCAATGTCAGAGAAATTACTGCCTGTGCTCTCTTCTAGGAGTTTTTGGTTTCAGGTCTCACATTTAGGTCTTTAATCCATTTTGAGTTTATTTTTGTGTATGGTTTAAGAAAATAGTCCAGTTTCATTCTTTTGCATGTAGCTGTCCAGTTTTCCCAACACCATTTACGGAAGAGACTGTCTTTTACCCATTCTTTATTCATTCTTCCTTTGTCTAAGATTAATTGCCCATATAATTGAAGTGTATTTCTGGATTTTCTATTCTGTCCCATTGATGTATGTATCTATTTTTGTGCCAATACCATACTGTTTTGATCACTATAGGTTTATAATATAACTTGAAGTCTCGAGTTGTGAAATCTCCAGTTCTGTTTTGCTTTTTTGAGGTTGCTTTGGCTATTCGGGGTCTTTTGTGGTTCTACACAAATTTTAGAATTGTTGTTCTAGTTTTGGGAAGAAGGCTTTTGGTATTTTGATAGGGATTGCATTACATGTGTAGGTTGCTTTGAGTAGTACAGACATTTTAACAATATTTATTCTTCCATCCATGAGCATGGAATGTCATTCCATTTGTGACATCTTCAATTTCTTTCATCAGTGTTTTATAGTTTCCAGAGTACAGGTCTTTCATCTCTTTGGTTAAGTATATTCCTATATATTTTATTATTTTTAGTGCAGTTGTAAATGGGGTTGTTTTCTTAATTTCACTTTCTACTCCTTCATTATTAGTGCATAGAAATGCAGTGGATTTCTGTATGTTGATTTCGTATCCTGCAGTCTTACTGAATTCATTTATCGGTTCTAGTGGTTTTTGGTGGAGTCTTTAGGGTTTTCAATAGTATCATGTCATCTGTAAAAAGTGAAAGCTTTACTTCTTCCTCATCAATTTGGATGCTTTTTGTTTCTTTTTGTTGTCTGATTGCTGTGTCTAGAACTTCCAGTACTATGTTGATAACAGTGGTGGGCTTGGACACCCTTGTCTTTTTCCTGACCTTAGGGGAAAAGCTCTGTTTTATCCATTGAGTATGATGTTCACTGTGGGTTTCTCATATACAGCCTTTATCCTGTTGAACTATGTTCCTTCAAAATTGCTTTGTTGAGGGTTGTTATCATGAATGGTGTTGTACTTTGTCAAATGCTTTTTTCTGTATCTATTGAAATTATACACTTCTTATCCTTTCTCTTATTGATGTGACGTATCACTTTGATTGATTTCCAAATGTTGAAACATCCTTGTGTCCCAGGAATAAATCTCACTTGATTGTGGTGAATGTTGTTTTTTTAATGTATTGCTGGATTTCATTTGCTAGTATTTTGTTGAGTATTTTTACATCTACATTCTTAAAAGATACTGGCCTGTCCTCTTTTTTTTGTACTGTCTTTATCTGGTTTTGTTATAAGGGTGATACTGGCCTCTTAGAATGAATTTGGAAGTTTTTATTCTTTTTTTTATTTTTTGGAATACTTTGTAAAGGATAGGTAATAGCTCGTCTTTAAATGTTTGGTAGAATTCACCCATGAAGCCATCTGGTCATGGACTTTTGTTTCTTGGGAGTTTTTTGATTACTGATTCAATTTTCTAGCTGGTAATTAGTCTGTTCAAATTTGATTTCCTCCTGTTTCAGTTTTGATGGTTTATATGTTTCTAGAAATTTATCCATTCTAGGTTGTCTAATTTGTTGGCAAATAGTTTTTTATAATATCTACTTACAATTGTTTGATTCACTGTGATGTTGGTTGTTCTTTCTCTTTAATTTGTGATTTTGTTTATTTGAGTCCTCTTGTTTTTTTTTTAGTCTGGCTAGAGCTTTATCAGTTTTGTGGGTTTTTTTGATCTTTTCAAAAAATCAGCTCCTGGTTTCATTGATCTTTTTTTTTTTTTTTTTTTTAGTTTCTACATCATTTATTTCTGTTCTGATCTTTATTATTTTCTTCCTTCTGATAATTTTGGGTTTTGTTTGTTTTTCTTTTTCTATCCCCTTTACATGTAAGGGTAGGTTGTTCATTTGAGATTTTCCTTGCTTCTTGATGTAGGCCTGTACTGCTATAACCTTTCTTCTTAGAACTGCTTTTGCCACATCAGAAAGGTTTTGGACTGTCGGTCGTGTTTTCATTTTCATTTGTTTCTATATACTTTTTGATTTCTGTGGTTTCTTGTTTGACCCATTCACGGTGCAGTAGCATGTTATTTAACCTCTATGAATTTGTGGTCTTCCCAGATTTTTTCCTATGTTACTTTCTAATTTCATAGCATTGTAGTCAGCAAAGATGCATGGTATGACTTCAATGTTTTTGAGCTTGTTGAGACTTGTTTTGTGGCCTAACATGTGATCTAGTCTGAAGAATGTCCCATGTACACTTGAAAAGAATATGTCTTCTGCTGTTTTAGGATGGGATGTTCTGAATATGTCAATTAAATCTATCTTGTCCAGTGTGTCATTCAAAGATACCATTTCCTTGTTGATTTTTTGTTTAGATGATCTGTCCAGTGATGTGAGTGGGGTGTTAAAGTCTCCTACTATTATTTTATCACTATCAATTATTTCCGTTATGTTTGTTTTTAACTCTTATGTATTTGACTACTTCCAAGTTTGGTCCATAAATATTTAGAATTATTATATCCTCTTGTTGGATTGTCCCCTTATTATTGTATAGTGTCCTTCTTTGTCTCTTGTTACAGTCTTTGTTTTAAAGTGTATTTTGACTGATATAAGTATTGTTACTTTAACTTTCTTTTGACATCCATTTGCATGATAAATATTTCTCCATCCTCTCACTTTCCATCTACAGGTGTCTTTTGGTCTGAAATGAGTCTTTTGTAGGCAATATATAGTTGAGTCTTGTTTTTTTGTTTTTGTTTTTTTTTTTTAATCCATTCTATCACCTTGTGTCTTTTGATTGGAGTGTTTAGTCCATTTACATTCAAAGTAATTATTGATAGATGTGTATTTATTGCCATTTTGTTATTTGTTTTGTGGTTGTTTTTGTAATTTTACTCTGGTTCTTGCTTCTCTTGCTCTTTTTCATGGTTTGCTGATTTTCTTTAGTGATACACTTGAATTCCTTTCTCTTTATTCTTTGCGTATCTATTACTGGTTTTTGACTTGTGGTTACCATTAGGTTTGTATATAACGTCTTTTGCACAGAGCAGTTGATGGTCACTTAAGTTTGAACCCATTCTTTACTACTCTCCCCCCTTCCTACATTTTAGGTATATGTTATCATATTTTACATCCTTTTATTTTGCAAATCCCTTGACTCTTTTTTTTATAGAAATATGTTTATTGCTTTTGTGTTTCCTACTTTTCATACTCTCACTTTTGGTCTTTACATTCTACTCAAAGAGTCCCCTTTAACATTTCTTATAAAGTTGGTTTAGTGGTCAGGAACTTCTTTAGTTTTTGTTTGTCTGAGAAACGCTTTATCTCACCTTCTATTCTAAATTATATCCTTTCTGGATAGAGTATTCTTGGCTGTAGATTTTTTCTTTTCAACACTTTCCCTATATCATCACACACACACACACACACACACACACGCCCCACCCCGGCCTGTATAGTTTCTGCTGAAAAATCAGCTGATAACTTTTTGAGGTTTCCTCTTTTATGTAACTGTCTTCTTTCTTTTGCTGCTTAAAAAATGTTTTAAACTAATTTTTCCAGTTTGATTACTATGTATCTTGGTGTGGGCCTCCTTTGGTTTATTTACTTGGAGGAATCTCTATGCCTTCTGGATATGGATATCTGTTTCTTTCCCCAGATTAGAGAAGTTTTCAGTTATTACTTCTTTTAATTTGCTGCCCCCTTTTCTTTCTCTTCCTCTTCTGGGATCCCTATAATGCAAATACGATTATGCTTGATGGAATCACTGAGTTCCCTAAGTCTATTCTTATTTTGCATAATTTTTTTCCTTTCATTTGTTCAGATTGATTACTTTTCATTACTCTGTATTCTAGTTCATTAATTCATTTCTCTACTTCTTGCAACCTATTTATTCCTTCAAGTGTATTTTTAATTTAATTTATTGTGTTCTTCTTCTCTTATTGATTCTTTTTTATGTTTTCTATTTCTTAAGGGTCTTACTGATGTACTTCACTCTCTTCTCAATTTTAGTGAGTATCTTTATGATCCTTACTTTAAATTCTTTATTGGGCATATTTCTTATCTCTGTTTCGCTTAGGTCTCTTGCTGTGATTTTTTTTCCTGTTCTTTCATTTGTGACATTCTTACATCTCTTTATTTTGCCTAACACTCTGTGTCTGTTTGTCTGTGTTAGGAAAGTCAACTCTGCCTCTTGCTCTTGAAAGTAGTGGGTAGGTCACGCACTTATAACTTGGGGGTACTGGTTCTCCTCCACAGGAAACATGCAACTGTGTGGACACTGGGGCTGTCAGGGCTGCTCTACAAAGCGTGGGTGGGTGGCTTGAGGGGGCAGGGTGCTCATCCTCCTCCACAGGGGATGCATAGCCACTGCAGAAACCAGGGTCTGCTGAGGTTGCTCCACAAAACATGCAAGGATGGGACATATAGTTTTAACAAGGTGCTCGTGTCCTTCTAGGAATGTTGGGAGATGCGGTGTTGGCAAAGTTTGTGTGGGTCTTCTGGGCACTGGGGAGGGATCCACAATACCAGGACTGAGGCAGGGTGTGGTATAAACAACTCAGGTAGTGAATGCATGTCCCACTTGTTCCCGTGGGTGGCTGTGTGTTTAATGTTGAGGGCAGGAGAGGGAAATGATGCCTGCTAGCTCCTTTCTTCCTGAAGAAGTCCCTCAGCAAAGTGGGATTAGTAACTCACTCTCCCTTGCATAAATAAGTGCCTTTCAAAATGCTGCTTTCAAGTTGTGTCTTAGTGGGCCTTTTGCTGTGCTGTCTCTTTAAGGGCAGGGGCTCATCTGCCTATCACCCACTGGGCTCTCTCAGAGCCCAGCCTGCTGATTTTTAAAGTTCCAGATTTTACATCCCAATGGTTGTAAGCACTCATGAAATTTTGGCCTCTCCAATTTCCAAACAGAATGCTATGGAGATTCCTCTTCCCCTTGCAGCCTCCCCATTGTGATTGTCTGTTTCTCACCCCTCTCTGCACTTGCAGCCCCCTCCCTCTAGTGGTCAGACCCATGGGGTTTAGGTTCCCATCAACTCCTCAATCTTCTTAACCTCTTCGATGGGGCCTCTTCTCCATATTTAGTTGTTGAGTTTGTTTGGCCAGTCTTTGGGCCCTTTTCTGGGTTGTTTGCTCTTATGAGAGTGTTATTTATCTATATCCATGGGGCCACATGAGTTTAGGGTCCTCGTATTCCACCATCTTACCCAGAAGTCTGATGCTGATGCTTTATTCTGCTTCACCTACTTTGATGTTGAACCCCTCTAATTGAATTTTTCAGTCCAATTATTGCATTTTTTTTCAGTTCTGTAATTTTCTCTTGGTATCTTCTTATATTTTCTCTTTTTTGAAATTCTCATTTTTTTCATGCATTGTTCTCCTGACCTCAGTGAACATTTTTATAACTATTATTATTATTATTATTTTTTATTTTTGAGACAGAGACAGACAGAGCATGAACAGGGGAGGGTCAGAGAGAGAGGGAGACACAGAATCCGAAGCAGGCTCCAGGCTCTGAGCAGTCAGCACAGAGCCCGACGTGGAGCTCGAACTCACGAACCGTGAGATCATGACCTGAGCCGAAGCCAGACGCTCAACCGACTGAGCCACCCAGGCGCCCCTATAACTATTATTTTGAACCCTTTATCAGATAAATTGTTTATCTCTGTTTCATTAATTTATTTTTCCAAGGTTTTATCATTTCTTTCACTTGGAAATAGTAATTTTCTTCATTTTCCTTGACTTTCTGTGTTGGTTTTTATGCATTAGATAAAACAGTCACCACTCCCAGTCTTGAAAAAGTTGTCTCATGTGGGAGATAAACCTTATTGTTTAACCTGTACCTAGTTCAAACCTTTGTGATTATGTAAGCAGCCTTCTTTTTTCTTAGTGGCTCTCAGGTGTTGAGGGTGTGCCTGTCATTGTCCCAAAGGGGAGGATCTCTGTTAGCACCTAGATGCAGGCTAATTGGAAGCCAGCCTCTCAAGCAGAAACTTTTAAAGTATACAGGTATACCTCTGTTAAGGAAATGCTGGAAGATGGGTGTTTCTGTATGTTCCTTCTGTGCTGAGTCCTGAGGGGATAGCCAGTTAAGAACTGTTTCTTTGTTTATTACCATCCTGTTGATCCCATGAACACAAGCCCCACTGACCACTAGAGCCAGGCTATTAAGGGATGTGTCCTCTGTCTGGGTGGCAGCCACAAAAGCCAGGGTGCCAGACAGGTGCACAAGCTCTTTCCTCAGAACACTGGTGACTTAGGACAGGGCAGAGGGAGAGGGCAAAGAGGTGCCTGCTTGCCTTCTGGTCTCTAGAGAGGATTGCAGTGGGCCTCATGATGCGTGTTAAATTAGAATCCTGCCCCTCAGGACACAGCTTTTAATATAAGCAAATAGGCCTCTTTCATTGAAAGACTGGGCATTTGTGTCTACTGCCTCTGTGCTGCACCATGGTGGTGGTGGGGTGTCGAGTTAAGAACTCTTTCTCTATTTATTACAGTTCTGTGGGACCTATGACTGTAAGCTCTTCTGCCCACCAGAGCCAGGTGATCAACGAGTATTCTATAAGCAGTAGCTGTGAAACTGGGGCATAAGACATATACACAGCCTCCTTTCTAGGAGACACCTGTGACTTAGAGCAAGGCAGAGGGAGAAGGTGAATATGGCACCCACTGGCTTCTGCAATCTCTGGAGAATATTGAAATTGGCCCCTCGATGTGTTTTAAGTTAGAATCCTGCCCCTCAGGCCAAAGCTCTAGTATAAGCAAATGGTTCTTTCATGGAAAGACTGGTGCATTTCAGTTTGCTGCCTATGCAGTGGGCC
Source organism: Leopardus geoffroyi (assembly GCF_018350155.1). NCBI lineage: Eukaryota > Metazoa > Chordata > Mammalia > Carnivora > Felidae > Leopardus > Leopardus geoffroyi. The sequence goes on from NC_059328.1 coordinate 75,565,526, forward strand.
TTGGGAGGTTAGCCATGGTGAGTTCACCTGAACCATTTAAGAACTGTCTCTGACTTTGTTAGAGCCTCATGGGTCTCATGGATGCAAAGCACTGTTAGCCTTTAAAGGTAGATGTTTTAGAGGTCCATCTCTCAGATGGAAGTCTTGAAAGTTGGGCACTGGATGTGGGGTCCAAATCCTTCACTTCTCCAGGAGAAGCTGGAAGATGTGAGTTCCCTCCCAATTGTGTGTTGTTGCAAGGAGTGGGATTTTTGGCAAGACTGTGTTTTAGCTTCACTTACCTGTTTCCATGTGGGTCTTTTCTCAATTGCCTACAGTGTAGGAGTCACCCAGCTAGTTTTTGGGTTTCTTTCAGAGGGAATTTTCCTATATATAGCTGAAGATTAGATGTATCTGTGGGAGTAGGTGAGTTCCAGAGATTCCTATGTCATGATCTTTAAATGGTCAACGTCTTTAAATGACTTCTTTCATTGACCTTCCCTCCTTTTCTGTTTTACTCCCCTGATCCTCTATCCTAATCCCTATATCCTTTCCTGGGATCATTTTTCTAAAAACAACTGTTTTCACTCAGGCCTTTGTCTCAGGTTCTGAGTTGAGGAGTATCCAGACTAAGACAGGTGATAATGGAGACCCTAGCAAGCAACCCTAATGGTGGTATTCAGACTGGATCATTTACTCAGCAAAGAGTTATAAGGGCTCCATCAGTGGTGATAAGTGGTATGATAACCTCTAACATGTAAGTAAATTAAGATAAAGTGCAGGTTGAAAATGAGCATTAGATTATGCTCTGAGATTTTAAACAGTATGGGTCCATGGAAATTATAAGAATTTCAGAATTGCGGACTCTTGTTAGTTGCTTGGAAAATCATGAAAAGAAAAAAATAACAGGCTTACAATGTTCTTTGGGACCCCTAGTATGCCATGTAAGATGTACAACTAGAGATGAAAATGTACAGACTAGTACAACCAGAGATGAAAATTAATGTAGACACTTCAATTGACATTCCCAGATGGACCCAAGCATGTAAATGAGGCCATCCTGAACCCTCTAAACCATCTGTTAACTGAATACCAGAGTATCTTCAGTTGGAACTCCTTGGAGCTGAAGTGTCACTCAGCCAACTCTGGCCCAAATTTTTGACATAGATGATTGTGAAATCATTGGCTGTAATAAAATGTTTGTTGCTTTAAACCACTAAATTCTAGGGTAACTTTTTAAGCAAAAATATAGGACCAGAGTAATTTACCCTGATTACAATGAGGACTGGAGTTACATAGTGGATGCACAGAGGAGTATATCTGGAACATAGAGCATAGCTTGTGGGTTTTTTTGTTTTATTTTTTATTTGTTTTTGTTTTTGTTTGTGATTGATTTTTGTACTGGTAATGGCAGCAGCCACCACTCAACAAAAATCAAGATAACTAAGCATTCAGATTCCCTAGGGAGAAATAATGCTCACCCCACACCCACAAGCAACTTAACATATCCAAAGGGCTGGCTGAAGGTTAAGGAAATCTAGAATGGATGGAACAAGAGGGAGGTCAAGAATATCGATTATGGTCTCAAAGCCTGCTGTTTGAAGCAGGAGATAACTTTTCCCACTCAGCCTCCTTTATGAAATCCCTGCAGTTTCCATCTGAGGACACCCTGAAGGGGACTGTATGATTGACTGATCCTAATGAAGAGAGTAAGTGGATCAGGTGGTCGTGCGCACTGTACTGTACAGGCAGCCCTTTTGCACCACGTCAGATTTCTCATGGCTCTACCTCATAGTCTAGGTCCTGGTATTGCAACCTATTCCACATGGGCTGGGACAGGCTTTATGCTGGTGAACCCTTTGCCTCAGGCTCGTACCTATACCATTTGTTTCCTGTCCTGAGGCTTTTTTGATGCTGCAGGCTGGATCAACCTTAGAACATGCCTAGCGCTCATTCTTGCAGAACTCCATGGTAACACCTGTCCGACCTCCTTAATCAATAAGGGTTGGGTGCTGAAGCGTCCATGCTTTCCTTTTTCAACTTCTTGGGGGAATAGTTTTGGAATACATTTTGTGGGGCACCTGGGTGGCTCAGTCGGTTAAGCGTCCAACTTCGGCTCAGGTCATGATCTCGCAGTTCGGGAGTTCGAGCCCCGCGTCCGGCTCTGTGCTGACGGCTCAGAGCTTGGAGCCTGCTTCGGATTCTGTGTCTCCGTCTCTCTCTGCCCCTTCCCTGCTCGTGTGTACTTCTTAGTACTTCTGCCCCTTCCCTTCTTCATGTGTACTCTCTGTCTCTCAAAAATAAATGAATATTAAAAAAAAATGAAATACATTTTGTAACACTCCCCAAATCTCCCAGTGGAATTAAGCAGCTCTGTACTAGAAGTACCCAACTTGATCACCCCATTCTTTTATTGACTTTCCTCCTTTCCCTATTTCATTCCATTTCCCATTTCTACTCTCTGGGATTGTATTCCCAATTAGAGCACCAATGAGCAAGCCATTATTTCTAGGCTCTGCTTTTAGAGAAACTAAAGCTAAGAAAATGTGAATTTATTATCTTAGATATTGGAGTATACCAATATTAGATAAACTTTACCAAACTGGGCTAAGTGTGTTTTCTTACTTCCTCTCTTCATTCTACCTCCATTTTTTTCACTTCTAAAATTTGATATCTGTATTGGACATCTAGGTGCTTATTTATCTAATGACATGTATATAGGAAATGACAGCTCTACCTTCAAAATAGATCCGTAATCTGACCACTTTTCAACACTTTTCCACTTGTCTCCCTGGTATAGGCCTCTAGCATTTCCAGTTGAGATTATTGCAGGAAACTCCAGTAGGTCTCTCTGCCTTCCATTCTTTCTTTCTTGCCCCCTTTCAGCATCCAGTGTTGTCCTTTTTACGATGTAAGTCAGATACTGTAATTCCATTGCCCAAAAGTTTTCAGTGACTTCACTACGTGTTTAAAACACCTGTAAATCAGAGGCTTTATATTGGCTCAATAAATCTGGCTTCTGCTCTCTTCCTCAACTCATCTGCACACTGCTGCTTTCTTACTGTTCCTAGAACACGCCAAAGATTCTTTAGTTCAATACACTGCACATGGCTGCTCCTTTTACATAGCAGAGTTCTTCCTTTAGATATCTACATGGCTTCTCTGTAATTGAATTTGCAAACCTCCCTCCTTCTCTGACCTAAATTTCTATCTCTCCCCTCTGTTTTCCCCGTAACAGTTACCACCATCTGATATATTTTACTATTTCATATGTTTATTTTTTTCGTATCTTCATTTATTAGAACGTTCCATGTGATGGGTTGTTTGTACCTGTTTTGTTGACAGCTGTATCCCTAGCACTTCAAATGCTACATAACATAAAATGGGTACTTAACAAATACTAATTAAATGAACGAATAAATAGACGAATGAACAAGTAACCTGTGGTATCTACAATATTTGTAAAATGTGATACAAATTTGGGATGGGTAGTTGATTGAATTATAGCCTCTCCTAAATCGTTTTTCCACTGGCCACAGTTTACTGGTATAATGGTGGGCACCTAGGCTGAGCTAATTCAGTAGTGCTTCCTTCATTAAGGAACACTGATCTGGATTTTCAATGACATGATGAGAGAATAGATCAACCACATATACAAATATATATTTAGACAGCTGTGGTAAATCAGTAATTCAAAAGAGCTTGACTAAGCTAAACAATCAGGGTAAATATACAAAATTGAAAAAAGGAGAATATGGAGAGCAGAACAGCAATCTAGGAAATTCTAATTTGCGTCCTCAGTGAGAATGGATGTGACTTTGCTCTAATTAAATGAGAAGGCTGTCATGGAGGAAGGACTACTCTGTGACACAAAAATAGTCTCAAAATAAAAAGACGCATACTTTGACATATAAAATCAAAAGAAGTACTGAAGAAGAAGAATGGATACTGCTTGAAACTGATTAATAATAGAATCAAATCAAGGAATCTTCGAAAGCAGAACAAAAGGACGAAGAGACAACATGAAAACAGACACAGAGAGTGATCTGGGAAGTGCATTATCTACATTTTGGGAGTTCCAGATGGAAGAACAGAAGCAAAAGCAATCTAAATGATTATCAAAAGATACTCTAAGAAAAATTGCTTCATCTGAAGAGACAAATCATCAGATCAATCCTGGAATAATTTCTGAATTCCAAGGATAAAGAAAATGAAAGTTTTTAATGAAATACTGTTTGCCTACAATGTAAAGAGAATCAAACTTTCCATCCATGATACCATAGACAATGCTTTATTTTGACCTAGAATTCTATATCGAGAAAAAATATCACTTATGTGTATGTGTAAAATAAGACTTTTTCTAATAGTGAAGAATTCAGAAAGTTTATGATCATTAACTTTTTGGTAAGGCAAATTCAAAAATGTGTGGTCACCACTGACAGAAGTAAAAGTAGGACACGATCTAAGCAGCTCTTGATGGTGTATTTGTGAAATACAGTAAAACCTTGGTCTGCAAGCATAATTTGTTTTGGAAACATGCTTGTAATCCAAAGAACTTGTATATCAAAGTGAATTTCAAAAACCATTGGCTCAGTTGTGATCATGTGATGTTCGACATCATGTACTACTCGTATTGGAAGACATCGCTCGTTTATTAAGTTAAAATTTATTAGAAATGTGTTCTCATCTTGCAGAACACTCACAGAACAAGTTACTCGCAATCCAAGGTTTTTACTATATTACAAATGCTAAAGTTGAGTTTTTAATGGGAAAGGTCTACTTAGTATCTAAGTTTCCTTGTCTTTGAAAGAGACTACTGGGTAAAGTGGTCTCCCTGCTCTGCTGATTCAGGGTTGCTTTCCACAACCTGGACTTCCATTAGCTCTATTAGTTGTCCTCCCCAGCCCTCATTCTCAGGCACCCTATTAATTTTCAAAGTACACTCTAACTTGATGTAGAAAATACTTCAGTCTCTGAAGACCAACATATTTTAGTGCTGCCAGATCCAAAAGTTGACTCCTATCTCATGCCTCAACTCCTGTATCCCACTGAGTAGAGTAGTCCAGGATTGGATTTCTTTGCCCTCCACTTCTGAGCCCATATGCTGACAACTGCACAAAATCTCACCACTGCTTTGTATGGCACCCTGACCTGTTTTACAGCTGTCCACCTCTGAGGGACTAGAACCCTGACCATGAATTTTGTTCTGAACTTGAAGCTCTGATTGCTGTAAAATACTTTCCAAATATTATAGGACTGCCTTGATTCTTTGTTACTCTGCACAGATGGTCTGCTTATTTGAACTGGCTATTTGCTTGCCTAGAATACAGATTTCAACGGTCGTAATCCCTTGACTTATTCATCAAGCTAAACCATCCTTTCTCCTCGACTCATGCCAACTCTTTTCTGTGTTCTACTCTACTGGTTCTTACAGTGTGTCCTACTTTTAAATAACTGGCCTTTGATACAACAAACACAATTTTGTATATATAGTCATTTAGTAAGTAACTTTCCAATTAAATAAATAATTGAGTTGCAATATCTAAATTTTTAGTATCTCAGTGTGTTTTAAAATGAGATGGATTATTTTTTCAAAATTGGGAATATGTTTATTGATTTTGAATTATAAAATGGTTAATTATAAAATAAACACATGCTCATGGTTAAAAATACAGAAACTATGTAGAAGATAAATGATTCATATCTAATCTCTCCATCCAGAATAGGATAACAGGTCCATAATATTTTTGTGCCCATCTTGCTGGCTTTCTTTACATTATTTAAACATTTATTTATACAAATAGAGGAATATATGGTTGATCCTTAGCCACTTTTTACAAGGCTAATAGGTATTAGTTCAGATAAATGGCAACAGAAAAAAATCCAGCTTTCATATACCTAATTAGCAAAAAGCTTAAATTGCCTTTGGGAAAACTTTCCAACAGTCTATTATAGAATATTTGTATAAGTGTAAAAAAAAAGAAAAAAATTATTTCAGTTAAATAGAGCCAACTTTTTATTGACAGTCATTTCTCTTTTTAAGCCAAGTGAACAACCAAGTGCACTGTCAATACATTCTGGCATTAAAAAAAAAAAAAAATTCCATGTGGATTGTAGAGCCAACTAGGAAAGAAAAAAACAAAGTGTATAGAAAATATCAAAGATAATATTTTCATGTCCTCCAGATTGGGGAGCAGGACACAGAACACTAAATGTAGACAAAGAATTGGTGAGTTTACATAAAAATTAAGAACTAACACAGCTCAAATTCAGAATATAGAAAACAATCTTTACATCAACAGCAAGAAAGTCTGTTAGAAAAATAAACTAGTCTTGAATATGCATGACAAAGAGAGGACATCCAAATAATCAATAGATATGAAAAGGTCCTTGACCTCCCTAGTTATCCAAGAAAAACAAATTAAACCTGTAATTAAAATTCCATACTCATCAAGATGATTATGGTTTAAAAGTTGGATCTAAGTAATGGTGACTATAGGGAACATTGGAAATTCTTATACATTGATAGTGAAAATAAAAAATTGGGACAATCACATTGAAAATTTTTCATAGGCTTATGAAGTGAAATGATTTTACTGAACCCAACAGCTTGAGTGAATCTAAAAACATAATGTTTAGCAAAGGAACTCAAACATAAAACATCCTATGTAATTTAATTTATATAAAGTTAAAAAATAGACCATAGCAGTCTCTGGCATTAGGAGTGTGATGAAAGTTGTCTGAATTAGTTATCTATTGCTGCATAATAAATTTCCTCAAAACTCAGTGGCTTGAAACAACATTTATTATCTCAGAGACTCAGAATGTCAAGAATTCAGGTGTAGTTTAGCTAGATCCTCGCTTCAGAGTCTCTAATTGGGACCACAGGCATCTTAAGACTTGGAGAGGGGGAGAGAGAGAGAGAGAGAGAGAGGGAGAATGAGAGAGAGAGAATGAGAGAGAGAGAGAGAGAGAGAGAGAGAGAGAGAAATCAATTGTTTATAACCTAGTTATGGAAGTACAGTCTCATGACTTTTGCTGCATTCTTAGAAGCAGTTCACTAGATTTGGTCCACCGTTGGAGGGGAGAGTATAGAACAAGGGTGACAAGGGTGTGGAGTAGGAAGTGGAATGATACTAGGATCATTGGGGCTACATCAGAAATTGTCTACCATAGTTTTCTTGTGGGAGAAGGGAAGGAGTTGAAATTGCAAGGTGCTATGATTGAGCTTCAGAAAGTATTTGTAAAAATGTACTCCTCAACTTAAGTGATAGTGCAAGGACATATTTACTTTTTGGAAATCACCTGTAAGTGTATGATTTTATTGCAACTCTTTGTGTATATGATTTTCTAGTTAACTTTTTCAAAGTGAATATTGCTAGGCCTGGAATACAGGGGTACAAGAGTGAGCATGATCATTGGGTTAGAAGTCTAGAATTCCAGGTGGATGGTGATGTGAACTTGGACCTGACTCTAGATATATTTCAAATTTAGAGCTGATAGGACTTGTTGGTTTGAATTTAAGTCTGGAGAGAAAAATTGGAATCAAGGTGAATTAAAGGAGTTATTACTTAGTGATACAGGGCTTTATGGGATGATCAGGTATTGGATCATGGGGGAAATAAAGACTTTTAGTTTGTATATATTAAATTTGAAATATTTGTTGAAAACAGGGGTGAACATGTTAAATAGGTAGTTAAATTTAAAAGCTTAAAGTTCAGGAGTAAAGATAGGACTGAAAATATAAATTTGGACTGTATTTATATATGATTACTCCAGCCATGGTCCTTAAGAAAAATTTCTCAAACTGAGAAGTATAATATTTATAGATTAATAAGTCAGAGAATATGGAATTGGAAACTGAAAAAAAAATTACTGGTGAGATAAAGAAAAACAAGGAGGGTATGACAGAGAAGCAGCCAGAAAAATAAAATACTTTAAGAAGGAAGGGAGGGTTGATTAACTTTATCAAATGTTGCTGAAACATAAAATAAGAGGAGGGCGGAGAATTGGCCACTTGCTGTGGCAGCATGGGAGGAGGTCTTGAGAAGGACTGATTGTGTGGGATGCTTGCAACTGAGATTATGGGGGAGGTTTAGTTCCCGTTGGAAAAATGTCCAGGCTGAGGTGAGGTGGTTGACAAGACTTTGGATATGAGAAAGTCAACAGACCGAGAGGTCGTGGTATTAGATGGCTGTCTGCTGGATGCTGAAGGCCCATGATTAACAAGAGTAGTGGTAAAGTGGGGAAGAATCAGGTGCTAAAATCTTCAGTAAATGAAAGGACTGGGAGATCTAGGACCCCTGGAATAACAGGGAGTAACGAGTAATAGAGTCTGATGACATGTGCTTCAAAGATACTTTATGCGTTTTGTTGTTCTTTGTCATTTTGTGTTGTGTTTTTTTTATGGGAGGGCTAGGGGGCTAAAAAAAAAAAAAGGATAAATGATCTGAAAGTCATAATAAGGAGCAAGAAGGGCATGTAATCTACCTCACAGCTCTGTCAAATTAGGAAAGTGGAAGAAAAACAGAATCACTAGAAGGAGCTGCCCGCATAACACTTGTGTAAATCAACTGCCCCTTGTCTTTCTTTTCTCTGTCACCTCCTCCATCATCTACCCAATTCTAAAGGATTGTGAAGCTTGAGATAATACATATAAAAGGCCTATCACATATCAAGCTCATCATGATCATTTAAAATTGGTAACTTTTGGGGCACCTGGGTGACTCAGTTGGTTAAGCATCTGACTCTTGATTTCAACTCAGGTCACGATCTCATGGTTCATGGGTTCAAGCCCCACGTCAGGCTCCACGCTGACAGTGCAGAGTGTGCTTGGGATTCTCTCTTTCCCTTTCTCTGCCCTTCTCTCACTCAAGCTCTCTCTCAAAATTATGAATAAACTTTGAAAAAAAAATTTTTAATTGGCAACTTTTAATTAACTCTAAAAAATCAAAACATATTTCTTAATCTTGTTAATTAAATACATCCTGTTTTCCTTCTGGGAAAGTTTTCATATCACAAAATTTGTAATAAAACTATTCTGTAGTAATAAAAGTCAGAATTGTGGTTAACTTTGGGTTAGTCGAATAAGGGAAGCTTATGGGATGTTAATAATGTTCTCTATTTTAGTCTGGTGGGAGTTACATGTGTATATAAATTGGAAGAGTACAGCTGCCTGAAATAAAAGTCTCATCTTGTGTATATCTGTATGTGTGTATTTTGTCTTTTTATTAAAATATTGTTATTTACTGACTCAGAAACATGACTTTAGATAGGTCTGTTTCTATGAACTCTGGCTCTGTTGACATTGAAACCATGCACTTATTTTGCAAGGTGCAGACAAATATCTAATCTTGTCAACTCTACTTTCTGATTATTTCCCTGTTTTGCCTCATTTTTTTTCTAAATCTGTTGATGCTTAGCTTTTGCTATTGCTGTTTAGGTGTTTAAACATACTACATGGCAAGATGAATAATATATGCTATTCCAGCAAAGAGAATTTTTTAAATTATTGTCATGTAGATGACCACATTGTGTACTTTTTCTTAGAGGAGAGAGTATAGTTATTCTGTCTTTCCATGACCTTGTGAAGTCAGTCATATAAACTGCAGCAAACAGAACTGAGGACTTTGTCTTCATCTGGCAAGAATTCCGATGGTTTCTGTTTTCTGAATTGAATGGTGAGTAGATACAACAAGCAGGAAAAGATTTCAGTATCTTATTTTTATTTTTTTCAAACAGTACTGTGGTTAACTCTCATTTACCTCATCATATGAAACAAACAGAAGATACTGGCATTCCTAACACATCCCTGGTCCTTTAACCACAGATGCACTAATGTAGCTTAGAGTTTTCTAAAAAAATTAATTTGTTTTCTAAAGGAAAACTGTTCCTCTGCACCTAGAACACTTCTGACACTAAATGTGTGGGTTTTTTTCCAAATTAACTACCACGTCTCCAGCTCTTCATACTCTACATGGGTGTCCTACAATTCAAATCAATTTGACAGTGTCTACGTGGAGTTAGCATCAGACCCCACAGGGTAGTGGCTCAGTACCACTTCAGACATCAATCACAAGTTCCACTGGGATGCCTGGGTAGCTCAATTGGTTTGGCGTCCGACTTCGGCTCAGGTCATGATCTTGCGGTTCATGAGTTTGAGCCCCGTGTCAGGCTCTGTGCTGACAGCTCACAGCCTGGAGCCTGTTTCAGACTCTGTGTCTCCCTCTCTCTCTGCACCCCCCTCCCGGGACTTGTGTGTGTGTGCAAGTCTCTTTCTCTCTGTCTCTCAGAAATAAGTTAAAACATAAATTTTTTTTTTTCAAAATCACAAGTCCCAGGCCTATGGTACTTATGACCAACTTGACTACAGTTTGAAGGTTCCCATGATCCCCTCCTTGGGTTTGATAATTTCCTGGAGTTGTGCAGAGAACTCAGGGAAACACTTGTGTTTACTGTTTTATTATAAAGGATACAGATAAAAAGCTTCAGAAGAAGAACTACATAGGGCAAGGTATAAAGCAACACAGCTTCCATGCCCTCTCAGGTCACACCACTATCCCGGGATCTCCATGTGTTCACCAACCCAGAAACTCTCCAAACACCATTGTTTAGGGGTTTTATGGGGCTTCATTATACAAGCATGATTGGTGATTAAGTCAGTCTGCAACCCCTCACCTCTTGTTGCCCCTTGGGGAGAAGGGCTGAAAATCCTAACCCTCTAATCACATAATCAGTTACCCTGGTTACCAGCCTTCATCTTCCCAGGTTATTCCATTACCATAAACTCCCTTGTAGTTGAAAGAGGATTATTAAGAATAACAAAAAAGTGCTCTAATCATTCCAATGACTCAGGAAATTCCGAGAGTTTTAAAAACTCTGTGCCAGGAACCTGAGATAAAGACCAAACGTATATTTGTTATATCACATCACAGTGCCCAAGGTGAATACAATGCTTTGTTTTCATATTTGTTTTCTGTGACCTTGAATCTTCAAATATCTGTGCAGTAAAGTATTACTGGCTAACAAATCTATATTATTACGAGTAAGTCCCTTCGTTTCTATAAAGATATCTAGTTAAAGATGAGAAGGCATGAAGTCACTTCACACTTACTGTTCCACATCTGTTTAAAGAAATTCCAAAGTAGTCCTTCATGTCTATTTTAGAGACTGTACAGTTGTGGTACATCTCCTTTAAATGATGAAGGCACTACTGGCAATGATCACTAACAAAAAGTCATTTAAATAAAATACCTTATAAGTTGACAACTGCAGGATTTTTTTCTTTTCCTCACCATAAATTGACATAAAAACCAAAGTAATGAAACAGTTCTAATCTGGAATTTCGCCTGGTACCTTTGATACAAGTTATTAATCAGACATGTCTCACAGTGTCCTAAATGCTTAATTTCTGGACTTTATACGTAGTACTAATCACTCAATAATTATTATTACTGTTTTAATTAAAATCGAATCTGCTTCTTGTTGATGTGGTTTGAAGTAGGGTTCAGGAGCCAATGGCCAACAAAGAAATCTTGAGACATTTTCAGTGCAAAAAGGTGTTTTTATTATAGCATGGGGACAGGACTCGTGGGCAGAAAGAGCTGCACTGGGGTTTTGAGGAGTAACTGTGATTATATAGGATTTTCTATCCTATGGAAGAGGAGGGTGATGTTAGGGCTCTAGGAAGTTGCATCTATAGGTTTCTGGAGATTGCTTTTTTCTTATAAATCATGAAGACAGTTGCCAACTGATGGAGACTCATGTCCTACACTACTGTGATCTCTATCAGTTGACCATTTGTTTTTCCCTTTCCTTTGTTTTGGGAAGCCAAGAGTACCTAAGGAATGTCACACATATCCCACCTGGTGGAGGGGGGGTGTTGCAGGGTGTTATCTTGGGTTTTGCCCTCAGCTTGCCTTTTGCTTCCTCATCATTGTCACATTAAATTATCCCTAAGAATAACAGCTCAGTTTGAAAACCCTAGAATATGAATATATTTGATTTTTTTAATAGACAAGCTGATTAAAATCCCTAATGGAAGTTCAGAGTATATGTAGTTAATTGGAGCTTCTTGAAGCCCTCACCAAAACACTACCTAAAATTATACACACAAAAAATGTTACACATCCTTGCAACATGCCTGTGTCAAGTCGTTAGAGAGGACATATGGAGAACTACTAAAATCAGAAAGAATTTATCCATGTGGGAATGAAGAAAACAACTGCAATTTCAAAACATCAGAAGGGCACATGGGTTTATCAGATAAAAAGGAATATTCGTATAGGAAAAATTCCCTGATTGTGAGTAATTCAAAGATGATGGATCATAAACAAGCATAAAGAGATATCAGCAACAACTTCATTGATTTCTTTTTTATTAGATATTGGACAGGTCCAGTGGACAGAAAGAGTCGCACTGGGGTTGAAACCAGTGACTGATTATATACCTTCAGGTTGGGCGGGGGTTAGAGATAGCATAAATCTCCAAGGTATTTTGGAAACAAGGTTTTAAGGACCTGGAGGGGGGTAGCTGCTGTTAGGAAAAGGTCATTTATTACCATTTAGTAAAAACTCGGTCATGAGACCCTTCAGATGTATATTAGTGGGCCACATAAATTGCCCACCTATATCTTGGGGGGTAGAGATCAAAGAAGTTTCCAAAGTAATTTTTATATGTTAAAGTAGACTTACAGGATCCTGGAGGTCAGAATAATGTTAAGCTAAGATTGCCTTTTGCCCTCAGCCAAGTATCATCATTGAGGCAGTGGAGTTCTAGAGGAAGGTCACTCTGCCTGTCTCAAGGACTTGTCAATGGGTTGTAAGTTGTAAGGAAATGTAATTTTTTTCTTTTGCCTTTGTTTCCCACATCATATACCACATCTTCTTTATCCCTTCATCTATCAGTGGACATGGGCTGCTTCCATAGTTTGGCTGTTGCGGATAATGCTGCCATAAACATAGGGGTGCATGTATCCCTTTGAATTTGTGTTTTCATGTTTTTTTGGGTAAATACCCAGTAATGTGATTACTGGATTGTAGGGTAGTTCTATTTTTAATTTTTTGAGGAACCTCCGTACTGTCCTCCACAGTGGTTGCACCAGTGTATTCTCCCATCAACAGTGCACGAGGGTTCCTTTTTCTCCACATCTTCACCAATACTTGTTTTTTCTTGTGTTGTTGATTTTAGCCATTCTGATAGGTGTGAGGTGATATCTTGTCATTTCGATTTGCATTTCCCTGATGATGAGTGATGTTGAGTTATCTTTTCATATTTTCCTTTAAATGTTTTCCTTTGACCTGTGAGTCAAAAGTGAGTGATGTCATTCATGAGCAGTTGTCATAGGAAACTCGAACCGAACACATGATGAATCAGCCCTTCTCTCAGGAAGAACACTGTAGCAAGTCTCAATTAGCATGTGTATCCTCACAGTCCTATTTCCTAGGAATTGTAGTCCTAATTCATTCCACACCCTTTGTATTAGAATCTTAAAACTTATGTGATTTGATGTAGGGTTCAGGAGTGAACAGTCAAGAAAGAATTCTTGAGACATTTTTGGTGCAAAAAGGTGTCTTTAATTGAAGCACAGGGACAGGACTCCTGGAGAGAAAGAGTTATACTGGGGTTGTGAGGAGTGATTGATTACATACTTTTAAGGTGGGAGGGGTAGAGAAAAAGAAAGTCTCCAAGAGGATTTTCATATATTAAAGAAGACTTACAAGATTGTAGAAGTCTGACTATTGTCGAGGTAAGGTTGTTTCTGCCACTAGCAAAGCATTAATATTAACACAGTTGGGAGTTCCTGGAGGAATGTCATACTCTCCCTGTCTCAAGTATTTGTCATTGGGCTGCAGGTTATGAGGAAATTTAATTTTATCTACATCTCCTTTTGTCTTTGTTCTCTATGTCAAAAACTATACCCTTTGTTTTAAGGGTCCTTTAAAGCATCTGTCATAATTAGTGAGGATATATATAGAAAACAGGAACTGGGCACCTGAGCGGCTCAGTCAGTTAAGCATCTAACTCTTTATCTCAGCTCAGGTCATGATCTCACAGTTCATGAGTTCGAACTCCACATCAGGCTCTGTGCTGACAGTGCAGAGCCTGCTTGGGATTCTCTCATTCTTCCCCTCTCTCTGCCCCTTCCCCACTCATGCTCGCTCTCTCTCTCTCTCTCTCTCTCTCAAAAATAAATAAATAAACCTTTTGTTAAAGAAGAATCTTTAGAGAGTGGGGAATGTGTTCAACCATCATTTTGCAGTTACTGATCAAGTGTTGGACATGCAAATAGGAACTAAGATTACAATGATAAAGATAAACTTGCCCCTAGCAGTGAGGTATCATCAGTGAAACAGAGTCAATGGGTAACTTAAGTTTTCAAAATCATGCCATAGGTACAATGAGATCACAAAGGAGGGCCACCCAACACGCTTTAGAGGATTCAGGAAATCCAAGACTTCATGGAAAAACCAGTCTGCAACATAAAGGTGAGGATCTTAGAGGTTGTTGGAAGGAGTCTGAATACTGTGCACAGGTATCTAGAATAGAGGTGTTAACATGTCAAGCTTGTGCAGCTGGAAGTAGTTCATTATAACAAAAGCAAAGCATGCAAACATCAGCTGAAAGGGAAGTCTAAAAACATCAAGATACACCACAGACACACTATACAACTAACATCTAAAACTGTAATTTGAAGTTGGAAAGCGAAGACACACAAGCTGGGATTTCAGAATTGCATCGTATTCTTATTCAGACCTTATTTTTCAAAGAATTTAAGGAAGTAGAATTCAACCCTACAATATAAACAAGATTAAGATATATGTTTTCCCCCCAGTATTGGACCTCACTATTTATTACACCTCTCTTTTGAACTGGTTGATGCTTTTCTAAGAATGTAAAATTTCCTAAATACCATCATCATTGTCATCATCACCACCACCATCATCACCATAAACAGCATCGTTGGTTTTTTTCTTATACTCCTGAACAAGTATTACATACTCCTTGTAAAATTTCCAAAGATACAAAGGTTTATACCGAATAAAATAAGTATTCCTCTCATTCCTGATCTCAGAAACCTAGTTTCCCCTAGAAGCAACCAACAGTGCTAGTTCCTCATGTGTATACAAATAAGTATTATGAATTCCATTTTTTTGCAGAAATAGTGCCCTAGTCTCATTGATTGGCACCCCAGTTTTTCCACATTACAATAGATCTAGTAAGTTGTTCTGTGTCATTACAAATCGTGCTATTTCTCAATTTTCTGGCTATATAATATTCCATTGTAGAAGTGTGCTGAAATTTACATTACCACTCCCATATAGACATATAAGTAGTTCCAATCTTTAGAGTTACAAACAATGCCACAAAGGACATGTTATCAATACACAATTTTCATGACTGTGTGTGTGTATGAGAGAGTGTGTGTATACCTTAAAACTGAGTATGTGGTGCCAAAATGGACATCTATTAACATTTAATATATATTAGACACAATTTGCAATAGATATTACACAGTTTGGGCTTCCATGAAAGGACAGGTTTTCAGAAACATTGGGAACACAGTTTGATAGCATGGGAGGTAAAATATTGCATCTTATAGTTTTGTTTCATTTCTCTTATTTTGAGTTACTTGAATATCTTACTTTTCTATAAGCTATTTGTTCAAAGCTTGCCCACTTTTATTGATTTGTGGCCCTTTATGATGTATAACTCATATAAATCAGCTCTTTCCTCTGACAGAAATCAAGGCTGTCTCTTCAGAACATTCTTGGCTTCTGAATTTCTTTAGGTTCTTTTTCACTATAATGAATTTATCTTTATTTTAATGTAGTTTTTGTCAGTGTTTATACATCTTTGGGTTTTATGGCATTTAAAAATAAATTTGATGTTCCAACATAATTTTATAACTATCTGACATTTACTGTTTCTTTGGAGCTTTTTGATGTTTCATCTGAAGTCAAGCTGGAACTTACCTTACACAAAATTTACAATAGATCTACTCACCTTCTTATTCTACACAGCTCTCCAGTTGTCTGACAACAGCTGTTATGTAGTTCATACTGAACTGTATGTTCCCACTGATTTTACTTTTTTATTTTATTTCTTAAAAATGTTTATTTATTTTGGGGTGGGGGAATGAACACACACACACACACACACAGACAGGGAGAGAGAGAATCCCAAGCAGACTATGCACTGTCAGCCTGCTGCCTGTGGGGTTCTATCTCACAAATTGTGAGATCATGGCCAGGGCCAAAATCAAGAGTTCGTTGTTTAACTGACTGAGCCACTCGGGTGCCCCCAAAAGTGTTATTTTAAATTACTGGCAGAGGGGCCTGGGTGGCTCAGTCAATTAAGTGACTGACTTGATTTTGACTTAGGTCATGATCTCATCATTTGTGATATTGAGCCCCACGTGGCCCAGTGGGCTGACAGTGTGCATTCTGCTTGGGATTCTCTCTCTCCCTCTCTTTATGCCCCTCCCCTGCTTGTGTGTGTGTGCATGCACGTGCTTTCTCTTGCTCTAAAAAAAAAATAAATATACTTAAAAAAATAAGTATGTAAATAACACTGTTCACATGCACTTAATTCCTATATGTGGTGGGGTTTCTACTTTTAGACTACACGGTATGTTCTGTTCTTATATTTTTATATTTATGCTCAGTGACATACTGTTCTAATTCTTGCAGATCTATACATTTCATTGTACCTCTTCTGAATTGTCTTGGCTTTTGATTTTTTTGATCAGCTCCGTTTAAATTTTACAATTAGCCTTTTTGAAATTTTAACTTGCAATGCATAAAATTTACAGGTAAACCAAGAAAGAATTGCTTTGCATATGGCGCTGGCCCGTCCTACTCAAGAACACGCTATGGATATCTATTTGAGTAATTATTCAGATGCAACTTTCAGAAGCACTTCTTGATAATTATATTCCAATGTGTTTCTTTCCAGGAGGCTACAAATTTGACCTTCTCTTTGTCTTCTAATCAGTTATTTCCACATCCATTTAAATTAACTGTCCAGCTACATTTACTCTGTCTTTTGTCAACCATTGATGCCCTATAGTAGGGCATTTCTGTTTTTTCTGTTTTCTACTTTTCTATTTTTCTGTTAAATTTTGCTGAAAAACAGAAAAGGTACATATGCGTGAAAATAAGCTTTATCAGAAAGCTGTTATGAAAACTTGTGAAAATTACCTGAAATTATATACAAGAGAAAAACTTGACCATTAGTAAAATCAACTCTTGTAGCAGCTCACAAATTTGAGGCCACCACGAAGGCCGCGAAGTATCTTCTCTGTCATTGTTCTCCATTATCTTTGGAGTGCAGTCAGTTTCAGTATGTTGCTTGTTACCAGTCATGATTTTTATTTGGGCCTAAAATTGTGTGATACATTCATAAAAGAAAAACATTTAAAGATCCCAAACTTTCAGGAATAAGGTTACATATTAATAATTTATAAAATTATCTGCATTTTCCTTTTTCAAGTATTCTCTCTTATTAGATCATTTACGGCAGGAATATCTCCTGGTTTGGGGCTGGGGAATAAGAAGCACAGTACCACCTTACTTATATTCATCCATCACTCAGGTTTTGCGAGGGTGCTAAACAGGTGTGAGGACAATTGTATGACATTCTATTAATGCTATTTAGGAGGGACTCTTTCATCTGAATGGCACAAATGCTCACCCGCATCTTAGAAATAATGGGAATGTCTAAGCTGGTTGAGAAATCTGATGCAAACACTTCAGTCGGGAGAAGAGAGAATTTCCCCTATGTCGCATGCTGACTCAGACAGGCCATCCTCTCCTGGGGACAGCTACAGGTTCGGAGCTATCAGTCCCCCTTACTTCTGAGTCTATACATATCTGATGGTTTTAGGTCAGCAGGGATCTATCTTAGGGTCTTTGGGTGGGTAGGGTGCCTGAAAACTGGCAATAATCTTGGGAAAGTGAACCAATTGCTGCTTTTATTACATACACCCAGTTAGGACATCTTCGATGATAAATCTGAGGACCCCATTTAATATTGACTCCTGAGATCATCCAGGAATCCCTCAGAACAGCAGCACATGCCCTGGGAAGGTGATTTATATTCCGGAAATTCTTGGAGCTACCAAGTTCCTATGGGACTCTCCAGAAACTCAGCGTGAACACAGCCCACGTGCCCTGACACAAGCCATTACAGATTCAGGGCTCGTAGCGAATTGAGTGCAGTAAATGACAGCAGTGCTTCTCTGTCTGTCTTTGCTTTAACTTTCAGCCCTCCCTTCCTAGGGTTCCAGGGCTTTCTTCTGCAGTCACTGCCCAGACCCGAGCCAGGCTTACCTCCAGCCTCTGAATCCTCTCATTCTGCCCTCTCAGAAGGTTTTTTCTCTCTCTCTTTATCTCCTCTCTCATTTGGGCCATGGATTCCTGGAAAATTGTTTCTAGAGTCTCTAACTTTTGCTGCAGCATTTTACACCTTTTCTCAAGAAGCCGCTTTTCCTTCTCAGCTGTCTCTCTTTTGGCTTGCTCCTCTGCTCCAGACAAGAAAACAATGGTTAAGCCTGAAAGCAACAACCCCCTGTCCCACAACCACCACTTTCCCAGACACCAAACTGTCTGGGAAGAGCAGACAGAAATGTCCAAATGTAACTCGTGACCACACATCGAGGGCAGGTTTGAGAACAAGGTGGGAAAGGCCCCCTGACTGGCTGGCCGACGAACAACTACACCTTGTCTTATTATTTTCAGATTTAGCAGAGCATGCCTTCCACAGGAGAGGAAACTCCTTGCTTCGAGAAGATCTTCCTGTCAGAGGTCTCAGAGGGCCTGGCAGGAACCTCCCTCCCCATCATGCCCAGAGCCCTCCCCATACCTGCTAAGGCTTCTCGTGCTTCATGGAGAAGCTCATCTTTCTTCATGCAGCTTCCCTCTAGTTCCTTCTTCATCTGCACTAAACTCTGGGAACCATAAAGGGCAAAGACATATCAGGCAGGTCTAACCTGAACTTCCGTTGAAATATTCTGAGAAAAAAACTGCCCTGATCAAATTCCCTAGTTGTTCCCCCCCCCCCCCCCCCCACCTACAAATGCATGTTCTAAGACCCTGCCTGTCTCACTATTCCTCCAGCCTCGTCTGCCAATGCTGCTTCCCTCCACTCGTGCTAGGTTCCACCAGTCAGAAGAAAGTGCAGTTTTCCAGACGTGTAACCTCAGATGCTTTCATATTTTCCACATGCTGGGTTTTTTTTTCCTGCTTGTGACTCCTCCAGTAACATCCACCCTGGAGGATATGTACAAATCTTTCAAAATGTATGTCCCACTCCTCTTCCAGGAAGATTTCTTAGACCACCTTCCTCGTGTGAAAGAAATCACTGTACATTTACATTTGTACATTTTTGTCAATTGTACATTTTCACTGCATGAAACTTACGGTGTGTGAATTACTGTTCAACGAAACTTGAATTACTACCATCTCAGAAATACTCCTTCAAGACTATTGGTTAAGTTTCTGAACTCCCTGAGCCTTCCTTGTGAAGTGTTTAGTGTGTATTATATAATCTCTATGGCTCTGTGCAGCTATGGCGTCCTGTAATGCTATCTACAAGGCATGATTAACAGTCATACAACTCAAAGTAAAATAAAGGTAAAGAATGATCTGGTAACAATCTTCCCAGAGAACTTTGGATTGAATGGGTGAGAGTGCACAGAAAAAGCAGCCAGCTCAAAATAACTGAAGCATGTTTCAAGCCCACAGGGAAACTAGATGTTCCGTCAAGGAGGCCATCTGAGTGTCTGTACGGACTTTGCTTCAGAGATTAGACAGATTTCCAGATAAAGTGCCTGAGTTTGGAGGAGAAGGAGATAAAATAGAGTAATAGTGTCCTTTTAACTCTCTTATTCAGAATAATGAGCATCCTTCTGCTGTGAATGTTAGCTAATCTATGGCCAATCAGGTGCCCTTTAGGTAGAGGGGGTAACATGAAGAATCAACTATTAAGACTAAGTACCATGTACTTCTTCCATAACTCCTCGTCATTTTGGGGGGGCTGCTCCGTGGGGGCTGCTCCATAGCCCAGGTCTGGTACTGCCACGACCATTTCTGTGGGAACCTCACTCTGCAGAGCCACTGAGTCCTCACACTAGGACACAGATATCACCGTGTTCTCCAGAGAAGGAACCGCTCCGCTGTTGAAGGCATCCACTAAGGTCACCAGAATCCCCAAACCTGAATGCGGCAAGAAGTTTAGGGTATCAATGAGATTCAAAATTAGAAACTATAAATTCTAAAATGATTTTTTAAAGACGCTATGAAGTTTGAAACTTTTTATAAATCCCATCTCCTCCTACTAAATAAGTGTTTTCCTCCTGATCACTGCACTTAAAAATTTTCAGTATCTATTCTCAGTTAACATGCTCTGATATCTTTTGGAAAAAGAATTTCCAAATGAGGCATAAAAACACAGTAGACAACCATACAACTTAATAACAATCAATTACAAAATCAGCAGAGGAACTACACAGGCATATTTCCAAAGAAGACATCCAAATGGCCAACAGTAAATAAAAAGATCACTAATCATCAGGAAAATAAGAGATATCTCAAAACCAGAATGAGATGTCACCTCACACCTGTTAGAATGGCTAATAGTAAGAAGACAAGAGATAATCATTAGTGAGGATGTGGAAGTGAGACAACCTTTGTACACGGATGGCAGAAATGTACATTGTAAATTGGTTCAGCCACTATGGAAAACAGTATGGAGGTTCCATAAAATTAAAAAATAACTACCATGGGGCATCTGGGTGGCTCAGTCAGTTAAGCATCTGACTCTTGATTTCGGTTCAGGTCATGATCTCATGGTTTGTGAGATTGAACCCCTCACCTCCCCCTCCAGATTCTGTGTGCTGTCAGTGCAGAGCCTGCTTGGGACTCTGTCTCTTCCTCCCTTTCCTCCCCTCGCCTGCTCTCTCTCTCTCTCTCTCTCTCTCTCTCAAATTAAATAAAATAGAACTACCATATTATCCAGCAATCCCACTTAGGGGGATTTATCTAAAAGAATTGAAATCAGGATCTCAAGGAGATATATGCACTCTCATGTTATTGCAGCATAACTGACAATAGCCAAGATATGGAAACCTAAATATCCATCAATAGATGAATGGATAAAGGAATTCTGTACATATATACAGTGGGATATTGTTCAGGCATGAGAAATAAGGAAATGTTGCTATTTGTGACATGTATGGACCTCAAGGGCATTATAGTAAGTGAGATAAGTCAAATACTCTATGACAGCACTTGTATGTGGAATCTAAAAAACCTGAACTCATAAAGACAGTAGAAGGGTAATTACCAGGGGCTGGGAGTTGGGGGAAGTGGAGGTTTGTGGTTTACAAGGGTATAAACTTGCAACTAGTAAATAAATAAGTCCTAGAGATGCACAGCATAGTGATTATAGACAACAACACCAGATTATAAACTTCAAAGTTGCTAAGCACACACATACACACACATGATAATTAAGTGACATGATAGAGATGTTAGTTAAGACTAATATGATTGTAATCATGTTGTAATATATAAATATATCAATTCAACAAGTTTTATACCTTAAACTTATAAAATGTTATATGTCACTTACATCAATAAAAATAAAAGTAAAATAGATATGAGGTGAAGCAGGGTAAATGAGATTGTATATATTCCTACTAAAATTCTATGGACTTTGAGGAATTAATTGTTGGAAATTTAGTTTTCTTGGGAATAATATATATATTATATATTATATATTATATATTATATATTATATATTATATATTATATATTATATATTATATATATTTAATCTCTGAGAAGAGCATTTCTCATACAGGTTGTCTCCTCAGATACAATGGAAAATTGCAAACCCAGAAGAGCTTCACAGTAAAATAAGACCACAAAGTCATTCTCTAGCCTCAGAGTTATCCAAAGCATGAATACATCAGCACTTCTGTACTTTTCCATGGCACAAAATGTGGGCTACCATTGGCCATCTGCAGAGTGCTGCCTGCATTATTCTCCAAATCTCTGATGAAGCTAGAGACAAAATACTGGGTATCACCAGTCTCCGATGTGTTGCTCTCATTGATTCTAACAAGAACCTGCAAAGTAGGCTTATTCTACTCACTTTGCAAATGAGATCAGAAAGTCAAAGTAAGGTATTTGCCAAAAGCACATAGTGAATAAATGGTAGACCCATGACTAGAAGCCTGAAGGTCTGTTTTACTATTCTATGTTTCGCACCCAATTACCTGGCAAGATAATTTTCTTCAAAAACATTGGTTACCCATATGCCATGATTAATAACTTCTACGGGATTTCTGTTGACTCTCTTATCTTCACAATACCTGCTCTAATGTATCATTGTGACCCGATGGGCTCCTTTTGTTTCTGCAGAGTCAGGATGACAGCCACAAACCACTCAGCAGTTTCTAGACCTGGCTCTCTCCTGGCACATCTCAGTGCTTCACCAAGGGCTCCAGTTCAGCTCAGGTTTATGAAAGATATCTTTTCATATTTTTATTCCTTGATATCTAGTCCCATTCACTGTGCCCCCCCTTTTTTTTTTAACTTCAACTCATTGGTTGAACATCTATTATTTGCCACATGTTGTGCTTGTGTCCTTGGATTAAAAGATAAATAAGCTGCAGCCCCTGCCCTCAGAGTGATACTAAGATAACTATTAGGTTAGAATTAGGCTTACCTGCAACAATTAGAAAAGAAATGTGTCATAAGCAGTTTACGTTTATTTCTCCCTCATAAATTTCAGGGTTAGTAGTCTGGGGATGGTATGTAGTTGTGTTTCATAAGGATGGAAGCTTCAGATCCTATCATATGCTCAACCATCTGTAAGGGGCAGTCCCTGGTGTGCTGTCATTTGTATTCTAAGCAGAGAATACTAACTCTTTACCTTACTATGTAAAGTCTATGTAAACTAAATCACTTCTTAGGTTATCCATATTCCCGTACACAACCACAAGAGAGGCTGGAATTGCCATCATTATTCTGGGAAACTATGTGCCTGGCAAAGAAGCAGGAGTTCTGTTAGTGGGGAGAAAGGAAGAATGGTTACAAGGGGATAGTTAACACTACTTCCCAGTAACCATCTCAAACTAGGAAGATGACGGACAATGCAACAAGGATTATACTCTACTGTTGATCACAACTCTAATCATCTCCACTAAGGTCTAAGCTTGAGGAGAAAGGTGTCCTGACTATTCTGTTCTCTGCCCGGTCCCCATGTTGGGCACATGGTAGACCGGTGAAACTGAAATAATCCTGAGGAGATAGAGAGAGATGTGAGTGATAGGGGTTCATTGAATTATAATGGAGACGACTTAATTCAGTTTGGGAATACAAAAGAAGAAAAGCCTCTGGGAACTATAAGGGGTGACAGCACTGGCAGACCATGGGGTTTCAGAGGCAACACAGACAGAGTGAGCCCTAGAAGAAGGGAGAGGTTAGCTATGTTACATACCCAGAGAATTCACTGCAAGCATTAGCAGGATGGCCAGGGATGTCCTTACCAGAGTGACGGAATAGTAGCCAGAGGGAGAGGTAGGAATGGCTGTGGGGGAATGAGATGGATCCAAAGAAAGAAAGTAGAATCCTGTCTGGATCCCAAGATCTATGTGCCAAAGTATTTAGTGGTGAAGAGTCACAGCCTCTGTTACTTATTGCTCCAAATAATAATCAGAATAAGAATGTTCATAGAAAAACTTACATATCTATTTAGAAAGAGAGCATGCAGATGTCACAAAATACCACAGGGGGAAATCCAAGTGAATGGTGTGTTAAGAATTCATTGTAGTCTTAAACTTCCTCTGTAATTCAGATTTTTTTTAATGTGTAGATTTTAGAACAAGAATATGTAACAGCGTTAAGTGGAAAATCTCAAACACAAGGTTTTATAGCTTACATATTTACATGTATCTATTGCATTCCTCTTCTGAGTTCTCATGTTTATGTCAGAAATTAGGGTTTTAAGCCCAAACCTAAAGTGCATGTAAAAGACAGTTTAGAAATGAACATACCTGAGCCATAGATTGCTGTTCTGTTCAAGAATGAGCATCCAGGTACCTCTTAACTCACCCTTGCTGTTTTCTTCTCCCACAGAAGCTGAAAACAAACTGAGGTTGTTAAGAAAGGAAATGAGCATAAAGCTGAACCTGAAAGTAAAAGCACTTCATGCTATTTTTAATTATTTGGGGAAAACCTGCTGGAACCCAGACGCCAGAGCCAGAGAAGGTATGAGGGTGAAGCAAGTGAGAGCAGCCCAATGACTCTGCAGTTAGGCCCTAGGAAATTGCACCAGAACAGCTTTATTTTCTCCCCAGCTCGCCTGTCCACAAAGGGACTGCTGCCTGAGACCAAGGGCACAGAGCTGCTGGCTCCAGGGGCCGCAAGCAGACTAGGTTTGGCAGCTGGCCATTGACAAAACCCAAAGGCAGAGAGAGGAGTGGTGGCGAGTCAGGAAAGGAATTTGTTTCAGGGAGGCCGACACTGGGAAGACAGTGGACTTGTGTCCCAAAGGCTGTCCCCAAAGTACCAAAAAATATTTCCAGGTTCATATAAGGAAAATGTGGGACAAAGTGGTAGGTAGGTGCAACTGGGCAGCAAAGGTCAGGTGGATCATTGTCTTGGGGTCAATCACCCAGGGTCTTGCTGGTCTTAAGAGAACTTAATCAGTTAGAAAGTACAGACTGAAGTCAAAATGTGGGTAGTTTGAGTCCTCCCTAGACTCGATCCTTTTCCAGGACTACGATGTCTGTAGGTGTGCATTCTGTTGTACTTTTATGTCTTGGAATTCATGGAGCTTCTTGAGTGAGTCGATTAATGTTTTTCAGAAATTATGCATGTTTCTGGTTATTATTCCTTCATATATTTTTTCTAACACTTTCTACCTTTTATCTATTGATGAGACTTCCATTCTGCCTATATTTGCATGCCTGGTGATGCCTCACAGTCTCTGAGGCTCTATTATTGTTAATTCCTTTTTCTTTTCTGTTGCTCAAAATGGGTTCTCTCTGTTGATTTATCTTCAGTTCACAGATCTTCCCTTTGCCAGATCAAATCTGGTTTTTGAGCCACTATAGTATATTTTGTATTCCAGTTCTTATACTATTCCACTGTGGAATTTCTATTTCATTATTTTGGTTAACTTCTTGTTATTAGTATTTTCTATACCATGAGTCATTTTCAGCACACTTTGGGTCTTAAAACATAGTCACCTTTAGTTCTTTAAACATACTCATAATAGCTGCTTTGATGTATTTGCCTGTTAAATAAGGTATTTGTCTGCTAAAGCCCCAAGAGATGGTTTCTATTAACTTTTTTTCCTACGATTAGGCTAACTTTTCTGTTTCTTTGCATGCCTCATAATTTGTTTTGAAAACTGGGCCTTATAAATAATATGATGTGGACTCCAGTGTCCCCTGAAGAGATTGTTGATGGCTTTATACTTTGTTTAGTGACTTGGCTGGACTCTTTGTTTTTTTTTTTAAGTTGTGTTTATTTTGAGATAGAGACCACATGCATGGGAGAGGGAGAGAGAGAATCCCAACCAGGCTGGGCACTGTCAGCATGGAGCCCTATGTGGGGCTCGAACCCATGAACTGAGTGATTATGACCTGAGTGGAAGTCAACTGAGCCACCCAGGAGCCCCTTGCTGAGACTAATTCTGTATGGTCTGATGCGCTTGCCATATGTGGCCACTCATGGCTCTGCTTGGTTATGTTTTAAAGTATTTTTCACTTAGGGGCACCTGGTGGCTCAGTCAGTTAAGCATCTGACTTAGGCTCAGGTCATGATCTCACTGTTAGTGGGTTTGAGCCCTACGTCGGACTCCGTGCTGACAGCTCGGAGCCTGGAGCTGCTCTGGATTCTGTGTCTTCCTCTCTCTCTGCCCCTTTCTGCTTGCACTCTCTCTCTCTCTCAAAAATAAATAAACATTTAAAAAAAATAAAAATTTTCTTTCATTTAGTTTTTAAGATAGACTTCCTAAAAGTCACCTCTGACCTCTGAGTCATCATAGTTTACTGATGAGCGCATGCTAAGCTAGAATTTATGCTTAAATACCTCGAGCTGATAAAATTATCCTTTGTCCATAGCCTTTCAGAAGGCATTATTTCTGCATATGCAAGGCCTCACACACAACCAGGAGAATGTAGCAAAGAGTGAAGCAAGGAAAGAAAGTAAAAAAATCCAACGATGTGTTATGGTGCCACTCTGAGCTCCTGGGGCTCAGTCCTGCCAGCCTACCCGGAATGAAATTCAGTGAGTCTCAGAGAATTCCTCATTGCACAATGAATCTGGTGGAGGGAGAGTCAGCAGTGTGATAGAGGTTGATGATATGGGAATTTGGCCACCTGCTCATGTAACTTTGTTTTGTCTGGTAGCCACCCAAATAAACTTGAGATTTGGATGGTCAGACAGTATGTACCTCATGATGGAAAGCTCTGCTCCTGTTCTGACTTGATATACTAGAGTCAGGAGCTCAGCAGCCCCAAAGTAGCTTTTCAAATAGCAAGTGACCTTCTGATGCAGAAGCTTTGACCTTGTGCTGAAACCCTGAAAGCTCTGCTAAGATGGTTACGATTGCAGGAGACCTTTCTCTCTGCCTGCTCCCTCTGTCGCCACCGTCTCTCCCTGCCCACATCAAGGGAACAACTATTCTGCTTTGCTTGGCACTTGATACAACTGGATCCCTGAAGTATGTATTCTGTAATGTCTGGTGTCTTATACTCAATATTATGCATGTGAGATTTGCCCATATTTTTGTGTATAGCTGCAGACTGTTTATTTTCTATGCTGTATAGTATTCAGCAGTCAGGATCTTCTGTAATTTATTTATCCCCTCATTTATTAACAGACTTTAGAGCAGTTTCTGTTTTCTTGGCTGCTATAAACATTCTTTCATGCATCTTTTAGATCACATCATACCTGCACATTCTCCTTGTGTATATATCTATGGATGGGTTGCTGAAGAGCACGTGTTCCGCCCAATAGATCTGACAGACACTGTTCAAACAGTCTCATGGTTGTGCCAATTTATATTTGCACCAGTAGTGTAGAACATTCCAGGTGCTGTGCAAGCTCGCCACACCTCAGTAAGGTCTGCCTTTTCTTCATTTGGTAGATGAGTAATAGTAATGTGTTGTGTTTTTAATGACTTATGAATGATGTGTCTTTTCATATGCTTTTTAGAGATCCTCTTTCATGATTTTTTTAACAAAAATATTGCCATTTATATATGTGTCTGTTTTTAATGTGCGTTTTTTTGCTTGTTTATGT
This sequence comes from Leopardus geoffroyi, assembly GCF_018350155.1. Taxonomy (NCBI): domain Eukaryota; kingdom Metazoa; phylum Chordata; class Mammalia; order Carnivora; family Felidae; genus Leopardus; species Leopardus geoffroyi. The sequence continues at coordinate 75,592,828 of NC_059328.1, forward strand.
TTCTATTTGGAGATCTTTTGCATGCCTCTGCGTGTGTGTGTGTGTGTGTGTGTGTGTGTGTGTCTGTGTGTGTCTGTGTCTGTGTGGTGGTGGTGGTGGTGTTGAATAGCTGCTTAGAGTAGATATAACATTTGTATTTCCCAACTGAAACCCTTTAGGCAGTTTAAATTTTTTTTTGTTTTTTTCTGAGACTGTTTCTAGTTTTGGTAACATAATTATTTCTAGCTCATCATCCAGGGAATATCTCAGTTTCTTTTTTTTTTTTTTTTTTTTTTCAGTATACGAAGTTTATTGTCAAATTGGTTTCCATACAGCACCCAGTGCTCATCCCAAAAGCTACCCTCCTCAATACCCAACACCCACCCTCCCCTCCCTCCCACCCCCCATCAACCCTCAGTTCTCAGTTTTTAAGAGTCTCTTATGCTTTGGCTCTCTCCCACTCTAACCTCCTTTTTTTTTTTTTTTCCTTCCCCTCCCCCATGGGTTTCTGTTAAGTTTCTCAGGATCCACCTAAGAGTGAACACATATGGTATCTGTCTTTCTCTGTATGGCTTATTTCACTTAGCATCACACTCTCCAGTTCCATCCACGTTGCTACAAAGGGCCATATTTCATTCTTTCTCATTGCCACGTAGTACTCCATTGTGTATATAAACCACAATTCCTTTATCCATTCATCAGTTGATGGACATTTAGGCTCTTTCCATAATTTGGCTGTTGTTGAGAGTGCTGCTATAAACATTGGGGTACAAGTGCCCCTATGCATCAGTACTCCTGTATCCCTTGGGTAAATTCCTAGCAGTGCTACTGCTGGGTCATAGGGTAGATCTATTTTTAATTTTTTGAGGAACCTCCACCACTGTTTTCCATAGTGGTTGCACCAATTTGCATTCCCACCAACAGTGCAAGAGGGTTCCCATTTCTCCACATCCTCTCCAGCATCTATAGTCTCCTGATTTGTTCATTTTGGCCACTCTGACTGGCATGGGGTGATATCTGAGTGTGGTTTTGATTTGTATTTCCCTGATGAGGAGCGACGTTGAGCATCTTTTCATGTGCCTGTTGGCCATCCGGATGTCTTCTTTAAAGAGGTGTCTATTCATGTTTTCTGCCCATTTCTTCACTGGGTTATTTGTTTTTCGGGTGTGGAGTTTGGTGAGCTCTTTATAGATTTTGGATACTAGCCCTTTGTCTGATATGTCATTTGCAAATATCTTTTCCCATTCCGTTGGTTGCCTTTTAGTTTTGTTGGTTGTTTCCTTTGCTGTGTAGAAGCTTTTTATCTTGATAAGGTCCCAGTAGTTCATTTTTGCTTTTAATTCCCTTGCCTTTGGGGATGTGTCAATAAGAAATTGCTACGGCTGAGGTCAGAGAGGTCTTTTCCTGCTTTCTCTTCTAGGGTTTTGATGGTTTGCTGTCTCACATTCAGGTCCTTTATCCATTTTGAGTTTATTTTTGTGAATGGTGTGAGAAAGTGGTCTAGTTTCAACCTTCTGCATGTTGCTGTCCAGTTCTCCCAGCACCATTTGTTAAAGAGACTGTCTTTTTTCCATTGGATGTTCTTTCCTGCTTTGTCAAAGATTAGTTGGCCATACGTTTGTGGGTCTAGTTCTGGGGTTTCTATTCTATTCCATTGGTCTATGTGTCTGTTTTTGTGCCAGTACCATGCTGTCTTGATGATGACAGCTTTGTAGTAGAGGCTAAAGTCTGGGATTGTGATGCCTCCTGCTTTGGTCTTCTTCTTCAAAATTACTTTGGCTATTCGGGGCCTTCTGTGGTTCCATATGAATTTTAGGATTGCTTGTTCTAGTTTTGAGAAGAATGCTGGTGCAATTTTGATTGGGATTGCATTGAATGTGTAGATAGCTTTGGGTAGTATTGACATTTTGACAATATTTATTCTTCCAATCCATGAGCACGGAATGTTTTTCCATTTCTTTATATTGTCTTCAATTTCCTTCATAAGCTTTCTCAGTTTCTTTTTAAAAAAAATTTTTTTAGGTTTTTATTTTATTTTTGAGAGACAGAGTGTGAGTGGGGGAGGGACACAGAGAGAGGGAGACACAGAATCTGAAGCAGGCTCCAGGCTCTGAGCTATTGGCACAAAACCTGATGCGGGGTTCGAACTCATAGACTGTGAGATCATGACCTGAGCCGAAGTTGGACACTTAAACAACTGAGCCACCCAGGAGCCCTGGGAATATCTCAGTTTCAATCTTACACAAGGAACTACTGTGCAAGACACTCTCTTGACACATGAGACAAAGGAATGATTTATGTTCTTTGGTCCAAGATTATGGGAAGGACCTCCATTCCTTTTCCTGAGACCTCACTTTCAGAGCTCTCTCTCACAAACTAGGTCACGCTGGACTTACTTACTCTACGATGAACACCTATTACGGCAAAACCTTGTTTCTCACTCAAACATATCGTCTCAACCTGCACACCCTCCCAAAAGTAGAAGAAGTGGAAGGACTGATTTTCATTGCATTAATGTAATATTTGTAATATTTGAGTGGTTTTCCAGGGAAAGCTGAGATCACGCTCAATCATTTTCTATTCCCATACAGCATGGTGTTTGTAGTCATGGTGATGATGATCTTTCAGCTTTGGGGTGTACCTGAATCAGAGATAGGGCTGGATATAGCTTCTCTTTTCATTCCCACTCAAATGCAAGACTATCTAAAAAGCAGGTATAGGTGTAATGGATTTTACTGAATATGTGGAAGGGGTTATTGTTTTTTTTTTAAGTTTTAATTTTAATTCCAGTTAGTTAACTTACAGTGTTGTATTAGTTTCAGGTGTACAATGTAGTGATTCAACAATTCCATACATCACTGGAGCTTATCACGCGAATCCCCATCACCTATTTAACCCAACACCCCCTCGCCCTTTCCTCTGGTAAACATCAATTTGTTCTCTATAATTAAGAGTCTGTCTCTTAGTTTCTTTCTCATTCTTTTTCCCTTTGCTTGTTTGTTTTATTTCTTAAATTCCACATATGAGTGAGATTGTATAGTATTTGTCTTTCTCTGACTGACTTATTTCGCTTAGCATCATACTCTCTAGCTCCATCCATGTCATTGCAAACGGCAAGATTTCATTCTTTTTTATGACTGAATAACATTCCATTGTATATATACATCACATCTTCTTTATCCATTCATCAATCGATGGACAATTGGGTTGTTTCCGTAGCTTGGCTTTTGTAATAAATGCTACAACAAACATAGGGGTACATGTATCCCTTTGAATTCGTGTTTTTGTATTTTGGGGGTAAATAGTAGTGCCATTTCTGGATCATAATGTAGTTCTATTTTTAGTTTTTTGAAGAACCTCCATACTGTTTTTCACAGAGGCTGCACCAGTTTGCATTCCCATCAACAGTGCAAGAGAGTTCCCCTTTCTCTGCATCCTTGCCAACATCTGTGTGTGATGATGAACATCTTTTCATGTGTCTATTGGACATCTGGATGTCTTCTTTAGAAAAATGTCTGTTCATGTCTTCTACTCATTTTTTTATTGGATTATTAGCTTTTTGGGTGTTGAGTTGTGTAAGTTACATACTTTGGAGTGGCATTGTCAGCAAAATTTGGTTGGGCCTCTAGTCCTAGGCCAGATCCCCTGAAGCGATACCTCGGCTAGAGGCTGCTCAGCAGGGTCCCTGGCCTAGGCTAGGTGCAGCATACAGCAATGACTGGGGGCCCCGAGGCTGGGTGCAGTGGGGCAGCTGGGTGTGGTGCTCAAATTTGTTGCTGGTTCACCCAGCATATGAGCTCAGTGTGCTACAGTGGATGGGGGTGCCAGGCTGGGTACAGCACTTGGTTTTGGCTTAGGTCATGATCTCATGGTTCCTGGGATCAAGCCCCGCATCTGGCTCTGCATTGACAGAGCAGAGCCTGTTTGGGATTCTCTCTCTCTCTCTCTCTCTCTCTCTCTGCCCCTCCCCTGCTTGTGCTCTCTGTTAAAATAAATACATAAACTTAAAAAAAATCTTAAGCCCTCCCCCCCAAAAACTCATGGAATCCATCCCCTGTGGTCTTTAAAGCCAAACATTATGGGGTGCAAGGGCCTGGGCCTTTTCTCCACCCTCTCAGAGCACGCAGCTGGCTCCCTCTTGCCAGCAGCCTCCCTCTGCCTTTCTGACCTTCCTAACCTTTCAGATGCAGCTTCTACTCTCTATTTACTTATGGAGTTCATTCTGCCAGGCTTACTGTTATTGACTTGGATGTGGATGAGATCTAGTTTTAAATGTGGTCCTCCCGCTCAGCCATCTTCCCAAGCTCCCCTAATTTGGGGATATCATTTCCTCTGCTGTTTTTAACTGTCCGTTTTGTGGAGAGTGACAAGACTTCCAGTCTTCTGAAGTCCTTGGGTCTGCGCTTTCTCTCCTCCACCTTTTCTGTTTTCTTTTCTCACCCACCATCTACTTTAGGAGGAAATAAAATCGTCTGGCAAGGCAAGTTCACTGTCACTTTCCATGATGTAGCTTTCTGCAGAGACTTACAACCTGGTATAGTCTCCTATGTTCCAGTAAGCATTTCAAAGTATCTTTATAAACATACACATTTTCCTCTATGTCACGAATTTGGGAGAGCTGTTAAAATAGTAACATTTGTTTTACATAATGATCATGTTATCCCAATAGTTACTCTGCTATGAGTAAGGAGGCCATATGTAAATCATGTTATCCCAATAGTTACTCTGCTAAGAGAAGGAGGCCATATGTAAATCGTGAGCTTTATAAATGGTGCCCAGACACACTTGCTTTGGAAACTGTGGGGAGGGTGTTCCACAGGTGGACAGAGACATGGAGCTGACGTTGAGTAGACATTTTGAGGGCTCTGGAGCTTTGGTGACGGTTTTGAAATAAGCAGTAGCTGCACATGCCATCACATTTTTCTGATTGGTGAAACACAGATAATCCCTGTGGAGGGTGGTATCTAGAGAGAGGCCCCTCAGGGACAGTGGTCTGGTTGTCCTTGAACACTTTTTATGCAGTCTGCTAATAGTTTAGAGACTTTAAAAATCATGTTTGTTTTTTCCCATAACTGAAAAGCAACTGATTTCCTAGAATTGTTTTGAAAATAGCAGGTCATTGCTTTCGGTTTCAAACCTGAAGTACAATTTCAGGAAATACCTTTCCAGTAGACTTGCATGATCTCAGAGATTGTTTTTCTGGCTTGAAACCTTTGCATGAGTTTATTTTAAAACATACTCTCCAGTTTAAAGCTATGAGGGATTGCAGCAAACGGGCAAGTCTGGAGCAGAGAGATTGATAACAAGGGCCGAGTTTTGGTGCAGTTTCTAGGTAACATCTATGAAACAGCAACAAACAGACTCTTTCCATTGGGTCAGCTTTCTGTCTAACCCCTTGGGGGTTTCCTGCTGTTCTTGGTGAAGTAGAGGCAAAGCAGCATGATGTGTCTAGGTTCGAATAAGGGCATATGTAACAGAAGTGTATGGATGAGAAAAGAGAGGGTGGAAAAAGTCCAGTTTGTTTTGTAGGGAGAGGCAGGAAAGGTACAGAACAAAGTTCGCTTAAACTAAAAAGTACCAAGCTAAGAAAAATAAAATTTCAAATGTTTGAATTTGGGAGGAAAAAAATATGCTATCAATTGCACTTCAACAGTTAATTAAGAAAAAACATAATGACTAATCAAATTCATAGGAAGAGAAAGTAGGATGGTAGTTACCAGAGGTTTAGGGGAAGGGGAAATGTAAATTATTTAATGGATATAATTTCAGCATTGCAGGATAAAAACGTTCTGGAGATCTGTTACATAACAATGTGTATGGAGAATAAACTGAGGGTTGATGGGGGATGGGGGGGGAGGGGAAAGTGGGTGATGGGCATTGAGGAGGGCACCTGTTGGGATGAGCACTGGGTGTTGTATGGAAACCAATTTGACAATAAATTTCATTAAAAAAAATTCAAGAGGTAAAAATAAAAAAACCCAAAATGTATGTATTTAATACTACTCAAATGTACACTTACAAATGGTTAAAATGATTATAAAAAATCTAAAACAAGAAACAATGACTGGAAGTATGTGCAGGTGGGAAGGAAAGAGCCTACTGTTTGTCAGAAGGAAGTATATAGATAGCCCTTGGCATTTTCATTCTTTGTACAAAAAGCTGATCATTTAAAAAAATTTTTATGTTTGTTTATTTTTGAGACAGAGAGAAACAGAGCATGAGTGGGAAGGGGCAGAGAGAGAGAGAGGGAGACAGAATCTGAGGCAGGCCCCAGGCTCTGAGCTGTCAGCACAGAGCCTCATATGGGGCTTGAACCCCCATGACCTGAGCCAAAATTGGAAGCTTAACCATCTGAGCCACCCAGACACCCTCAAAAGGCTGGTCATTTTAAGAAGCTGTAGGTTGAACTTTTTTCAGGGCTGCTGACATGGCCAGGAATCATCAATGGGCCACGTCCAATTCATTCTCCATGCAGCCATCACAGCGATTTTCAAAAAAAAAAACCACCAATTAAGTCATGTCACTTCTCTGCACAAAATCTTAAAAGCTTCTTACTGCAGTTAGGGTAAAGTCCAGTCTCCACACAAGGCCTGTAAGGTCCTACACAATGAGGCTCCTGCCTGCCCTTCTAAACATGGGCTGTCTCTACTTCACCACGTGGATCATCCTCCCCGGACCAAACACAGCAGTCTCTTCCCCAGTAAGGAATTAGGCAAAGTCTTCTGCCTGAAACTCACTTCTCTCGTATCTTTCCTGGTTGTGCTCTTATAAATTCATCTTATTCTCATTTCCTCAGGGGAGGGTCACTGACTGACAAATCTAAATTGGGGCTCCTTTCTGCATTTATTCTTGGTACCTTGTACTGTTCTTTTACAATGCTTATAAGTTCAAAATCCTATTGGTATAACAATTTGGTTAATGTCTTTATTTCTAAATGAAAAACTACATGAGCACAGGGACCAAGCCTGTTTTTCTAACCACAAATCCTTGATCCTTTCCACACTGTCTAGGAAATGGTCAGTGGTGAATACTTCTTGAACAACTAGATAAAATCATGTTTAAAAGTACCTGCTTTGGTGTTAGTAAGGACTACATTTGAGTTTGATTCACAGCATCCTGGTGTTTTGGTCTCATAAGACAAACTATGGAAAATCCATCCCATAGTGCTCACAGATGACTTCATGAATGTGAGCTTGTGTTACTAACCTATTTGATGTTGACATTTGTCATCCTTAACAGTGCCATCATCATCATCTTATCATGTTATCTTCAGATTTGATGGATCATTAATCCAAGGATTAATTAATGTTATCTGTATGAGGTAAACATGTTGTACCAGAGGCAGCAAGTTTGAAGGCTTTACTTAGATTTGTTATATATTTCTAGTGAAAGTTTTAGATTTCATTCTGAATTCAATTATTTAATATAATCGTGAATAAGACGGTAAAAAGGAAAATTACAAGAACTCTCGGCATTTGGCAATGTTTTGAACTAGATATTTTCAACTTCAAAATATGAAAAATACTTCACATAAAAATATTTAAAAATTTGATAAAATTGGGTAAACATTCTTACCCATTGATAAAGTCACAAAATACAGAGACCAGGAGGATTTTTTTTTTAAATTTTGTGTTTTTTTAAATTGATTTTTTAAATTTTATTTAAATCCAAGCTAATTAACATATAATGTAGTAATGGTTTCAGGAGTAGAATATAGTGATTCATTACTTAAATATAACACCCAGTGCTCATCCCAACGAGTGCCCTCCTTAATGCCCATTTAGCCCATCACCCCACCCAACACCCCTCCAGCAATCCTCAATTTGTTCCCTGTATTTAAGAGTCTCTTATGGTTTGCCTCCCTTTCTCTTTTTATCTTGACCGAGAGGATTTATAACCTGAATCAGTGGGTTGGATAATGTTACTGTTAGCTTCTCCATAGAGAATCAGTAAATTTAAACATATTTTGAAACAAAGACGACCTCTTCCTTAGACATTGTCAAGTGGCCCTTTCTTCCATGCTTTTGTCTGGCCCTTATGGCTGCTTAGACCCTGGAGCACCTATTACGAGACTAGAATGTGATTGAATAGAGATGATTTTATTTATTCCAGCTCAGTAGTACCCAATTGTGGTCATTTTGCCCCAGTGGTGATCTTTGCAATGTCTGGAGCCATATTTGATTGTCACAGCTGGGTTGCTTAGCAGAAAAGGTGCTATTGGCATCAGATGGTTAGAGGCCATCATTGCTGTTTAACATCCTATAATCGCAGGGCAGTTCCCACAACAAAAAATTATCCAGCCCCAAATCAAGAGTGCCAAGGCTGAGAAACATTTTGCTGTGCAATGAAAGAGTGAACTCTTGTACACAATAAGAATAACTGTCACAAACAGGTCTGGAGGAAGGGGAACACTTTGCACTGCTGGTGGGGATGCAAACTGGTGCAGCCACTCTGGAAAACAGTATGGAAATTCCTCAAAAAATTAAAAATAGAGCTACTCTACAACTCAGCAATTACACTACTAGGTATTCATCTAAAGGATACAGCAGTGCCGTTTCAAAGGGGCACATGCACCCCAATGTTTACAGCAGCACTATCAACAATAGCCAAATTATGGAAAGAGCCTAAATGTCCATTGACAAGTGGATAAAGAAGATGTGGTACACACATACACACACACACACACACAGACACACACACACCCACACACTAGAATATTACTTGGCCATCAAAAAGAATGAAATCTTGCCATTTGCAACAACGTGGATGGAACTAGAGGGTATTAGGCCAAGCGAGATTAGTCAGAGAAAGAGAAATATCATATGATTTCATTCATATGTGGAATTTAAGAAACACAACAGATGAGCGTAGGGGAAGAGAAGGAAAAATAAGATAAAAACAGAGAGGGAGACAAACCATAAGAGATTCTTAAATACAGATAACAAACTGAGGACTGCTGGAGGGATACTGCATGGGGGGGATGGACTAAATGGATGAGGGGGATTAAGAAGGGCACTTGCTGGGACGAGCACTGGGTGATATATGTAAGTGATGAATCACTAAATTCTACTTCTGAAACCATTATTACACTATATGTTAACTAACTTGGATTTAAGTAAGATTTAAAAAAAAAAGAATAACTGTCACAAACATAACATTGAACAAATAAGTCAATCAGGAAAGAGTACATGAAGTTATTTTATATGAAAATCAGAAACAGATTAAACTTTGGTGATAGAAGTCCAAGTAGTGTTTAACACTAGGTAACCAGAAGGAAGGAGGATTGACATAGACTGCATTACCATATGCACTTGATTCTATTTTCTAACGTATTCTATTACTTTATTTTTAAATTTAGGCCCCAGTGGCACACTCAGAATTCTAACTCTTGTTGCTAGATGTAAGCCTGTCAACTTGGATCTAAAACTAAGGAGATAGGCTAGTAAATGTTGTACTGTTAAAAATCCTCACTCTTTCATGAATACAATTTTATATTAACAATTTATAAAATTGTCTGCATTTTCCTTTTAAAAGTGCTTTCTCTCATTAGATCATAAGAGGATACTTGCAAGATAGTACTTTGTTTAGTCTAGAAAGGAGACAGGAAAGATAGCATATCCTTCCTTATAGTCACCTATTATGAGGGTAATACTGGGGTGCTATGTCAGGTCAGAGGACAACCTCTGTAAGATACTCTGGCCAAAATTACACTACTGGGAGAGAGCTTATGGTCTGAATGGCTTTTTCACCCATATGTTAGAAGAAAAATGGGAACTTCTAAGCTGATATAGAAATCTGATAGAAAAACTTCCAGGTAGGAAAACAAGAGTATTCTCCCTGTGCCGTGTGCTGATTCTAGGCTATCCTCACCTGGAAACAACTGCAGTGTTTCTGTGGCTGTGTGTATCTGCTATCTTTAGGTCAGCATGTGTCCATGTCTAGCAGGGTTTCTGCTAATTGGCAGTGACCTTGGTAAAGCGACCCATTTTCTGCTTACATTAGATATATAGTTGGTTAGAATTTCTACTTGATACCCTGGGAACCCCATTTAATTTTGGCTCTGTTAGATCATTCTAGAATCTTCCAAAACAGCAGCATATACCAAGAGGATATTATTTAAAAACACGTAATTGCTGGTGTTTTCACATTCTTGCACATGCTGTTTTTTTGCCTGGGACTCTTCGCCGTAGGTAACATGTCAACTGAGAAAACTGATACAAATACAACAAAATTTACTTCACACTCCTTTTTCCAGGTCCCCTAGGTCATCTTCCCGATGTACAATGCTGCTTATAATCTGTGCTGCTGCCATTGCTGGATTAGGAATTTCTGTTTAACCCGCATGACCTCACAGTTCAGATTCCATAATAGAGAATTAAATGACAAAACCTAGGATAAGTGCTTGACAGTTTATCTGTGTCCCATTGACAATACCTGTTTAATATAAGATATTTGTAATATTATCATTACTTTTATTACCACCATTTGTGCAGCCCACCTTCCTAAGCCTTTTCACATCATAGGCAATTTTCTATTTATGTGTCTGTTTCCTGAGATGAAAAGACACATAAAGTATGGTTCCCACCCTCAAAGTGACACTAAGGTAACTATTAGGTTAAGATTAGGCTTAGCTGTTAGAAAGGAAAAAAAAAAAAAAAAAAGGCTCATAAGCATTTTTTCCCCCTTGAGATCTACTTTATTTTTTTCCAATTTTTTATTTAAATTCTAGTTAGTTAACATATAGGGTAATATTGGTTGCAGGCGTAGAAGTAAGTGATTCATCACTTACATGTAATACCCAGGGCTCATCCCAAATGCCTCCTTTATACCCATCTCCCATTTAGCCCAGCACCTCCCCGCCCCCACCTCCCTCCATTAACCCTCAGTTTGTTTTTGTTCTCTATAGTTAAGAGTCTCTTATGGTTTGTTTCCCTCTCTTTTCTTTCCCTTTCCCATTCCCATATGTTGATCTGTTTTGTATCCTAAATGCCACATATGAGTGGAATCACTTTGAGGGTGGGAGCCATACTTTATGTGTCTTTTCATCTCAGGAAACAGACACATACATAGAAAATTGCCTATGATGAGAAAAGGCTTAGGAAGGTGGGCCGCACAAATGGTGGTAATAAAAGTAATGATAATATTACAAATATCTTATATTGAACAGGTATCGTCAATAGGACAGATAAACTGTCAAACACTTATCCTAGGTTTTCTCATTTAATTCTTTCTGCCTCTCTCTCTCTCTGTCTCTCAAAAATAAACAAACATTAAAAAAATTGCAATCCAGATTCTTACGGCCCAGAATTTATACATGTAGGTACCACTGGTGAATCTGTTGTCTCTATGAGAAACATGACCAGAAACAAAACTCAGTTTTGACTGAGGTGTTATTTTTAACTGTTAGAAGTCAATCATGTAAAGATTCTTTTCATTCCTACAGAGACATACAAAGGATTCATTTCAAGGCTGATTAAGTATAAGTAGTGTAAAGATAAATAATAACAAAAAATAACCCAGGCACTTCTAGTGATAATTTTCCGTAAACTATCTTTGTTCTCTGTATCCACAAAATACCATCTCTTGAAGGGGCGGGGGGGGGGATGTTACTTGATCAGGGAGGCCATTGTAGAGAACTGAGCCTGCCGTTTTGAAAATCTGTTTGAATATGGGCATGGAAGCACTTTTAAAGATTTTTCTTGAGAACTTTGAGTTTAAACTTACCTCACACATCACCATTCTAGCATATGTATCCAAGGAATGCATTTTAACTGCAGTGAGGTGAGTCATACAGGCTTTTGCATTGGGAGACATTGGGAGAAAGCCCTTCTGGTTTTGTTTAGTGTTTCCTGTAACTGGCTGAACGTTATGGTCACCTGACAGGGGTGTGGGTTGTTTAAAAAATGCTGCTACCTGGGCACCCTTCAGATTAATTAAATCAGGTGAGGGCAGGAGAGGGAATTAACGGTACTTCCTATGCAGCCAGATTGAGAACCAGTGGTCTATCATACACACAGAGAGATAACTTGAGATCATGGATGAAAACTGTCTCTCTCCCCCTTTTTAAAGAACCAGAAGAAGACCTATATCTATCTATGCAGTGTTCATTCCACTCCACTTGCTGCTGCCCTGGGCTATGTGATGTGGCATGAGACTGTCAGCTCCCAGTGGCCTCTAGTCCAGATGGAGAAGTTGGACTTCCCCAGGAGTGACAGCAGTGACTGGCCCCTGCCAGCTAGACTATCAAGGACACTTCTTCCTTATCTCTCCATGCTTCCACTGCTGTTTTCAATTAGAGATGGAGCGCTTTAAGCTAAGTTGCATGTAGCAGAAAGCTGATGAATGAGCTTTTCTGCTTCCCAGCACTTGCATGGCAGTGAGTTCAAGAACGAGTTCTCATCTGCCTCTCTCAGCCTTGCTCTCCCACCTCTCCTCCCACCCTTCTATGTCCTTTATGGAAGCTGAAAAAAACCTAAGGACATCATCACTGCCACAAAGGAAATGAAACAGAAGATAAAACCTGGAACACCAAGGAAAAGAAAACCAGAGAGGCCAAATTAACACGAGACAAAGTAGATTTCACAGCAGTTAATACCGCAAGGAACGAGAATGTCCTTTCACAATGAAAAGACATCCTATTCATCAGGAGAACATCACAATCATAAGTGTTTATGCATCAAATAATAGAGCTTCAAGATGCAGGAAGCAAAATCAGATAGAACTGCCAGGAGAAATAGACAAATCCACGGTAACAGTTGGAAATTTCCATACCTCTAAATAATTGATAGAACAAGTAGATGGACAATCAGTACATAGAGGACCTGAACAACTTTATCAACTAACTTGTCCTAATGGAGATTTATGAAAGAGTTCACCCAACAACAGCAAATTGTATATTCCTTCACATGTACATAGAACATTTCCTAAGAAGGACTACACTCTGGGACGTAAGACAAGTTTTAATTTATCTTTTTAATAACTTGGCTGGACTACTTTAGTAAAGTTTACTTCCCCTTTGGTGTGACGTGTCTGGTGTCGGTTCTCAGAGGGCATATCCTTGAGCATGCACAGAATCACCCTGGGATGGCAGTGATTTTGTCAGTTTTTTGTCTCTTTCCGTAAGCTCTCTGTCTTCCACTACCCATATCTTAGCCAGCTGTTAGGTTCCACTAGTTTCCACCTGATTGCTCTGTAGTTTTTGACAGTGCCCTGGGGAATCACTCCAGTCTGATCCAATTAAATTTGGGGAAGGAAGGGATATAAGAGTGCTGATGCATAGGGGCACTTGTACCCCAATGTTTATAGCGGCACTCTCAACAATAGCCAAATTATGGAAAGAGCCTAAATGTCCATCAACTGATGAATGGAGAAAGAAATTGTGGTTTATATACATAATGGAATACTACATGGCAATGAGAAAGAATGAAATATGGCCTTTTGTAGCAACGTAGATGGAACTGGAGAGTGTGATGCTAAGTGAAATAAGTCATACAGAGAAAGACAGATACCATATGTTTTCACTCCTATGTGGATCCTGAGAAACTTAACAGAAGACCATGGGGGAGGAGAAGGAAAAAAAAAAAAGGTTAGAGAGGGAGGGAGCCAAAACATAAGAGACTCTTAAAAACTGAAAACAAACTGAGCATTGATGGGGGGTGGGAGGGAGGGGAGGGTGAGTGATGGGTATTGAGGAGGGCACCTTTTGGGATGAGCACTGGGTGTTGTATGGAAACCAATTTGACAATAAATTTCATATTTAAAAAAAATAAGTAAATTAAAAAAAATAAATTTGGGGACGGATAGTTTTGGGGGTTCTAACTGCAGGAGAGCTCTTAACTCTCTTTTTCTGGTTCTCTCTGATGAACTAGCTAGCCTATGGTTTAACTTGTTGCTTTTATTTAAGAGAAGTATATAATTTCTTAATTGATTACCACCCAAATCGCTATTGGTTTTGATAGTGTCCTTAGGCTTGGACTCCCTACAATTAGTTCCAAATAAAGTCAGTTCACTGGGGGAGAGCTTCAGAGTCTTTTTTATTATGGACTGCCCTCCCTCTAGGCAAAATCTCTGAGCTGTGGTCTAGGACGGTAGAAGTGGTGAGACAGTAGCCCACTTCCCTGTGCTTTAAAGCAGGGTGCTGGGCAAGGGTAGTAGCCTCTTATCTTCTCAACATGCCTCCCCTGAAGTGTAATCTCTGCCCTATGGGTGAGCTATGCAAGTGTTATCAGGACGCGAGTATTCTCTGCCTGCTGCATCTGCCCTAGATCCTTTATCCAATAAATGAGGAAGGAAGCCCCTTGCTTCTTGACTGCACTCACCAGGAAATTAGCCTCTGCAACTCAGAGCCGAGAATGATGAAAAATGCTGGTGGTCTGTCCTTCCCAGTGTGGTATGTTGTCCCTTGACTGGAAGCTGAGGGTAGAGAGATCCTTGTTTTCTTGGCCACGTCTACCAAAAGTGTAGATTCCTGCTGAGCTGGGAGGAGTGGGGGAGGGTGTGGGTGTGGCTCAAGTGCTGTGGACTCTCACTGTTCTTTCCAAAATTGAGTATAATTTCTGGAATAATTATTTATTTGCTATATATCCCTAGGGCAATTTCCAGAGACTTTAAATGGTTGCTTCTTAAACAATTTGTGCCAGCATGATTGTTTTGCTGAGGAATGGGTCTGTGAAACTTGATGCCATTCCAAAAGTTGAATTCAACTACTTATTTTATTTTTTTTAAGTTTATTTATTTATTTTTGAGAGAGTGAGGGTAAAGGAGGGGCAGAGAGAAACAGAGAGAGAGAGAGAGAGAGAGAATCCCAAGCAGGCTCTGTACTGTTAGGGTGGACATGGGGCTTGAACCCACGAATCCTGAGATCATGACCTGAACCAAAATCAAGAGTCAGACGCTTAACAGACTGAGACACGCAGGCGCCCCTGAATTCAACCATTTAAAAAATAGTTGCGTGTAGTAGCATCAAGGGCAGAGAATGATCTTTTCCTGTTTTGCAGGAAATGGCTTCTTAAGCCTACGGATGAAAACAAAGGTGATAAATGCTTGTCATCGTAGTTGAAGAAACACCCAGTTCTTGCCACCAGTCACCTCCTTCCTGCAAGCACAACTGGGACCACTGCCCTCTCTCTTCCTCACCTATCATTTTCCAGGAACCACGGCAGTATCGGCAAAGGACTGCCACCAAGTGTCCACTAAAAAGCAGTCACCTAAAAGATGTAGCTAAATGAAGTTTTTCAGGAGCTGCTGTGCAAGCCTTGTCCTTAGGGCCTGTTGGGTCTCAACTCATTTCTCGGGAGTGCTTGGAGACCAACAGATGGAAAGTAAAAGAAACTTCTAATGTCTCTTTTCTCCCCTTCCCAGTCCTTACAAAACAAGAGAAATAAATTCAAGGAGAAGCACCATGAGTGTGCAAAAGTATACCATGTCTTTTGGAGGTATTCATCAAAATCACAAAGGACACAAAAATACTGTATCTTGGCATGCTTTGGCACATATTCTGGAAAGAGGAACACAGCAGTTATTCTGTTACTTTAAAAGTCTCAATAAGGGGCACCTGGGTGGCTCAGGCAGTTAAACATTTGTGAAATGGAGCCCCAAGTCAGGATCCACGCTGACAAGGTAGAGCCTGCTTGGGACTCTCTCCCTCTCTCTCTGACCCTCCCCCATGTGCATGCTCTTTCTCTCTTTCTCTCAAAATGAATGAATGACTCAATCAATCAATCAATCAATCAATCAATGCCTGGATTAGAATATCTTGGGCAGGAGGCTATGGAGCAAGAAAACAAAGAGAGTTTATAAATATGGCAATAGAAATTATTAATTTTCCTCTTAAACCCATTCCCCAATATTTCCTTTACAAGAAACCACTTCATACCCTCTGAATATCAATCAGGCAAGAAATAGACATTGTGATATTTGCTCCAAATATATAAGTTTTTGTCTGTTTGATGACCTTGGTTAGAATTGCATTGCTCAGATGGAAGAACAGATGTGCGTTTCATGATGATAAATCATCTTTTGGAACAGAAAGCAACACCCAATACATTTCGAAGGATTAAAATCATACAGAATATATTCTCTAACATAAGAAAATTAGATTCAAAATGAATTTCAAAAATCTATAAAGTGCCAAATATTTGGAAATTAAGCAAGCACACCTATGTAACTTTAGAGATAAAAATAAAATCACAGGGGTGAATTAGAAAATATTTCAAAAATAAAGTAGATCATTATTTGAGGATTATAATTAAAGCAGCAATTATAAAAAATTGGTAATTTTAAGACTTAATAAGATGTAAAAAGGTTAAAATCACTGATCCAACTTATGTCCTAAGAAATAAGAGGAAATTAAGTGCAATCCATGTAGAAGAAAGAAAATTATAAGATAGAAAACATGGAGGCAAAAGACAAAATTTAAAAAAACTTCAAATTTTCTTATTTGAAAATATTGATACATTCAGAGTGGTTAAGAATTAGAATTTAGAACTTTAGATGGTCAAGAAAAAGTAGAGAAAACACAAATCATCAATATTAGGGATAAAAGTGAAACATATCATGAGACATCCCACACAAGTGTGAACCTAACAGAGAAATTTTGTGAGCATCTTTATGCCATTACAGTTGAAAACCTAGATAAAGTAGATTCCTTGAAAATTCCAGCTTAAAAAATGCCAAAAAGAGAAAGAACAAGGGGCACCTGGGTAACTCAGTCGGTTGAGTGTCTGACTCTTGATTTCGGCTCAGGTCATGATCTCATGGTTCGTGGATTCAAGCCCCACATTGGGCTCTGTGCTGACAATTGGGAGTCTTGGAATTCTCTCTCTCCCTCTCTCTCTGCCCCTCCCTCACTCATGCTGTCTATCTAAATAAATAAATAAATAAATAAATAAATAAACAAACAAACAAACAAAAAAAGAGAACGTTTGAAGTTAACATATGTTGGGGCACCTGGGTGGCGCAGTCGGTTAAGCGTCCGACTTCAGCCAGGTCACGATCTCGCGGTCCGGGAGTTCGAGCCCCGTGTCGGGCTCTGGGCTGATGGCTCAGAGCCTGGAGCCTGTTTCCGATTCTGTGTCTCCCTCTCTCTCTGCCCCTCCCCCGTTCATGCTCTGTCTCTCTCTGTCCCAAAAATAAATAAACGTTGAAGTTAACATATGTTAACTAATGTTAACTTCATACTTAAAAACCTTCTCAGGAAAACAGCTTAATGAAGTTACATTCATTGGTGAATATTATCAAATATTGAAGGAAAAACAAACAGTCACATACTGGTTTTTTTTCAGAAAAATTTTGCAAGCACTTCACAAATTATTTTATGGGGCCAGCATAAACCTAATTATGATGACCCCTAATTATGATGAGAACATTATAAGAAAATAAAATTAGACGTCAAGCCTCTAAAGAACATACATATAAAAATCCTTAACAGAACATTTGCAAGTGGAAAAATAGCAATATAAATTGAGGGTACTATATCATGACCAAGTGGTATTTTCTCAAGAAAACAAGATTGATTTCCCATTTAAAAATCAATAAATGCAATTCACAAAATTAAGAGAATAAGGAAGAAAATGGACGCAGAAAAAATATTTGACAAAGGTCAACACAATCTTAACTAAGCAAGAATGAAAATGTGTAGGCAAGATTGGAAAAGAATGGTTTCTAAATTGGATAAATGGTATCACTGAAAACCTGAAATGAATATTCTATACCACAGTGAACTATTGAACATTCTTCATCTTTTATCAGGGAAAAAATGAGTTTTTCTCTCCCACTTTGATTAAACCTAACACTAGAGATCCTTAGGTCATATTGGAAGTCCTAGCCAGTGCAATAAGGCAAGAGGAAAAGTGGCATGAAGATTTTAAGAAAGAAGCAAAACTCCTTATTCACAAAAGAAATTATTCTTTTGCCCCAAGATAGTCTCTTGACTTTATCAAAAACGTAGCCACTGATAGACTGCATTTCCTGTATTTAAACAGACAACAGGAACAGAGAGTGACTGGGGCCTTTTCTAGTCCAAATATATTAGGGAAGGGATTTATTAATTCATGTTTGATCAAGGACATTTCCCTGGATCAGTCAACAGGGCCAAGAGTGGAATTATATTCAGTCCAGCCTGGGACAAGTGGGCACACAAAAAAAGTGTCCAGGAGAAAGGATCATATTGTCTGAAGTAAGAAGAATTCAACTCAAATAACAGTTTTGAAACCACACTTCCAAGAACATTCCAGAATTGATATATCAGTCACGGTATAGTCATGAAAACAGAAATCACTTTCATTTGTGGAAACACAATTCATTTGGACAGTTGATAGAGGACCTGAGACCAAAAGCAGGAACGGCTCATGAAACAAACTAGGGCTAAGTAACCGTGTGGAGGAACAACAAGCTAAGGCTGGAGAGACAAGTGAGCAAGGTGGTGGTAGGAGGCCCAGAGGCCTGGGCCTCTGCAGACTGTGACACCACGTGGGGCCTGTCTTTCGAGAGAGGGGGCATTGGAGAAGATGAGCCTGCTTCCAGATATTAACTGAGGCAAGCAAGATAATCACTCAGGCTTAAGACAGAAAGCCACTGGGAGTGTTTACTTAAGGTTGGAAACCTTTGGCACTAGCCTGACTCTGGGACTTTGGAACTCAGAGCTATAAAGCCCAAGCCCTGCTCTGTGAGGGGATTTGTACATTGTGTTTGTCCTTCCAGTCATCTAGAGCCTTGCATCAGACTGTTGATGCAATCCTGTTACTTGGGAGCCTGTCAGTGGTTTGTTTCCATCAGATCCAAGAACAACGTTCTCAGTAAAAGTCTTTACTCTTTTGGAAATGAGTCACAGAAAAGATATTTATTGCCCCTTGAAATGATAAACAAATGTTACCCTTATTCATTCATGCAACCACTCATCTGTTTATTCATTCTTTCAATCACCATTCACCCTGGGCATTACTGTGTCTTAATGTTAATATGTTAGATTCTTAGGACTCAAAAATAAATATCTCTTGAAGAAGCATGTGATTTTATTTCCAGGAAATATAAATTAGGTTAAAGGTAAACGTAAGGAAAAACGCTTGGTTCCTCGTCCAACAGATCTCAATCACTAAACAGAAAAGAAAAAAAAAATCACTTATTATTATCTATATAATATCATCTATATTATTTTTATTTTATTTCTTTATTTTTTATTTTCTAGAGAGAGAGCAGGAGAGAGGGGCAGAGGGGGTGAGAGAGTAAGAGAATCCCAAGCAGGCTCCGTGCTCAGCATGGAGTCCCATGTGGGACTAGATCCCACAACCCTGGGATCATGATCTGAGCTAAAGTCAAGAGTCAGATGCTTAACCGACTGAGCCACCCAGGTACCCCTAGTATATCATGTATTTTAAAGGTCCCTATATAGTCTAAGCTCCATGAAAAAAAGAAGTTTAGCTGTCTTGTTTCTTCCTTTCATCATAGGGCCTGGACAATAATAGGTATAGAATGCAAACTGAGCAGACAGTCCAAATAAATGAATCTAACAGTTCATGCGTATGAAAATTATATGTATAAAAATTATTTATTAAAACATCATTAAATACAAAGCATTTTTTTCTTTTTGTTCCTGAAGTCATGGTGTATTGGTTTCCTACTGTTGCTATAACAAATTGCCACAAAATAAGTGGCTTAAAATAACACAAATTTATTCTTTTATAGTTCTGGGAACTAGAAGTCAAAAATGGGTGGACAGGGATGCTTTCTTTTTCAAAACTCTCAGAATTTTTCCTTACCTTTTACAGCTTATGAAGGCACATTCTATTCTTTGGCTCATCCTGCACTTTCAAAGACAATAGTTTAGTACCTCCCAACCCTCTCTCTGGTCACCTTTTTCCTGACTTTTATCCTCCTTGCCTCATTCTTAAAGGACCTTCTGATTACACTGGGCCCACTGGGCTCTGGAAATTATATGTGAACATATTTGGAGAGTCATTATTCAGCCTACCACATAGGGTATCTCTAGTCTGAGGAATTAGAACATCTATTTGATTCAGGCTCTCAGTGGGAACAGATAGTTCTATAGAATAGCTTGCTTTTCCATTAAACTCTCCAATTTATTGGCCACATATTCATTACTGTATGATTTCTCTCTTATAAAGATAAAGGCACTCTTCCTTCTAAATACTTGAAGTCACAGCTGGAAAGAGCAGTTTAAAATCTCTAGAGCAGATGTATTAACATCCTCATAGAGGTACAGATACCTTGACACCCAAGGTCACAGGGGAGGAGACTTCACCAGAAAAGTTCCTTTTGTTCCACTAGCCTTTAAATCACCTTGGAGACCTTAATCTGGTATCTAAAATGCAAAGCATCTATTACCTCCTTTGACATTTGAAAAGCTCATGGAATTCTTACAGTTGAAATTTAGTATGCATTATCGTTTTGTCTTAATAGTAGAAGCTTATTTAGCACATTGAGCACTTAAACATACTCTGAAAAATGGTCCCTGTACTCAGATGAACTTTACTACCTAATTGGAAACAAATACTGGATTCCACTTAGTTTTATTAAAGAAGGACTCTCTTTATCACCTGGACCCATGTGTTCCACTTTAACAAGCTCTATGAGTCTCCCCAGTATCTTGGTATCAATGCCAAGCTGGATCCTGAGTCACGAGTTTTTAAATGTTTCAATATTCCCATTTCCCCAATGCATAAATACCTGAGTAAATTGTCAGTGGTCTGCTAAAGGAAGGGCAGGAGGAAGTATTTTCATTATTCTTGATCTGGAGTTTCAGGGCCCTTCTTCCTGAGGACCTGGCTTTTCTCCCCACGTGATGAGTTCAGGGTCTGAAACTGGCTCAGAATAAGGTTAGGGATTGTAACACTTTAATGGGGCTATAAATCAATAGCTTCTTCACAAACCATTCGTGACTTCATTGTTTTCTCCCTATCCCTCTTGATCACGTTCTATTCATCATCTACTGAGTTCTTCATGGTCAAGCCTAGCAGGCTGTCACTCCAACCTTGCTACTCCACTGTCCCTGTACCAGCTTGGCTTCTGTTGTCCAAGTGCTAACACATGTCCTCCATGCGTCAGCATCTCTCATCCCCAGCAATACCAACAGTCCAGTTCTGTGATAGCAGGTTGTCTCATCCGCCCTGACATATAGAAGAGATGCTGCTACTGAATGTTTTAAGGGTGATGGGATTCCTCTCACCAGCATGTTCTTGTTTTTTGGTAATTCTGCTTTTAATTCCTTAAAGCTGTAATTCAGAGGTAGAAAATGAGGCCACTCCTGCTGAGATTGCAAAGGGTCACCAGAAACTTTATACCTTTGTTTCAAAGTGAATGTAAGAATTTAAAAAGCAAGGTCAAGGTGAAAACAAGATTAGGGTGAAATTGTGGTATTTCTAGTGCTCCGATTCTTAGCCTTAAACCCCTCATTGAGTTGCCTGTTGTCATTTCTAAGAGCAATGAGAAATTTATATCA
Organism: Leopardus geoffroyi; assembly: GCF_018350155.1. Lineage (NCBI taxonomy): Eukaryota > Metazoa > Chordata > Mammalia > Carnivora > Felidae > Leopardus > Leopardus geoffroyi. Next base: position 75,614,261 of record NC_059328.1, read on the forward strand.
TTAGTGGTCAATTTCACATTCCTGTTAGTTTTTAGTAGCATTATGGTTTACATTTTTTTCTTACTTATGAATAGGTAATACAAGCTTTCCTTACAAAATTCATATTTCCCTCCGATTCCTGATCTCATCCAGTACTCCCCAGAAGGAACCAATTTTATTAGTTTTCATGAATTTTTCCATATAAACCATACTGTATACACTGTATACAACATACTGTTGCATCTTATTGTTTTCACCTTAAAGTATAACTTGAATATTTTTCTATATTAGTATATATAAACTTTGTTGTCAAATTATCAGTTACCCAGAATTCCACCACATATATGCATTACTTTATATTCTCACTTATATTTATAAAAATTTACATTTATATTACCAATATTTCCATTAAAAGCAATGCCTCAATGGACCTCATTTGTGTTTGTGTGTGTGTAGAACTTTGCATATGTATTTTTCTAAAAATGAACATGCTGTATCAAGGCACAACTACATTAAAATATAAGAAATAATAGGACACACTCTCAACAGAAATTTTACAATTTACATTGCTATGTGAGAGAGGCTCTTTTTCCCATAACTTTCCAGCACAATTTGCTATCAAATTTATTGATCCTTGTCAATCTGAGAAGTTTTAGTTTCACTTCTATAATTGTGAGTAAGGCTGAATATCACTTATTTATTTACTCATTTAATTTTCTGTTAACTACTCACATACTGAGTTGTATCTCTTTTTTTAATGTTTATTTATTTTTGAGAGAGAGGGAGAGACAGAGCGTAAGCAGGGGAGGGGCAGAGAGAGAGGGAGACACAGAATCCAAAGCAGGCTCCAGGCTCCGAGCTGTTAGCACAGAGCCTGACGCGGGGCTTGAACTCACAAACCGCGAGATCATGACCTAGCTGAAGTTGTACTCTCAGACAACTGAGCCACCAGGCGCCCCGAGTTGTATCTCTTTTATATTGCTTAGATTAGCTCTTTTTCTATGATAGTTTGAAAATAGGTTTTCAGAGTGCTGTTTATCTTTTGACTTTTTTTGACATAAAGGATTCAGTTTTATTGTACTTTTGTATATGTTTTAGGTCATCTGGGTTTTTTGTCATGCTTAGAACTTCCACATTTCGATTTTTAAAAAAGATTTCAGATTTCTAAATTTTATGGTTTCAATCTTCATCTATAGTACATCTGCAATCTGCTTTGCTATGATAAACACGAGATCTAATCTCTGTTTTCTCTAAGTGGCTATCAAGTTGTCTTAGACAGTTTATTGGACAGTTCATTATTTCCCACCGACTTGAAAACCTTTGAGATAAATAGTTCCTAAAAGTATTCATTTCTATCTCTAGACTATGGAAACGGTTTTATAGCTTTGTCTGTCTTGTTAGGACCTGTGCTGCACTGGACTAATTACTGTAGCTTTTAGAAGAGGAATTCATATGGAGCAAATGTGGTTCTTCTTTGCTACTCTTCCTCTGTATTACCCAATTTTTAAAGCACCATAAACATTTCCATTTAAACTTGCAAATAGATAAAGACAATTTGGTATAAACACTTGGGTTGCTTCCATATTTTGGTTATTGTAAATAATGCTACAATAAACATACGGATGCATGCATCTTTTCAAATTAGTGTTTTAATTTTCTTTGGGTAAATACCCAGTAGTGGAATTACTAGGGTAATTTTATTTTTAATTTTTTGAGGAACCTCCATACTGTTTTCCACAGTAGCTGTACCAGTTTGCACTCCCACAGACAGTGCACCAGGGTTCCTTTTTCTCCACATTCTCATCAGTATTTTTTCTTGTGTTTTGATTTTAGCCATTCTGACAGGTGTGAGGTGATATTTTTCAAAGTTTTGATTTTCATTTCTCTGATGATAAGTGATGTTAAGCATCCTGTCCTGTGTCTGCTGGCCATCTGTATGTCTTCTTTGGAAAAATGTCTATTCATGTCTTCTGCCCATTTTTACTTGGACTATTTTTGGTATTGAGTTGTATAAGTTATTTATATGTTTTAGATATTAACCCTTTATTAGATATGTCATTTGCAAATATCTTCTCCCATTCAGCGGGTTGTCATTTTGTTTTGTTGATGGTTTTATCCACCATGCAAAAGATTTTTATTTTGGTGTAGTTTCCATAGTTTAATTTTGCTTTTGTTTCACTTGCCAAAGGAGACACATCTAGAAAAATGTTTCTATGGCTAATGTCAAAGAGATTGCTGTCTGTGTTTTCTCCTAGGAATTTTATGGTTTCACATCTCACATTTAGGTCTTTAATCCATTTTGAGTTTATTTTTGTGTATGGGCTGAGAAAGTGGTCCGGTTTCATTCTTTTACACATAGCTGTCCAACTTTCTCAGCACCATTTGTTAAAGAGACTGTCTTTTTCCCATTGCAATAGTATTCTTGCCTTCTTTGTTGTAGATTAATTGGCTGCATAAGTGTGGGTTTATTTCTCGGCTCCTATTCATACAAAGATCAACAGAACTGTTCTTTGTGCCAGTTCCATACTGTTTTGACGACTACAGCTTTACAGTGTGTGTTGAAATCTGGGATTGTGACACCTTCAGCTTTGTTTTTCTGTTCCAAGATTGCTTTGGCTATTTGCGGTCTGTTGTGGTTCCATACAATTTCAGGATTATTTGTTCTTGTTCTGTGGAACGTGCTGTTGGTATTTTAATATGGATTGAATCTGTAGACTGTTTTGGTTAGTATGGACATTCTAACACTATTTTTTCTCCTGCTTCATGAGTGTGGAATATCCTTTCACTGGGGAGATGTTTTAGGAAACATCTGCTCCAGGTAAAGAAACTGTGTCTGGTTTCCACAAAACCAAATATGGTACCTGGTTTATTGGATGTTTATTGCATGAATGATTTCATGAATAATGGTCAAATAACAATTTCTGGCCTACTTCAGCCCATGTTGGAAGTACATTGTAGTAACAAAATAAAGAGGAGCTTACCAACAAAGATAATGGAGTAATGATTAACATAGGACATATGATACCTTGTTCAGTTAAGGAAAGCTTCATTGATGGATGCAAATTCTTATTCACATTCTACAAATAAGATTAGCTATTTTTAAGTAGAAACTCTGAAGACTACCTGAAACCTAAATCTTACTGAAAGAACTCACCACTACTTCATAAACATGTTGGTTTTGTCACTTAAATGTAATTCATTAAAATAATTTATTAATTTAAAATATTGACAAAGTGAATAAATATGTTAGAATAAAAAGGATGATATGATGGGGAAAGTAACATGAAGATCTAGCTATTATCAGAAATAATGAAAAGTATGGGCTGAAAGCAGATTGTCAGGTCTAATAAGGGTATAAAAGTCACTTTTCATATAAGATACAACTGACTAAGTACTGGAAAGTTACGTCCTTCCTTGAGAAGAGTAAGAACTAGGGGAAATATGTGCTTTATTGTGATTTTATGCCTAATAATTATATGGTTTATTGTTTTCCTTAACACAAAAAGGAAGAAATGTAATAAGGAACACAATTGTCTGATCTTTGAAAAGTTTTACTACCCATTGCATCTGGATGTTAAGGTACAAATTATCTTAAGTGCAAATTAGTTTTGAATATTTTCACTCTATATTAAGCCCTGTTCTTTTTGGATGTGCTTAATTATAGTCCCTAGAATTTATCAAGGAATAACAACCTAGTCACCATTTCTGTGGTTTGATCCAGTCTCAAACACAAATGCAAACCCAGAGAAGATGGGCACTGTTTAGGTACTCCCACCCTCCACTGAACATCCACTCTCCAGACCTTACTCCGATTCCTGGAATCAGCTTCAATGCATTCTCCAGGTACTCATCTTCAGTGATAAGATGATCATTTACTTCAGCTCAAGGGTAAAAATCCCATATGGCCCAGATGAAGTCTGGGAAGAAATTCACAAATTCTGTGGCATCTTCTACTCCATCCTCTCTTGGGGAGGACTTTGTCCTGATTAGTTCTATGAGCTCTGTCATATAACTAGGACTTGGCTAAGGAAAAGGAATTTCCTATCCAGAATTTCCACATTTACCTCAGAAACAATTACCATAAACATTCTCTTTTGCCCTGGGTCCCCTCTGCTTTACCAAAGGAAATTCAGCCACAAGAAAGGGGAATCCAATTTGGTCTCCATTCCCATCAATTTCTCAATAAAACTGGGGAGGGTACTCAGTCTCTTCAGGGCATTACTGTTGATGGTATTCATGCTGCTGTAGACTAACATGCTGCTTAGAAGCATGGCCAGTGCAAAGATCCACAGTCATTCTTAGGATCACCCTAGAAAACATATTCAAGCAAGCACTTAGCAGTCTTCTCTTCAGAGACACATTCAGTTATTTATTCATTCATTTTTTACTTATTATTTCAGATAGTACGGTGTTGGTACAAAAAACACCCTTCAAAACAGAATTCAGGGCAAAGTTCAGTTTTGGCAGCCATATTGACATCTCTTGTGACCTCAGTTTCTTCATCTATAAAAGATGATACTTTCCTCCAAGTGCCTTTTTTTTCTCAAATAGAAAAATAGGATGGAATTAGTTGTTAGATAATAAGTGATACATATGCTCATTTAACAAAAAGTACACTACAAAATACATGCTATGCTAGTCACAATTGAATGCTCAAAATAAATCCAATTAAATTAAATATTTATGGATTACTACTAAATATTGCATATCTTTCTTAGTTACAGAAAAGCAAAATTAATATGACAGTTGCTACATTCAAGAGGATTGTCTCATGGCATTTACAAACATGTGCAAAACAAATGCAGCAAAGATGACCAATGACCATATATTCAAAGAGTTTATGTATTAGCGTTGAATCTAAACAGTGAAACCAATAACCGTCATACTGAATAAAAATAATGAATCTGTCAAAGAGGCACAAAGTCTATTGGAGTCAGAGAAAGAGCATGAGCACTGTATAAAACCTCTAGAACTATTGTGCTGGGTGTTAAAAGGTTTGTAGAATCTGGACTTGAAGAAACGAAAGAAGCATGCAAGCAGAAAGAGCTGCAGAAGAAAAATGAGAGCTAGAATGCAGGAAGCAGAGAATGACTAGGTCTGACTGGCACAGAGTGGAGGGTGGGTGCAGAAGATTTGTCGCCAAAGCCAGATCGTACACAGGCTGATGAAGAACCTCGAAGACAGGCAAAATTGTTCTTGTGTTACCTAAGTTATTGCAGAAGCCGATATTTAGTTGTAGTGTAAACAGTATATAAAACCTGGTATGTTCTTGAAAACCCTTGAAGAAATGCAAATGCTGAAATCTTAAACCTGGAATATGGGAAATTGTAAAAGAAAATATCATTGATATACCCAGTCTCTCAAACTAATTATTTTAAGAGTAACAAATGAAGAATGGAGGAAGCTGAACTTGAGAAAAACAATAATAGGTTTTGACACCAAGACTAGATCTTTGATATGTCACATTACAAGGAAGTACAAAATGTCTACCTTCTCTTGGGCAGAGATGGAGACCTACAAGAATGTAGGCATTGCTTCCAACTTAATCTCCAAGCAAAGAGTGAAGGAGACAAGAAAGGAGGGGGAGAGGGAGAGAGAAAAGATGGCAAAGAGACAGAAAGAGAGATCATTCATTTTACCCATAATATAAAGACAATCCCTAGTCCATGTGAATAAAACTCTTGCCTGTCAGGGTCTGTAGCAAAATCTCCTTTCCAGGAAACCCACCTTGCTTACCTACAACAAAGCACTGATTACTTGGCATTATACTGAACTGCGTATACATTGTCTTCTCGATTGGGCTGAAGGCTCTTTAAGGGCAGGACCTAACCTTCATTCAGTAATATCTATAGTACTCAGCCAAGACCATGTGATTCAACTTCTCAGTAAAGGTTTATTAAAATGGATGAAATTATTCACTCCAGGGCTCAGAAATAAAAGAAGATCCTGCCTAATATTCCACATTATCTGACTTTAGAAATGAATTTCAAAAGGACTAAAGTATGTCTCATTCCATGCAGCTGGATCTAAATATTTCAGGAATAGATGACAGCAGTTAAATTACAAGGGATCATGAAGAGATAAGAAGAAACCAAGAGGAAAAAAAAAAACATGTCTGTGACTTTCTGCTTTACCTTTTTTACATACCCCAGTCCCTCAGTGACCAGAAGGACCAGGGTGTGATTCATCTGGGGGGGGGTGAGGCACACACCACATCCAGATGTCCTTGGTTTCAGACTGTACTGTAGAGCCCAGAGGGAAACATGCAAGGGGAGGGGGAAAAGCAACATAACAGTGACAAAAGATAGTCCCAGAATCCCATGGACTATAAAATTAGACTTGTAGAATTGTAAATGCCCTAAGATACAGCATGGTGTTTCCTCTGTTTCAGGGATGTCCAAATTTATTCATCATCTAACCACTCAAACTATTTCACATAAACTTGGTTTATTCATAATTCTAATTCTATCTCCTAGTGTAAGGAAATCTCCATTTGTTTCTATGTTGCCCACCAATGCAGTAGATAAGAAAAAAGGCATGCTACACAGAATAAAACTTTGATTTCTGACTGTTCAACAGTCATGACTCCCTAAAGAAGTTAAACTAGCTGATGATATTGTAATTGTATCAAGACCTTAAAATAGTCTGAGGAATAGATAATTTATTCAATAATTATTTATTAAGTACATATTACATTCCTGGCTTTAGGGATATGTTTAAGGCTCAGAAGATACAGCAGTGACTAAAACAAACAGAAATACCTGCCCTTTGGAGTGTATAGCCAGTAAGTGCTAAGACTCTGCTAATTTATAACCAGGTATGGGCCAGACAGGTGAAATCTGGTCTTAATGAACAGGAGTATGGCGAGAAAGGAATGGGTAAAACAAAACAAAACATACTTTTACAAGCATTCATAAAAGGTTGTAACTGCATCTCACTTCTTACTTGTTTTGAAGATGTGTAAATCACAGCTAATTCAAGGGATCTCAGCAACGGTTAAAATATTTTCTAAGAGGAACATTAACATCACACACATTCCTGCCTATTTTTTCTATGCTGAGGGAAACAGAATTTCTGAGATCCCTGGGTAGAATTGTGGCTGGGTGGTTGATACTGCTTCTATGTTGTCATTTTCCACCTGTGAAACTTAGTAAGGTGGCCTCTGTTTTTCTTATGGCGTTTTATACGTGCCAAGCATCAGATGCTCTTTACATTAAACCATGCTCATTGACTTTGTAGGATCTGGATATGCTAGTCTATAAGGTATACTGCAACACCTAGGTACTTTGCTCTAATTAGAATCTCCATGAAAGTGAGCTAAAGCCAGTGAGCTCGTAGAAAAACCTTCTGATTTGCTTCATTAAAAATTCCGATAAGGAAGCATTTATTGTGTTCCTACTTTGTTCTATACACTGTCCTTGTTGCTGGAAACTTGGTAGCAAAGAATGAGATCAGATTTCTTCCTGTACAGATTTTAATTTTATTTGAAGAATAAGAAGAAGAAATATAAATATATATGTTCTTATTGTGTTAAGTTTACATGGAGGGGCAATATGAGACAGGATGGTCAGGAAAGACCTCTTTTTTTTTTTTAAACTCAGTTTATTACACAGCAGTTTGGTTAAATATTAGATGAGTCTGAGTTGTTGAGAGAAACAATAAAGTAGAATATTTATCAGAAATATTGCAACCAAGGAAATTCAAAAGAACATTCACAGAAAATACAGTTGTCACTACAGATACATGAGGATTAGAATAAGAAATAATCATTTATTGGTACACTAGAGTATAAAAAAGTAGTAAAAGAAACGATGATGAAAAAATTCTTTTTTTTTTTTGCATGGAATGCATTACCATTTATTTATTTTATTTATTTTTTTAATTTTATTTTTTATTTTTAAAAAAATTTAATGTTTTATTTATTTTTGAGACAGAGAGAGATAGAGTATGAGCATGGGAGGGCAGAGAAAGAGCGAGACACAGAATCTGAAGCAGGCTCCAGGCTCTGAGCTGTCAGCACAGAGCCTGAGGTGGGGCTCGAACTCATGAACTGCGAGATCATAACCTGAGCCGAAGTTGGATGCTCAACCGACTGAGCCACCCAGGCGCCCCATTTCATTTTTTATTTTTTAAAATTTACATCCAAATTAGTTAGCATATAGTGCAACAATGATTTTAGGAGTAGATTCCTTAGTGCCCCTTACCCATTTATCCCATCCCCCCTCCCACAACCCCTCCAGCAACCCTCAGTTTGTTCTCCATATTTATGAGTCTCTTCTGTGTTGTCCCCCTCCCTGTTTTTATATTATTTTTGTTTCCCTTCCCTTATGTTCATCTGTTTTGTCTCTTAAAGTTCTCATACGAGTGAAGTCATATGATTTTTGTCTTTCTCTGACTAATTTCACTTAGCATAATAGCCTCCAGTTCCATCCACGTAGTTGCAAATGGCAAGATTTTATTCTTTTTGATTGCTGAGTAATACTCCATTGTATATATATATACCACATCTTCTTTATCCATTCATCCATCGAGGGACATTTGGGCTCTTTCCATACTTTGGCTATTGTTGATAGTGCTGCTATAAACATGGGGGTGCATGTGTCCCTTTGAAACAACACACCTGTATCCCATGAATAAATGCCAAGTAGTGCAATTGCTGGGCTGTAGGGTAGTTCTATGTTTAATTTTTTTGAGGAACCTTCATACTGTTTTCCAGAGTGGCTGCACCAGCTCGCATTGCCACCAACAATGCAAAAGAGATCCTCTTTCTCCAACATCTGTTGTTGCCTGAGTTGTTAATGTTACCCATTCTGACAGGTGTGTGGTTTTGATTTGTATTTCCCTGATGATGAGTGATGTTGAGCATTTTTTCATGTGTCAGTTGGCCATCTGGATGTCTTCCTTGGAGAACTGTCTATTCATGTCTTTTTCCCATTTCTTCCCTGGGTTATTTGTTTTTTGGGTGTTGAGTTTGATAAGTTCTTTATAGATTTTGGATACTAACCCTTTATCTGATGTGTCATTTGCAAATATCTTCTCCCATTCTGTCAGTTGCCTTTTAGTTTTGCTGATTGTTTCCTTCACTGTGCAGAAGCTTTTTATTTTGATGAGGTCCCAGTAGTTCATTTTTGCTTTTGTTTCCTTTGCCTCCGGAGACATGTTGAGTAAGAAGTTGCTGCGGGCGGCACATGGAAAGATGCTCAACATCGCTCCTCATCAGGGAAATACAAATCAAAACCACACTCAGATATCACCCCACGCCAGTCAGAGTGGCCAAAATAAACAAATCAGGAGACTATCGATGCTGGAGAGGATGTGGAGAAATGCGAACCCTCTTGCACTGTTGGTGGGAATGCAAATTGGTGCAGCCACTCTGGAAAACAGTGTGGAGGTTCCTCAAAAAATTAAAAATAGATCTACCCTATGACCCAGCAGTAGCACTGCTAGGAATTTACCCAAGGGATACAGGAGTACTGATGCATAGGGGCACTTGTACCCCAATGTTTATAGCAGCACTCTCAACAATAGCCAAATTATGGAAAGAGCCTAAATGTCCATCAACTGATGAATGGAGAAAGAAATTGTGGTTTATATACACAATGGAGTACTATGTGGCAATGAGAAAGAATGAAATATGGCCCTCTGTAGCAACGTGGATGGAACTGGAGAGTGTTATGCTAAGTGAAATAAGCCATACAGAGAGGGACAGACAGCATATGTTTTCACTCTTATGTGGATCCTGAGAAACTTGGCGGAAACCCATGAGGGAGGGGAAGGAAAAAAAAAAAAAAGAGGTTAGAGTGGGAGAGAGCCAAAACATAAGAGACCCTTAAAAACTGAGAACAAACTGAGCGTTGATGGGGGGTGGGAGGGAGGGCAGGGTGGGCGATGGGTATTGAGGAGGGCACCTTTTGGGATGAGCACTGGATGTTGTATGGAAACCAATTTGACAATAAATCTCATATATTGAAAAAAAAAATTCAGATTCTTATCCAAGCTATCAGGAATACGGGCTAAGAAAATGACCAGCCTGTCAATAGAGTTTGAGGCTCAGTGGAGCTTTCAGAGAAACTGTGGGAGAACTCACCAATTCCCCCGTCTCCTGACTTCCTGTTGGCCCGATTCATATTTAGTAAGTGATAAGTTCTAAAGTTTATGCTTCCCTTCTTCATGGATGTAAAATTCTGGTTCTGGTGTCAATTTCAGGACAAAATCTAATAGTTTATTTTCTATTAATATAAGTGACCTAAAAGGCAGTGTAGGGCAGGGTTACTTTGAAATCAGACTAATGCAGAGAAATGAGCTGCTTTTTCTGGTGACCAATAAAGTCTATGTTGTCAGGAAACGAAAAGAGTTCTAGGAACAACTGAATGTTTTTGTGAACTTTGCAAACTGAATTTCTTGCCCATCCTGTAAACCCCTTTCCGGATAAGTTAAAATTGTTTATTTCATGCAGATGAACTTGGAAAAGTTGGTTAGAATAATTTAATTTGTAGTATGTACTTTTTGATTCTATTTTTTAAATATACTTAAAAAGCAATAAAGATAAAACCCTAGAAGAATATGTATGCTAAAATTAACATGATTTCTAGGACATTGAAGAGATTGAAGTTTATTTTCATAGTTGTGTGCTTTATAAATTTATCTTCAATGAATGTGAATTATTTTTATCACAGAAGTACCTACATATAATAATAAAATATCTTCCATTTTGAAAAATTATGTCATTGCAAGTATTATTTTCTGAGTAATTTCCATGTATCATATATTACAATTCAATCAGTCATATATTTTTTAGAGAAGTATCTAATAAACACTGACTACATCCCAAATCTCACACATTAGCGCTCAACTGGGCACATTGAAGTTATTTATATTAAACTGGGTCAGACAGGAAAAGTCACCTGGAGCAAGGGATTGTAGTGGCCTCCATGGTTTAGATAGAACCTGGGTATTTGATACACTTGCAGAGACAAAAGAAAAGATACTTTATCCTGGCGAGCCAAGAAGGAGGCAAAACTTCATAACAATAGCAGTTCCGGACTGGAACAAGTTATTCTTTTATCCATGTGATAATTGAAATCACACAGTTTCTGTACCATTCTTTTTTTAACTTTATGATAAATCTTGGATATTATCTCATAATCATTAAATAGTGTTTCTTTTTTTATTTTAGCGACTGAGGAGTGTTCTGTTCTACCCATGTCCCGTAATTTACATTACCAGTACCTGATAGGCGGATTTCAGAGTTCTTTTAGTCTTCTGCCATTACAATAGTGCTGCCACAAATATCCTAGTACCTCTGTCATTTTCCACTAGGGCAGATTTTCTATGAGATAGAGTCCTTAAAAATGAATGGGTAAGGGGCACTAAGGAATCTACTCCTGAAATCAGTTTTGCACTATATGCTAACTAATTTGAATGTAAATTAAAATAAATAAATAAAAAACACTGAATTATACATTTTAAAAACATGAACTTGCTGGGTCAGAGGTTTTGTGCATTTAAAATTTTGATATATACTTGTACCAGTTTACGCCATTGCTAACAAATATGAGAGATTGCCTGTTTCCCCAAACCCTTGACAACCTGATGTCCCAACGAATGTGTTATTTATTGCTGCTTTTAGAAGTAAAACAGATAACTTATAGTTTTAATTTGCACATCTCCTTATGACCCTTACATCTTTATTTTCTTCTACTATTTTTGCCCAGTTTTTCATGGGGTTGTTCTTTTTCTCACTGTTATCTGAAGGGCTCCCTTTTAGCATGAAGAAATTATCTCCTTGTCTGATATAAATTGTGATTTTTTTTCCATCTTGCCGTTTGTCTTTTTGTTTGGCTTATATATTTTAATAAATAATTTCATTATTTTTATGTAGGTGGATTTATTAATTTTTTATTTTATGTCTTTCATGTGACATTTTAAAGGGACTCCTTATTATAGTACTGTTTTTTTTAAGTTCAGATATATTATCTAAGTTTTTAGTTGAATTTTTCATGTTTCACTTTGATCCTTCTGAAATATATTTTGTAAAAGGAATATGGGAAGCTCTAACTTTATATTTTTTTCATATTTTTTTCATAGTCCAAATACCATTTACTGAAAAATCCATATTCTTTCACTAATGTAAAACACCAAATTCATCATATACTGAATTTCAATATGAATTTGAGTCTATTTTTAAGCTTTCGAGTCTGTTCTATTGATGCTTAATGTTTATTTATTTTTGAGAGAGAGAGAGAGAGAGAGAGAGAGAGAGAGAGAGAGAGACAGAGTGTGAGCAGGGGAGGGACACAGAATCTGAAGCAGGCCCCAGGCTCCAAGTTGTCAGCACAGAGCCCAACACAGGGCTCAGTATCACAAACTGTGAGATCATGAACCTGAGCTTAATTGACTGAGCCACTCAGGCACCCCTATTGATGTTTAAAATTAAGTTCCAATGTGGTAATTGTTGGGATGTTTTACTGTATGATTACAGTGAGTGCCCCCCACCCCCATTTTTTCCCCAGAATTTCATTGGATATTCTTGCTTTAAGTTTTTTTTTCTGTGTGTGTGTGTGTGTGTGTGTTTAAGTGTGTTTAAGTAGGCTTCACACTCAGCACTAAGCCCAATGTGGGGCTAGAACTCACGACCATGAGATCAAGACCTGAGCTGAGATCAAGAGTCAGACACTTAACCCACTGAGCCGCTCAGGCACACCGCTTGCTTTTAGTTTTTATATGTCTGCCTTAAAACAAGTTTTTCTGCTTCCCAAAGTATCTTTCTGCCAGATTTATCTGAATCATATTAAATATATACATTGACTGTAAGGATTGACATTTTAATTTCTAACCCTCTTTTACAAATTTTTGTCTCTTTCAGTAACATTTTAATACTTCTTTATATGAACGCCTTATACTTGTTGATTTTATTCTACAGCACTTTTGATGACATTGCAAACTAGGCCTTTCTTTCATTACATCTTATGACTTGTTTCCCATTTATGTAAGTTAATTATTTCAAAAAACATGCAATTTGTTTTCTGTATTACAGGTTCTGATATTCTTTAGAAATTACTTTTTATTTTTAAAACTTGTATTGAATGAAAGAGGCATAATATATGGTGTCAAAAGTGAGCCACAGCATTATGCTGGGAAAGCAAAAAGAAGACTCATTTTATAATTTCCTTAACAGGAATTCCAAGCCTCTTTCGTTTATGGCCTGAGAATTCCCTTCCCTATTCCAAATAGCCTCCTGCTCCCACAGTGCCAGCTGCACCATGAACTGTGTAACTCTGGGCTTCCATTGTCTTGAATTGTTTCAGTGTCTTCTCTTTTAGTTGATTTATTTCTTTATTTACTCCTCAGATTTCATTTTAAATCCTACATTAAGCAGTTCTTCTTGGACTTATCAAAGAAGAAAAAGAATTCACTTCTGAAAACTCCTAATTATCAGGAGCATGGGTTTTGTATTTACCAGAGTCAACAACTAAACATGTATGTCTATTTCTCTACCACCTCAGAGTATTCTTTGATGAGTTTGTCTAATGTTTCCATACGTTTGGACCTAGATACTTAGAGTATCTGTGGTGTGACCCTTCCGAAGTTACCCTCAGCACCATCTCACAGCAGGTAGGGAGAGGTTGACCCAAGGCCAGTCCTGAGACTTATGATGTGTTCCAGTCCAAATGATGCCCTTTGAGAGGTAATGTAGATTCAGTGCTAATTAATTCTCAGTTCTGACTGAGGTACATCTCACATCTGAAAAATAATGGAATGCTGACCCTGTATGAAAAACTGGTTATCAAGCTTCCTGTTAAGCCAAAAAAGGATTTTTCCCTCCGTGCTATAATAGGATGACCCAGGCACAAATCTAGAAACAAATGCAGTAAATTTTCGAGCTGTCAGCATCTCAAATTTCATATCAGGTGAAATTTGATTCTTTCAATATTGGATGGATCTATTTTAGATCTCTTTGATGATTTTTAGCAAGAATGATATTCATGGTTTTCTAAAGATTATAGATAGAGAAGGCTAAGGCTCTATTTAACTGGGACAAAATGAGACCATCTTATAATACACCCCTACTCATTCTTCCTTTTTCCAAACCATGCTTTTTCTATGTTTCAGTGAGTCAGGATCATTCTAGAAAATCCCAGTTTGAAGATCAACTGGGCACAGGAGTCCCCAGTGCCATTCCTTAAGTTCAAAGATTCACTAGAAGGGCAGGGAACTCAGAAAAGTTACATGCTCAAAGTGACAGTTTATTACAGCAAAAGGCTATGAATTGAAACCAGCAAAAGCAAAAAGTGCATAGACTAGAGTCCAAGACAGAAACAGGCACAGATTTCTAATTGTCGTCTCACAGTAGCATTGTATAGACAGTATGCAATTCTCCCAGAAACATGCGAAAACCCAAGCGTTGGTGTTTAGTATTTTTATTGTTGTGAGGGACAGTCATGTGTAGACCTGGGGAGCTCATGTAGCTGCTCTCAGTTACTCAGACTGAGGCCCCTTCAGAAGTCAAACTGATTCAGTGTAGCCTAGGATCCTTATCATAAATCACATTGTCAGCATAAGTTATCTGGTGGTTTATATGGGAGCCCAACATATATACAAAACATTTTAATCAGGCAGAATATTCCAAGGGCTTTCATTTATTTTCTTCCAGGAGCCAGATAATGGCTACACCTTTCTTTGGAATGTGAGGTTCTCCCAGACCTACTGAGTTAACCTTCACTAGACAGGCTATAAGAATGAAGGCAATGTCGGGGCACCTGGGTAGCTCAGTCGGTTAGGTGTCCAACTTCGGCTCAGGTCGTGATCTCACAGTTAGCGGGTTTGAGCCCTGCGTTGGGCTCTGTGCAGACATCTCAGAGCCTGGAGCCTGCTTCAGATTCTGTGTCTCCCTCTGTCTCTACCCTATCCCACTCATTCTCTCTCTCTCTCTCTCAAAAATAAAGAAACATTAAAAAAATTTTTTTTTTAATGAAAGCAATGTCATGGGAAAGGTAAAATGAAGAATTTGATCATCTTATTGGAAGGATATGTCAATGTTTTATTATTGGCTTTTTAAAGTATAAATATTATTCTTTCTCTGAAATATCTGACTATCCAGGTATTAATAAAATATGTAGTATATGTTTTTAAAATTAGGTCATTTGGGGTGCCTGGGTGGCTCAGTCAGTTAGGCGACCGACTTCAGCCCAGGTCATGATCTCACAGTTCATGAGTTCGAGCCCCGCATCGGCCTCTGTGCTGACAGCTTGGACCCTGGAGCCTGCTTCCGGTTCTGTGTCTCCCTCTCTCTACACCTCCCCTGCTCATGCTCTGTCTCTCTCTGTCTCTCAAAAAATAAATAAATGTTAAAAAAAATTTTTTAAATAAAATAAAATTAGGTCATTTTAGGGGCACCTGGGGTGCTCACTCACTTGAGCATCCAACTCTTGATTTCAGCTCAGGTCATGATCCCAAGGTTGTGGGATCAAGCCCTGTATCACACTCCGTGCTGAGCATGGAGCCTGCTTAAGCTTCTCTCTTTCTCTCCCTCTGCCTCTCCCCTGCTTGTGTTCTCTCTCTCTCTCTCTCTCTCTCTCTCTCTCTCTCTCAAATTAACAAAATTAAAATTAAATTAGGTCATTTTATTTCATTGTGATGTTGTAGTTAATAACTTCCAATCTGATTAGCTATTTTTCTTGACATATAACAGGGCGAACATTTGATAGGGAAAAGAAATAGTAAACCTTGGGAAGTTATAGCACTGATTGTAATCTGGACTTTTTTTTCATGGCATAAATTGGTCCAAAATCATTTGGTCCAATGTTGGGTGTACTGAGATCATTATTAAAAATGTTTAAACTTTTGGATGTAATGGAAGCCAAAAATATACTTTTGCTAATTTCAGTTTATTTAGAGTAATGTAAAATAAGGAGAAATGACTCATCTCACCTAATACTATAAAAACAAAAGACCAAAAATGACCTCATTTACAGTGTTTTCCATGAGTCAATTTCATGCTTTATAGATGTCAGTGACAGGTTAATCTCAAAAGTCCAGAGATTTGGACTAAAATTTTTGTGAATGTTCCTGGCGTAACTGAAGTTTTTCTGTAGATTATTTAAATAGGTTACTTCACTGAGACCCTATACTTAGGATTCCTACTTCCAACCCTACCACTCTTGTATGCTCCAACAGGCAGTGCTCATTGATCCCAAGGTTACAGTTTAGATGCCTTTTCCTCTAGGATGCTCGTTCTAGCCTGGACCCTAGTGGGACAGGAGTATGGGGAGAAGTGAATAGGTTTTTTTAAATTATAGTTTTTGTTGGTTGGCTTTATTTTAGAGAGAGAGAGAGAGCACACATATGCACGAGCAGGGAAGGGGCAGAAGGAGAGAGAGAGAGAGATTGAGATCTCAGGCAGGCTCCAAGCTCAGCATGGATCCTGACACAAGGCTCGATCCCACAACCCTGGGATCATGACCTGAGCCCAAAATCAAGAGCTGGACACTCAACTGACTGAATCACCCAGGCGCTCCTAAATGATAGTTTTATGAGCCTCATAAAAAGGCCATGGCTCTTGCACCTGACTTCTTATTTCTTCTGAAGACGCTTAAATCACAACTAATTCAAGTAATTTCAACAGCAGTTAAATATGTTCTAAGAGGAACATTCACGTTACAATTTGTCGATCTCGTCTATATTGAGGTAAAACCATTTGAGAACCCTGCCTTAGGATCAACATAGGAAGAGTGTTCTTAGGTGTTGATGCCACTTCTATATTCACATTTTCTTCCCATCAGACCCAGTAAACTGTTTCTATTTTTCTTAATTTTTTACAAAGTTTATTTATTTATTTTGAGAGAGAGAGAGAGAGAGAGAGAGAGAGAGTTGGGGAGGGGCAGAGAGAGAGAATCCCAAGCAATCTCCACACTGTCAGTGCGAAACCTGATGCAGGGCTCAAACCCATGAACCAAGAGATCATGACCTGAGCCAAAATCAAGAGTTGGACACTGAACCAACTGAGCCACCCAACGCACTCCTCTTAATATGTTTTTTTTTTTAATTTTTTTTTTCAACGTTTATTTATTTTTTGGGACAGAGAGAGACAGAGCATGAACGGGGGAGGGGCAGAGAGAGAGGGAGACACAGAATTGGAAACAGGCTCCAGTCTCTGAGCCATCAGCCCAGAGCCCGACGCGGGGCTCGAACTCACGGACCGCGAGATCGTGACCTGGCTGAAGTCGGACGCTTAACCGACTGCGCCACCCAGGCACCCCATTATGTTTTTTTTAACATTTATTTTTAAGAGAGGGAGAGAAACAGAGTACAAGTGGGGGAGGGGCAGAAAGAGAGGGAGACACAGAATCCGAAGCAGGCTCCAGGCTCTGAGCTGTCAGCACAGAGCCCAAAGCGAGGTTCCAACTCATGAACCGTGAGATCATGACCTGAGCCGAAGTTGGAAGTTTAACCGACTGAGCCACCCAGGTGCCCCTCTCAATATGTTTTATATGCATGGTGGCACCCTTTTTATCCCAAATTTTACTCATGGGCTTGGTAATATTCAGATATGCCAACCTGCAACACAAGCAGCAACACCAAGGCACAGTGCCCTAATCAGAATTTTCATGAAGGTTAGCTAACACCACATTTTGATAACAGTGGGCCGAGATATAAGCATTATGGTTATTATTTTTTTTTTCTGTTAATGAAGTTGAGAAGAGTTTATTGAGTGCCTACTATGTTTCACATCTGTTCTTGTTGATGGAAATCTAGCAGATGAAAAGCCAGATAAGCATTCTTATCCTACAGGTTTATATCTTAATATAAGAAGACAATAAATAAGTAAAGATATAGATGAACAAAATATTTAATATTGTGTTCAGGAATGAAAAAAAAGGTGGGATAAAAAGAGGAGGAGCAAGATAAAAAAAAGTGAGATAAAAAGAGGAATACAGTATTTAATATTGCATTCAGGAATGAAACAAAAAAGGTGAGATTAAAAAGAGATAGGATAGTCAAGGAAGACCTCTTGGAGAACTACATTTGTGCAGAGCCTTGAAGAGAAGAAGCAGCAGGAAGCATTGTAGGCATAGGAGTAGGGTTTATCGGTTCTTTTATTGAGAACCTGATAACTTTCAAAAGAAAAATTCAGGTGTTGTATGATTTATGAGCCTGAATTTCAGAAGAGTATTAAGGCAGGAAATATCAATGTGAGAAGTATCACAATAAAACTGGCATTAAAAGTCCTAGGATTAGGAGCATCTGGGTGGCTCAGTCAGTTAAGCATCTGACTTTTGATCTGAGCTCAGGTCATGATCTCTAGGTTTATGAGTTCGAGCTCTGTGCTGATGGTGTGGAGCCTGCTTGGGATTCTGTCTCTCCTCCTCTCTAACCCTCCCTAACTTGTGTGTGCATTCCCTCTGTCTCTCAAACTAAATAAACTAAAAAAATGTTTTTTAAAAAGTCCTAGGATTAGATGAGATCACTTCAAAGAGGATATAAACAGAGGAGAATAAAGATCCTGGGGCCAAGTCCCAGAAGAGTTTATAATTTAGATGCCTAGAAGAAAATTTAGAGCCTGGTAAAGAGACTGAAAAGAATATGGGAAGAAACCCTGAAGAATGTGGTACCACAGAGGCCAAGAAAGGAAAAGTAGTTGAGAGTAGCAGGGGTAAGTCACCTATGAAATATGATGCCAAGCAGGGGACCGAGATGGATGCAAAGAAACATCCATTTAATCAAAATGAAGGTCATCGGTAAATATAACAAGAGCAGTATCATAGAGTGTTGGGGTTTAAAACCAGAGACCAGCCAACTAAAATAACTAGTGGGGGAAAAAAGTGAAAAGAGGAAATTGAGACAATATACTTTTGCCTCGAAGAGGAGTAAAAAGAAAAAAAAAGGGATGGTAGTCATTCTATCTGGGGACAGAAGAAGCTAAGGTTGCAATTTTGCTGGTGAGAATTAGAATGAAAAGATTTGTTAAATAAGAAATTTAGAGTCTCTTACCTTAGGATTTCACCATCAAGGATTTTCCAAGAAGTTCATCAAACAGGATTATCCAATATGACACAGTCCTGCAATAAACACAGCCACCACAGGCTGAGAAATCTTGTAAAGAATCTTTCGGCTTTCTAGTTCACAACAAACAGGTACTCAGTCTTCTTTTCCATCAAACACAGGGGAGTCCAAATAGTGGATTTAGATATCACGGTAACCTGCACACTCAGAACAACCTCTCAAGAGAAATAAAATCACGCATCCATTTTATGTCTCAAGGTTATGTACACCAAAGCATATTTTATGTATTCAAAGCAGATGTACACCAGCTGAGGTCTGGTGGGACTTCTCTACTTTTCTATGGCACAAAACGTAGGCTAGTTGGTAAACAGCAGACCACTTTCCCCATCTTTCGCCAATTCTCTGATGATGTCAGTGTTGAAATGCAGGGTATTATCAGTCTCCATTGATTGTTTTCCATAATAAAAATAAAATTGAAGCCATACTTATTATGTATTGAGTATCTACTCTGTGCTAAGGTCTACGATGTATTCCTTCCATACCTGACCTCACTGATATTTACAAGAACTTTGCAACTTAGGACATATTATACTCACTTTGCAAATGTAGATGAAGTTCAGAAAGGCTGAGTGCCTTCCCCAAAGGTAGAGTGAATAAGTGGTAAACCCAGAATTTGAAAACTGGATGATCTGTTTCGCTATGCCATGCTTTGCAGCCATTTCACTGGCAGAATAATCCTTTGAAACATTAATTATCCCATGTACTCTTTGATCCGTAAACTACAGGGACTTTCTGTTGATTCTTCTATACCAACAGCATGCTCTCTAGTCAATAGTGTGACTATAAGGGCTCTATTTATTTCTGCAGAGTCAGCTCTCGTCCCACAAATTCAGTAGTTCCAGATTGGGTTCTTGCTTGCATGGCTAGTCCCTCATCAGGAGCCCCAGTTCACTTCATATTTTGTAAAAGTATTGTTTTCATTGTTTTATATATGATACTAGACTTTAAACTTGGTAAGTATATTCACTTTTGCCTTCCTAAATTTTATTCTAGGTGTAATGATATTCTTTTAAAAAAATTAATTTAGAAATTACATATATAAAGAACAGTAACTGAATTATATTCTTACAGTAGATAGTTTTCAAAAAGTAGGCATGCCCTTCTACCATAACCAAAGTCAAGCAATGGGTTATTACCAAAAACTCCAAAAAGCATAGTCATGGCACCTCCCAAATTTCAACTCCTTCCCTTCTCCCACAAGGAAACTGGTAGGCAGAGTTTGATAATGATCTCTGCCTTCTAGTATTCAGACGCTTGCATAATCCTTTCCTGAGTGTGGGCTTAACTTAGTTACCTTTAATTCTATCCTAACAAACAGAATGTAACAAAAGTGCCGGAGTGTCACTTCCATGATTAGGTTACAAAGAACTGATTCCCGTATCACTAGTACTCTGTGTCTCATCTTTTTGACTTGCTCATTTTGATGAAGCAAATTGCCCAGGTGGAGAGGCCCAAATGTCAAGGAATTGAGACTAGTCTCTAAGCATCAGCCAGTGTGGATCTGAGGCCTTCAGTCCAACAACACACGGTGAGATGAATTTTACCAACAACCACATGAAATGAGCTTGGGATGGTAATCCTTCCCCAGTTGAGCCTTGAAATGACTGCAGTTCCAGTCACACCCTGACTGTAGCTTGTTCTCACCTTGAAGCAGAGGACCAGACTAAACCATGCCTAGATTCCTGGCCTATAGAAACTCTGAAATGACAAATGATGTTTTGGGAGTGTGTAGTGTGTAGTCATAGATAACTAATACAGAAACTGATCTGACTTCTATCACCATAGATTACTATTGTCCGTTTTTATTTTTACATCAATGGAATTTTACAGGATGATTTGTTTTATGTTGGCTTCTTCACCATTATGATTTATAATTTGTTCAAGTTGTTAGTTTTTTGTCATAATTTATTCATGTGTTTTGCTGTATAGTATTCCATTTGATGAGTATACTGCAGTTGTGTATCCATTCTATTGATGATGAGAACTTGGGGTGGTGTTTATGGCACTCAGCACATGCATGAGGATTTTAGTTGGGCATACATCTAAGACTGAAATTAGTTGATCCTGTGGTGTTCATTTCGTGGTAGATAAACTCCAACAGTTTTTCAATATGAATGTCCCAATTTATACTCTCACCAGCAATGTATATAATTTCCGGTACTCCATATTCTCACCATTATGTAGAAATGCCAGGGTTTAGGGGCACCTGCGTGGCCCAGTCTGTTAAGCATCCAACTCTCAATTCGGCTCAGGTCATAATCTCATGGTTCATGACATTGAACACCATGTTCAGCTCCGTGCTGGCAGTGCAGAGCCTGCTTGGGATTCTTTCTCTCCCTATCTTTCTGCCCCTCCTCCGCTTGTGTGCTTTCTGTCTCTCAAAGTAAGTAAATGAACTTAAAAAAAAAATTTAATTGAATCATAAACTATGTACTTTCTAGTATCTAGTGTATTTTTTCAGTATTATGTTTGTGAGGTTAGTCTATCTTTTGTGTGTAACTGTAGATCATTTGTTCTCATTGCCATATAGTATTACATTCTATGAACCACCATATGTATTGATACAAGTGTTCATGGACATTTGAGCATCGTCTAGTTTTTTGACTATTATAAACAAAACTTTGTGAACATTCTTTACATATCTTCTCATTCATTTATGTGCACATCCTCTTGGGTATATACAAAAAGGATTGCTGTAAAGACGTACCTACAGCATTAGCAGATACTGTCAAACATTTTCATAGTTGTGTTAATTCCTGTTTGCACTGGCAGTGAAGAGCATTGTGTGTGCTCTGTAGCCTTATTGATCCTTCTCTTTCATTTGGCAGGTGTGTATTGGTAACACATTGTGATTTTAATGCCTCTTATAATTTGAGCATCTTTTCGTATGTTTATTGGCTGTCTGATATCCTTGTTATTTCATTATAAAAATGATGTCATTTAGTATGTACCTGTTTTTAATATTTCTTTTTTCACACAATAATTGTTTTGAGACCTGGTGTGTTAGTAAATGTATTCTTGAACAGTTGCTTAAATAGATATGCATATACTTTTGGATTTGATTGAAATCCACTTGAAGACTTTTAGGTTGTTTCCATTTTTTTAACATTTCTTTTTTACTTTATTTTTAAATGTTTATTTATTTGTGAGAGAGAGAGCATAGGGGAGGGGCAGAGAGAGAGAGGGATACAGATGCTCCAAAGCAGGCTCTGCACAAGAGCCCAGTGCAGGACTCAAACCCACCAACCATGAGATCATGACCTGAGCCTAAGTCCCATGCTTAAACCAACTGACCTCCCACCCCCCCACCAGGTGCCCCATTTTTTTTTAAATTTTTTTTTTTCGTTTATTTATTTTTGGGACAGAGAGAGACAGAGCATGAACGGGGGAGGGGCAGAGAGAGAGGGAGACACAGAATCGGAAACAGGCTCCAGGCTCTGAGCCATCAGCCCAGAGCCCCGACGCGGGGCTCGAACTCACGGACCGCGAGATCGTGACCTGGCTGAAGTCGGACGCTTAACCGACTGCACCACCCAGGCGCCCCATTTTTTAAAACATTTCTTAGAACATCCCTACTTTGGGGCAGCACTCAATCTGTAGCTTATCCTCCAGTGCTAAGAGCCCATCTCATGCATTGTAGCCAGTCTCTAGGCCATTCTGTCTTGACATATGAGACATAGTAAAGAACTTAGACGAGTCCAATAGTATGTGGCGTAGGCTTCCATTCGCTTCCCTAGGAATTCACTTTCAGAGCTGTTTTTTTGTTTGCTAGTTCATGGTGGACTTCTTCACTCTACTAAGATCATTTATTGGAATAAAAACCCATTTATGTAATTCAAACATTCTGTCTTTAATTACACAGACTCCCAAAAGGGAAGGCATATCAAAGAGACATTCCCTTTATTTTCCTGTAATGTTCATGTGGTTTCAAGGGCTAGCTAGCTAAGACCATGCTGGCTCATTGTCTGATTCTTTGCAGTATATTTTTTTGCGATACTGGGGGAGCCTACTTCTTACCTTTTAGATGGTAATTCAATCAGAGATTAGAGCTGTTTATAGCACATCCTATAACCCCGCTGCTAAATGCAAGACTATCCATAAAGCTCATGAATGTAGTAGATGCTACTGAAGATGAGGAAGGACATCTTTTCTCCCTAAGATTGTTTGCTCATCACATCTTTGAAGGGAACCGTGCCATGTGCATTTCACTCACTGAAGCCCAGCCCCTTTCTATCTTGCTGGCTCTGTTTTCCTCTGCCTATTCTATTCTTTTGTTTACTCTCTATCTTGCTTTTAGGAACAATTAAAATTTAACACCATTTTTTATTCCTTAGATTTCACATCCTTGTATTCGCCCCCTTTGCTCCAGTAGGCGTGTCTATGAATTTTTACAAATAACGCACATTTGCCTATCAAGGGGGTCAGGTGTTAAAATAATAACTCTTTGTGTTATCTTTTTATGTTACCCCAGGATCTACTCTGCTATAAGAAAGAAGGAGGCTGTGTGTGGAAAACTCAGAGTTCAAACAGTGCCCAGATACCATTGCTTCGGAAACTCTGTAGCAAAATATATCACAGAAACAGAGAGCCCTGCAGCTTCAATTGAATATGCATTTTGAATTGCAGCACTCTGGGGTTTTAGTGGAGTTCTGGGCCAAGCAGCAGTTGCATAGTCCATGATTTTTTTCTGGCCAGTGAAATGCAGGTGGTGCCTAGTAGAAGGATGTGGTGTCTTAAGAGGGTTCAAAAACATATTAGGGACGGTGGTTTAACTGAACATTTCTAATACATTTTACTGTGGATTTAGATTATCACAAATAGGCTCTTGTTTTGCTCATACAGGAAGGCACCTGATTTCCTGGAAATAAGTCTGTTTTAAAAGTAGCTCTTCATTACTTTCGGTTGCAATCTAAACTCTGTTCATAGGAAATGCCATTGTACAATGAGAAAGAATCAAACCTAGCCATTTGCAGCAACGTGGATGGAACTGGAGGGTATTATGCTAAGTGAAATAAGTCAGGCAGAGAAAAGACAGATACCATATGTTTTCACTCATGTGTGGATCCTGAGAAACTTAACAGAAGACCATGGGGGAGGGGAAGGGGGAAAAAAAGTTACAGAGAGGGAAGGAGACAAACCATAAGAGACTCTTAAATACTGAGAACAAACTGAGGGTTGATGGTGGGTGGGGGGAGGGGAAAGTGGGTGATGGGCATTGAGGAGGGCACCTGCTGGGATGAGCACTGGCTGTTGTATGGAAACCAATTTGACAATAAATTGTATATATGTATGTGTGTATATATATATACACACACGCATATACATTTATTTATTTATTTATTTATTTATTTATTTATTTATTTATTTGAATTCCATTGCAAAGGGACTTGGATGACCAAAGAGATTATTTTTGTGGGTAGAAAACCTTTATATTAGATCATTTAAAAACCCAATTACTGCACCTTAAACGTACACAATGTTTTATGTCCATTATATCTTACTAAGGCTGAGAAACAAAGTAACGATTGGAATTGTGCCCAGTTTGGAGGGAGCAAGGGGGAAAATGTTACATTTTAAGAGTTCCAACACCTCTTGTTGCTTTTAAAGCAAGTGTATGGCACTTAGCATTTTAAATCTTTTATAAACAGGATAGTAATTTTACAAAGCCTATTTTTAGGGGTGGTAGCATGGCCAGGAATCATCATTTTGGGCAGTCTCCAGTTCACTCTCACCCAGTCATTGCAGTGAGTTTTGTAAAAGAGATAAGTCATGTCACTTTTCTGCACGATCATAAAAGCTTGCGGTCGCCATACTGGGACTACAAGATCCTATAATCTGGCTGCTGCTGGCTCTTCTTCCCATTACATATTATCTGAGCTTCAGCGCGTGGACCTCATTTAGGTACTGAATACACCCAACGCTTCTGCAATTAGGAATTTTGCACACAAACCTTCCTTCTGCCCAGAAATAACTCCCCTCATTTCTTCCCTAATTGCACTCTTATTAAAAATTCATCTTAACTCTCATTTCATCAGGGTAAGATGGCTGACTGACTAATCTAAATTAGCTCTCCTTTCCACACTTACTTGTGGCGCCCTGTATTATTCCCTTACAGTGCTTCTCAGAAATTCAATTATGTTTGTTTGCTTAACTTGTTTTAATGTCTTATTTCTGAACTAAAACATGCATGAGCACAGGAACCACCACTATTATGCTAACCACAGAATCCTCAGTGCCTTCCACAGCGCCCAGCACAAGGTCAGCGGTCAGTGCATTTTTGTCAGTGGGGACTGTGCAATGAGCTTTGCTGTCTGAATTGTAACCTTGTAAAAAAAATATGAGAAATCCACAGGCAATACACAAAACATGAACTGATGAAGGTGAGCTGTCCTTAGTATTGGATGTGTTGCTCTCATCATCATGATCACTATAATCAAGCTTGCGTTTGATGGTCCCGTGACTCAAAAAACAAACAAACAAAACAAACAAAAAAAACAAAAAAACAAAAAAAAAACTCTCTCTCCCAAAGACAAATGTACAAAACTCAGGCAGTTTAGGGTTTTTGCTTAGCTTTCTTTTGCATTAATACCGTGAGTTCGGCATTTTATTCCGAGTTCAATGATTTGCTTAACATCGTTCTGAATAAAAATAAAAGGACAAAAAACTGAAAAATGTTAATAAAGTAGGGCACACTTCCTTACCCACTGATAAAGCAACAAAAACAAAGACCTGAGGAAGTACAGCAGGAGTCTGGTTGGATCATGTCACTTTTATTTTCTCCATAGAGAGTCAGGCAATTTAAACATATTTTAAGGCAAAGAAGACCTTTCCTCAGACATTGTCAAGTGGCCCCTCCCTCCATGTTTTTCACCAGCCCTATCGCTGCTTAGACCTTTGAACACCTGTTACGAGATGGGATTGTGATTGAATAGAAATGGTTTTAATTATTCCAGTTCAGTAGCTCCCAACAGTGGTGATTTTGCCCCCAGGTGACATTTGGCAATGTCTGGAGAAACATTTCATTGTCACACTGGGTGGAGTTAGCCTCCTTCTCAGGAGAATTTTGCTTGACTAAATGGGAGCTACTCTGCCCACAGTAGATGGCTCACAGATGTCTGACCCTTTGCTTCAGGGAGGGACCAACTCTGGTGCTATTTGTCTGAGATCCTACCGGGCCAGCCTGAAGCCAGCTTCCACCTGACACTGCACCCTCTTTTAGTTTTTATTTTCTTGTCCTCTCCTTCCCTGAGGCCACTTCTTCTGAAAGCATTCCTCTCAATAAGTCACCTGGACAAGAATCTGTCGCTGAGGCTCTGCTTCTAGGGAATCTGACCTAAGGCATTACAAATCCTACTTTGTGGTTTATTATATGCAAACTTCCTGTGGAGGTTCCTAGTGTTCCTCAAAAGAATGAGTATTCTGTTGTTGGATGCAGGTTTCTAAGTTAATTTATTAGGCCAAAGTTGTTCACCGTGTTTTAAAAACATTCTCTAACTTTACTGATGTTTTTGGTCTGTTATTTTTTTTCCCCTGAATTACTCAGATGCATTAACATTGTTTTTGCATTTCCTAGTATGGAAATTTAAAACTTTCTCTGTTCTTTGATTGATTACATTATAAATGACATATTCATACTTAAATTAACAAACTCAAAATTTTCTCCTTTACTTCCCTCCAAAACAATTCAGAGATTTTAGAACACTTGATTTATATCCCCGCACTTCCTGAGTTATTTTGTTAATTCCGTCTTCTCTTTTGTAATCCCAGAGTACCTTATTACAGATGCTTCATGCAGTCAGTGTTAATTGATTGCTTCATGTATCTACTTCTGTCTTGGATCTTCCTTTGCTGTTGCATTTCAGATTTTCTGTTTGGGATCTCTTCACTTCTGCCTAAAGTAAAATATTTAGAACTTCCTTCAGAATCCATCTGCTAATAGTAAACTCTCCTCCAAATATGAATTTTGCACACAGTTTTGAAAATTATTTTTTCCTCATACATTTATGTTAACAATTATTTTTTCTCTACCTAGCACTTTCTCTCTTGCACTGTTGTTTGGATTCCACTCATGCTACTGAGAAGTAAGCTTTCATTCTGTCTTGCTTTGAAGTAAATATGCATTTCCTCTGTAGATATTTTAAAGACATTCTTATTTGGATTCTATAATTTTCCTCTGATTGCCCAGGTCTAGATTTACTACTTTTTTCTATTTTGATTCAATCTTTCATTTCCACATGGATGATTTTTAAAGTTCTGGAAAATTCTCTAACATTGTATCTTCAAATATTTCCTCTGTGCCATTTCTCTTTCCTGAGATGCGACTTCTGACTACATGTTGGTTGGACCCCCTTGCTCTATCCTATTACCAGCCGGTCTTTCACCCTAAATTGCTTTTTCTGATATATATTTCAGGTCAATCAATTTCTCTTCATTTGGGTCTAATCTACTTCTAAGCCCATGTTTTGAGTTTTTCAGAAAGAATTATCCTAATTTTTGTTTTGGAATTTCTATAAGCTCATTTTCAAATATATTATGTAATCTTGTAGTTCATCATTTCCTGCAGATATTTTAAAGTTTGTCTTCTATTTCTTTAAGCATAGAGAACTTAAAGGTTTTTTTAATACACTTTTGATGATTCTGTGTCTAAAGGCTGTGAGTGTCTCTATTTGCTCTCTTTTGCTTTTGCTTCTTCTTATTCATGGTGCATCTTTGTATTGTGTACTTAGTTATGTTAACTCTGAGCTGCTTTCTTTTTTCCCCATATCAATATTTTATGGGATTCTTTGAGTCTTAATGAGGATTTTACCAGGTTCTTCCAGGAACATATTGGTTCTCTTGTCCAGTCCTACTTTAAAACAAGTTATTTCGTCATAATTTTTATATGAATGTATGTTTTTATTTCTCTTGAGTAAATATCTATGAATTGAATTGCTGGGTGATAGGGTAAGTATATGTTTAGTTTAATAAAAACTAAAGTTTTCCAAGTAGTGTAACATATTATACTCCCACCAACAATATATGATAGTCCTATAACTGTCACCAAATACTCACTAACATTTGGTAGTCTTTTCGTTTTAGCCATTTTGATGGGTACATAGTGCTGGCTCATTGCCATTTAACTTACATAAATATGTTAAACATTTTTTCATGTTCTTATTGGCGATTCATTTATCTTCTTTTGTGGAGTATCTGTTCAAGAATTTTGCCCATGATTTTTAATTTTTAAAAAAATTTAGTTGCCTATGATTTTATTTTTCAGAGAAATTTTAGGTTCACAGAAAAGTTGAGTGGAAAGTACATATACTTTGTACCCAAGGACAAAGACTCCTTCCTTCACCAATCTTTAGCGAGGGTCCCTCTGAGCTCTTCTCTCTCCTCAACGAGGCCTTGACCTTGGTCCCTGTCTTTGGCTTGCCTAGCCCAACTTTAATAAGAATCCTTCCAGGTTAGTTTATTAAGTTTCCCCCCATCCTTGCTATCTGATCAGATTCTTCATCACCTGTTCTCAGTGGCATAGATTGAATACTTGTGTTCTCCTAAGAAAGAATTGGGTATCAAGAAAGGAGGCACTGCTCTAAAAAATACCTAAAAATTTGGCAGCAGGTTTGGAACTGGTTAATGGATAGAGGCTGGAAGAATTTTGAAGTATATGCTAGAAGATGCCAATATTGCCATGAAGAGAACTGGAAAGGTGATTCTGGTGAGAACCCAGATAGAAATGAGGAGCATGCTATCGGAAGCTGGAGGAAGGATGATCTTTTCCATAAAGTGATAACCTCACTGAGTTAAGTTCATGTTCTGCCATTTTGTAGAAGCTAATTGGATGTTTAACTGAAGAGATTTCTAAGAAAAATATTGAAGGATTGCCTTGGTTCCTTCTGACTGCCTATAGTAAAATGTAGAAGAGAAAAAGTAGTTGCAGACATAATTGTTAAGCAAAACGAATCAGAACTTAAAGATTTGGAAAATTCTCAGGCTTTTCATATTACAAAAAATAAGAAAGTGTGCTCAGAAGAGAACAGAAAGGGTGTGGTGGCAGATGGACCATTTGATAAGGAGATCATTGTGGGTATGAACCACAGATTTAATCAGCCATCTCAACAAAAAGCGAGAATGGGAATGGGATTATACCAGCAGAAACACTGCTAGCTGGAACCAAAGGAAACAGAAAACAGTATGAAATTAAGAAGACCGTCAGACCTCTTAGACCCAACAGAATGACCACAGAGCTCTTTTGCTAGTGTGTGCTATTCTTTCAGGTAAGAGAAGAACGACCCTGAATGCAATTCAGAGATTAGCAGGATTGCCACTCTCACCACAGCCCCAGAGCACATGACCCTGGGGGGGATGGGGAGCAGAGCTGCCTCCACCTCGATTTCAAAGGGTGGTAGCAATACCTAGTGGAGGATCTGTAGAGGTATGACCCTCTCTCCATAGAAATACAGGCACATGACCCCTGCCAGGCTGAGACGCAGCCATGCAATCCCCACCATGCCGAGTTGTGGAGGCAGGACCACCGTCCCAATGGATCCAGAAGCAGAGTATCAAGAAAGAGCATTATTCTTGAGTCTTAAGATGTCATAGAGTTTCCCATAGACTTGCTTGGGCTCCTCACACCTTTCTACTTTCCTAATTTTCCCTTTTGGAACAGAATGTGTATTTTTACCCTGTCCCACCATTGTATTTTGGAAGCTTATAACTTGTCTGGTCCCACAGGTTCATAGCTGGAGAGTTTTTGCCTCAGAATGAATCTCAACTTCAAATTTCACTCATATCTGGTTTAGATGATATTTAGACAAGACTTTGGACTTTAGAGTTTACGCTAGAATGAGTTAAGACTTTTGAGACTATTGGGATGAAATGAATGTATTTTGCACATGAGAAGGACATAAGTTTGGGGTAGCCAGGGGTAAAATGCTATGGACTGGGGGCACCTGGGTGGCTCGGTTGACTGAATGGCCAACTCTGGATTTCTGCTCAGGTTATGATCCCAGGGTTGTGAAATCAAGGCCCAAGCTGGGATCGGTCACTGAGCATGGAGTCTGCTTGGGATTCTCTATCACCCTCTCCTTCTGCCCCTCCCCACTCCAAAACCCCCCCAAACATAAAATAATGCTATGGACTGAATGTGTTTCCCCAAAATTCATATGTCGAAGCCTAAATCTCCAATGTGATAGTATTTGGAGGCAGGGCCTTTTGGAGGTAATTAGGTCATGAAGGTAGAGCCTTCATGAATGGAATTAATGCACTTACAGAAACTAGATGAAACATAATCTCTCTCTGCTCTCTGCCATGTGAAGATAGAATGAAAAAACAGCTATCTGCAAACTAGGCACTGGGCTTTCACCAGACACAGGATCTGATGGCACCTTGATTGAACTTCCCAGCCTTCACAACTATGAGAAATAAATTTCTGTTGTTTAAGCTTCATCTATGGTATTTTTGTTATAGCAGCCTGAAGTGGCTAAGACTCTTAACATCTAAGTCTTTGCTGTCCTTAGCAAGAATCCTATTAAGCCAGTTTAGCAAGAATCTCCCCATCCTCATCACTTGGTACTTTTTCATTCACAGGACCTGTCACTCTGTTAGCTATATATTCCTAGCTGGCTTTACTATATTTGGAATTGGGCTCAGTATTTCTCCTCTGATGCAACAGCCTTGACCCTTATTGCAATAGTCTTGAATAAAGCCCTGCTTACCATTATAACAAGTGTCAGAATAATGTTTCTTTTACATTCTGGTGCTGCAACTCAGATAAAATCAACTTCATTATACCCCCAAAACTCTCACCTGAGACTCCAAGTACACACCTGTTAGACCTTTGTCTTCATTCCTGACTGATTGATCAGGGATCCTTTGGTGAGTCTGACTCCTGATCCAGTGCTCTAGATGATAGTCCATTAAAGCACAGTGAGGACAAATTTTGATTCTTAAGAGTCTGAGTGTACTCTTGAACCTGGGTTAGAATCCCAGCCTTCTTTTTTACCACGGATGTTGAAAATGGTAGCTTTGCAGTTGACTGAAAACCCCCTTCTTGAATCTCTGCTGATTACTTGCATCATAGAGGAGGCCTGGAACAAAAAGTTCCAAGATCACTGATTTGGACCTTGAGACCCCCCCTTGGTCCTCCTCAAATACAGTCCCCTAGATCCCATCCTCCAATGTGTCCATATCCTCACTCCCCCTTTTCCTTACCCTCTCAGAATGCTCTTCTGCCCTTCAGCTTCCTTTGACAACTTAATTTTTTGGATCTCCACCTTCTGTACATGATGCTCAAACCACTCTCACAACCTACTCCCAACAAAGTCCAAACTGAAGAAATAACTTTTAAACCTTGGTCTTGGTTAAAGATCTTCATAGTTCCCCAAAATAGAGAGAAATCTATTGAACAATTGAGGGGCTCTTGTGTGCTTACTCGCTAAGATTCTCCAACTTTTATCAACTTACCCACTTTTTTATGGGACCTAGAGATGCCACTCCTTGGTTTAAGAAAGCTAAATGAAAGACCTTCAAAGATCTTAAGGGATCTCAAACTACTACTGAGTCCAGACAGAGAGTAAAAAATCAAGGAAAAAGTATTTGAAGCCCATTCTGAGTTTTATCTTATTAAAAATGATTGGTCATGTATTCAAAATTATAAACAACTAAAGAATGAAATTGTGGCAAATTACCACCACCAATTAGAAACTACTTGGAAAAAGCACTCAGGGCTTGAACTTAATTACCAAACAGGCTTTGCTCTACCATGGGCTTTTGGAATGACTTAAGATTTGTGCTTCATAACACTACCAAAAAAAAAAAAATTCTTCTGATATAATGCTGAGATATCTGAATTTCAGACATTAGCCCAGCACTGTGAGAATATAATTTTTAAGAAAATATAAAATACACAATCCAAGCTCATGGCTTTACAATGAAAACAGCTAGAAAAAAAGACAGGACCCAAAAATATAGGCCTCTGTTGACCAGGATATTTGCTGGTATTGTAAAGAAAAAGGCCATTGGGTTTGGAAAGGAGGGAAAAGACCCAAATTCTTTTTTCACAAGAGGAATACAAACTCAGCTCTGAGAAAGCAGACATTCCATACTCTTAATTGCCACTAAATCCACGAGATTATGTTTCCATCATGAATTGAAGGGCACCTATCACACTTCTCATTATTACTGGGGTAATGCATTCCCCCCTTAGCACTGCCTCATTTCCCTCCCTCTTCCTGAAAGTCACCAAACATTGCCATCTTTGAAAATTTGCCTCACAGTTTGCCCCTTAGTCCCTCACTATCTCTATAGGATCTCTTAAGGCTCAACACAACTTTCTTCTTAGCCTAACTATCCCAATAGCTTCATGAAATGGGATATTGAATTCATTGTAACTTGAAAGACCCCCTGTTCAACTCCCTCACACCTGTGTCCCCTGATGGCTTTGTCTGACTCCTCTTTATCCATCTTATTGAAGATTTAAATCAGTTAGTGGGCAGGGTTTCTCCTTTTTGTAGGCAAGGAATTCTGATATCAGTCATTCATGGGGTATGGAACCCCACAATAGAACACTATAATAGTTAGATCCATTCGTGCTGCTCCCCAAGATTCCCCTATATAATTTATAACAGAGGGGCTTGAGGGACTTGGCCAATAATTCAGGGATTACTAAATAACAGACTTCTCGTTCCTACTTCTAGACTGTGCAACACTTCCATTCTGGCTGTTAAAAGATCTGGACTCTATTTTCCTTTTAACGTTTTATTTTATTTTTTGAGAGACAGAGCACGAGCACAGTAGGGGCAGAGAAGGAGACACAGCATCTAAAGCAGGCTCCAGGCTCTGAGCTGTCAGCACAGAGCCCGATGTAGGGGCTTGAACCCATGAATGCGAGATCATGACCTGAGCCAAAGTTGGACACTCAACCAACTGAGTCACCCAGGTGTCCCTGAACTCTATTAATATGTCACTCCAAAACTCCTACGTACTCCCTCCTTCAATCCACCCTTGTTAGACTTTTCCCTTCACACTCTAGCCCCTCTGCTCTCTACAGTCACTCAAGATTTAGGCACCCTCTTTCCACTGAGGGCTCTTGAAAGACCCCAAAAACAACTATCTGAGGCTGAGAAAACTAACAGCAAACAATGGATATTTTAACCAATTAGATGAATTCTAGATACACCCAGCTGCTTAGTGTCTCCTTAGCCCCTCTACTAAAATTTAGTTCACAGTCTCTGTAAGATTACATATCAAGGTAAAGCTTGCAATTCTCATTCACCAACTTGCACCACATTTCATAAATTTTGATATATTTTTATTTTCTTTTTTTTAACTTTTTATTTTAATCACCCGGTACTCATCACCACAACTGCACTCCTTAATCCCATCACCTATTTCACCCAAGCCCCACACACTTCGCCTCTGGTAACCATCAGTTCTCTATAGTTAAGAGACTTTTTCTTGGTTTGTCTCTTTTTCTTTTTCCCTTGGCTCATTTTTTTTTTCTTGAATTCCACATATGAGTGAAATCATATGGTATTTGTCCTTCTCTGACATATTTCACTTAGTATAATACTCTCTAGCTTCATCCATGTTATTGTAAATGGCAAGATTTCATTCTTTTTTATGGCTGAATAATATTTGTGTGTGTGTGTGTGTGTCACATCTTTTTTTATCCATTCATAAACTGATGTACATGTGAGCTGCTTTCATATCTTGGCTATTGTAAATAATGCTCCTGTAAACATAGAAGTGCATGTATCCTTTTGAATTAGTGTTTTTATTTTTTTGGGGGGGAGGGGGTCCAGTAGTGTGATTGCTGGATCATAGGCTGGTTCCATTTTTAACTTTTTCAGGAGCCTCCATACTGTTTTCCACAGTGGCTGCACTAGTTTTCATTCCCACCAACAGTGCATAAGTTTGCTTTTTCTCCACATCCTTGCCAACACCTGTTGTTTCTGGTATTGTTGATTTTAGTCATTCTGACTAGGTAGGTATAAGGTGATATCTCCTTATAGTTTTGATTTGCATTTCCTTGATGATAAGTGATGATGAGCATCTTTTCATGTGTCTGTTGGCTATCTGTATGTCTTCTCTGGAGAAATGTCTGTTCATGTCTTCTGCCCATTTTTTAACTGGATTATTTAATTTTTGGGTGTTGAGTTTCATAAGTTCTTTATATATTTTGGAGACTAACCCTTTATCAAATATGTCATTTGCAAATATCTACTCCCATTCCATTGGTTGTCTTTCAGTTATATTGATCATTTCCTTTGCTGTGCAGAGGCTTTTTATTTTGATGTAGTGCCAATAGTGTCTGGTTTTTTTCCTGTGCCTCAGGGGACCCCTCTAGAAAAAAAGTTGCTATGGCCAATATCAGAGAAATTGTTTTATTTCCTGGTTGACCCATTCATTGTTTAGTAGCATGTTATTTAACATTCATGTATTTGTGCTATTTTCATATTTTTTCTTGTGGTTGACTTCTAGTTTCACAATGTTGTGGCCAGAAAAGATACATAACATGACTTTGACCTTCTTGAATTTGTTGAGGCTTGTGTTGTTGTTTAATATGTGATCCTATTCTGGAGAATGTTCCATGTGCTCTTGCAAGAATGTGTATGCTGCTATTTTAGGATGGGATGTCTTGAATTTATCTGTTAAATACATCTGGAGCCGTGTGTCATTCAAAGCCATTGTTTCCTTGTTGATTTTCTGTGTAGATGATCTGTCCATTGATGTAAGTGGGGTGTTAAAGTCCCCTACTGTTATGGTATTGTTATCAATTTCTTTATGTTTATTAGTTGGTTTGTTGGGTGCATAAATATTTATAATTGTTATATCCTCTTGTTGGATTGTCCCCTTTACGATTATTTAGCATCCTTCTTTGTCTCTTATTACAATCTTTGTTTTAAAGTCTGTTTTGTCCGATACAAGTATTACTACCCTGGCTTTCTTTTCACATTCATTTGTATGGTAAATATTTCTCCATCTCTTCACTTTCAGTCTGCAGGTGTTTTTAGACCTAAAAGGAATCTCTTGTAGGTAGCATATAGATGAGTCTTGTTTTTTATCCATTCTTTCACCCTATGTCTTTTTATTGGAGCATTTAGTGCATTTATATTCGAAGTAATTATTGATATATATTTATTGCTATTTTATTACTTGCTTTGTACTTGTTTTCTGAAGATTTTCTCTAATCCTTTTTCGTCTTTCCCTCTTCCATGGTTTACTGGTGTTCTTTAGTGATATATTTGGATTTATGTCTCTTTATTCTTTGCATTTTTGTTAGAATTGTGGTTACCATTAGGTTTGTGTATAACATCTTCTACATACAGCAATATATATTAAGTTGGTGGTTGTTTAAGTTTCAACCCATTCTTTACTCCTCTCCTCCCCATGTTTTAGGTATATTGTGTCATATTTTATATTCTTTTATTTTTAGTTTTTTGATTTTTTATAGAAATATCCATTTTCACTGCTTTTGTGTTTCCTACTTTCATACTATCACTTTTGGTCTTTCCTTTCCACTCAAATAGTCCCCTTTAATATTTCTTGCAGGGTTGATTTAGTAGTCATATACTCCTTTAGCTTTTGTTTGGGGAATGCTTTATCTCTCCTTCTGTTCCGAATGATAGCCTTGCTGGATAGAATATTCTTGGCTGCAGGTTTTTCCCATTCAGCACTTTGTATGTATCATGCCACTCCTTTCTGACTTGGAAAGTTTCTGCTGAAAAATCCACTGATAGCCTTATGGGGGAGGGGGAGGGTGTTCCTTTTTATGTAATTGTCTTCTTTTGTCTTGCTGATTTTAATATTTTTTCTTTATCCCCCATATTTTGCCATTTTAATTATGATATGTTTTGCTATGGATTTGCTTTTGTTGATTTTTTGGGGGGTTATCTTTGTCTCATGTGTGGATATGTTCCCTTCCCCAGATTAGGGAAGTTTTCAGCTATTATTTATTCAAATAAATTCTCTGCCCCCTTTTCTCTCTCTTCTTCTGGGAGTTGTATAATACGAACATTAATACACTGGATGGAATCACTGAGTTTCTTAAGTCTGTACTCATTTTGCATAATTCTCTTTTCTCTCCTTTGTTCAGCTTGGTTACTTTGCATTACTGTCCTCGAGGTCATCAATTCATCCTTTGCTTCTTCCAGGCTGCTGTTCATCCTATGAAGCGTGTTTCTCATTTTGTTTATTAAACCCGTTATCTCTGCTGTATTATTCCTTATCTCTGTGTTAATAGTCTCGCTGGTGTCCTCTTTTCTCAAGTCCAGTGAGTGTCCTTATGATCATTGCTTTAAATTTTCCACCAGGCATGTAACTTGTATCTATTTTGCTTAGATCTCTGGTTGTGGCCTTGTCCTGTTCTTTCATCTGGGACAAATTCCTCTGCCTAAATCTCTGTATCTGTTTCTGTGTAGGAAACTCAGCTACATCCCCTATTCTTGAGGGTGATAGCTCTATAAAGAAGAGGTCCTGTAGTGCCCCACAGTGTAGTGTCTCCTGTTCCTCTGGGCCTGGCAGTCTGGGAGTGTCTCTAATGTGTGCTACGTGCACTCTACTGTTGTGTTCTGGCTGATTTATCCTTCAGGTCAGTCATCTGTAGAGGCTCTCTTTGCCTATTATGGGTAGTGTTTAGTCCCTGGCCTGAATGTGATGCATTTTAACTAGGTGTGCTCTGGTCTGCTTGTGAAACAAGACTTACCATGGCCACTGAGACCAAACGGTGTTGACATGGGTTTCAGCCAGTCTTCTGGGGAAGGGGGCCTGCCTCACTGGGACTGAAGCAAGCATGGCTGAGAAGGGCAGCTCTTTTGGAGCATGGGGGGTCGGGACTTGGTGTAAGCAAGTTAGGTAAGAGTGTTGGTGCTATGCTGGTTCCCTCAGGTGGCTCTGTGTCTGTGCTGAGGGGCAGGGGAGGGAAATGGCACCTGCCAGTTCTTTGGTTCCCTGAGGGGTATCTTTGTGAATACTGCCTCTCTGGGATATGCTCTGAGATGAGTAACTAACCTCCCCACCATATGTCCCAGGCTCTCTTCAGATCACTGTTTTTACAATATATGTTTATGGGATGTTTGCCCTGCTTTTTCTCCAAGAGTAGCCCCAATGTCCTCCAAGGTCTCCCAGAGTCAAGCACGCCAACATTTAAAACTCCAGGCTTTGAGCCCCTACTCATTGCAATAATTCATAAAATTTGGGCCCTCTTACTTTCCAAGCCAATTGCCTTGGGAATTTGTTTTCTTTTTTACTCCCCTGTGTGCTAGTCTGTCTCTTACCTGTCTCCAAGATCGCAGCTCCCTCCTTACCGCAGTGGCCATGAGCCAGTTCTCTCCCAGGCTCCATCTCCATACTTACTACCTTCTTCAATGTGACCTCTTCTCTACCTTTAGTATGAGACTTTCTTCTGCCAGTCTTCAGGTCTACTTCAGGTTCTTTAGGATGATGTGATAGTTATCTAGAATTCATGGAACAAGGCGAGCCCCAGGTCCTCCTACTCTACCACCATCTTCCCCACACTCTCTTTGTTTTCATTTTGTTTAGAACATTTTTAAATTTCTTTTGAGACTTGTTTGACCTATGTATGATACAGAAATGTGTTGTTTAACATCCAGGTATTTTAGGATTTTCCAGCTATCTTTATGTTATTGGTTTCTAGTCTAATTCCATTGTGACCTGAGACATACATGGTAATGTTTCTATTCCTTTAAATTTGTTAAGGTGTGCTTTATGGCCCATTATGTGGTCTACTGTGATGAATGTTGCGTGTGAGTTTGAGAAAAACGTTTATTCTGCTGTTTTTGATGAAATATTCTATTAATGTAGATTACATCACGTTAGCTCAAAATTTTAAAAATTATAATATACCCCTGTGAACAGAACAAAGGAGCAAAATAATTGTCCAAATGATGCACAAAAAGCCTTTTACAAGATTGAATACCCAAACTATTTTTAAAAAAACATGTAAATGAGGAATAGAAGAAAAAAGGGGTGCCTGGGTGGCTTTAGTTGGTTAGCCATCTGACTTCAGCTCAGGTCATGATCTCACAGCTCATGAATCTGAGCCCCATATCGGGCTCTGTGCTGACAGGTGGGAGGCATGATCTCACAGCTCAGGAGTTTGAGCCCCAGATTGGGCTCTGTGCTGACAGGTGGAAGGCTGGAGCCTGCTTCAGATTCTGTGTCTCCCTCTCTCTCTCTCTCTGCCCCTCCCCTGCTCATGCTCCGTCTCTCTCTGTCTCTCAAAAATGAATAAACCTTAAAAAAAAATTATAAAATGGCGATTCAAGATTTCTTTATAAAAGTCAAAAGATAGAGTATATAATGAAAAGCCTCTGTCTCTTCCACCCTGATGCCACTCAGTTCTCCTTAGAAGGAACAAATGACACGGGTTTCTAAAAAATTTCCCAGAGCTATTCTATATGTACATAGGTATGACTACACATAATACATTTTTCATGGTGAACACATTATATGCACTCTCTCATACCTTACTTCTTTACAATATATTTTCAAGATTTTTCTATGTTTGTACAAATAGAGCTCCACCATCAATTTATTTATTGACTACATAGTATCTAGTATCCCAGGGTATACACATGTTAAGTTTATACTACCACTTTGTATAGATAGATATTTAATCTAATTTAGCAATCTTTTGCCATTTAAGATGATGCCTCAGTGGATTTTGCACATGTAGATTTCCTAAATCTATAAATCCTAAATCTGGTGTCCTCCATTCTTGTCTTAAGTCCAGTGATTATCCTTATTATCATTGCTTTAAATTCTCCATCAGCAATGACCATTGCTTTAAATTCTCAATGATATAGCTATATCAAAATGTACATGCATTTATTCTATCTAATGCAGGCCAGTCATCACCACCCTCTCGCGTGTACTTTTTATATTTGAAACTTTGCTGAATAAAAGTGAAAAGCATACACACTAAAAATAGGCCAGAGTATATAGCCACATTCTTTAATTTCTTTAAAAGGAGAGCTAATTCTTTGTAAAAATTGAGCTCACTGTTCTCACAACAGTATCAAGAACTCTTGATACTGGAGAAGCAAACTCTCGAACAGGAGAAGCAAATATTGAAATAATCTCACTGCCAAATCTGTCTAAGACTTGTGTAAACCAGGAAGCTTCATTATTTTTAGTCATGTCAATCGTATGTTTCAACTGCCTTATCTCCTCATCCATCTCTTCAGATTTCTTTCTAAATCCTTCTTTGAGCAGATCTTCTTGGACCTAAATAAAAGGCGAGAAGGAAAATTTTTAAAATTATCATTTTTTTTAAGATTTGCACTTGGTATTTGAAAATTTGGCCAAACTATGTTTTACTCATAAAATTCTTTCTTACTCAAGCATGAAAGGAGAATTTTGCAATGAGGAATATCTCCCTGGCTTGGACCTGAACATTGAGAGGAAGCATAGTTTAAAGCCTTTCTAAAATTCACACACCACTAAGGTTTTGCTAGGATGCTAAACCTGACACAAAGACAAATGTAACATTTTTCAGCCAAAAAAATGCCAATTGGTAGGTAGCCTTGGTCTGACTGCACTAGTTCTCAGTCCCACTTGGGTTGCTATGGTCACCCAAATAGTAGAAATGAAGGGAACTTACAAGCTGTTCTAGAAATCTGTTATAAATATGTTCTGATGGACAATAAGTGATTTCCTCCCTATGCCATTTGATAAATTGGGTAGACTATCCACACTTGGAGACAATAGAGTAATTTTAGAAGCTGTCACTTCCCTGAGTTTTTAAGTCTTTACATTTCTGATAGTTTTATGTCAGCATATATCTACCTCAGGGTCTTTGGGTAGCGGTAGGGTTTCTGATAATTGTCAGTGATCTTGGTAAAGCAGTTGCTACTCATATTAAATCATATGGTTGAATATATGTTTAATCAAGCCTCATGAGATCATTTTAAAACCCCCAAATGCTATTTGTAGAGCTTGGAGGGGCCATACTCATCCTGAACTCTCTAGAGTCTACATATAGAGTGGAATTCAAAGGCTTCTATAGAAAAGGAGGGGGAAGAGGAGGGGAGGAGATGGAAGAGGGGAAAGAGAGGGAGGGGGAGAAGAAGAATTCAAAGGTTTCAGGATTTTAATAAGTCACAAGCAATTAATGGCAATGATGCTTCCTTCCATGAGCTCACTGTAACCTTCACCCATCCTTTCCTGAGGTACCAGGAGGACCATCAAGCAGCACCAAGGCCATGGGCAGACGTACCTTCAGCTTATGCTCCAACATCATGTTCTGTTCTTTTATTATGTTTTCTGTCTCTCTCTTCATCTTCTCTTTCAGTTGAGCTATGTTCTCCTGGAGACTCCTCTGTTGTGCTTCAATCTGCTGTTCCTGCTCCAGTAGTTGCTGTCTTAGCACCTCCTGTTCCTTCTCAGCTGCTTCCTTGCTGGCCCTCTCCACTGCCCCAGGAAAGTTCCAAGAGGGAAGAAAATTAGGTGAAGACTGATCTCTACCCTCTTGAACTCAGAGACAAAACAAAGTTGGAAGGGAAGACAGAAAATCTCTGCGTTCCTCGTGTCCATACCATTGGGAGCACATTTCAGAATATTAGGGTAAAGGCCCTATCTGGCTGACATACAAACACAACTCTCCTTGTTGTTTATAGATTTAGCAGAGTTGTTCCACAGAAGGAGAGGAAGCTCCTTGTTTCAGGAAGGCTTTGCACTCACACCTGACAGAGGGACCTACCCAAGCCATTGTGAGCCAAGCCCGGCCCCGTACCTGCTATGGCCTTCTCCCCATCAGTAAGGGCTTTATCTGCCTGCCAGATGGATTTCTCTATCGAAGCCTGTGATTGTAGAAAATTCTGGAGGACCTCATTTGCCTGAGGAACCAAGAAGGAGACAAGAACTTAGATTTCCACTACAGAGACAAGTGCTGAAAAAACAAGTATGTATGTCCATGTCATTTTTGCTTCATGCTTAAAATTCTATGGTGGCTCCCTACAGTGTTCAAGCTGCGTAGTGTGACCAGAGACTCTCCATATCTCCTGCTTCCTGTCTCCTTCCAGTGTCTACCCCCCGTGCTGCTCCCTTCTACCCACTCTAGGTTCCAGCCAGTCAGAACTATGTTCAGTTCTGTAAATCCATAATCTCTGTTGCTTTTATAGGTTTGCCTTCTCACTGGGAAATGTTGCCTCTAATTTGTACTGTTGATCTCCTCTGTTGTTTGCTGGCTTTAACTTTAGGCAAGTTATTTTAACCTGCCTGTGCCTCTCAGTTCAGATCTGTAGAATATTGACAATAAATGTAGATGTTTCTTTAGGTTGTTTGAAGGATTAAGCTAAAGAGTCTAGGAAAACAGCTTTACTTGATTGCTATAAGAAATAATAGTCTAGGAGCACCTGGGTGGCCCAGTCAGTTAAGCGTCTGACTTTGGCTCAAGTCATGATTTAATGGTTTGTGGGTTTGAGCCCAACATTGGGTTCTGTGCTGATGGTACAGAGCCTGCTTGGGATTCTCTCTGTCTCCTTCTCTCTCTCTGCCCCTTCCTTTTTCTCTGTCTATCTCTCTCTCAAAATAAATAAATAAGCTTTAAAAAAAAATAACAGTCTAATATATATTAGTTGCATTATTATTATCATTATTTTTAAATTATTATTGTTTGTTACCACAACCTATGTAGCCCATTTGCATTTAT
Organism: Leopardus geoffroyi; assembly: GCF_018350155.1. Taxonomy (NCBI): domain Eukaryota; kingdom Metazoa; phylum Chordata; class Mammalia; order Carnivora; family Felidae; genus Leopardus; species Leopardus geoffroyi. The sequence goes on from NC_059328.1 coordinate 75,655,959, forward strand.
TTATTTGTTTGTTTGTTTATTACTCTTTTTTAATTTGAGTGTGGTTGACACACAATGTTACCTTAGTTCCCAGTGTAGAGCATAGTGATTTGACAGGTTTATCCTTATGCTATGTTCACCAAAAGTGTAGCTACCTTCAGCCTTGTACATCGTTGTTACAATATCTACAACATCATTGACTGTACTCCTTATACTGTGCCTTTCATCCTCATGACTGATTCACTCCATAACTGGAAGCCTGGACCTCCCACTCCCCTTTGCCCATTTTGCTTATCCCTTTATCCCCCTCCCATCTGGCAACCATCAGTTTGTTGTCTGTATTTACAGGTGTGATTCTGCTTTTTGTTTGCTTATTCATTTGTGGGCTTTTTTTAAAGATTCCACTTATGAGCAAAATCATATGGCATTTGTCTTTCTCAGTCTGATGTATTTCACTCAGCATAATATCCCTTAAGTCCATCTATGTTGTCTCAAATGGCATGATCTCATACTTTTTATGGCTGTATAAGATTAAGTCGCATGTAGCCCATTTCCATAGGTTCATATGGGTTATAACTTTGCAATTATCTGTATATTTGACTTTCTCTCTTACTTTTGATCATACTTAAGTACAAAGACTCTGACTTTACCTTGTAAATTGTCAGCACTTAGCATATTCAATGTCATGTTGTTAAATGAAGAAATGAGTAATTTCTATCTCGTGTGGATTCCAGAAATCCATACTCATTTCTTGGGAATGGGCATTTCCACTCTCTTCAGGAGTATATAACACATAGTGGACCTTAAAAGCTAAATCTATCATGATATCCCAATGCTGTCTTATCACCCACAACTGGTGGTGTCCTCTCAGATTTTCAGGAGACCCCTGTGACTCTATTCTGTAGGCTCCCCCATGCTCCCCTTATTCCTCACCTTCACTCCTTTCCTGGGAACTTGTGAATAATTCCATTCAATCCTTTCCTTTGCTTGCCTGTAGAGCTTGTACCCTCCAGGAACAGAAAAAGTTCCTATGGAAATATTTTCCATTAGGGCCTTTGAAAGCTGATCAAGCATAGACTGGCAGTATTTAACCGATGCTTCTTCATTCTGCTGCAAGAAATGTTGCTTCTTATCCTTTATGATTTCCTACAAGGGAAATGTAGAGAGATGTCACCAGAAGAAAGGAATGGAAAAGGTAAGATTCCAAAGAATCTGGTGGAAGGATTGATCTAACTGTGGTCCGTGAAAAAAGCATTCTGTTGGCGAAGGACATGGAATAAAACAGGAATCACAAGACTTGATTTACTGACAACCTTGAATACTCCCTGCAAGACTATGGGAAAGTTTCTTAACCTCCATGGTTCTTCTGAAATGTTGGAGTTGTGTTACCTAATCTCTATGGTTCCTTGCAGCTGTAGCATTCAGTGATTTTATCTTCAATGATACAGTGATACAACAAGGAGCAATGTAAGTTGAACATGGCCTGGAATGAGGATCTGATAAGAGAAAGTTTGCTTCCTGACAAGGGGATTGTGTTCAAAGAAAGCATCCATGCCCAGGAATGACTTTTGGGTCTTCTGGGCAGGCTTGGAATCCATAGAAGTATTCAGATCAGGAGGATATCTGTACTGATCATTGCTTCAGAAATCAGAGAGATTTCTAGATAAAGTACCTCAGGTTTCAGAGAAAAAAAGAAAGAAGAAAATGTAGTCCTTTGAAACGCTCTTTCCCATGAGAATCCAGATTTTTTTTATCCTTGAGTAAGAGATGAGCCATGGGGTCAGTAAAGGTATTTCTAGGCTTCATTCTTCAAAGGGAAAGGACCCACAGAGTAAAAACTAAGACAAATTACCACAAGAGTCTTCTGGAACTCCTGATTTTCATCCTTGAAGGAACGCTCCATGAACACCCTAATGGCTTCCCTCTCACAGTCTGCATGCACATCCAGCAGCTCCTGGAGCGTGTCTGTGGGGAACCTCACTCGCTGGGCCATCTGCTCGCTGTAGTGGTCGGCTGCCTTCTGCACGGCCACTGAGTTCTCAAGCTGGGCTAGAGTTGTCACTGCATTCTCCAAACAAGGCACCGCCCCAGTATTGATGGTATCCACATAGGTCACCACCAGAGTTCTCAACCCTGAATGAGCCAGGATATTGAAGGGATAAATATCAAATTATCATCCCACAGGATCCCAGATTCTGAGACTACATTTCTGAAGTCATGTACGTGCACACACATCCCCCCAGCTTCCCCCACAGGAGCCCTGCCTCCTATCTTCACCTTTGTTTTCCTGTTGACTCTTAATTTTTATGGTTTTCCAGGCCACACAGCCAAAACAATTTAAAAATCTACCTTCATCTAACATACTAAAAGGGTATCTGGAAAATATACTTTCCCATTAAAAATTAAAAGCAAAAAAATTATATAGGTAGATAGATGAGGCAAGGTAAGTCAGATTATATTTATTCCTAATTCTGAAGCTTCCAATGGATTTTCACTGATTTGTGGGGATGCTCTAAGTAACAAATAACACTTATCAGATAGGACTTCCCTTGAGGAAAAAAAAATCCATACAGTATATTCTGTTTGTTTTTTGTTTTTGTTTTGTTTTTAACTAGGCTTCATGACCGCATGGAGCCCAATGTGGGGCTTGAACTCACAACCCTGAGATCAAGACCTGAGCTGGGATCAAGAGTTAGACATTTAGTTGACTGAGCCACCCAGGTGCCAAATACATTCTGTTTTTATACCTAGTTATTGATTTTTTTTTATCAGAGAAGGATTCTTTCAAATAAGTGGATGCCATAGATATCAGTGACAAAGTGTACAATTTTGGAGAGGGGTTTGTAGAGCCCCAAAAGTGAGATGATGATAAGATACACGCATCTCCTCATAGAGTGTGAATGTGTGTATATCCAGAATTCCATAAAGAATCAAACAAAAATGCCGAAAAACACATTATATAATATATTCAACATATATTAAGCCCCATAGAAATGGTGGAAAAGGAGACTCACGATTCCCGGTGACCATGACTCCCTCTCTGAGAGTCTTGGTCCTTGCCTGGGTGAAGATGTAAGAACAAAAATTGTTTGCTTGTTTCTGGAATTTAGGATCCAGTTGATTCTCAGGTATATTCTCAATATTGGCTAGGAGTTTTGTGTCATTTGTTGGCCGGTCAAAGACAAAACATTTCCGTTTTGGAAAGAAATGCCTGATGCACTCTCTGGGTAGATTGGATGCTTGGATTCTGGGATTCTTGCCTGAGGGATAAGAACAACAGAGATTACTGTGGGAACAGTCTTGATGCAAGGGAGCTAAAGGGTTTTTTTTGTTTTGTTTTGTTTTTTGGGGTTGAGAGAGAAAGAGAGTGCACGTACGCGCGAGTGGGGGAGGGGGAGAGAGAGAGAGAGAATAATAAGCAAGCCCCAGTTCAGCACGGAGCCTGATGCAGGGCTCAATCCCACAACCCTGGGATCATGATCTGAGCTGAAATCAAGAGTTGGATGCTCAACCAACTGAGCCACCCAGGTGCCTCAAGGGAGCTGAAGGTTTTTATGACAGGGATTTCAATTCTTTGCTTACAACAAAGAATTGTTTATGTCTTCTATGCTTACAACACCTTTAACATAGACATTCAATACTTCCTTGTACAGCAAACTCACACTAATGATATAATGCTGGAAAGAAATTTGGGGAGACATCTGATCCAGGTGAAAGAAGCCCATCGCTGGTAACTCCAGACCTGAAAATGGTAGTGCAGTTGTTTATTAGGTGTTTACTGAATGAATGGTTAAAAGAATGAAAGGTCAAGTGGAACTTTTTGGTCTAATGTAGACATTGAGCTGTGGGACCAAGAGCCACGTACAAGGGATAATGGAGCAATGTTAGGAACAAAAGTATTGGGCATATTAGGACACTCTGGTTATTTAAGGAAAACTCATTTGATGCTAAAAATAATTTGTACAATGTTAGCTTTTTTTTTTTTTTAAGCAAAAACCTCTGAAGAATAAATGTAACTAAAATGTAATTTTAGGATGTCAACACTACTCTACAAACTTCTTGAGGTAAAGGACCACACTCGATTTAACAGCCTGGCTCTTCTGCCTAGGCAATCTCTCATTAAATGTTTTGGGAAAGTATAAGTAGAAAAATGAAAGGGGCGCCTGGGTGGCTCAGTCAGTTGGGGGGTCCGACTTCGGCTCAGGTCATGATCTCGTGGTTTGTGAGTTCCAGCCCCACATCAGGCTCTGTGCTGACAGCTCAGAGCCTGGATCTTCCTTCAGATTCTGTGTCTCCCTCTCTTTGCCCCTCCCCCACTCATGCTCTGTTTCTGTCTCTCAAAAATGAATAAACATTTAAAAAAATTAAAAAGAAAAGGAAAACAAAAGCAAGAATGGATAAATCAGAATTGGTAATTTTCTCAAGATTTAATGAGATATATACATCATTATAAATGTAACCTATTCAAGTAATTTATCATTTCAAAATTATATCATGGATAAATATGTGGGAATTAAGAGAAAACTATGACATAGAAAGTAAGATAAATGTTCTGATAATTATCAGAAATATTGAAAAGGCATAGACTGATAAGACAAACTTCTTCAGGTTTATTTAGAACACATCGTCATTTTTATATGTGATATATTCATACAGACATTAGAAAATTATATCCTTCTTTGAGAAGATTAATATCTGTGTGAAGTATATTTTTTATGGAAATATGTTGTGTATATGGTGACACATTGATTTTCCTTGTAATTTCACACATAACAAGCATCTAGTCAGTTGTATTCTTCAACACAGAAAAACAGAAGCCAAAATAAGGTACATGTATCTGGTCTTTGGAATGTTTAAGCACCCGTTGTAATCTGGTAGCTAAATTAGCAATTGATTAAAGAACAAATCAGTGTTGAATAATCTCACCCTAGCCTAGGCTCTGCTTTTCTTAAGTGAACTTAAACTCCAGTCCCTGGAGCTTTTCAACCCATCTTCAAGTCACCATTTCCATAGACTTCATTCAGGTCTTGAACACAAGTGCAACCCCAAAGATAATGGTCTGTGTTTAAGAGCTCCCACCCTCTGCTGGACTACCCACTACCCAGGCCATGCTCTGATACCTGGAATCAGCTTCAAGGCATTCTCCAGGTACTCATCTTCTGTGATAGGATCATCATTTAACTTCAGCTCCAGGGTGAAATCCCGCACAGTCCAGATGAAGTCTGGAAAGAAACTCACAAACTCTGTGGAATCTTCTGTTCCATCCTCTTTTGGAGAGGACTTTGTCCTGATTAGTTCTGTGAGCTCTGTCACATAACTAGGGCTCAGTTAAGGAAGAAGAAGTTCGTAACCCAAATTCCCACATTTCTCGAACAAAAAGTTACTATGAACACTTCCTTTTGTCCTGGGTCCCCTTGGGTCCACCAGAGGCAACGAAGTGGCAGGGAAAGAGAAACTAACTTGATCTCTGTTCCCATAAACCTAATGAAACATGGTGCTTTGTTTCGTTAAAGGATACTGCAGCTGCTCCAGGGCCTGGTGGTTGATGGTGCCCAAGCTGTTGTAGACAAAAGTGCTGCACAGAAGCACAGCCAGGGCAAAGATCCAGGAATCATTCTTAGGGTCACCCTGCAAAGCACATTCGAGCAAGAGTTTTAGGACTTTGTTCGTTAGAAATTCATTCAGACACTTATTTTGTCAGTCTCTCATTTATTATTTCAGCTAACATACTTGTCATGCAAAGAAATAACTTTGAAAACAGACATAAATACAGATACCAACTTTGACAATTATAAAGACATTCCTTGTGAGTGTGACTTTTTTCATATATACAAAGATTCTCATCTTCACAGAGCTTTCTTTTCCCTCAATTGGAGAAAATAAAGGAACATATATAGAAAAACTAGCACATTACCTGGTATGCAATTAAGTATTCAATTCATTTATTCATTTTATATATAGCTATATAAAATACACCATAATTGCCATAACTGGGGATTCAAATTATATTCGGTTAAATTCAACAAATGTTTATCGGGAGCTACTGAATGTTTCCCATTGTTCTTATATTTAAAAGCAAACTTGAAAATGGCAACTGTTACTTTCAAGATGACTATTTCAAAGTGGTGACAAACATCCGTAACAATGAATGTAACAAAAATGACAATATAAAAAGTTTTAGTAACCTTACATCTTAGTAAGGTATGTAAGTGGTCGAACCTATAGCTGCAATATTAAATGAAAATTTAGAATTTTATCAAGGAAGAGCAGAGCTATGAAAGTTGGAGAAAGAGTATACATTATGAAGGCTCACTGGAAGTCTTGAGCTGAGTGTTCAAGAATTGGTAGAATACAGACATGAAGAAACACAGAATCAGTTTGTTCTCAGCAGGTCTGATTCTGCTTTTTGTTTGGTAATTTGTGTGTGTGTGTGTGTGTGTGTTTTGGTTTCCATATATGAGTAAAATCATATGGTATTTGTCTTTCTCAGCCTTATTTCACTTAGCGTTATACTCTCTAGGTCAATCCATTTTGTTGCAAATGGCACAATCTTATCCTTTTTATGTCTTTGTAATATTCCATTGTGTATATATATCACATCTTCCTTATCTCTCTGTCTATTAATGGGCTCTTACATTGTTCCATATCTTGGCTATTGTAAATAATGCTATCATAAACACTGTTTTCATCTTTTTTGGGGGTAAATACATAGTAGTAGAATTATTGAAACGTATTTCTACTTTTAACTTTTTGAGAAACCTCCATACTGTTTTCCACAAATAAAATAACTAATAAAAAATAAATAAACACAGAATTTCTAAGTCTACTTTGGGCAGAAATGGAGGGCTACAGAAATTTAGATACCATTTCCAAGTAAGTCTCAAAGTAAGGCACAAAAGGAGAAATTATTCATTTCACCCTTTGGTAGAAAACTAAAATACCAAAAATCCATCTGACAAATGTCTGTTATAGAGCAAACACATGCTTCTATAGAACCAGCATATTCAGAGGTATCTCAAAGAATTCTAGAATGCTCTTTGGGCAGTTCACAACAGGAAATGTAAACCTGACTCTTAACTCCACACCTCAAATACACATTTCATCTGGCAGATGCATCAGAAATATTTCCTGGGGCGCCTGGGTGGCTCAGTAGGTTCAGTGTCCGACTTGGGCTCAGGTCATGATCTCGCGGTTCATGAGTTCCAACACTAGGTCAGGTTCTGTGCTGACAGCTCAGAGCCTGGAGCCTGCTTCAGGTTCTGTGTCTCCCTCTCTCTGTGTTATCTCTCTCAAAAATAAATAAACATTAAAAAGAAAGAAAGAAAGAAATATTTTATCTCTTGGGAGAGAACTGATGTTTCTTCCTCTTTCCTGCCAAGGCACCCTTATGCTTAATAGTCTGTGGTGCAAACTATGGTGTGCTGCCTGGATCACCTTATAACATCGAAGGACTTGTTCTCCCAGCTAGTGGGAGTGCTGATGGAAGACAGCTCCCAAATGCCACTCCTTTTAATTAGAAAGGCTTCTAGAACACTCTTTTAGTGATTTATCAGCACCCTTGTTCTAACTCAAGATAACTCGAAAGAGCCATCGCAGCCACATAACTCCCATGGAACTGACAGAAGTTAGTAATTGCGTTGCTGTGCAACTTTTTCCTGTCTCCAACCTGCTTCTTTCTCAATCATATTTTATTAAATCTGACGGCATATTTGGGGTCTTCCAAACTGGACTGAAGATGTTTTGAGAGCAGGACCTTTACTGTGGTGACAAATATCTATAGTTCTAAGCCAAGAGGCTGCCATTCAGCTATTCAATAATTATTCCTTAAACGTAATCAAATAATTGACCCAGTGCCAAGAAATAAAATATTTTATCTAATATACCATAATATCTTACCTAGAAGTGAGATTCTAACAAACCAGCATGCCTCATTTACTATACTTGGATTTCTAGATTTTGCAAATAGATCACAGCAGTTAAATTATAAAATATCGTGAAGGGGTCAAGAGCAAATCCAGAATAAAAAGGATTTATGTATGACACTCTGCCTTACCTTTTCCACATCACCCAGGCCCTCAGTATCCAGAAGGACCAGGGTGTGGTTTGGCTTGGAGGGGTGAGGCACACACCACATCCAGATGCCCTTGGTTTTAGACTGCACTGTAGAGCCCAGAGGGAAACCTGCAAGGGGAGGGCAGAAGGCAACATACAGTGACAGGAGACAATCTGAACAGCCAAAGGGTCACAAAGTCAGACTTTCTGTAATGTAAGTGCCCCAGCATATAAGATGGCTCTTTCTCGAGTTCCTCAAGAATGTCCTACTTTGTGTGGCATTCTGTTTCAAGGAGGAGGGGACGTTAACTATGAGAATGATGCCAGTCAAGTGCTCATGATGGAGACAGAGGCATTCATGAATCAGCAAAGAGTGGAGATCATTGATAACCATAACAGGCATTTTGAAAGAATGGTGAGATGCAAAGCCAGAGAGCAGTGGATTAAAGAGAAACATGGGAGAATAAAAAGTGGAAAAAGGAAATTGAGATCATATTTTTTGCCAAAGTGATTAAAAAAGAGGTGGGGGGAGGAGGTTTGGTAGCTACAATGGGGTGTGAAATCTAGGAAAGATTTTTAAGATGATGGATGTTGCAGGATCATTGAGCACAACAGTCAAGAAAGAATTCTTGAGAAGTTTTATGGTGCATCTTAGTAAGTTCATTCACGTAGCATGGGGACAGGACCCAGGGACAGAAAGAGCCACATTTTTGCGATGTGAACTTGGTGGTTATATGCTCAGTGTTCACGAGGGAGGGGACACGCAGGGAGTATTAGATCATAAATGTTTCTTTGAATTTCTACTCATAAAACTTTCACAAGATTTTCTGGGGCTTGTCATTCAGTTCAATATTAAGTATGGGTGAGATGAACAGGCAGTCATGAAACCCTTTAAGAATGTAGCAGCCAGTACATATTTGATACTTATTGAAACTGGGTAGGCTGTAGGTCAGCCTTCTGAGCTAACCATGAACATTTTTCTGATTCCACCCCTCCTCAATAGATATTCAAACATGTTTATATGTTGATGGGAATATCCCATACAAAAAGAAAATATGTTTCAAGAGAGAAAGGAGATACAATTATAAGAGCCCAGTATTTGGTCAGGTAAAAGAAGGTAGGATCCTGAGCATTGCCAGGAGAGATTTTCCTTAACAGCAGTAAAACAGTATGATAACAGATTATTATGAGTAATTATAATAAGAGTAATTTAGTGGTGAGAATTAGAATTGGAAGTTTGGTTTATTGAGAGGAGTTTGGTTCTCCTTTCTTGTGACTGGGGAAGAAAAATAAGGATCTGAGATATAGGTAGAGTTAATCAATTTGCCCCAGACTCAATACAACACTCACCTCTGTTCTGTCCTGCAAGACGATTCATCAAGTAGGATTTGCCTGTACGATATAGTCCTACAATGGCCACCACCACTACTGGTTGAGAAATCTGTTCAAGAATCTGTATAGCTCTCTGGTTCACTGACAGCTGCATATTGTTGTTTTCCACCAGACAAATGGGGGCCATCATATTGGGTCCAGATGCCATGGCAACCTGCCAACCTGGAAAAGTCTCCTAGTAGAAATAAGATTTCAGAGTCATTTTCTGACTTCGAGTTACCAAAAGCATCCATCAATATAGGAGTAGGTGAAACTTCTGTACTTTCTATGGGACAAAAATGTAACCTACAATTAACATTAGTGATGAAACATAGGGTATACTCCAAAGTTTTGCTTCAATAGTAATAATAGAATTCAAGCCATTGTTACTATGCACTGAGGGCCTACAATATACCAACCCCTGTGACACATACCCAGCCTCATTGATACTTCCGAGAACTTACAAGTTAGCAATTATTGTGCCCACTTTGCAAATAAGATAAATATGTCTCACAAAAGCTGAGTAAGTCATACAGCCAGGATCAAGCCTAGACAATTGAGCAAAATGGCAAGCTAGGAAGCTCTAAGTTCTTATTTCCCTAAGGAGATATCAAAAATAATCAAAATATTGGCTAGAATAACTTTATAGTACTGTGAAAACAGTGAAAGACCTAAAGCAACCAAGCAAACACCCAATCAAGAAAATGCCACATTAAAAATGGTAGGAAATTCTGTAGTGTTTTTGCTTGCCCTTGGCCCACACTGTCCCCGGTGTGGTATAGTCTTGGTCTGGAAGGGGTGGTAACCCAGTTCCCAATTTTCTCCCTTGACCCAGAGACAACAGAGCAGACTTTGTTCACAGTGTTCTAATCTGTCTGGGGGCTACCTCCTCAGGTCTCTGGTTCATCTCACATGGATCTCAGGCAGGGGCAGAGGATGGGGATGTAGTGGTATAACTTGGATGTCAGATGGAAAGAAGCATTGGCATTGATTTCATTGGCATTGCTCATGAAAGCTGCAGAGAGATGGATCTGCAGTTGCCTGGGGCAAGAGATCACCCGTGAAGACATAAAACAGACCATCTTAGGCAATAGTTCAGTTCATATCTCCCTCCTTTAGACTAGATGGAACAGAACACACTGAGTTTATAATGTTCTAATCTGTTCCAAGCTGCCTGAAGGACTACTGGTCTTTGTTTCACCTAATTGGGATCTCTGGCAAGGAGAAGCAATGGGCATTCCTAGGGAAAGCTGCTGGAGATTCACCTGTGGACCCCTCTGGCAAGATATTATGAGTGTGTGATATTGCGATGTATAATAAGAAGTATATATTTGGTCTTTGTCCCTGCTCTTGACACACAGCTTCCAAAACACTTTTAATTTTCCAAGTGATGAAGTATCTTTTGTTATAATATTTGCTCTTTTGTCTTTGGTTCCTAAAATAGTCCCGGAGTAAAGAAGGTGAAAAAAGTTGTCTTTTGTCATACATAACAAGCACCTTTCAACCACACCCAAGGTTATGTTAATGAGTTAACTTTGGAGATACCCTGGAAAACCACAAAGGCTGGTTGCTCGGGTAACAAAGCATGTGACTAGAAAGTTAGAAATTTCAGCCTCATCTCCCAGGGGAGGGGAAAGGAGGCCTGAAGGTTGAGCTAATCACCGGAGGCTGATGATTTAATCAATTGTGGCTATTTAGTGAGGACTCTATTAAAAAACCCTAGCTGAAGGGGTTTAAAGGGCTTCTAGGTTGGTGAACATGTGCAGGTGCTCAGAGAGTGGTGTTCCCAGAGAGAGCATGGATGTTTCACACCCTTGATACCTTGCCCTATGCAGCTTTTTTGTCTTGTTCTTCCTGGGTTGTATCCTTTTTCTTTTTCCTTCTTTCCTTCCTTTCTTCCTTCCGTCTTTTTTTCTTTTCTCTCGTTTTTTCTTTCTTTCCTCCTTTCTTTCTTTGTTTCTTTCTTTGTTTCTTTCTTTCTTTCTTTCTTTCTTTCCTTCTTTCTTTCTTTCTTTCTTTCTTTCTTTCTTTCTTTCTTTCTTCTCTCTCTCTCTCTCTCTCTCTCTCTCTCTCTCTCTTTCTAAACCAGTAAACTATTGAGTAAACTCTTTTTCCTGGGCTCTATAAGCTATTTTACCAAATCATTGAGCCTGGGGTAGGGATGGCAAACATAGCCAGTCAGAGCACACGTTACACCCTGGACTTGCAATTGTCATCTGAAGTAGGGCCAGTCTTGAGACCTTAACCTGTAGGCATGCACTGACCTCAGACAGTTTGTATCACAGTTGCTTGGTGTGGAAAATTGCCCATACATGTGGTGACCAGAAGTGAAGTAGTGAGAATAGAGTGTTGAGAGGAGAAGTAGAATTGTTTCCTTTTCAGGGTGGAGACAAACAATAGACCATAAAAGGCCCCAAGAGGAGATTCTGAGGGAAATTGAGACATTTAAAAGCAGCATGTATCTGAGAAAATTGAAAAAAGCCACACTAAAGCTCAGGGAAGATGCATACTCAGAAAAGACCTAAAAAGACTTTAAGATTTCTCCCTAGGTTATTCCTAAGGCTCAAGACCAAGACCCCGCTAATTAGCAAAAGATTTCCTTGGCACAAAACCAATATGCAAAAAATGGAGAAGGTAGCTTCTTCTATAAATGACCAGTTTTCAACAGCAACAACAAAAATCACAAGGCATATAGAGAAACAGGAATATATGGCCCATTCAAAGAAAGTGATTTAAATAAATGTGGCAGAAAACATCCCTGAAGAAACACAAGCATTGCATGTGTTCTAGGCAAAGACTAAAGTAATTTTCTTAAATATGCTCAAAAGGCTAAAGGAAACCACAAAGAACTAAGGTAAATCAGGAAAATGAGATGTAAACAAAATTGGTCCAGTCACAGTGGCATAAAGATAGACACACAGACCAATAGAATAGAACAAAGAGACCAGAAGTCAACTCTCCCATATATGGCCAAATGATTTTTGACAAGCATGCTGAGATCATCCAGTGGGGAAAGCGCAGTGGTGCTGGGTAAATGTGATATTCACACACAAAAGAATGAAGTTGGATCATTTCTTTAACACCAAATATAAAATTTAATTCAAAATATATCAAAGACTTAAACATAAGAGCTAAGACTATAAAAACTCTTAGAAGAAAACACAGGAGAAAACCTTCATGACACTGGATTTGACAATGATTTTTTGGATATGACACCAAAGGCATGATCAAAATATGAAAACATGGTAAATAGGACTTTATCAAAATTAATAACTTTTGTGCATCAAAGGACACCATCAACAGAGTAACAAGGCAACCACAGAGTAAGAGAGAATAACCGCATGTCACATATCTGGTAAGGGATTAATATCCAGAATCTGTAGGAACTCTTGCAACTCAATAATAACAACAAAAATAATGCAGTTCAAAAATGGGCAAAGGACTCAGACATTTCTGCAGAGAAGATATACAAATAGCCAATAGATACATGAAAAGATCTCAACATCACTAATCATGGGAATGCAAATCATACCACAATAAAGGACAATTTCACACCCATTAAGGTGGCTGTTATTTAACAAAACGAGAACAAAAACAAACAACCAAAAACCCATCAAACAACAAGTGCTGGCCAGGATACAGAGAAATTGGAACACTTGTGCATTCCTGGTAGGAACGTAAAATGGTTACAACCACTGTGGAAAACCCTTTGGTGGTTCCCCTAAAAGTTGAACATAGAATTACCATCTGAACTGGCAATTCCACTTCAGAGTGTATGGACAAAAGTATTAAAAGCAGGGACTTAAGCAGATATTTGTACACCAATGTTCATAGCAGCAGTATTCACAATAACCGAAAGGTGAAAATGTCCATCAAGGGATGGATGGATGAACAAAATGTGGCATATACATACAATGGAATATTTTTCAGCTGTAAAAAGAATGAAATTCTGATACATGTAGCAACACTGATGAACCTTGAAGACGTTATTCTAGGTGAAATAAGCCAGACACAAAGGACAAGTACTATATGATCCCACTAATAAGAGGTACCTAAAATAGTCAAATGCATAAAGACAGAAAGTAGAATAGTGTTTACCACGAGCCTAAGGGAGAGGGTATGGGGAGTTACTGCTTAAAGGGTACTGAGTTTCCATTTGAGATGATAAAAATATCTGGAAATGGGTAGTGGTAATAGTTGCACAACAATGAGAATGTATTTATTGTCGCTGAACAATACTCTTAAAATGGTAAAATTGGGAAATTTTATGTTAAATATGTTTGTATCACAATTTTAAAGTTTTTAAAAAGCAACACTGGACAGTCTATTTTTCTGTCCATGCTACTGCAGCCACTTACTGGACAGAATATTCTTCCTCAAAGACATTGATTATCCTGTAAAGTCCTTTATCTGTAACCTATGGTAGCTTTCTCATCATCATCACATAACAAAATGTGCTCTCCAATGCTTTCGTGTGACCCATGTGCTCATCTTTTGTCTACAGATTGACAAGTGTTGGGAGTGGAATGAGGTCAGTCTAGAGAGTGTAGCCTCCCTTTCAAAAAGGGAAAGCAGGAGAATGTCCTGAATCTTAAGAGATACAGGCCGAAGTCCTTAGCTGAGAGGGTCAGGTTTTCTGCAAATTACTCCTATGAATAAGCATAAAAATAAAAATGTAAATGTAATTTTATATTATATAGGGAGACATATATGTATATGAGGGATAAAGCAAATCTAGCAAAATGTCACCAGCGGATAAATCTAGGTGAAAGATATATGAGATTCTCTTGTAATTGTTTTTCAAGGGAAAGTTTAATATAAAAAATTAAATATTAAAAGTACAATTTAATCTCCTGGCATATTTTTGATTGCATTATAGTCAATTTTTTTTAATGATATTGTAGAATTGTATAAAATGTCTGGACATAAGAGGCTCCATTTTGAAGCTCCATTTTCTTTTCCAAATAATGAACTCTCTAATTGGGCCAGAGTGGCAATAGTTTTCAAGCAATTGCTCATAAAATTTCAATAGAGCAACTGGCATTTAGATCATATGAGGCTAGTAAAGTTAATACATACCAGGGACAGTTTCATGTGATAGCACCAATAACCTTATGAGCAAGATAGTAATGAGAAGCAGCTTAAACAGTCAGCACCAAATTAGGGTTTTTTTGTTTTTTTTTTTCCCTCTTCTCTTCTTTATCTAAATCGTATAATTACCCCTTCCTTCTTTCCTGTAAAAACCCCTTGCTTTTCCCACATGACCAGGACACCTTTCTGGTCAGTTTAGAATCTGTGCTCCCCAAAAATGAACTATTGGGACCTCATCAAGATAAAAAGCTTCTGTGCTACAAAGGAAACAATCAACAAAACTAAAAGGCAACCAACGGAAGGGGAGAAGATAGTTGCAAATGACATGTTGGATAAAGGGTTAGTATCCAAAATCTATAAAGAACTTACCAAACTCAACACTGGAAAAACAAATAATCCAGTGAAGAAATGGGCAGAAGACATGAACAGACACTTTTCCAAAGACATCCAGATGGCTAACAGACACATGAAAAGATGCTCAACATCACTCATCATCAGAGAAATACAAATCAAAAGCACATTGAGATACCACCTCACACCTGTCAGAATGGCTAAAATTAACAACTCAGGAAACAACAGATGCTGGCAAGGATGTGGAGAAATGGGAACCCTCTTGCACTGTTGTTGGGAATGCAAACTGGTACAGCTGCTCTGGAAAACAGTGCGGAGGTTCCTCAAAAAATTAAAAATAGAACTACCCTACGACCCAGCAATAGCACTACTAGGAATTTATCCAAAGGATATAGGAGTATTGATTCATAGGGGCACATGTACCCCAATGTTTATAGCAGTGCTTTCAACAATAGCCAAATCATGGAAAGAGTCTAAATGTCCATCAACTGATGAATGGATAAAGAAGATGTGGTTTATATATATAATGGAATACTACTTGGCAATGAGAAAGAATGAAATCCTGCCATTTGCAGCAACATGGATGGAACTGGAGGGTATTATGCTAAGTGAAATAAGTCAGAGAAAGACAGATATCATATATTTTCACTCATATGTGGAACTTGAGAAACTTAACAGGAGACCATGGGGGAGGGGAACGGGAAAAATAGTTACAAACAGAGAGGGAAGCAAACCGTAAGAGACTCTTAAATACAGAGAACAAACTGAGGACTGATGGGGGGGGGGGGTAGGGCAGGAGAGAGGGGAAAATGGGTGATACGTATTAAGGAGGACACCTGTTGGGGTGAGCACTGGGTGTTGTATGTAAGCAATGAATCACGGGAATCTACTTCCAAAACCAAGAGCACAATCTACTCCCAAAACCAAGTACACACTCAGTGTTAGCTAACTTGACAATAAATTATATTAAAAAAAAAAGAAAGGGGCGCCTGGGTGGCGCAGTCGGTTAAGCGTCCGACTTCAGCCAGGTCACGATCTCGCGGTCCGTGAGTTCGAGCCCCGCGTCGGGCTCTGGGCTGATGGCTCAGAGCCTGGAGCCTGTTTCCGATTCTGTGTCTCCCTCTCTCTCTGCCCCTCCCCCATTCATGCTCTGTCTCTCTCTGTCCCAAAAATAAATAAACGTTGAAAAAAAAAAAAAAAAAAAAAAAGAAAAGAAACTGTGCTCCCCAAATTGCAATTCTGAGACCGCAAATAAAGGCCTTTGTTCTTTTTCAATTTTACTTCCTTTTCTCAGTTGATAATATCTAGATATTTTTCATAATCAGAATGTGTAAGCATGCTATGATGAATATTCAAATGTCTCAAATATTCAGTTTTCTATTAATATGTCACATATTCAAAATGCATCTAACACCAACTCTGTCATATACTACTTATGGGCCCTTAAACAAGGAGCCTCACCTAGCTATACCTAAGTTTTTAAAGACAATTATAGGGGTAATGGGAATACAATTATAGGTCCAACCTAGAGGATATTTTGATAATTAAACTAGATGCCATAAGCTTTTATCTTAGCATAGCATGCAGCACAAAATAGGACTTCAGTGTACGTTTGCTGAATAAATGGAGATTATAACAATTGCATTGAGCAATTTGGTCCATTGGGCTATGCATTTCGACATGCTCTGTAAACTATAGATTACTAAGAAACGAGGCCACCATATAAATTTTTTGTCGGATCAAAACAGTAGGCAAGTTCAAACAGGCTGCCCTGTACTACTTCCTTTTGTCTGCTTCTTCAGTGTGGGGAGCAGAGAATGTGGAAGTAAAATGCCCGCCTCAAATAGCTCCATTCTAACGACTGAAACTTACAGTCCCCTCTTTCGAGTGAAGATTAGAGGAAGCTGAGGAAGATGTGATGGAACTATTGAACAACGTTATGAAAACAGGTGTGTGGGTTCTTAGCTGTGAATGAGCCACAGAACTTGTAATTTCAAATGAATAGCCATTGGATCCTGTTCAGGACTGGTTTTCAAAATTCGATGTACATGAAGAATCATCTGAAGAAATTGTTAAACCCAGATTCTAGGGGAACCTGAGTGGCTCAATTGGTTAAGCATCCGACTCTTGATTTTGGCTCAGGTCATGATCTCACAATTCATGGATTGGAGCCCCAAATCAGGCTCTGCGCTGACAGCACAGAGCCTGCTTGAGATTCTCAGTCTCCCTTTCTCTCTACGCTTCTCCCCCCACCCCACCTGCCCCTCAAAATAAATCATTAAAAAAAATACCATTACACCCAGATTCTACACATTTACCAAACGGCACAGGTGACTCTGATGTTCTTGTGAAAAATAAGCCAACAAACATCAGAGGGCAACAGAGACAGACAGACTTGACAAGATAGTTATTTTTAACTAATAAAGACCAGTGATGTGGGAACTGAATTTATTTCTACATGGAGACTAAACAGAACTCTCAATCTCAAGCTTTCTTACGTATGACTAATAGAAAGATTAGAGAGAAACTATCTCTTTTAGATTATCATTGCCTAGAAGCTCCTTGATGGGCACTATCTTGTCCTATGGATTCTAATGCCTGTTACAGAGCCTGATAAAAGTAAACTAGGGAGGCTCCCATGGGGGCTTGGCCCACTCTACTTGCAGCTGCCCTGGCTGACATTGTTCTGGAAGCAGCACATCCAGGGAGACACGGTGTGCCTGGCTGTCACTTTGCAGCTGCTACTGTTTCAAACGGAGAAGCTAAGCTACCCCAACACTAAAGCCAGCCACAGACCCCTATGGGCCAGACAAAAGGCAACCTGCCCTTCCTGCTCATTCCTCCCTTGTCACTTTGAACCAGAAATCAGGTCCTGAGTTCAAGACAACGTTGCATGTGAAAGAAGATGTGCATACCTGCTCTTCAGCACTACGGTCCAAGAAGAGTTCTCAGCTGCTCGTGGCTTGCTCACTTGATCCTTCACCTTTCTGTCCCTTCTTTATAAAAGCTTGAAAAAACTGAGGAAGTTAGACATTGCTACTGTTTTAATCATGTGTTAAAACTGAAATTGAAAGTAAAAGCGATTCAGGCACCCTGAATCAGTAGCCTCGGGCGTGAATATGGTTGTTTGGTGCATGATGAGATGGGGTTAGGGAAACCCCACAGTTACTCAACAGTCAGGCTTTTTAGTAAACACACTCCATCAACTTCCTTTTGTCTTCCCCATCTTGGAGTGTTTTCCTGGCCTCTGTTCTCCATATATCTCTCTCGTTTGGCTTAAGTTTCCTTAGCACACAGGAAAAACAGAAAATTCATGACACAAATGTCAGCAAAGCTGTATAAAACAAGAATATTTCAACTGTTTTTCCCTTAGTGGGAATTCCTGGGTTCTTTTGTTAGTGGAGAGCTTTTAACATTTAAAACATGTTCCCCAAGATATAGTGTCCATGCAAAATGAACAAACCTTTTAGAATTTCTTTTCTTTTCTTGACTAATATATATATTTTTTAATTTTTTTTTCAACGTTTATTTATTTTTGGGACAGAGAGAGACAGAGCATGAACGGGGAAGGGGCAGAGAGAGAGGGAGACACAGAATCGGAAACAGGCTCCAGGCTCTGAGCCATCAGCCCAGAGCCTGACGCGGGGCTCGAACTCACGGACCGCGAGATCGTGACCTGGCTGAAGTCGGACGCTTAACCGACTGTGCCACCCAGGCGCCCCAGTCTTGACTAATATATTTTTAATTTTACTTATTTTTTTAAATTTTAGTGCCAGTGTAGTAAACATACAGTGTTATGTTAGTTTTGATGTAGTGATTCGTCAGTTCAATATGTTACTCAGTGGTCGTCCCAATAAGTGTATTCTTTATCCCCATCACCTATTTTACACAATCCCCACCCACCTCCCCTCTGGTAACCATCAGTTCAGTCTCTATAGTTAAGAGTCTGTTTTTTGGTTTGTCTCTTTTTTTCTTTTTTTGTTCCTTTTCTTTCTTAAATTCCACATATGAGTGAAATCACGTGGTATTTATCATTTTCTGGCTTATTTCACTTAGCATTATAACCTCTAGATGCGTACATGTTGTTGAAAATGGCAAGGTTTCATTTTTAATGGCCAAATAATATTCCATTATATATATATATCACATCTTCTTTATCCATTCATCTATCCATGGACACTTGGGATGCTTCCATAGTATGGCTACTGCAAATAATACTGCAATAAACATAGGGGTGCGTGTAGTGTATCCTTTTGAATTAGTATTCTCGTATTCTTTGGGTAAATACCCACTAGTGTAATTATTGGATCATATGGTAATTCTAGTTTTAACCTTTTAAAAAAATTTTTTTTAAGTTTTTGTAGTGTTTATTTTTGAGAGAGAGACAGAGTGCAAACGGGGAAGGGGCAGAGAGAGAGAGGGAGACACAGAATCTGAAGCAGGCTCCAGGCTCTGAGCTGTCAGCACAGAGCTGGACACAGAGCTCAAACTCACAAACCATGAGATCATGACCTGAGCTGAAGTTGGACACTCAAACAAGTGAACACCCAGGCACCCCTTTTTCAAAATTTTTTTAATGTTTATTTTTGAGAGAGAAGACAGAGCATGAGTGGGGGAGGAGCAGAGAGAGAGGGAGACACAGAATCCAAAGCAGGCTCCAGACTCCAAGCTGTCAGCGCAGAGCCCGAGGTGGGGTTCAAACTCACAAACTGTGAGATCATGACCTGAGGCAAAGTTGGACATTTAACCAACTGAGCCACCCAGGCACCCCTCTAGTTTTAACTTTTTAAGGAATGTCCATACTTTTTTCCAGAGTGGACGCACCAGTTTGCATTCCCACCTACAGTGCACGAGGGTTCCTTTTTCTCCATGTCCTTGCTGATAGTTGCTTCTTGGTTTTTTTTTGTTTTTGTGTTTTGTTTTGGTTTTGTTTTAGCTATTCTGACAGGTGTGAGGTGATAACTCATGTGGTTTGATTTGCATTTCCCTGATGATGAGTGATGTTGAGCATCTTTCCATGTGTCTATTGGCCATCTGTATATCTTCTTTGGAGAAATGTCTGGCCATGTCATCTGCCTATTTTTTAATTGGATTATGTTTTTGGGGTGTTGAGTTATATAAGTTCTTTATATATTTTGGATACTCTTTAGAGGATATATCATTTGCAAATATTTTCTCCCATCCAGTAGTTGTCTTTTAGTTATGTTTTTTGTTTCTTTTGTTGTGCAGAAGCTTTTTATTTTGATATACTCCCAATACTGTCTTTTTGCTTTTGTTTCCCTTGCATTAGGAGAGACATATAGAAACTGATACAGCCAATGTCAGAGATATTACTCACTGTGCTCTCTTCTAGGATTTTTATGCTTTCAGGTCTCACATTTAGGTCCTTAAATCCATTTTGAGTTTATTTTTGTGTATGGCATAAGAAAGTAGTCCAGTTTCATTCTTTTGCATGTTGCTGTCCAATTTTCCCAACACCATTTGTTGAAGGGACTGCCTTTTTCCCATTGCATTTTCTTGCCTCTGTTGAAGATCAATTGACCATATAATAGTGGGTTTATTTCTGGACTCTCTATTCTGTTCTATTGATGTAAGTGTCTTCCTTTTTTGTGCCAGTACCATACTGTTTTGATTACTACAGTTTTGAAATATAACTTGAAATCTAGAATTGTGATACCTCCAGCTTTTTTTTTTTTTTTCAAGATTGCCTTGGCTATTCAGGGTCTTTTGTGGTTCCATAAAAATTTTAGGATTATTTGTTCTAGGACTGTGAAAAATGCTGTTGGTATTTTGATAGAGATTGCATTAAATATGTAGATTGCTTTGGGTGGTATGACATTTTAACAACAATTTGTTTTCCAATCCATAAGCATGGAATTTTTCCCCGTTTTTTTTTTTTGTCTTCAATTTCTTTCATCTATGTTTTATAGTTTTCAGAGCACAGATCTTTCACCTCCTTCGTTAAGTGTATTCCTAGGTATTTTATTCTTTTTGGTGCAATTGTAAGTGGGACTGTTGTTTTTTTTTTTTAATTTTTCTTTTTGCTGCTTCATTATAAGTCTATAGAAATGCAACGGATTACATATTTATTTCATATCCTGTGATATTACTGAATTTATTTATCAGTTGTAGTAGTTTTTGGGTGAAGTCTTTTGGGTTTTCTATATATAATATCATATCATCTGTAAAAAGTTAATGCTTTACTTCTTCCTTAGCAGTCTGGATGCCTTTTATTTCTTTCTCTTGTCTGATTGCTGTGGCTAGGACTTCCGGTACTGTGTTAAATAAGAAGTCAACATCCTTGTCTTGTTCCTGACTTTGGGAAGAAATCTCTCAAGTTTTACCATGGAGTATGATGGTAGCTGTGGATTTTTCATACAAGGCCTTTATTATGTTGAGGTATGCTCCCTCTAAACCTACTTTGTTGAGAGTTTTATCATGAACAGATGTACTCTATCAAATGCTTTTTATGCATCTACTGAAATGATTATATGATTCTTATCCTTTCTCTTATTGATATGATGTATCACATTGATTGATTTGCAAATATTCAACCATCCTTGAAACCCAGGAACAAATCCCACTTGATCGTGGTGAATGATTTTTTTTAAGGTATTATAGGCTGTGGTTTGATAATATTTTATTCAGGATTTTTGCATCTATCTTCATCAGAGATATTGGCCTGTAGTTCTCTTTTTTTGTGGTGTCTTTATCTGGATTTGGTATCAGGGTAATGCTGGCCACATGGAATGAATGTGGAAGTTTTCCTTCCTCTTCTATTTTTTGAAATAGTTTGGGAAGAATTGCTATTAACTCTTCTTTCAATGTTTGGTACATTTCACCTGTGAAGCCATTTGGTCCTGGACTTTTGTTTGTTGGGAGTTTTTTGATTATTGATTCAATTTCATTGCTGACAGTCTGTTCATATCTTCTATTTCTTCCTAATTTGGTTGTGGGACATTATGTATTGCTAGGAATTTATCCATTTCTTCTAGATTGTCCAATTTTTAGCATATAAATTTTCATAATATTCTGTTGCAATTGTTTGTATTTCTGTGGTTTCAGTTGTTGTTTGTCCTTTTATTTCAGATTTTGCTTATTTGAGTCAAAAATTTGATGAGTCTGGCTATTTATCAATCTTGTTGATCTTTTCAAAGAAAAAGCTCCTGGTTTCAGTGATATATTCTCTCTCTCTTTTTTTGTCTCTATGTCTCTATTTATCTTTATTTCTGCTCTAATCTTTATCATTTCCTTCCTTCTACTGGTTTTGGATTTCATTTGTTGTTCTTTTTCCATCTACTTTAGGTATAAGATTGTTTATTTGAGATTTTTCTTCCTTCTTGAGGTAGGCCTCTATTGCTATTAATTTCCCTCTTAGAACAACTTTTGCTGCATCCTAAAGATTTTGGACTGTTGTGTTTTTGTTTTCATTTCTCTCCATGCATCCTTTGTCTCCTCTTTGATTTCTTGGTATAGTAGCATGTTAGTTAACCTCCATGTATTTGTGCTGTCTCCAGACTTTTTCTTGTCATTGATTTCTAATTTCATATTGTTGTGGTCAGAAAAGATGCATGGTCTGACTTTGATCTTTTTGAGTGTTGAGATTTGCTTTATAGCCTATTATGTGTCCTATTCTGGAGAATATTCTGTGTGCACTGGAAAAGAATGTGTATTATGCTGTTTTAAGATGGAATGTTCTGAATATATCTGTTAAATCCATCTGGTCCAATGTGTTATTAAACTATTTCCTTGTTGATTTTGTTTGGATGATATGTCCATTGATGTAAGTGGTGTATTAAAGTCCCCTACTATTGTTATATTACTATTAATTAGTTCCTTTATGTTTGTTATTAACTGCTTTATGTACTTGGGTGCTCCCATTTAGGGTGCATAAATACTTATAATTGCTATATCTTCTTATTGGAGTGTCCCCTTTATGATTATATAGTGTCTTTCTCTGTCTCTTGTTACAGTCTTCATTTTAAAGTCTATTTTGTCTGCTATCAGTATTGCTATCCTGACTTTCTTCTTACATTTATTTGCATGAAAAATGTTTCTCCATCCCCTCCCTTTCAATCTGCATGTGTTTTAGGTCTGAAATGAATCTCTTGTTGGCAGCATTTAGATGGGTCTTGTTTTTTTATCCATTCTGTCATCCTGTATCTTTTGATTGGAGAGTCGAGTCCATTTATATTTAAAATAACTATTGATAGGAATGTAATTATTGCCATTTTGTTATTTATCTTATGGCTGTTTTTGTAGTTCCTCTCTGTTTCTTTCTTCCCTTGCTCTCTTTTCTCACGATAAGTTAGCGTTCTTTAATGAGATACTTTATTTTTTCATGTCTGGTTTTTCATTTTCAGTTACCATTAGGTTTGCATATAACAACTTCAGCACATAGAGTCTATCTATATTAAGTTGATAATTGCTTAAGCTTGGACCCATTCACTACTCCTCTCCCCTCCTCACCCATGTTTTAGGTGTGTGGTCTCATACTTTATATCCTTTTATTTTCTGAGTCCCTTGACTGATTTTTACAGATATACTTATTTTTGCTGCTTTTGTGCTTCCTACTTTTCTTACTCTTACTTATGATCTTTCATCTCCACTCAAAGAGTCCTTTTGACATTCTTGTAGGGCTGGTTTAGTGGTCATGAATTCCTTTAACTTTTGTTTGTCTGGAAAACTCTTTGTTTCTCCTTCTATTCTGAATGATACCTTTCTAGATAGAGTATTCTTGGTTGTAGATTTTTCCTTTTCAGCACATTGAATATATCATACCACTTCCTTCTGGCCTGCAAATTTTCTACTGAAAAATCTGCTGGTAGCCTTATGAGATTTCTTGTATGTAACTGTTTTCTTCTTTTCTTGCTGCTCTTAAAATTCTTTCTTTATCACTACTTTGTGCCATCTTAATTACTGTGCGTCTTGGTGTGGACCTCCTTTGGTTGATTTTGTTGGGGGATCTCTGTGGATCCTGGATCTGGATTTCCGTTTTCTTCCCCAGATTTGGGAAGTTTTCCGCTATTATCTTTTTAAATAAAGTTTCTGCCCCCTGTTTTGTCTCTTCTGCTTCTGGGATCCCTATAATGTAAATATTATTACATTTGATGGAATTTCTGAGTTCGCTAAGTCTATTCTTATTTTGCATATTTTTTTCCCACTCAGCTGCTCAGGGATTCAATTACTTTCCGTTGCTCTGTCTTCCAGGTCACTGATTGGTCCTTCTGCTTCCTCTAGTCCACTATTTATTCCATCTAGTATATTTTTAATTTCATTTATTGTATTCTTCATCTCTGATTTGTTCTTTTTTATCTCTATGTTAAAGGTCTCACTCATTCTTTTCTTAAGTTCAGTGAGTTTCTTTATGATCATTACTTTAAATTCTCCATCAGGCATATTACTTATCTGTTTCATTTAGGTATCTTGCTGTGATTCTGTCCTGTTCTTTTGTTTGGGACATATTCCTTTGTCTCCCCATCCTGTATAACTCTCTGCATCTGTTTCTGTGTGTTAGGAAAGTCAGCTATATCTCCTATTCTTGCAAGTAGTGGTCTTACGAAGAAAGGGCCACTACTTCAGGGCAACATCCCCTGTTTATCAGAACCTGGCACTTCAGGGGTGTCTCTTATGTGTATTGCATGTGTCATGCTGTTGTGGCTGAGCCACTTTGTTTTTCAGTCCAGTCATCCGCACTGGGTCTCTTTGCCTGTTGTGGGCACTGTTGGTCCCTGTGGTGTTAGTGGGCCAGTCTGAGGACACTCTGGGCTTGAGTTGAGTCAGACCAGGTGTCTGCCAGAGATGCAGTAGCACCAAACTGCAAGGTGCTTTCCTTATGTTATACCCTGAGAAATTTTCATTGCTGGGTGGGGCCTGCAATCAGATCACCTGTTTACCCATAGCCCACTGCTGAGGCCCCAGTCTGACTGCTGTGTGTGATTATCTTTCCCTCTCTCCAGGGCAGGAGTCACTTTGGAGAGGTGCTGGCTCCTATTGAGCCAACATGCACACTGCCAGGCTATGGCTCTTGTTTGGATGGGCTTTGTCCAAGAGCATATTAGAGGGGGCAAGTTCACAAAGTGCGGGGGCTGGGAATACAGTTTTAACAAGATTTGCGTGCTTGTTCTCCACTAGAGGGGATCTGCCACCACTAGGATCAAGACCTAGCACAGCACTTGGGTGGGTAGATGCAGTGTTGTCAAGATTTGCACAGTCTTCTGGGGAAGGGGACCTGCGTCTCCGGGACTGAGGTGGGCCTGTCAGGAAGGGGCAGATCCACCAAAATGCAGGGTGGGGGAAGGGAGGGGAGGACACCTGGGTGCACTGTTACCAAGTTAGGTGGGAGTATGAGCTCTGGCCTGGTTCCCACAGGTGGCCATGTTTTATGCTGAGTGGCAGGGGAGGGAAATTGTGCCTGCCTGCTCTTTTGTTCCTGGAGGAGTCTGCCAGCGATCTCTGTCCCTCTAGGACATGCTCTGAGATTAGTAAACACCCCTCCCTCCTGTATACCTCAAGCACTTTCAAGCTGCTGTTTCTATGCTGTACCTCAGTGGGATTGTTTAGTGTGCTGTCTCTTCAAGGGCCAGGACTTAGTTCCCTCTGGCCCTCTCGGCTCTCCCAGAGCTGAGTCTGCTGATTTTTAAAAGTCCTACTGGTTGTTAAGAACTCAGGAAATTCAGCCCCTCTGGTTTTCAAAGCCAAACAGTATGGGGATTTGTCTTCCCCATGCGGACTTCCCAGTGTGATAATCTGTTTCTCTCTCCTACCCCTTGTCTGCCAGCCTTCAGGTCATTTTCAGGGTTATTTACCCATGTAGTGGCTGTTATCTAACTGTATCCATTGGAAAAGGTGAGCTTAGGGTCCTCCTACCTGGCTATCTTCCCAGAAATCCCTAGAATTGCTATAAAGAAGGAGGAAAGTTTACTCACCCCCAATTAGGACAGTTGCCTGGGATACACAATCTTTTTTTTTTCTTTGATTTGTTTAATGTTTATTTATTTTTTTAAAGAGGGCATGAGCCATGGGGGAGGGGCAGAGAGATAGAGAGAGGGAGACAGAGAATCCAAAGCAGGCTTTGTGCTCTCAGTGCAAAGCCCGATGTGGGGCTTGAACTCAGGAACCGGTGAGATCATGACCTGAGCCAAAGTCAGATGCTCAGCCGACTAAGCCACCCAGGCGCCCCTGGGATACACAGTCTCCATAAAGAACAAAGTATGCTTGTAGAGGAATATTTGGTGCAGGGTTATATATACATTTATACATATATATAAATATTTATACATTTTTTACATAAGATGTTACAAATGTTACAAACTAGTAGACATTTCAGAAAGTTGCAGACCTTGAGTTTCTGGTGTGTGCAGGACTGTATGACTTCATCTAATGGGAACTAGGGAAGTTTTTCTCATCTTTTGTGTTCAGAATGCTCCTTTCTGGTTATTTTCTTTAATGAAGCAAATGTATAATGTGTGCGTGGAGCAGAAATAGAGCCCATGTTTTGAGGTTTTGCTGAGTCATTTGGGCCTTGGTAGATGTTAAAGTATAGCTTCCCTAGGAAGCCAAGGAGCAGGGCCTGTGAATATTGAAAGTTGAAAATTACTTTTTCAGTAGAGAAGGAAAGAAATGGAACAAGTGCATAGCAGGAAAGAGAGAGGTGCAGGGGGAAGTTCCTGCGGAAGCCAGGCTATGTAAGGATAGGGGAGTCTTGTCCTTCTCCTTCACTTAACTCACCATCCTCCTCGTCTATGAAACTTTTCCGTAAGAGACCAGACAGTAAATATTTTAGGACTTGCCAGACATTGGGTCTTTGTCACAAAGATTCAGTGAGAGCATCCATACACAGTAGGTAAACAAATGGGTGTGGCTATATTCCACTCAGACTTTATTTACAGAGGTAGGCGATGGGGCAGGTTTGGCCTGTGGGCCATGCTTTGCTCACCCTTGGTTTAGACAAATGTGGTGTACTACATGCTAGAGGTTGTCATGGAGTGATCCCTCCACATATCATTGTCTTATAAACAAGTTCCAGTTCCAGAATCTCAACCTAAGTGTCTCATTCTATGGATATTTGGGTCAAGTGGTATATAATAATTCTTATTGTTTTGGAACAGAGATCTAGAAAAGGAGTGTATTAACTCCATCTGTGTGAGCACCATCCAAGTGAGTGCCTGCCTGGGTCCTAGGCCATGCGTTCACATGTCTACACAACTAATTGCCTAACTCCCAAAAAATAGCATTGCCAGTAGCTCCTAGATAGGCCGAAGAGAAAAAAGTGGTGTTGGAACATAGTCAGTGGTAATAAGGAAGAGGCTGGTTTGGTTGGGGAGGTGGGGACAACCACCCAGGTCTATAGGCCTCTGTGAGTGAGTGAGGAAGCCTAACACTTGGGTATATATCAAGGTGACTTCAGCCATCCCGAGGGGGCTGGGCATTGGTGAAGGTTATACAGACATTTCAGGGGTTTTTCTGCCCACATTTGCTAGGCATGCCCTTTTCCCAAGCACCGATTAAGAGACAGATTTTCATGGATACAGTACAAGGTCATACTTAAGGTAGAAAGGCTTGTAGGCACTGCCATCATGTGGTTACTCAAAATCATAATTTATCCAGTAACGCATGAATGAGTGAACTTTCCTGTCAAAAGTGCTTTATGGATATCAATATAGAATTTATAGAAATTTGATTATAACAAAGTAGAAATCCACATATACAAACACATCCTACATATGCAGTGATAATATTGCCTGTAAATGCTTCCTAACATAAATATTGGCTCTAATGTAGGTTCTTTTAATGTTAATTGAAATGAGCAAAGTAGTAAGGTCTTAAGTGCCTGTGGAAAGAATGTGTTTCTACTTGGGTTCTCCCTTCTGGAAATGCGTGTAGTTTATTTGGGAAGTGGTGACACGAAGCCAGAGGAAGGGAGAAGGAGAAAAGGGAGAGTAAGACTGGAATTGGGAAAGTCAGAAAGATAAATTATTGAGCTGATTACCGTTGTGGGAAACTAGAGATCAGTCCCAATGTGGATATTCTGAAGAACCACATAGAATGCATCTCAGAATTGTCCCCTTGAAGGGCACTGTGGGGATTTATCCAACAGCCTATGTATCCCATTTGACTGAGAGCTGCCACAGGGGTCTTAAACACCTGCTACACTTACAGGCCAAGATTATGCAAAATCGGCTGCCTTTCACAGCTTGAAGAAAAAGCCTGAAGAAGAGGAGAAATATGCTTGAGGTGGGACAGAGCAGTGTGCTGACAGGAACCATGACTGAACTGCTCCCTGGAGTCTGAGAATAGAGGCAAGAGACAGGATGAACAGACAATAAACACTAGAAGTAACTGAAGCCCAGGAATTGGGAAATATGGTGATCTAGCCTGTATAATGTTTCAGACAAAGCCTAGTGCCAAACGCAATTTAAAATTCTAGACTAAGAGAAAGTTTAATTCTTTTTAAAAGCAATAAAACATTTGGCAAACTGGCAGTGAATGACGTTACTAGGCCAAATTTCCAGGGAAAGTGGGAACTCAAAGAGTTAGGTGGAGCTTTGAAGCTGCTTTTTCCTAGTGTACTTGGCAAAGGAGGAAATGTACCATCGGTCTTGAAAGCATTATGAGATGAGGGGCCAGAGTTCAAAAGCCAGTGCTTGCTTGAAGCAGAGTCTATGAGGAAGTAATATAAGCATGATGACTATAATTAACAATACTCTTTTGTATATTGGTATATTTGAAAGTTGCTAAGATAATAGATCTTAAAAGTTCTCATTACAAGAAATAACAATTATAACTGTGTAGTGATAAATATTAACTAGGCTTATTGTGATGATCATTTTTCAATGTATATGCATATCAAATCATTATGTTGTACACACACACATACATATATATGTTACATTACATATATGTTGTTATATGTTTTATATATATACATATATATATATATTATTCCTCAATAAAAAAGTAGTTTGATAATTTTACTTTATTTCTCATACAATCCTCACAGGAAAGTTTTTAAGAAATTAAATAGAAATAAAGAGAAGAATAACCAAGTTTAAAGAATGCAATGAGCAAGCGTGCACACACACATGCACACACACAAATGGAGACTAACAAAGTTGAAATATCGATATATTGAATACAGATTACAGTGGTTACCATAGGCTTTCCCTGTTTACATAAATAAAAGACAAACTTTAAAATACTTGCAATAGCAAACTATATAAAGTGCATAGCATTTCAAAAGGAATGGAAATTTCTTTAAATGAAAATGGAATAGCTGGAATTAAAACTGAAAGATGACTGGGTGGTTCAGTCAGTTAAGCTTCTGACTCTTGGTTTTGGCTCAGGTCATGATCTCACAGTTTGTGAGTTTGAACCCACATCAGATTATATGCTGCCATCATAAAGCCTGCTTGGGATTCTCTTTCTCCCTCTCTCTCTCTCTACCCCTCCCCCACTTGTGCTTTCTCTCGATCTCTCAAGATAAATAAATAAACTTTAAAAAACACCAACATTATTATTAAAAGCAGAATAAAGACATCTGAGGAAAGAATTGAAGAATTGGTATACTGAAAAGATATTGGTATCTGAAAGATAGTTCAGAATAAAATATCATGAGTGTGCAGCACAAAACAAAATAAATAGATAAAAAGGAAGAAGAAGATATGGATGAGAAATGAAGAGTAGTCAGGGAAGATAAAGCAAGAAAACCTAAACTATGTTCAATGGGTATTCCAGAACAAAAGAGAAACGAATGCAGGCTGAAAGAAATATTGGCTGATGTTTTCCAGAGATGTTGAAAGATTCAAGACCAATTATTCAAACAGAATAATTTCAAAATATCCCCACATAGACACACCCCCGTAAAGATGCAGAACCACAAGGACAAAGGGAAATCTCAAAATTAGGTGGTAAGATAGAACAACTAAAAGTAAAATCAACAGGGATATAGAGGACTTGACATCACTATCAACCCACTAGACCTCATAGGCTTCCGTAGCTCACTGTCCCTGACCACAGTGGAATGAATACACTCTATCCTAAAACACACATAAAACATTCTCCAAAAGGCCATATGCTAGGCCGTAAAACAAACCTCAATAAAAAGGACTTGAATCATGTAAAGTATATTCCCCAACCACAGTGGAATTAAATTCAAAATCAATAATACAAGGAAATTTGGAGATCTACAAATATGTGGAAATTAAACAAACTCCTAAATAATGAATTAGTCAAAGAAGTTGCAAGGGAAAATAGAAAATAGTCTGAGAAGAATAAAAACAAAAACACAGCATGATCTCCCAAAACGGATGGATGCAGCAAAAACAGAGTTTAGAGGGAAATTTAGATCACATATGAGGCCATAAAACAAGTCTTAACAAATTTAGGAAGATTAAAATCATACCACGTATCTTTTCCCACCACAGTGGTATGAAACTAAGAATCAGTAACAGGGAGAAACTGTAAAATTCACAGTTCTGTAGATATTAAACAATGTACTTCTGAACAGCTAATAGGTCAAGGAAAAAGTCAAAAGGGATATCAGAAAGTATTTTGAGACAAAATGAAAATAAAACATCAAAAATTATCAGATGCATCAAGAGCAGTACCAAGTTGGAAGTTTATAGCCATAAACACTCAGATTAACAAGAAAGAAAGATCTCAAAAATGATCTAATTTTACACCCGAAAGAACTAGAAAAAGAGCAACCTAAGCCTGAAATTAGCAGAAGAAAGGAAATAATAAATGTTAGAGCAAAAATAAACAAAATAGAGACTAGAACAAGTCAATGTTTGTGTCCCTCTAAAACGCATATATTGAAATCCTAGCCCTCAAAGATGATGGTATTAGGAGGTGGGGTCTTTGGGAGGTTCTTAGGGTTTGTTTTTTTTTAATGTTTATTTCTTTTTGAGAGAGAGAGAGAGAGAGCATGAACAGAGGAGGGGAGGGGCAGAGAAAGAGGAAGAGAATCCCAAGCAACCTCATGCTGTCAATGTGGAACCAGAGGCAGGACTTGATCTCAAGAACCATGAGATGATGACCTGAGCCGAAATCAAGAGTCAGACACCTAACTAAAAGCCCACAGGTTTTGAAAAAGACCATAGTCCTACTGATCTAACAATAATTCATTGGGAACTCAAGTGTTCTAACGATAAAACTACAACTGTATCAGCAACTCACCTGCTTCATGAATTTCAGGTAACCCCTGCCGACTCTTCCCTGTGTCTACTTCCAACATCCTCCCACCCTCCCTAGTACCCACACTGGAGAGTCCCCCATGGTTTCCTGTGGTGTGCATTTCCCTTGCTGCAATAAGCCAAATAAATCTAACTTTTCCCTTGGTGTATTTTGGCTGCTGAGTGTTAAAAATATAAAATAAGTTAAGAAAAACTTTTATAATATAGATTGGAATTGAAAAGTTTTATATATTCATATTTCATATATATAATTTATACTTTATAATTTTATAATTATATGTGCTATATAATTATATATAATATATATAATTTTATGTATATCGTATATATAGTTTAGCCCACTAAAAACTTCTTGTAGCAATAGCACTCTTATAATAATGAGCAAATCCAGCACCTGGATTTTTGTTTTCAAGTAATTTTTGTTTACTTAAAAAGAAACAATGCTCCTTGGTGAAATCACAGATCCTAGGTTTAAGGGGAAAACACAAGGTGTGGCTAGGACGTATTTCTGTGCCGGATAGCAAAAGCACACTTAAAGATGAATAGGATCGTATAAAAAAGGGTAGAGAAACTAGCTTAATGAGCACCCTGTGAACAAATTTGGGCCAATTTTAACATCAAAAAAAAAATCATGAGTATAAGTGATCATTATAATTGTATAACGAAGCAAGTATCTAGATCTCACTTTCAGTGACAGGAAATATGGGGGAAACAAAAACAAGGTAAATGACACCATGAGGAAGTGAGCAGGTAGATTCTGTGGAATATTCTATAAGAAAACTAATGTAGTTCCTCCAAAAAGGTCAATGGCATTTCAAAGTGAATAATAAAAATACAGAATGATTCTTCTATATCAAGTATAAACAGATACGTAAATTAAAAAATGGTTTGATCCTGGATCAAAAATATAAATGAAAAGGACATCTACAAAAGTATTTTTAAAGGCAATTAAGGAAATTTGATCATAGGCTATCAGGCTATATTTGCAAATTACTAATTTTTATTAACTTTACAAGATGTGCTAATACCATTGTGCTTATTTAGGAGAATGTACTTATTCTTTTTTTTAGTGTTTATTTATTTTTGAAAGAAAGACAGAGTGTGAGCAGGGAAGAGGCAGAGAGAGAGGGAGAGAGACAATCTGAAGCAGGCACCAGGCTCCCACCTGTCAGCACAGAGCCCGATGTGGGGCTCAAAGTCACAGACTGTGAGATCATGACCTGAGCCGGTCAGATGTTTAACCAACTGAGCCACCCAGACACCCTGAATGTACTTATTTGTTCTTAGGAGATGCATGCTGAAACATTTAGGAGTGAAGTACATTGAAGTCTACAACTTATTTTTAAATGGTATCCAAAAAAAAGTGCAAACAAAGTGGAAAAGTGTTAACAAATATGTAATCTTGATGAAAGTTTCATTTCACTATCCTTTCTACTTTTTCTGTATGTTTAAAATGTTGCTTTAAAAATTTTTTTTAAATGTTTATTTTTGGAGAGAGAGAGAGAGGGAGAGAAAGAGAGAGAGAGAGAGAGAGCAGGGGCAGGGCAGAGAGAGAGGGAGACACAGAATCTGAAGCAGGCTCCAGGCTCTGAGCTCTCAACACACAACCTGATGCAGGACTTGAATTCACAAACTGTGAGATCATGAACTAAGCTGTAGTCCAAGGCTCAACCGATGGAGCCACCCAGGTGCCCCATAAAATATTTCAGTTTAACATTGGGAGGGAGAAAAGAAACATCCAAGTGAACAAAAACATTCTTAGACTGCTGTTAAAATATTAAAACACTGGGTACACTCTATAATAAGAACTTGCTTAAGCATGATAATCAGTCCAGCCATAGAATGAATTCAGTCAGTCAATAAATATTGTCTCACCAAATTCTAAGCCCTGAGGATAGAGTCATAAGATAAAGTCTCAGCTCTCCCGAAGTCTACCTTCTCCTAGGGGAGCAGCTACAACAACCCAACAAATGAGCAAGATCTCTCAGGAATGACAGGTGGCACGAAGGGAATGCCAAATGTCAAAAGAGGCTCCCTAGATTGAGGGGTTAGGGAAGACCGCATGCTGTGGCAGTATTTGAGCTGAGATTTCAATGACAGTGAGGAGCCCATCAAGGGGACGCCTTCCTAATATTCCTGTCTTCACAAAGGAAAGCCCAGCTCACAGGCACTAATGTGAGTGTGACAAAGTCTTCACAACTCAGAAAGGTTGGTGGAAATTATGTATCAGAGCATAGAAAGGTGTTTGTGGAATGTCATCGTGTGAACAGAGTGATGTAAAACCACTTCTACAGTAGGATATATTGTTTTGGAGATATGTATGCATATAGAATGATGTAGTGCAAACTATCAACAGCATGGCAGTCTGTTGACATTTACAGGTGACTTTTTATTGTTTTTCACTATCTGCTTTTCCTAAAGCATATACAAATAAATGTGTTATTTTATTATAATAATAATAAATAAAATGAAGATTTATGCCTCACCCTGGGGGTAAAAGCTAAAAAAAACAGCAGCAGAAGTAGCCCCCAGTAACTCTCGGATGCCCAGAATGAAGGTCAGTCGGGACACCAGAGAATGACCATTCTGATCCCACCTGGTGACAGTCCACCAAGTGGCAACTTGCCCTGTTCCAAAGTGAGGCATCTACTCCCCACAAGGAGTGGCTTTATACATTTTTAATGAAGAAATGCTTTTGCTTTCTTCCTGGACTCCAAACCTTGGGACTGAGACAGGAAAAAAGAAACTACTAATATGCTACCAGCAACAGGAAACTAGCTGAGTCTATCAAATTAAATCAAAGAACCAGTGTAGCTGTGACTTCAGGTCGATGTCCCGACTGCTGCCAGAGAGGGAAGCAACTCCCATTGGTGGGAGCCAGGTAATAATCTCACCAAATTTCCTTAACCACTTTGTCAACTAGTTTGACTCATTTTGAGGAGCATGCCTGCTTGTCAGAAGATAGCCACAAGAGGGCAGCAGAAGGTTTTTTGGTTTTAGCCCCGGACGTTTGTTTTTGTTTTTAAGAGCTGGGGTCATTTGTAGATCTTGAGAGAGGAAGACAGAGGGGAGAGGGAGAGGGAGAGATTTTAAAATAAATTTTGTACACACGCAAGTTTGTAAGAAATTTACAAACTTCTTGTAAGATTTGTAAAAGATTGTAACATAAGAGATTCAGGACAAACAAGCCAAAGAGGTAAGAAAGAGGTAAGGAAATCTGATCCACCAGAACCTGCTATTAAGAAAACAAAAAAGAGATAAAAGGAAGTTGAGAATAAAGAAAGATCAACTTTTTGGGAGATGGCAGGAAATATTAGTCAGCAAACCAAATATTCAAGGATATTATACTCAGGGGTAGTTTTATATTCATATATAGCAGCGTCCGAGGGACATTGTAAGTCCTATCTGTCTATAGATATCTCTCCTTCAAGTGCCCAAAGTTTTATGCCTTTATGTTCTATGATTATTTGGGATTAAAGCACCTACAAATAAATAGGTAGTTGAAAAAAATATATTTTAGACCTTTAATTAGAGTTTTCTCACCCTATTTTTTTCTTTCCTTTCCCACTTTCAAACAAGTAGGCTCTGCTTCATTGGTTTTGGAGAAGTCTGTAGCAGAACCCAAAGCAATAGTCTCTAGGTTTTATTTCACAAAACGTAAGCCCATGGGAAAATTTAGATGTGTGGAGGAGAAAAAATATAAAAGAGAATTTATAAGTAGAGTATCTTGGATGAAGTAAGTAGGATAAGGAGATTGTCCCAGTCCAGGAAAGGATTTCCTGGGAGTGGTGGAGTGACGGGGGAGAGGTAACAAGAAAAGATACGGGTCCCTGAAGCCTGGGGGACAGGGGAGAGCCAAGACCCCAGAAAGCAACGACTGTGCCATTTTAGACAAATGAGATCAAGCATTGAGTTGCAAAAGGCCTGTGGTAAAACCCAAGGAGACCCACATAGGTCCATTTGAGGCTCAGGACTGCCATTTCTGGCTGAAATGTGTGAAGGCAAAGTCACACCCTTAAAGTGCTGAAGTGGGGCTCATCAACAACACGATTCCCCCAGTGGTCATGACCACGCCTTGTCACATAACTACAGAGTGGTCTTACAGACCCTCATCTACTAGAGAATGGGAAGAACGAATGGGGAAAGGGACAGAGAATCCCATCCTTCCTCAATCATGTCTGATTCTGATTTTCTCCCCAGAGGTTTATTATCGAGGTATGAGCCTCCAAGTCCCTCGGCTTTCCACTTAAAACCCCTTCCATTCCGTTTCCTTGATCACAGGAGCCGACGTGGCAGAAAAGTAGGGCAGGAACACTCAAGACAAGAGCTTCCGTGTCAACATCTAATGGGAAAAAGGGAGAGGAATTATCACGGAGAAAGTAAATTTGATGTGTTGTCTGTAGGTTTCATTTTTTTCCCACACCATTCCTCTTGCTCAATGCTGCATTGTATTAAATGTTTGAATAAAAACAAGACCGTTTGCTTTCTGCTCTCTGGACTGTTTTAAGGCTTTGAAGCCTACCTGTTCTCATAGTCTTACAAGCTCAGAAGTCTGAATATCCACTAGGGCAGGCCCATCATCCACTGTGGAACACTGCGGACACTGTAGAACTGTGTCCTCTGACCTCTTAGGCATTCTAATCCCTTTTTCCTTTAAAGTGCCTTCTTCTCCCTTCTCTGCACTTAGGCCCCAGACATTTTCCCCTCGCGCCGATTTCTGCTCTCCACTCTGTCCTAAATAATGACATTCCTTAGGATCCAAAGCCAGGTGATACCTATCGTCTGTGATAAACTCATATATGGCTTTATGTGGTTTGCGCTGTGGTTTCTAAGCACAGAAGTGATGGCTATAAGTTAGAAGGCTTTTCCTTCCATTGCACTTACATGTGCACATCCTTCTCTGCTGAGGAACCTCACAGCATAGCCAGATTATGAAGTTGCTCCCCTGCATTAGTCTGTTGATGTTATCCCATCATTTAACAAATATTAATTAAGCACTTACTATGCACTGGACATTGTGCTGCATGTTAGGGAATCAAAACAAATAAGCCATTGTCTTTATCTTTAAGGGACAGAGTAGAAGTTATTCAGCTCCCTAGTTAATTTTCTGGAACTTTCACCAGAAGCAAGCAGGGCATGTCCAAAATCTGCTATGAAGTGTGATCATTTTCCTCTTGATCCATGGTTGAGAAATGCATTCTTGTCAGTCAGGGCATTTTTGAAATGGTTGACTGTGTCTCTAATATACACACATACATACACTTCCGTTAATCATTTTGCCCTGCTTAATCCACGGGCAGCATGGAATGGCAGAGTTCGGGAAAGCACACCCCAAATCCTGGGCTGAACTCAGTGTGACCCCTTGCTTTCTTTTTCCCATTGGCTCTTTCCACCCCCAACTTGGCTTTGGAAAATTCAGTCTACACTTGGCAGAAACCAAGGTGCTGACTAATTGTTGACCTAAGCTTTTTGTCAAAGCTTAAGTTGAATCATATTGAGTGAAATTCAACCAAAACAACCGTCATATTCCTTACAGTTGAACTACTGTAGTAGTGAAGTGATATCTTCCGAATTTACTGATTTAACTGGAAGTAACCTCTTCTGTGACTGGTTACTTTTCAGAAAGGTTGACTGAAGCCAAATTTTCCTTTGAGAATGCCAGATACCTTCCAGGTGATGTATTTTTATAGGCAGTTGTAATTACCTAGGACGGATCCAAGGGTATGACCCTCAGAGTTCCCCTCTCTTGGATGGGCTTTGAGCCAGGAAGGCCAGGATGTGCTCGGGTGGGTCCCACAGCCTTCCTGGAACTCTGTGCTCGGACCCCTCCTCGCTCTCCTGCAGAAGGGCAGAAGGAGAGGAGTGGGGAGAGGACTGACAACCTCCATACCATTCACTCGCAGTCTCACAGTCTCAGCGCAAAGCTGGCCTGTTGGGCTGGCAGAAAGGCACAGCGATGCACTGAGTTTGTAGTCACTGCAGGCAACCTGGTTAGAGCACACTTTTTTTAATTGATGGCAAGTCTAACCAGCTGAGTGTTTTGTTTTTGCTGCCATCCTTTCCTTTGTTCCAAAACTGAGATTGTGCATAAATGGAATGTGAGTTACAATTTTAGGGGCTTCAGAAGGGATCACTGCCCAGTTTGCAGAGCCACATCTTCAGTTTGAGACTGGGATTTTGTTCAAATGCAGATATTGCTGGGAGAGCCAGCCGTTACACCTTGTGGATACTTAACACCTTGATCTGATGAGTTTTAGGTTACTTCCTGAGACCCAAATGACCAGGGCAGGTGAGACCAAGAATATGAAAAATGGGAGATGGACATGTATCTCTCTGGAAGATTGGTACTCAAGGCAGATGTGGCTGCTGCAAACGATTATGCCGAGCCAACTGTAGTTAGAGCAAAATGCCTTCTGTCTAATACCTCTCCATGGTTGATTTTTTCAGAATATTTGTTCCTAGAGATAGAGATCTGTCTTTGTGCAATAGTCCTGTCTGGTATACACGGTCATATTTAAATAACTGTGCCTCCAGAGTGAAATAAATATTTAGACAACTGTAGATACACACCCCCGAAAGTGTATCTTTGATCTCTTGCTCCAGAATTAAGGCTTTGAACACATCAGAATGAACTTGCTAGCCCACAGGGCTCACATTATGTGGAAAGGATCAGTGGTCACAGAATCTCTGAAGTTGGGAGTTTCTGTTTGCGATTGTGTTTGTACGTGAAAAAAAACCTGCATAAAGTGGTATTCAAATACTGTAATTTTATAGTGATAGAGACATGCTCACCATATTGCACCTTATGCTATAATTGTAGGTTAAGCAAAAAGCCTGTTTATGTTCCAAAAATAATTCCCAGTCCCTATGCATAAATGCACTCTTTATTCCTCAACAATTTGTAGTAAATGCTAGAAATAGTTCTCTAGTACATTAGTTTTCATGTCTTATCCAGTGCCAAGTATCAAAGATTACATCTGTCATTTTCATTAAAAATTACAATAGAAATTTTAGGAGACTTCAACAAATTTAGCATATGGAAGAATAAAAGTTCATGAGTACCAAAAATTATTTTTTACGTATAGAAAAGAGGATTCTGCCTGTTAGAAATTAACATGTACTATGTATTTACATGGTACTCACACAGGGATAGGCATATAGACCTATTGAGTTCAGAAATAAATCCATGCGCATATGGAAGCTTGCCTTATAATGGATATAGTCCCACAGGTAAGTGGAGAAAGGGTGTGTGGCTTGTGAGGGGGTATTAAGAAAACTAATCAATAGACAGAAAATAGTTAAGTTGGATCTCTACCTCATGCTGTACACAAAGGTGAGTTTGGAAGGTTTAAGGAACTAAAAAGAGAAAGAACTATTTACAGATAATAGAAGAAAACATATGAGAGCATCTCTGTTATCTCGGGGTGGGGAGGAAATTTTTAATAAGACCCCAAAGTCATACACCATAAGGAGGAAAATTATTGAGTTTATTTTCATCCAAAAAACCTATTAAAATACAGGTGATTGGGCAAAGAATATATCTAGAATATATATCATAGATAAAATTAATCAAAGGATGAGAATTTGGACAAGAAATTTGAAATGTCTAACCCCAAGAAATAAATAGCATTTAGAAGATTCAAGGAACACCAGTACATTAACAAAAAGCAATAACAAAAAGCTAGTTAAGCCAAAAAAGAAATGAGCAAAGAATTTCTATCCATGTAGATTTTATAATTAGTATCTATAGACTGGAGAAACCTGAAAACCAGCAAGAATATAAAGCTATGTTTGACACCACTAGTGCTTAAGGAAAGTAAAAAATAAACGAATGGCAAAAACCAGAGTCACAGAACAACAAACATTGGCAAAAAAGGAGTGAACAGGAACACTCGTCCTCTGGTGGAAGAAGAAACGGTGTGGCCTTTCTGGGGAGCAATCTGTCAATACTTATCCCATGACCTTTCTTCCAACTATGGTGTGTACATCCCAGAAAAACTCTTGTACAAGTCTATAAAAACGCATGCAAAGGATGTTCCTCTGTCATAGATGCCCATCACCATGGAGTGGGTAACTAACATAACCTGGGTTAGACGATCTTGAACGATGCAACCGTGAGAGAAAAAAAGGTACTAGACACATTCTATGGTACAATATATAACATTTAAAGACTTCTACGCGTGCCACACAATAGTGTATGTTTTATTTTATTTTTATTTTTTCATGTTTATTTATTTTTGAGAGAGAGAGAAACAGAGTGAGAGCGGGGGGAGGGCAGAGAGAGAGGGAGACACAGAGTCCAAAGCAGGTTCCAGGATCCGAGCTGTCAGCACAGAGCCGGACATGGGGCTCAAACCTATGAACCACGAGATCATGACCTGACTAAAGCCAAACACTTAACCGACTGAGCCCCAGTACATATTTTAGAAGAATATGTGCAAATACAAAGACACATACCAAACACATTAGAGAGTGTTTGTTCAGAAATCAGTGGAGGAGATAGGAATGAGAACCAGAGGAAAAGAGGTAAGAGTATTAAAATTTAACCAAATTAATATTAAAAGTTTAACATTAATATAGACTAATGCTGCAGAGTACAGTAAACTTAACTCTGCACTCAAGAATGTTTAAAAA
This sequence comes from Leopardus geoffroyi, assembly GCF_018350155.1. Lineage (NCBI taxonomy): Eukaryota > Metazoa > Chordata > Mammalia > Carnivora > Felidae > Leopardus > Leopardus geoffroyi. The sequence continues at coordinate 75,695,633 of NC_059328.1, forward strand.
GGAAAAAATGGACGAATTGTCTGAGGTCACACACCAAGTTAGAAGCAAGGCCTGGGCTCCAGGAGTGTCGATAACCTCATTTACTGAGACCTTGACCTATACTAGTTATTGTGCAAATAGCTCAACATACATAATCTCATTTAATCACACACACACACACACACACACACACACACACACACAATCATATTAGTATTCTCATTTTACAGATGAGGAAGCAGAGACTCAGAGAGGTTATATTATTTGCCCAAGGTCACCCAGCTAGTCAGTGGTATGTTTGGGATTTGAATCTAGGTCTATAGGTCTCTGATTCATGTGCTAAATTCCCTGCCATCTGCTCACAATTTGAAGAAATAAGTGAGGTTGCAAAAAACAAGTTCATTCTTTCCTACTCCATCCCCCAGTCCTCGAAGACCACTTTGGTTACTGTGGTAGGCTGAATATTGTCTCTCCAGATATGCCCACATCCTAATCTCTAAAACTTCTAAATGTTTCCTGATTGGCAAAAGGGACTTTAAGAATTTTGAGATAGGAAGATTATCCTGGATTATTCAGGTTGGCCCTTGTGTAATCACAAGGGTACTTCTATGAGGGACATTGGAGGAGGCAGAGGGAGAGGTAGGAGATATGGTGATGGAAGTAGGAGATGGGAGGGATGCCAGGAAGGAGTCATGAGCCGACGGATATAGGCAGAGCCTCTAGAAACAGAATAGGACAAGGAGGTAGGTGCTCCTATGACTCTCCAGAGGGAAACGACATCTTGATTTTAGCCCTGTAAGGCCATTTCAGACTTCTGACTTCCAGAACTATAAGAAAATAAATTTGTGTTGTTTAAAGCCACTACGTTTATAGCGATTTGTTACAACAGCGATAGAAAACTAATACCGTTGGTAAGATTTCAGACTCACTTTAAGATCTCCAGAGCTGTCAGAGAGGTGGTAGATACATTTCCAACAAGGTTTAACAACTCGTTAATACCAAACGTGGAATCAGAATCTAGGTCTCTTGATGCCACGGTGCTAGGCTATTTCTGTTGCATCTTTCAAAGGACATACCTAAGTGTCTGGAGTAATAGCAACATGGAATTCAGAGTGAAATAAAATGTAGACATTAAAAGTGTGTGTCTTGTTTCTAAGAGAGCACAAGTTGAAACATCAAGCACAGAGACAAAATAATCCCTGTGGTTTTGTTACAGAGAATAGCCCAAGATACAAAAAGAAATGTCTCTATCCTTAAAGTCCTATACTTGTCTATACGTGAAGTAGAATAACTCAGGTTTGATTCAACTGCTCTAGCAACGCTCTCAACACTTACTTATGGGTTCTTTCTTTTTTTTTTTTTTTTTTTTTAAGTTTATTTCTTTATTTTGAGAGTAAGAAAAAGTGCGAGTTAGGGAGGGGCAGAGACAGAGGGAGAGAAAGAGAGAATCCCAAGCAGGCTCCGCACTGTCAGCACAGAGCCCAACGAGGGGCTCAAACCCACGAACCATGAAATCAAGACCTGAGCCAAAGTCAGATGCTTAACCGACTGAGCCACCCAGGTGCCCCTACTTATGTGTTCTTAATAAAAATCACTTTCAGGGGCGCCTGGGTGGCTCAGTCGGTTAAGCGGCCGACTTCGGCTCAGGTCATGATCTCGTGGTCTGTGAGTTCAAGCCCCGCATCGGGCTCTGTGCTGACAGCTCAGAGCCTGGAGCCTGTTTCAGATTCTGTGTCTCCCTCTCTCTGACCCTCCCCTGTTCGTGCTCTGTCTCTCCCTGTCTCAAAAAAGAAAAAAAAGTTAACAAAAATAAACATTAAAAAAAATTTTTTTTTAATTCCATGCTCCTTCTACACAACAGGTATACTCTTAAATGTTTTCAAAATTCTATTTAATTTTTTTTCCCTAGCAATGTAGTCTGGATACACAAATAAATACTTATCTTTAAAATTACCTTTTTAAAATAACTCCTTCTTGGGGCGCCTGGGTGGCTCAGCCACTTAAGCTTCCGACTTTGGCTCAGGTCGTGATCTCACGGTCCGTGAGTTCGAGCCCCGCGTTGGGCTCTGTGCTGACAGCTCAGAGCCTGGAGCCTGTTTCAGATTCTGTGTCTCCCTCTCTCTGACCCTCCGCCGTTCATGCTTTGTCTCTCTCTGTCTCAAAAATAAACGTTAAAAAAAAATTTAAAAAAAATCACTTTCACAAGGTGAGGACAAATATAAATAATGCTATTACTGAGATTACCGTAATATTATCAAAAGAAAAAAAAAAAAGACTTCTGGACTTGAAATCAGAATTAGGTTCAACTTCCAACTCTGCCATTAGCTCTGTGACCTGGGTAAGTCAGTTCACCTCTCTGGGTCTCAGATTCCTCATCCATGCAGGGACCCACATAGTCCATTAGAGTTCTTCCATGCTAGATGATTCAGTGCTCTCTCAGGAGACTGTGCTGTCCCGACACTGGCATGAGGCTGGGGGCCTGAGAGAAGCTGGGGTACCTCCTAAGACTCTGGTCCTCTGCTCCGCGCTTCACGTCGGTCATGCTGGTCCATACAGCTCCACAAGGTCGTCTTATGATACACATTTCACAACAGAGGAGACAGAGACTCGGAGAGTTCAAGTAACACAAGTTCATGCAGCAATGTTGGTTAAAACCAGTTCTGTTGGACTCAAAATGTGGTGGTCTACAACACTGTGCCATCTACCATCTCCTCCCCAAAGATAAATAATGTGACTAACACACATTTTTTCAGGTTATAGACATTTCCACACCTATTTGTTCATTCAGTCCTATCTGCAACCCCGCAACAGAGCCAAGGCAGGTGAGGAAACCAGCTCAGATATTTTTAAGAAACCTGCCCAAAGTCACAGAGCTAGGAAATGGCAGACATGACACACAGAACTTGGACATGAATTTCTCTCCCACCTTGGTCCTTTGATGTTGCCCCATTACCCTTCTCTGCCACCACTAAAGGGACCTTACCTGAGTAAGTCACTTAATATCTCTAAACTTCAGTTGCTACTATTGTAAGATCTTAATTATAACACGTGCTTCCCAAGCCATCCTGAGGATTACAGAAGTCTGAGAAAGTGCTTTACAAGCTTTTAAGAATATATAAATGACAGGAGTTTTTCGGCTTCCCCTGAGTGGTGTCTATTTGTGCCATCTATTTTAGCTTCTTCCTTGAAAGTTTAGAGAGAATGATCATGACACATCAGGAACTAAATGTAATTCTGTAATTCTGTAGCATAGGCTGCAGGCTTACGAAACATGTGTTTGCTATTGTAGTAAGAGAAGAGCCATTAATCAGAGGCTGTCCAAAAAAGACAAGCCTAGCAAATGCTCAGATCATCAGTAACAGCATCTAGGATAATAGCTAGTCCATTAACTGGTAATGAAACCGCAATTTCATGTCACTGCATTACAATGCCAGGGAAAAATCCGTTTGCCAAGAATGAAGTACCGTATACTACTGACAAAACTGAAACCAAATTAACAGAAAAATTAACAATTTTTCTGTTTCTGTTCATGTCAGCAAGTTCCTAACTACATGAATGTACCCATCATATGGATCATACGAGATATAACCTGAATTTTTTTCATGAGATTGACTTGGCTATTGTTAACCATTACATTTTCTTTCAGAGCAATAATGTAGGTTTTTTGTAAGTAAAGAGGCAATTTCTTTTGCTTTGTCTGAAGTGATGTATGTATTGCCTGCAGAAGAAGCAGGTGAGCTAGAGTAGAGAGAAGATAAAGAGGGGCACCTGGGTGGCTCAGTCAGTTGAATGCCTGACTTTTTAAAAAATATTTCTTTGGGGTGCCTGGGTGGCGCAGTCGGTTAAGCGTCCGACTTCAGCCAGGTCACGATCTCGCGGTCCGTGAGTTCGAGCCCCGCGTCGGGCTCTGGGCTGATGGCTCAGAGCCTGGAGCCTGTTTCTGATTCTGTGTCTCCCTCTCTCTCTGCCCCTCCCCTGTTCATGCTCTGTCTCTCTCTGTCCCAAAAATAAATAAACGTTGAAAAAAAAATTAAAAAAAAATATTTCTTTAATTTTTACTTATTTTTGAGAGAGAAAGAGTGAGTGGGGGAGGGGCAGAGAGAGAGAGGAAGACACAGAATCTGAAGCAGGCTCCATGCTCCGAGTTGCCAGCACAGAGCCTAACACGGGGCTGGAACTCATAAACCGTGAGATCATGACCTAAACCGAACTTGGAGGCTTAACCAACTGAGCCACCCAGGTGCCCCATTTTCTGTGCCATTTTATTTTTTATTTTTTTATTAAAAATTTTTTTAAACATTTATTCATTTTTGAGAGAGAGAGACAGAGAGACAGAGCACAAGCCGGGGAGGGGCAGAGAGAGAGAGAGGGAGACACAGAATTCCAAGCAGGCTCCAGGCTCTGAGCTGCCAGCACAGAGCCTGAGGCGGGGCTCGAACTCATGAACTGTGAGATCATGACCTGAGCCGAAGTTGGATGCTCAACTGACTGAGCCACCCAGGCACCCCCAGTTGAGTGCCTGACTTTTGATTTTGGCTCAGGTCATGATCTCACAGTTTGTGGGTTCGAGCCCTGCATCGGGCTCTGGGCTGACAGTGTGAAGCCTGCTTGGGATTCTCTCTCCCTCTTTCTCTACCCCTCCCCGCCTTCAAGATAAATAAATAAACTTTAAAAACTTAAAAAAAAAAAAAAAAAAGAAAGGAGATAAAGAGGACTCATCACAATAAATGTTTATTTCATGAAAAAAGTTACACTATTTCCATGGTTTTATTAATAACAGAGCCTCAAAATCAATTCTCAAACAAATTTCAAAGGATTGAAATCAGAGACTATACCTTTGGCTGCAATGAATTAAGCTAGTAATAAAAAGTAAAAGGTAAGTAGAAAAATATTCATGTATTTTAAGTAACCCATAGGTCAAAAAGAATTAACAGAATTGAAAATCAGAATTCTTTTGAACACTTCTTTGTAATGACAAATGGTGCATACATTCTTCATCTGAGTGACAGTCTCTGGGGTTATTTTTTGCTATCTAAAATGCAGGACATATTTCTGTACAGTTGGAAAAACTGAGCATGGGACTTTCACACCCTGCTTTGTGAAAACACATTCTGAGAATCTGGATGGAAGCTTTATTTGCCTAATGTTAATAACATCCCATTCTGTCTCAAGTTAATTCTTGTTGGCTAAAAGCTAAGTTTGTATTTTTAAGTAACAGTGGAAGACAAAATAAATCCAATCACTTTATTCTAGTTTTGTATCATGGGTGTCAATTGCTGAAGGGGGAGAAGGTCTCTTTAATGCGATTTTCTGTATGCCTAATTACATGAGTTTATGAGTAAAGACAGTATGCCAGTCAAAATAATTCCTAAGCCAGATATATTAAGTATCAGCTTGCTATAATGGGAATAATTTGAATTAAAAAAATCTTATAATGAATTAGCCAAAAGAACACTTTTAAAAATCCTTTCTTTAATGGAAGACTTGCCTGTTGATGAGTTTCTCTGATTACCACTGTAGTCCACTTTGATTATGAATTCATAACTTATATATTGAAAACAAACCACAGATCTACTATGAAAAGATGCTGAAGAATCACAGATGGTGCATTTTAAAAGGATGTTACCAAAATATTTTAATTACAAATTTTGAAAGACGTAGAGTCACTTCAAATTATTTATGGTAACAAGAATCAGGACTAACTTAAATTTATGTACATCCCCAAAGCTGCTGCTTCTATCAAACCTTTATTATTGTATAGATTCTGGAGGCGGAAGATGTGTCCTGGGGTCTTAACTCTACTGCGACTAGTTACATGCTTAACTTCTCTGAGCACATTTCCTTCTCCATCATATGGGCACAATGATGATAACTCAAGGGTTCATCTTTACCAGATTCTGTAAAGACTATGAAAATGGTTTATAAATTATAAGTGTTAATTAGTATTAAATGTTCATAAGTAACAAAACATATTTGTTTATCCAAATTCTAATAGAAGCTACTGGTCTTAGAGACAAAGAAAATACTCACATTCTAAGTTCTTCCCTGTTCTATTACAGTATTGAAAAAGCAAAGAAAAGTATTTAGAACACTCAGAAAATGAAAGGCATGGGCTGACCTGGGTGTAACTGAATCTGTGAAACACCGAGGAGCTCTAAAGATTGTCTCCAGATTACTTCTCAAGCTAACTCTACAGGCAATGTGCTAACACAATTTAGTAAAAAATTATATGAATACTCTGTCACATGGAGGTGATAGATAGTGGTGTGTGTTATTGGGACTGGAAAGATAAATAAGGTAAAATCTCTGTCTTTGAGAGCAAAAAGTAATGACTAGTCCTTAGTCATCTGTCATCAGTTGGGATTATTTTGAAAATTATTCCTCCCCCTCACCTCTCTCTCTCTCTCTCTCTCTCTCTCTCTCTCTCCCTGGGTCTGCATGTCTTGCTATGTAGCTGTATACACCTAAATGCATGCATGTATATATGAATATATATGTACAATTGAGTATATGTTCATATATCATCTTAATAGCCTCTGGGATCATTTCCTACCTGCAAAATTACTTGTCCCCAAACAAATTCTAATCTCAGTCTTTTCCACCTCAATAAATGGCACCACCATTTGCCTGGTTGTTCAGACTATAGGGAGCCTTGAAAAATAAGAGTGAAAATAAACATTGTTGAATAAATGAACTTGAAATCAGAAGACAGGATAATAGTTAATAATGATTGAATGTTTATATACCAGATATTGCCCATCTCATTTAAACCTCAGAACTATGCTGTAAATAGATATTTCTGTCAATCCAATTTGCGGATGAGGAAAGTGAGAATCATAGTTTAAGTAGCTTGTCCAAGGCCATACAGGTAATGTGTGATAAAACCTGGAATTAAAATTTACATCTGTCTTATGGTAGAAATCATTGTGTGTGTGTGCGTGTGTGTGTGTGCACATGTGTGCATTTGTGGTGTTCGTGAAAGTATGTGTAATTATTACAAAAAATGTAATAAGGAAAGCAAACTTAAACATCTAATCTGTAATGTAACCTGTGCGTATTGATGAGAATCAGATAAAAAGTAAAAGGTCAGATTCATCAAAGGACACATTTTATGGGAATGTGCTAATTCCTTTTTAAGAATAAAGGAATTCAGGGCACGTGGGTGGCTCAGTTGGTTAAGTGTCTGATTTCAGCTCAGATCATGATTCCGGGTTTGTGAGTTAGAGCTCCATGTCGGGCTCTGTGCTGACAACTCAGAGCCTGGAGCCTGCTTCAGGTTCTGTGTCTTCCTCTCTCTCTGCCCCTCCTCTGCTCACACTCACTCTCTCTCTCTCTCTCTCAAAAATAAATTACAAAAAAATTTTAAAAAGAGAATAAAGGAAATCATTGAGTCATTCTAGTGGACTATCTCACTGTCTTGATATGGTAATTGTTTCCAAAGATAGCCACCATTTTCTCCTCTCTGCATACCCAGGCCACTTCATCCTGAAGAGATGGAGTCTATTTCTCTTCTCTTTGAATAGCGACTGTCCTTGTGACTTGTTTTGTCAAAAATTATATGAAAGAAGTGACTCTTTGACAGATCAAGGCCTAGGCTCTAAGAAACATGGTAGATCCTGTTACTTTTGAAAGGTAGCAGCCATATAAAGAAGTTCGACTACCATGTTAGAGAAGAGCAGCCACTTGGATGAATAGGTGGGTGCATGGAAGGATGGATGGGTGGATGGATGGAAGGAAGGAAGGAAGGAAGGAAGGAAGAATGGGTGGATGGGTAGATAGATAGATAGATAGAAGACAGGTAATAGATAGATAGACTGATAAATAGATACATGGACACTATGTGTATGGAGAGAAGCCCTGGGTAACAAGAGATTTTAAAGGAAAAGACAGAAGCCCAAGTCAGCCTCCAGCTGATCCAGCACCCCAGATGAGGTACCAGACTTGCAAATGAAGCTTGTAAATGTTCCGTCTTCAATCGAACCACCCCAGGCAACACCATATGAGCAGACAAGCCATCCCCACTGAGCCCTGCCCCAAAAGCAGAATCATGAGAAAATAGTTGTTACTGCCTATTCTTTTAGTTATGAATTGCTGTGTAACAAACCACCCCAAATTATAAGCAATACATAACTGAAATGCTTAGAAAATTGGTTCATATTATATTTTACATTGAGCAACACAACCAAAAGACATGAATGTATAATGACTTGCCCAGGTTTTTGATCAAACTAAAGCTAAAAAACGAGTTCCTATTACTTGCAGGTTAGTGGAAAGTATGAATCTTTTATCAAAATAATGCCTGTTGTGACTTATTTTTGATGTTCAGATTTGGAAATAGCAGGGCGGTGAGCAAACGTCCCATTTACCCCTCTCAAGGGTAATCTACAGATTTTGAAAGGTTAAGATAAACAAAACAAAACAAAAAAAAACCAAAAACCTGAGTCTTTTGAGAGGTATGATTAAGAAACTGGGATACCCGGGGGCGCCTGGGTGGCTCAGTCAGTTGAGCGTCCAGCTCTTGGTTTGGGCTCAGGTCGTGATCTCACGGTTCGTAGATTCAAGTCCCCATGGGGCTCTGCACTGGGATTCTCCCTCTTCCCTCTGCCCCTCCCCCACTCACATTGTCTCTGTCCCTCTCAAAATAAATAAATAAACTTAAAAAATAAAAAGTAGAAAAGTTTTTTAAAATGTCAAAAATCATTTGACAGTCGCTGCAGACAAGGTCAAGTTAATTTTTTTTAATTCCTGCCAACCTGTGGAAGACGTATATGAGTGAGCTTGAGCCAACCTCCATCCTCAGACTAGGCAAGTCATGATCCCATAATCGTGAGACTGAGCCCTATGTCAGGGCCCTGTGCTGGGCCTGGAACCTGTTTGAGATTCTCTCTCTCCTTCTCTCTCTCTCTCTGCCCTTCCTTGGCTAGGATGCAAATGTGTGCACATTCTCTCTCAAAATAAATAACACACACACACACACACACACACACACACACATATATGCATATATATGTATATGTATATGTATACATACATATATGTACACACATATATATATGTATACACACACACACAAGCACACACATATATATATGTATTTTTTAAAGAAATTCTGAAGGTAAAAGCCATCTGTCTGGCATATGTGTCACTGCATTTATCATCAAATTTGATGATTGATTAAGAGGCCCCATCCTCTCTCATTAAGTCACATGCATCCCTATAAATGCTACAAGGCTAGCCCAGGAGGAAAATACTCCTCATCAAGGACACATGAGTAGCTGCACTCCCTGCTAGATGCCCTAAAAAAGATCTCTCTATTTGTAGCAGGATATTCAGAAATCCTTTCTAAATTATATTAAGTGACAAAGAAGTTCACATGCCAGAAATCTCTAGCTTTTTGACCCTTCCAAATCTAGTTACACAGTACTCTAACAAACCTAAACTATGTCCTGAAATTTAAGAAATAATCAATATATGCTCCAGGCTCTGAGCTAGAGTCCACATATTAAAAGTAAAAACTTTCCACTAAATAAATGAATAAAAGTAGCTAATTCACAAGTTATTTAAACTTCTATCTATAAAACTAGCTGTTTAGATAAGGCTCTCAATCAACTGCAATCAACACAAAAAGTGTTTTTGCTGAGCCAACTACTCTGATATAAAACAATCAGATATAAATTGATATAAAACAATATATATATTACATTTTCTTAAATTCTATTTATTTTTATTTCTTTTTAATTTTTTTAATGTTTGTTTATTTTTGAGAGAGAGGGACAGAGCATGAGCAGGGGAGGGACAGAGAGAGAGAGAGAGAGAGAGAGACACAGAATCTGAAGCAGGCTCCAGGCCCTGAGCTGTCAGCACAGAGCCTGATGTGGGGCTCGAACTCATGAGCTGCGAGATCTGACTTGAGCTGACGTCAGCTGCTTAACCAACTGAGCCACCCAGGTACCCCAATTCTATTTATTTTTAATAGTTAAAATATTTTTATGGTTCAAAATTCAAATGGGTGTGTAGTATTTTTTAAGCTTATTTATTTATTTTGAGAGAGGGATTGGGGCAGAGAGAGGGAGAGAGAGAACCCCAAGCAGGTTCTGCACTCTCAGCATGGAGTCTTACGTGGGGCTCAAACTCATGAACCGTGAGACATGACCTGAGCCAAAATCAAGAGCCAGACACTCAACCGACTGAGCCACCCGGTGCTCCAAATAGGCTTAGCGTTAAAAGTCAAGTTCCTATTCTGTCTACCTACCACCTCATTCCCTTGCCTAGAGTTTCTTGTATAGTATTTATCCTAAGGACATTTTCTGCCTTTACAGGCATATATTTTCCCCTTCATGTGTTTAAAACTATAAATGGCCACTTTGTATATTGTTTTGCAACACACATTAAGATAAATTATGTTTTTTTTAACTTTTTTAAAGTTTATTTCTGAGAGTGAGAGCAAGCAGGGAGGGGCAGACAGAGAGGGAGAGAGAGAGAATCCCAAGAAGGCTCAGCACTGTCAGCATAGAGCCCGACTGCGAGGCTTCAGATCGCAAAGCGTGAGATCATGACCTGAGTCAAAATCAAGTGATTTTGTGGGCTTAACTGACTGAGCCACCCAGGTGCCCCAAGATAAATTATGTTTTTAAGCTTCAAAACTCCCTGAGGTGGGTATTATTCTGATATTACAAGTGAAGATACCGAGAAAACATTTATAACACTTGCCCAAAGCAGAGATGAAACCTAGTTCTTCACATTCCAGTCAACATTCCTTTCACTGTGCTCCAGCATCTTTATTTATTCATCTTTATTCATCTTTATTCATTCATCTCTCCATTTATTTAGCAAATACATATATGTACACACACACACACACGGCTGCATACCCAATGTGGAACTTGAACTCATGACCCTGAGATCAAGAGTCACATGCTCTACCCAATGAGCCAGCCAGGCTCCCCCATTTGGCAAACATATATTAAGCTCCCTTCATCTGCAAAATATTATGTTAGATGTTTTAAAGTGTATATGTTTTGGTGAGACACGATTTCTTCTTCTGAAGAGCTTAAATTGTACAGTGAAAGTAAAAGATAGATGGTTACAGTATAGTTTTGCAGCTGTACAAATTAATATGGAAGTCCTAAAGAGGAAGCAACTATTTTGCCTTGAGATAATCAAAAAAGGTTTCATGGTAGAAATGGCATTTGTGTCACACCTTGAACTGTAAGTACAACAGAAATAACAAACATATCTGTACAATTAAAATGCATGTATTTACAGGGTGCCTGGCTGGCTCAGTTGGTTAAGTGCTGGACTCTTGACTTCAGCTCAGGTCATGATCTCATGGTCTGTAGGATTGAGCCCCACATTGGGCTCTGAGCTGACACCATGGAGCCTGCTTAGGATCCTCTCCCTCCCCGCCCCCTCTCTCTCTGTCCTTCCCCCATTCATCCTCTCTCTCAAAATAAATAAATAAACATTTTTTTATTTTTTATTTTTATTTTTTTAATTTTTTTTTCAACGTTTATTTATTTTTTGGGGGACAGAGAGAGACAGAGCATGAACGGGGGAGGGGCAGAGAGAGAGGGAGACACAGAATCGGAAACAGGCTCCAGGCTCTGAGCCATCAGCCCAGAGCCTGACGCGGGGCTCGAACTCACGGACCATGAGATCGTGACCTGGCTGAAGTCGGACGCTTAACCAACTGCGCCATCCAGGCGCCCCAATAAACATTTTTTTAAATGGATGTATTTACCAAGTATTATAAGCGTGGCAAAGGCATTTAGTTAAGTAAATAAAGAATTTTCCATAAGAATAAAATGTGAAACCCTCCCAAATCATTAATTTGTTCATTTAGTTTTCTTTTACTCAAAATCAGAATTGCATTTTAGTTAAAAAGATGTGCTACTTTATGCAGAATATAGCATATTTTGGACATTGCATGAAAGATTAAAGCACACTAGTCTTGTCTTCCATGTCTTGCAATGACAAAGTAATCAGATCAGCCTTCCCACACAGAACGACTGAAAGAAGTGGAAAAAAATATGCAAACATATGTCTCAAGGCATCAGAGCACTAAAAAGGTAAAGAAAAATTAGGTGGCCAAATTCTAGATGAAGAAACCCAGGGAGTTAAACCAAGTAGTGGGGGCTGCTTTTCTCCAGAGGATATCGGCCATGTCCAGTAGCTACAAGTGAGAGGCTGAGAAGCCCAACCAAGATATAAAAAATTCACATGGTTAGTAGGACAAAATTAGGGCTCAAGACCTGCCAAGGACTGAGGATCCTGATAGCCCATTAACTTTTTATTGGAATCCCAAGGGACCCGTCAGTACAAATAGGGTATTATCTGGGATGGACAGGCCCTTCAGGACTGATTGATGTTCAGTTTTGAATACATCAATTCCCAACTAGGTATCTGGGTTTGCAAACACAAACCCTCTCTAGAAGAATATGACATCATCTTAAACATCTGTCTCTATAATTTTCTAACACAATTCTCAATATCCAATACTCAATCAAAAGTTACAAGCCATATGATGAGGCAAATAAAAAAAAAACACCAAAAAAGAGAAATAGGCCCCACAGAAGATACAAATAATGAATGACCAAATACATACTTTTTAAAAGTTATGATTAAGATGGTTAAAGAAATTGTTTTTAAAAGATTGAGAGAGGGGCGCCTGGGTGGCTCAGTCGGTTAAGTGTCCGACTTCGGCTCAGGTCATGATCTCGCGGTCCGTGAGTTTGAGCCCTGTGTCGGGCTCTGTGCTGACAGCTCAGAGCCTGGAGCCTGTTTCAGATTCTGTGTCTCCCTCTCTCTCTGACCCTCCCCCATTCATGCTCTGTCTCTCTCTGTCTCAAAAATAAATAAAACGTTAAAAAAAATTAAAAAAAATAAATAAATAAAAGCTTGAGAGAGTTTTCGGAGAATTAGAAACTTTTTTTTCCAGGATCTCGAAAGAGGAAGGAAATGCTGCCACATGATGCAATGTGGGTGAACCCTGGAGACATTATACTAAATGAAATAAACTGGTCACAAAAGACAAATATGGTGTGATTCCACTTCTGTGAGGTAACTACAGTAGTCAAAACCAGAGACAGGAAGTGGAATGGTGGTTGCCAGGGGCTCGGGGAAGCAGGAATAAGGAGCCATTGTTTAGTGGGTATGAAGTTTCCATTTGGAAACATGAAAAAATTCTGGAGATGGATGGTGGTGGTGAGAGCACGACAGTGTGAATGTCCTTCATGCCACTGAACTGTACACATAAATAATGGTTAAAATGTGTGTTATGTATATTTTGCCACAATAAAAATCTATTTTAAGGGAGTGGAAATTCTAGAATTAGAAAAAATAAAATCACTGGAATTAAGAACTCAATGGATAAGTTAAGGGCAGATTGGAATCCCTTAGATTACAGCTGAAGAGGGATTTGTGAGAATGACAATAGATCATAAGAAAACAGCTGGAATAAATCACAGAGAGACACAGACTGAAAAATATAGTAAATTATATAAGAGAGAGAGGGGATACAGGGACATCTAACGTATAGTTGAAGTTCAGAAAAGGAAAAGATGTAAGAGAATAAGGCAGAAGTAATATTTGAAAAGATAACGAGTGACAAATTCCCACTTGATACAAGTACAATGTACACTTAAGAGTAAGCAAGCTGGTGGGGCGTCTGGCTGGCTCAATCTGGTAAGCAACTGACTCTTGATTTCGGCTCTGGTCGCGATCTCACGGTTTGTGAGATCGAGCCCTGCATCAGACTCTGTGCAAACAATGCAGAGCCTGCTTGGGATTCTCTCCCTCCCTCTCTATCTCTGTCCCTCCCCTGCTCTGTCTCTACCCGCCTCACTCTCTCTCTCAAAATAAATAAACATTAAAAAAAAAAAAAAAAAGAATAGAAAGAACAATGGACCAAATCAGAGGGCACAGAAAGCAGACTCACATATACATAGACCCTTGGTGTGTTCAAAAGGTAGCACTGCCCATTTGGACAAAATACGTGAAGGGGATTAAAAGGCAAAACGTTCACTTACAAAATGAATTAAGACTTTGGGATGTCATGTACAACATAGGAAATATAGTTAATAATATTGTAACAACTTTGGATGCTGACAGATGGTAACTAGACTTATTGTGGTGACCATATTGCAATGTATATAAATATTAAATCACTATGTTGTACACCTGGAACTAATACAATATTGTATGTCAATTCTTCAATAAAAAAAATTTTTTTTTTGAAAGTAGCACTGCAGAGCATATAAGAAAGGCTGGTGCAGGATTAAGTCAATAGTAATGTGGAAAACACTGAACCATTACCTCTGCCTCACACCATAAACAAAAATCAATCAATTTTACAATCAATCAATCGATTGTAGACTTATATGTGAAAGGTAAAAAAGCTTCCAGAAGAGAGCATGAGAATATACCAGGATTTGAGAATAGGGAAAAACATCTTCAAGAGGCCCCCAAAAGCAAAACCCAAAAGGGAAAAGATTAATGAATTGGACTCTATGGAAATGATGAATTTAAGTTCATAAAAAGACTCTGTTAAGGTAATAAAAAAGTAGAAGATATTTTCAACCCAGGAAATATGAGTGCACATCCAGAATATATGAAGATCCTAACTGATAAGAAAAGACAGATAAATCAATTAAAAAATGGTTCTCTTGGGGTGCCTGGATGGCTCAGTTGGTTGAGCATCCGATTCTTGATTTCGACTCAGGTCATGATCTCACAGTTTGTGGGTTCAAGCCCTGTATTGGGCTCTGCGCTGACAAAGGGGAGCCTGATGAGGATTCTCGTTCTCTTCCTCTTTCTCTGACCCTTCCCCACTCACTCTCTCTTTCTTTCTCTCTCAAATACATAAACTTTAAACAATGGTTTTCTTAAATAGACTCTTCCCAAGAAAAAATATCCAATGGCCAATGAACATAGTAAAAGTTCTCAGTCTCATTGAACATCTGGGAAATGCAACACACACATCAGAATATCTAAAATTAAAAACACTGACAACAGTATCAAGTGCTGACAAGCTTATGACACAACAGGAACTTTTATCTCTTTCAAGTGTGGTGTAAATTCGTACAACCACTTTGAAAAACCATTTGCTAAAATAGTCATGCATACCCTAATGACCCTATGAAGCAGGGCTGGCTACATAATTTGTGGGTCTAATGCAGAATAAAAATACAAGGCGTTGCTCAAATAACAGGAGGAAAAAAGTGCTGTTAAAGTTACTAAAACATAAAAATGTTTCCTTTCTTCCACATTCTGTCTGGCATGTCATGATGTTGTTTATTTTCTTTTTAGTGCCATTTTAAGTGAAGAAAAAATAAAATTTTAAATGATTAGCATGAATTTCATCATTGAACTTATTGTGCAATGCCAGTTTTAAGCACAAGTATAAGGACATTTAACCCTGATAACCCTGTGCAATCACCAAAATTTCCCAACTTGTATTTTATAGCCCATACAAGCACATGCATTTTATTCTACCAAAAACAGTGGATACTGCATAAAACTAACCCTGCCATTTCTATTCACTTTCTCCATACACTCACATTCTTTACCTTTGGCTTACTGACCACCATGGAAAGACTAAGAGGAAAAGAAACTAGAGTTTGCCCTGTCTTTCCTTTTCCTTCTCTGTCAGCATTTTCAGAGTGAATTGGCTAATAAAGGGAAGTTGTGTTTCTTAGAAGACATTGCCTTCTTTCTGCATCTGATACAAATTCTCATTCAAAAGAAAGCACGGCCTCTCAAGGCTGTCAGTGCCCCGCTCTTAGTTTATAGATGTAACATACTTACCTTAGACTCGTTTTGAGTCTTGTTGAACCCCATGAATATCACTCCCCAGAATTCCAGGCTTGTGGGGCATTGGCCATATGCCGATGAAGGCACCCAGAGCTGGGAGCACCCATATTGTGCCCTTCTCCTCTGCTTATGCCCATGCTCATTATCTCAACAAACTTCAGTGACAAAACCCAAGTTTCAAGGTAAAATTATTAAGAATTTCAAGATAGTAACAACAAGAGCCTTAAACCAAGTGCAGAGTCCTTGGGAGCAAACACAGCACCCCATGGGAGTGGACAAGTTGCATGCCCATGAAGCCAGCTCTGCCCAGCAATCTGCCCCCAGATTTATAGGCAATGGAAATGCATGTGTATGTGTACCAAAATACATGCTCAAGAGTATTCATAACATCCTTGTTTCTACTAACCCTAAACTGGAAATAATTCAAATATCTACCAGCATTAAGTGAATAACTATAATAAATATAGTCATAAAATGACATACTATATATATATAGCAATTAAAATTGAAGAACTGGGGGTGCCTGGGTGGCTCAGTCGGTTGAGTGACCATCTTCAGCTCTGGTCATGATCTCACGGTCCGTGAGTTCGAGCCCCGCGTCGGGCTCTGTGCTGACAGCTCAGAGCCTGGGGCCTGCTTCTGATTCTGTGTCTCCCTCTCTCTCTGCCTCTCCCCCACTCATGTTCTGTCTCTCTCTGTCTCAGAAATAAATAAACATTAAAAAAATTTTTAATTGAAGAACTGTAGCTCATCCCAATATAGATGACTCACGCAAATACAACAATGAACAAAAGAAGCCAAACACTAAAGAGTACATGCTGTGTGACTCCTTTCATATAAAGTCATCAAACAGCAAAAATGATGCTAGAAGTCAGGATAATGTATATTCCTGGGAAGGAAGGAAGGAAGCATTGACTGGAGGCAAATGAAGATAATACTCTGTTTTTTGACCTGGATGGTAATTACACAGCTGAGTTTATTTTGTGATAGTTTATTGAGCTGAAACTTATAGTTTGTTCACTTTTCTGAATTAAGTCAATACTTAATTCTACCTTCTTTAATTAAAAGCTGGCAATATGAGAAAATATGAGACAAAGTATTCCTTTATTTTTATTTATTATATTCTTCAGTGGAAAGTATGGCTTCATAAAAAATTTTTATTTGACAAAATGTTAATGACAATATATAACATTTTCTATGATGATCATAGAAACTTCTTAGTAAATGAGCACATTACAGACTTTTAACTTTGACACTTAGGAAATTCCTCTTTTCTATTTCAAATGACCATCAGACATCTTTACTTTTCTAATGACATTTTTTACTTCTGAAAGCTGTAGGTTGTTCCATATATATCAAAATATCGTGATAATGGAATGATTTGTGACAATTATTGAGATTTTTGTTAATGTCATTATTTCTTATAAGATTATGATTTTGTCAACATACATATATAGTGATTTCTTAAATTTCTGCTTATAAGTATCATCAATTAAGAAAAAAAAGAGAATAAAGCTTGATTTCTTTTATGAAATCCAGGTACAAGAGAACAATACTGACAATACAACCAGTCAATGATGACAACGATGTCTTGATTCCTACAACTGTTGAACACATAAAGCATGTGAACCTATAATAACTAGGTTCCCACTTCTAATGAGTTGGTTGTAGGAGTAGGTAACAGTGAGAAACAATCTTTTATTTCTGGTGTAACTTGGAAGAAGGATCTGTGAGAAGCAGAGAAATTCTATAAGATGATTGAACTTTGGCCACAAGAGGGCGTTGTGAGGTGCAGAATAGCTCATTCCCAGGCGTTGAAATCTGTGGCAGTAAGCTACAAGTACTAACATCATCTCATCACTAGCTGCAACCATTCCAAATCCTGTACCATTTGCTGTCCTGGACCGAGGAGGGTAAATAAAGGAAAATAGGCAATCGGAGCCCCTGGGTGGCTCACTCAGTTAAGCATCCAGCTCTTGATTTCAGCTCAGGTCGCGATCGTATGGTTTGTGAGATTGAGCCCCACATCAAGTTCTGCACTGACAGCTTGGGATTCTCTCTTCTCCTTTCTGTTTGCCCCTCCCTCTGCTCACTCTCTCTCTCTAAATAAACAAATAAATAAACATGTTTTTAAAAAAGATAAATAAGCAATCAATGACAGTACTCTTCCTGTTTGTTGACTCTACTTGATAAATAGCCCTCTTCCTTTTTTAGGACCCGATGTTGAGTATGCATTTTAAACAGTCCATGTGAATATCTTAGGGAATACTGGAATACGTTCCTTTCTCCTATCCTCAATTCTAGCGAATTCCAGTTCTTACCAAAACAATGTTTGACAACAGAACAGTTCTAGAACCATTCCAACCTTTTTGGGCATTAAACGTTACCTATTTATTGGATTAACACTACCCTGCTCTGCATCTATGAAAAAGAATAAAAAATGCAAATGAAAATTACAACTGAAAAGGTTCTATAACAATTCTGTACCTCTCTAAGGAATGAACAAATATACCATCTCTACACCATATCTGTAATAATATTTAATTATAGTTTTTATATAATTTTTATATCTTTTTCAAATTCATAGAGTTTGTCTATAGAAAACGTATTCAGGTTGTAATGCGTTGATAGTTCAAAGTTAACTAGAAGTCAACAAAGAGGAAGTACTTATAATGACAAGGCAGGTGATGAAAACCCTTTGACCACATATTATTTAGCCACAAATATGAAAGAAAGAAGCTACCAGATAAAGCTAGCAGTAGGAGTTGTCCATTTTCACTGCTGATGCAAGAATGTACTCAATTCACTGATGTCAATGCTTTCTAAACCGCACACACAAGATTTCTTTTTCCTTTTCTCTTTGCCTAAGCTAGATTGTGACATTTAGTAATCAATTCCTTTAATGCCTTCATATAACTAATATTAAGTCTTTTTTTTTAGAGGGTGGGGTTAGATGTTTTACATCTTAAATCAGACAACGGGGAAACAAAGAAGTTAAAACTATCTAAAACTGTCTTCTTCAGTCAGCATGTTGCCTGCAGTGGTTTTGAACGTATGCCCGCAAGTTCTTTGAATCTCCTCCCTTCAAGAAGTAAAGCTTGGGGCGCCTGGGTGGCGCAGTCGGTTAAGCGTCCGACTTCAGCCAGGTCACGATCTCGCGGTCCGTGAGTTCGAGCCCCGCGTCAGGCTCTGGGCTGATGGCTCAGAGCCTGGAGCCTGTTTCCGATTCTGTGTCTCCGTCTCTCTCTGCCCCTCCCCCGTTCATGCTCTGTCTCTCTCTGTCCCCCAAAAAATAAATAAACGTTGAAAAAAAAATTAAAAAAAAAAAAAAAGAAGTAAAGCTTAATTCCTTTCCCCTTGAGTGTATGTTAATTTTAAGGACTAATGTCTAATGATTTGGGTAGAACAGATGTGAAGGTATTCACTTCTGAGATTCGAGTGTAAAAAATCTGCAGCTTTCTCATTGGGAATGTGCTTCTTCTGTCCTGGCTCACTGACTTGGGGAGAAACCACGTCATGTACAGCCCTGTGGAGAGGCCATGTAAGGAGGAACTCAAGCTTCTTGCCAGCATCCAGGGGAGCGAGCTTAGAAATGGAACCCCAACCCAGCCAACCCTCCATAGCCTGCAGCCCAGCTGACAATTCAGTACAACTAAGTGAAAGATCCTGAAAAAGAACCATCAGCTCCAAGTTTCCTGACCCTCAGAAACTGTAAGACAACCAATATTTGTTGTTTTAAAATTTCTTATGTTTATTTATTTATTTTGAAAGAGAGAGAGCAAGAAGGGGAGGGGCAGAGAGAGAGAGGGAGAGAGAAAATCCCAAGCAGGCTCCATGCTGTCACCACAGAACCCGACTGGGGGCCCAAACTCACAAACCATGAGATCATGACCTGAGCCAAAACCAGGAGTCCAACAATCAACTGACTGAACCACCAGGCCCCCCAATATTTGTTGTTTAAAATTGTTATATTGGGGAGTCACTTATTACACAGTAGATAACTACTATAGGTCTTGGTATCTGGAAGTGGGGTGCTGCCAGAACAAAAATCTGAAATGTGAGAGTGGCTTAGGACCTGGACAGTGGGCACTGAGGAAAACAACGAGCCCAAAGTGCCTTGAAGTAGCTATTAATGGATGCCTCAGAGTCTTTGATAAGGCAGGGGGTGAGGGTTGACAGGAAGTTGAAGTAATGTTACTTAAACATCTATTACAATAGATACGTGATTCCAAAATGAGATGTCAGACCATATATACATTCTCGAATAAAATCAGGAGAACCAGTTACAGCACTTTTCAAACCCCTCACCTAATTGGATGATACAGAATGTTGAGGGTAGACTGGAAGGGTGGAATCATAAACAAATTTCACCTATTGAAAAGAGTTTTGGGGACTCCTGGGTAGCTTAGTCGGTTAAGCATCTGACTCTTGATTTCAGCTGAGGTCATGATCCCACAGTTCCTGAGTTCGATTCCCATGTCAGGCTCTGCACTGACAGTGCACAGCCTGCTTGTGACTGTCTTTCTCCCTCTCTCTGTTTGCCCCTCCCTGGCTCGTGCTCGCTCACTCACTCTCTCTCTCAAAATAAATAAATAAACTTAAAAAAAAAAAAAAAAGAAAAGATTTTTGTCCTTCTTCAAATCAGGTGAGGAAATGTTTATATGGAGCCCCTGAGAGACCTAACCCATGCTCACCGGGCTGGCATGTGACCCAAGCCTGACACTATGGTGGGATGCAGTGGCCACTGGCCTGACGGTCAGGACAGGGAACACTACTAGATTTGCTGCTGTTGGCTCATCAACAGAGAATGAATGAGAGCCCATCCCGGCAATGTTTTTAGGGGGATGTTGCCTGTTCAACCATGACTTTGGCCAGAGGGCAAGAGGTCCTCACAGAGTCTGGGCTTGGGCTGGGCTGCTGGAGATCTAGAAACTAAGAAGGAGTGCCCGTCACCAGCAGAATGAAGAGCACTGCACCCCATGGGAGTTGAGGTCAGATGGGCCCAGCAGGTGACTTTTCCTCTCTGATGAAAACATCAGACACATAGAGAGGAAAAAGACAGAACGAACGTACCTGTGAAGTAGGAATTTTCTGGTCCCTTTTGCCTTGTCTCTCCCTCTGTGCTTTATAGTGTAATGTTCAGGGGAGACCTGAGGCTGCCTAGGTGGGAAAAGCAACCTACAGTCCCTCCCCGCCAAGGTGGCTAGGAAGCAGCTAGGGAAAGAAGGGGGAGGGAGAGGGCGAGGAAGTCTTACCTTTAAATGAAAACTAAAATTTGGACTAGACATACTAATTTCTGAATTAAGCTCTGTTTTGAAAGGTAAAGCAACGATGGGACCTTCTGTCATTAAGCCCCCTTGAGCTTTCATCTAGCAGCAGGGAAAACACTTATCTCATTGAATATATTTTGAAGTGACAGCAGGAGACAAAAATAAAATTGCTTTTCTTATTACATTCCTCAAACCATGCTTATTCGATATACCTGTTATATTTACTATAATGGAAATATTATTCAGGCTGAATTATGAAAGAAATTTTAATGGAAAATTGCATTGCTATCATGAAAAAGTGTGATTATAAATAATGGCCACAATGCCTTACATTTAAAAACCTTTTTTTAAAACGGCTTAAAAATCATCTTCACGTCTATCTTTCAATATCTCTACAACCCTTCATAGTAGTAGCAGAATAAGATATTAATTAAGCACCACATCCAGACACCTACATACACATAAGTATCTAAACTCTCAGAGTTTAGGGGCGCCTGGGTGGCGCAGTCGGTTAAGTGTCCGACTTCAGCCAGGTCACGATCTCGCGGTCCGTGAGTTCGAGCCCCGCGTCACGCTCTGGGCTGATGGCTCGGAGCCTGGAGCCTGTTTCCGATTCTGTGTCTCCCTCTCTCTCTGCCCCTCCCCCGTTCATGCTCTGTCTCTCTCTGTCCCAAAAATAAATAAATGTTGAAAAAAAAATTTTTTTAAATAAATAAATAAACTCTCAGAGTTTATAAATCTAGTATAGACTAATATAATAGACTTATAAAGGATCCAGCTCATCCTGGTCCCTCACCTCTATATTTCTCCCCACCCAGAATCACTGGATCTGGATCCAGGTCTCCCCTGGCTACCTGGGTCCCTAGGCTTGGTCCAGGACAACTCCAGCCCCGCATCCGAGAGCTACATGTTGCTCCTTGTGTTCTGAATCTGCCTCTGGTGGTAGGTACCACCTCTAATGTCTGAGCCCTCACTGATTTCCCAGGTTCTGGCATCTTCCTCCTGGGCTTACAGTTGACTTCTGCCCATCTTCATTCCTTGCCTATATTCCTTTTCTTTTCCAGGACTTCTTCTAAAGCTCGTGTCTGAAGGATTGGAGGTCTGTCCTAGAAAGCAGCCCAGGGAGGTGAGCCTTTATAGCCCTTGATAAATCTTCCTCAAGTCTTCATTGTTGTATCTTGCTCGAATCCCAGGACTCCCTGCTACTTCGATGTTGGTTCTGTCGCCAACTATTGGCCTAACTGAACCCAGCTGTAGTTTTTGGAAAGTGTACTTACCCAAAAACCTAAACATGTGGCTAAGCATATTCATCAGGGTCCAGCTCCCCCATGGGTGGGTTTACTGTCAGGTTCTATCTGCTCAAATGAGCCTGTTTCCAATGGAAGTAATTGACATGCTCTACTGAATCTCGATAAGAATGAGTTAACATCTATTAATATCTTATTAAGTTCTAGTCACTGTGTGACTACTGTATTTTTTATTTGGTTCTTACAACACTTTATGAAGCAGGTACTATTGCCTTTTACAAATGAGGAAACTGAGGCACATACTGGTTAGGTAAATTGCCCAATATTAATTGCCCTTAAGCAGAAAAAGCCAGACTGGACTCAACCATGTAGAAGTTTCTAGGAAAATTGATAATTTAATGCATACATATTCAACAGGGAAAGAAGGCATCCAACTGATCTGGGCAATGACACAGAGAAACTTAAACCTTGAATAGAAGAAGGCTAAGTGCATTTTAGGAAGAGGAAAGACAAGTGAGAACAAATTTTCTCACACAGGTAAAAAAAGCTATAAAGAGAAAAAAAAAAAAGTTGAGTCTGCTACTGGACAACATTTGTCAGGAGACACAAGAGAAAAAGAAGAACCTCGAGTTCCCAAAACCCTGGAGAGGGAAGGAAGCCCGACCTTAGCCCTGCTTGGACAAGCGCTGGAATTGACCAAAGTGCTCCAGGAAGCTGTTGGTCTGGCATGTCAAGCACTTTATAACTCACTGTCCAGGAGGGTTTTCTACCACCTAATGAGAAAGAATGTGTGGCGTGGCTGAGTTTGGAGCTGAAGAGAACTAAGGTCCCCAGCAGCCAGGCTCCACCTCAGACTTTGAGAACATCAACTAGTATTTTCTGAGTTTCTGTTTCCTCAGTTATAAAATGGGAATATTAGCATCGATCATGCAAGATTAAGATGTTGATGAGAGGTATTTATGAAAATAACCACCACAGTGCCTAGCACAACACAAATGCTTGGCAAATACTGAATGATACCTTGATGATGTGTGGAGAGAGGAGGGGAAAGACCACCATGATGCCAAGAAGAGGATTCTAAGTTGTATGCATAGCTCCTGGCACACAACAGAAGAGCGATAAATATTTGTTGAGTGAATGATGGAGTAAAACGAGGAATAAATAAATCCTAGTGACTCCATGTCAAGACCCAGAATATAGTTGCTTATATTAAAGAGGGCAGCATATGTGGTGATATCTGAAGTGCCCCCCAAAGTTGTGTCATCCTCTGTGTCTCATTGGGGCTTCTAGATTTTGCAGGATCTGAGGTGGAGTCCAGTACTGCTGCCACACCGGGATGTCATATAGAATGTTCTGTTTTTCTTTAGCGTATAGGATCCATTCAGAGTAACACGTCACATCTGTTCCATTTCAGAACTTCCAAGTGTCTAATGAGTATTTTTCCAAGCTTTTCCCTGGAGGTAGGGTGGGTGAAGAAAAGGATAAACTGGTAATTTCATAGCCTAGGTTCCTCAGTTGCTCGAGTAACCTCATGGTCCATATTCACATAGTGGTAAAAGGGTAGCAAACGGCCTAACTTGAATATGGACACATGGAAGTTCTGAAGTGGCATAGATGTGACATCTATTACTTCCAAAAGATTTGGAAATTCTGAGAGAAACAACAGAATGAGTTCCCAGAGTAGGCAGGGTGGATTAAAGGAAAGTCACTATAGAATAAAGTCATACAAGAAAAATGCTTAGTCACACAGCAAACCGTTTTCATCACATTCTGAGAGATTGCCTGTGCTCACTCCATACAAAGAATGAAATAAACTACAACATCATAATAAGCTAAAGATTTTTAATCCTGTGATCTTTTTATAAAGAAGGAACGAAGAATTATGTATACTGATGGCATTTAAGAATATCTGAAACTAGTAAACTAGTAAATGATGCCCATTAATAAAATACCCAAGGCCAGTGATATGGAAAAGGGAAACCAGATACTTTCAGGGACCCACCCTTTGTGTGAGGGCTGAATCCCCACCCTTTGTGTGAGAGCTGAATCCCCAAAGCAAAAATGAATGCTAATGAAGAGAACTGACTATCATCATAGATGACTGGAATCATCATATGCTGGTTGGTTCAATTCCAACTCAAACAGCAGACCAATCTGTGATACTCTAAGATCTTTCTACAGGCTGGCACCGTGCAACAAATAGCCCATCTGTATTGCTGGGTATAGCACCAATGAGAGCAGATATCTATTTACATAAAGACAGATTTCAACAGCTAAAATGATCCTATATTTGGCATGGCTTACTCATAAAAACTGAGCATTTAATATGCCAGTAGGCTATAATTGGTCCAATGAATTGTTTTCTTCATGCATGGTAAATTTTCATTGTTTTTTCAAGCGGCTAAACCCATAATTTGCAAGGGCTTAATGCTAGCTAACTAGAAAAGTTGTTTTACATGTAGTTGGAGTGTAACAATCTGGCCCTTGATACTCGAAAAATACTTATTATTTCTTTTCAAAATCAAGGGGGGGGGTTCTCAGTTGTATTTTTTATTGTTTACAAAATGGTTTTTTTTCTTTTTTTTAAAGAGGCATGCACCTTGAAGTCCAGTGGACCTGACTGTAAATTTCTTTCCGGTCCTTACTAGCTGTATAACCATGGTTATTTGTGGGTCTCTTCCTGATCTACACAATATGGATAGGAACACTCACCTCAACTGTTCTGATGCTAAATGGGACAGAGAAAGAGAGAGAGCACTCAGCAACAGCCTGGAAACATTGGAGCACTTGGGCGGCTCAGTTGGTTAAGCTTGGTTTGGGCTCAGGTCATGATCCTGTGGTTAGTGTGTTCCAGACCTACATAGGGCTCTACACGGTCAGTCTACTTAGGATTCTCTCTCTCTCTCTCTTTCTGCCCTTCCCTGCTCATGCTCTCTCTCTCTCTCTCTCTCTCTCTCTCTCAAAAATAAATAAACTTAAAAAAAAATTTAATAAAATCTAGAAAAATAGAGAATTAAATAAATATTAGTTACCTCTGCTTTCTTCTTCTCTATGCCCAATGTTCCAAGAGAATCAAATACAATGTTTTTAAATTTTAAAAAGTAGTTTGAAAAAGTATAATCTGACTCTTGGTTGCATCTCAGGTCGTGATCCCAGGGTCAAGGGATCAAGCCCCGTGGCAGCTCTGCACTCAGCATGAAGCCTGCTTAAGATATTCTCTCTCTCTCATTCTTTCTCTCTGTCTCTCCCCCTCCATCCCCCTCTGCCCCTCTCTCTCACTCTCATGCTCTCTTTCTCTCTCTAAAATAAAAAAAAATTTTAAAGTAATTTGACCTACATTTAGCACTCAGTCCAAATGGATGTATTTTTCAGGAAGTAGCTCACACATTTAAATCTTTGTAGCTGTAATGCTAACAAGTATATCCCTAAAGTTAGTACACAAATTGAATTTTTCAAATGTAATTATTAAAAATAATGTTTAAGGGGCACCTGGGTGGATCAGTCAGTTAAGCCTCCGACTTCAGCTCAGGTCATGATCTCACGATTTGTGGGTTTGAGCCCCACTTTGGGCTCTGTGTTGACAGCTCAGAGCCTGGAGCCTGCTTCGGATTCTGTGTCTCCCTCTCTCTCTGCCCCTTCCCCACTCATGCTCTGTCTGTCTGTCTCTCTCTCTCTGAAAAATAAATAAATATTTAAAAAATAAAAATAATAAAAATAATGTTTAAATCAGAGTTTACACTTTAAAAGAATGCTGTAAAGTATCCTTGCTTAGAATAAATAACCACCCCTAATCAGTCTGTTTTATAATTCTGGGTTTCTGTCTCCTCTATGAATACTTGGCCTAAAATGGGATACAGCTCTTCTTGGTTCTTTGTAAGCCAATAATTACATATTTATTCATCAATGTCAGTAGACTTTGAAAAAGAGTATAATGTTTATTATATTTCCTAGATAAAAATATAGTGTCATCAGGAAGCTAGTAATATTTGGTTTATTCAGAATCATGAGGTTATTGTTACATTTCAGTCTTCCATGGAGAATTGCCTGGGGTGTGTGTGTGTGTGTGTGTGTGTGTGTGTTATAACATAAAATATAAGCACAGACTCCATCTAGGATATAGTAGATGTTTAATGACTTTTTGTGGTTGTTGACTTTAGCGAATATTAAGCTATTACCAACCAGTGACACTTCTTGAATTGATTTAATGGGGCAGAATCCCAAGGGTTAGCAAGAGGAAAAATAAGATTGAAGGCATGGAGAGGGTCTTATCCGCTCCAGTCACAGTTGACTTTGGAGTTGTGGGCATTAAAGAGCCCTTGAAGATAAAAATTCACTGCCATGGAACACAATTAAGACATAACAGAAATACTGAAAAATAATGTAGGCAAAGTATAGATTATTGTGTTAATATATTGTTATGGTCTTAATGTGCTGCCCATTGTTCTAATTGCAGCATAAAATCAAAATGATAACAAAAATAAGAGTTAATGATGGATCAGTCTGATTTTGTAAGGAACTAAACATTACTAATGGTCATTTAGCAACACATATCAATCATTTGTACCATTGCTTCACAGGTTCTATTTAATCCAGCTATGAGTTCTGATTTTATTCCAATGGGTAGAGATAAGGAATCATTTCCTAAGGACAATTTAGTTTTAAGTTCTACTAGAAACTGCTGTAAAAAACCTTAAAATACATTGAAATGCCATCTGCTAAACAAATATTCTGGCATGACAAATTTAAACAATGTGAAACCCAAGATACTCAAAATATGATTCAATCATATTACCAATCTTGGTAATATGTTAAAGGAAAGTTTAGAAAATATTCCATTTGAATATATCTAAATTTCTCCCAAATGTCTTTGTTATAACTCCCCCAATATTCATATGTCAATGAGGTCTTTGTGATTTTGTTATTGGAGTTATTAGCTTGTCAGATTGCACTGGTTTTTCTGGGCCTGAAATCATAACATCTGTTTTAGGAGAATAGGAGAGTTGCTGTTTTGTGATTAAAATCACCATTTTTAAATATATCTGTGGTATTCGAATGGCACACTATTTGGAGTCATGAGTGCTATGGACAGGGTTACTTATCTGCTAATGTATTTTACTTTTTTAATGTTTATTTATTTATTTTTGATATGGGGGAGGGGCAGATAGAGGGAGACAGAGAATCCCAAGCAGGTTTCACGCTGTCAGCACAGAGCCACATGTGGGGCTCAATCTCATGAACCATGAGGTAATGCACTGAGGTGAAATCAAGAGTAGGAGGCTTAACCAACTGAGCCACCCAGGTGCCCCTGCTAATGTATTTTAAAATAACAAGACAAGAAAAAGTGATTTCTAACTCCCCACTACATGTTCCCTGACATACATGGGTTTAGTTAGATACCTAACTTACCATCTCATTGGAATTTTATTCTTACTGGATGGTAATTTCTCTTTCACCTAATCTTAAAAAAAAAAAAAAAAAAGGTTTGAAATGGTTTCTATAATCTACTTCATTAAACATCTTCAGTGGAGGAAGAAAGCATTTATCACACCTAACAATGAGTAGGTTTAGTCTGTCAACCCTCCTTCACTTTGTTCTTATTAAGAAATATCACATGGTCACTTACTAAAGAGAGACCAGGTTCATGCATACTCTATTTACAAAACTATAGCAGCTTCTGAAGAGATTGCTGCAGGGTGCTATCTAAATTGATGTTCATACAGCACCTAACTATTTAGCACTTGAACTACAATGGGGCTTGGTGGTGGGGCAGAGCATGTAGTACCTCTTGAAGTCTCTCCACTGCCAATGAACCTGAAGAAAATATTTGCCATGCAGGGCTCTTGCTTTAGAGAAATAGCTCTACTCCTTGCTAAACCAAATGATGTAAGCATATTGAGTGGAAAATGGGTCCATGGGCAAGGTTCCCCAAATTCTCACTCCTTCGATGATATTAACTAAGAGATTACAAGATTGTTGGGCTCTGACAAGGCTGACCTCAGAAGGCTCAGGCCAAAGCCAAGGGCCTTTGTAC
Source organism: Leopardus geoffroyi (assembly GCF_018350155.1). Lineage (NCBI taxonomy): Eukaryota > Metazoa > Chordata > Mammalia > Carnivora > Felidae > Leopardus > Leopardus geoffroyi. The sequence goes on from NC_059328.1 coordinate 75,723,970, forward strand.
TGAATGATCACTAGGGAAATTGTTGGTCCTGCCCTGACACTCCCATGCATACCCCTGCTTTTTTGCTTTTTTTATTCTTTTCTCTATTTATTTTATTCTGTCATTTTGTTACGGAACCAGGCTGGAACGCTGGTGGAAAAAGCAAGTGGCATTCGGAGATCTTGGTGGATCGGAGATTTATTTGATGCTGGTGGGCTCAGAGGAGACTGTTTCTCCAAAGGTCTGAGCCCAGAATGCAAGTGGGAAGGGAAATTTATAGTTGTCAGCTTCCATATCTGTGGGGTTTTCGCGTGCACAGCAAACAAAGGAAAAAGAACACAGAGAGGTCTCTAAGCTATAGACCAGAGTCTGTTTTAGCTCTGTCAGCCATCTTTGGCATACTTTATTCACTTCTCCAACATTCCCCCCTTTGATGCCTTTAAAAAAATTTTTTTTGGTAGGCATCACCTTTCAGTTGTACATGTTGATACTCCCGGACAGCTAAGATACGTGCAGTAGTTTGGCGAGCAACAGTGTTTTCAATAAAATGTACCACGGCATTCAGTATACAGGGGCCGATGCATACAAGTAAAATTATGGAGAGGAGGGGCCCCTGCCAGGGCAGGAAGCCAGGATGCCCAATCGGAGAGATCCCATCCTTTCCATTGATTGATACTTTCCTGTTGTCTACATTGAATTCTTTCCTTGAGTTCCTTAACCTTAATTGTAACTATTCCTGACTGGTTTACAAAATAGCAACATTCCTCTCCCAGAAAGATGCAAGTCCCCCCTTTTTCTGAAGTGAGGAGGTCGAGGGCTCGCCTATTTTGGAGGGTCACTGCCGCCAGAGAGTTTGTTTGGTTTTGTAAGGTTACCAGAGAACCTGCCACCTGTCCCATGTCTTCATTTATCTCTTGAGATAGTCTATGGTATAGTCCTACGGATGAACCTGTGCCCCCTATTCCAGTTCCTATTCCAGTCACAATTCCCGCTCCTATCAGAACAGGTAGCAGGACTGCCCGTTTAGCCCAGGACTTGGGGCTAAAGACTGTTAGGAGCTGATCTTCAGTGTATACGGGTATCTCTGGGGTTAAGAAGATGGAATAACATATCTGAGTCCCGTTGGCCTCTAAGCATTGGTAGGCCAAATTAGAACACAGATAGAACACCCCAGGGGTTGAACACAGGGTTGCATTCCTCTTTAAGGTTATATTTCTTCTGCATAGAGAGGCACCGTTCATACCCTCAGGGACTGTACAGATTAGATTGTCGGCATTTGTGAGACAGACCCCAGTGCCCAGGTGTCCAATTAAGACAAAGGTGTTGGTTTTGAGATTTTCAGGAGCTTCCCAGGCCAAAGGGATGGAAGTGGCTACGTAAGCCCTCTGGCTGAGGGGCAAGCACATCCAGTAGGTTTGGGTGTGATTATCTATTTTATAGAGGACTTGTAGAGTAGTGTGGCCCAACCCTGGAGTGGGGAATTGGTAAGCATCTGATTGAGGGCTGAAAGGTTCAAACCTTGGTAGGCTGCTGGGGGAGTGGTCGCCTTTATGGCTTGTATTACCCTATCGTGGGTATCCGTTATAACTTTTTGAAGGGCCCTGTCTTGCACCCCTCCCCCGTCCGAGATCCCCCATTGAGGAAGGTAAGTGTAGCAAGCTCGCTTCCCTCTGGAGGCCCTTGTTTTGACATGGGTTCCTGACATTTTGGGTTATCTCTACGGTCCAATACTTAGTCCTTGGGGCACCAAGTGACTGACAGAGAGTGGGTGTTTTTCCCTTGTAGCAATCTTTGTGGAGGGAGGTGAAGGCGCTGAACACCCTTGACCCCCTTATTGTCATATAACAATCCTGGGGGCAAAGTGGGTAAGCGGCAGTTGTGAGGGTGAGAGAGGTTATCATAATATATAGGCAATACTTAATAATCCTCCCATCCAGAGGAGGTATGTGAGACCCAGCATGCATCTTTTGTCCCATGTCCAGCTTGTTGGTGCAGTCTCTATCAGCCCAACAGTAAGAAGTAAGATCAGGGCTATGGCACCAGTAAGGGGCAAGGGCTGGCAGAGTTGCATCCAAACCCCTGGGCTAGGTTCACACGTTGATTCCTCAAGCTTCTGTGGTGCGCAGACCAGCCAGCTTCCAAGGTGTGGCTGGAGCAGGACTGGAGGTCTCAGGGACCAGTTTCCCTTTTGAGGGTCAGTTTAAGTGGGTTGACTGGATCTGGATCACTTTGCCAGGTTGTGGATTCTTCGGAGTTGGCCTTCTTAACTCTGGAGTGATGGACCCATGGGGTGATACCTGAAACTTTAGGGGCTGTAGGAGTTGTTAGAATAACAGTATGAGGCCCAGTCCACCGTGGTCTAAGAGGTTCCCTCTTCCAATCTTTGACCCACACAGAGTGTGGCTGAAACCGGCTGAAAGGGTGAACGGAGATCCCTAAGGAAATTGGGGCCCTTTCTGTGGTGTACCTCTGTAACTTATTTAGGACTGCCCCAAGGTCTGGAGCTGTTCTCTTATTCCCTTGTCTCCAATCTGGTGTAGGTCTCCTGGGAGTTTTCCTAAACATGGGGCAGGGGGGTTGCCCATATAATAACTCAAAAGGGGAGAATCCCAGTGCCCCAGGCATGCATCGGGCACGCAGGAGGGCCAGCGGTAGTAAATCTGGCCATGGGAGATTATCTTCCTGGTGGAACTTAGCCAGGGTTTCCTTGAGGGTGCGATTCAACCACTCTCCTTTCCCTGAGCTCTGGGGTTGGTAAGAAGTGTGCAATTTCCAGGTAATGTTGAGGGACTTTGTCAGGGTTTATATAATGTCTGCCACAAATGCAGGTCCATTATCACCGTGTATGGTTAAGGGTAGACCAAACTGAGGCACAATCTCCCATAGAAGAGCTTTGGCCACCTCGAGACTTCGTTCCGTTCTGGTTGGGAATGCTTTGACTCACCCTGAACATGTGCAGATTATTACAAGAAGGCACCTGAATCCTTTATTTGGTTGTAGGTCGGTAAAGTCCACCTCTAAGTCTTCGAAAGGGGCGGCCCCCATCCTTTGCATGCCAGGCGGGGACCATAGGGCAGACCAAGCATTATTTTTGGCACACGTTACACATTGTTCACTGACAGCTTGGCATAATGCCGGCAGCTGGCTGATATAGTTCTTTTTGAGGAGGGCCTCTAGTGCAGTTTTCCCTAGGTGCGTGAGTTGGTGATATTCCTTCACTAGGTGTTTTCCCATAGACAATGGGACAAAGATGTGCCCATTTGGCATGACCTACCATCCCTCTTTGCTTAGTATGCCCCCTTCTGTCGAGGCCCAACTTCTTTCTTTGTATGTGTACAGGGGCGGGGAGGCTTCCCTCTGGGGCACAAGAGTCATAGTGTAGGTAGGAGCTTTGCCTGGGTCACCACAGGTGGCCACTCTGGCTGTTTTGTTGGCCAGGTGATTTCCTTGAGTTATGGGGTCGTCTCCCTTCCAATGTCCCTTACAGTGTAGGATAGCTACCTTGTCTGGCAGCCACATGGCCTCAAGAAGCTTTAGTATTTCTTCCTTGTTTTTGATAGTTTTCCCTGCAGCAGTAAGGAGGCCTCTTTCTTTATGGATGGCCCTGTGTACATGCACAGTAGCGAAGGCATACTGGGAATCAGTGTAGATGGTAACTTGTTTACTTTTGCCAAGGATGAGGGCTCGGGTTAAGGCGTACATAGTTCAGCTCGTTGTGCCGACCATCCTTCTGGCAAAGCCGTGGCTTCCAGAACTTTGGAAGTTGTGGTTAGCATGTATCCTGCTCTTCCACTGTCCTCTTGTAAATAGCTACTCCCATTGCTGAACAGGGTGATCTCCTGGCTTATTATAGGCTGGTCTTGGAGGTCCAGGTGGCTGGTGTGGACTTCATCCACTACTTTGGAACGGTCATGGTCGGGTTCTCCCTCCTCCGTGGGAAGGAAGGTGGCCGGGTTTAGTGTTCTTACTGTTTCAAGAGTGACCCTTGGGTTTTCATAGATAAGGCCTTGGTATTGTGTCAGCCAAGAATTGGAGAGGAAATGATGTCCCTGGGTGCCCACGAGGGACATGACCGCGTGTGGGACCTTAACATTAAGTGTTTGTCGCAGTGTGAGTTTGTCTGCCTCCTTGATGAGCAGGACTGTGGCTGCCAGCACTCTGAGGCACAGTGGCCATCCTGAAGCCACAGGATCAAGTTTTTTTTGACAGGTAGGCCACTGGCCATTGCCAAGGCCCCATGCTTTGAGTGAGCACTCCAAGGGCTATTTTGTCCTTTTCATGTACGAAGAGCTTAAAGGGCCTTTCTATGTCAGGCAAACCCAGGGCTGGGGCTCATCCCAGAGCCAACTTTATTTCTGTGAAAGTGGCCCTTGCCTCCTTAGTCCATGCAAGGGCTCCCGGTCTGGCCCTCCCAACAGGTCATAGAGGGGCATCGCTATGGCTGAGAATCTGGGAACCCAAATGCAACAGAACCCTGTGGCCCCTAAAACTTCACACAAGCCTTGTTTTGTTTGGGCCTGTGGCAGTGTGGTGATAACTTTCTTCCTTTCCGGTCCTAGTTCTCTTTTTCCTCTTGTGAGGAGGAAGCCTAAGTATCAGACCTGCTGCTGACAAATCTGTGCCTTTTTCCAAGAGGCCCGGTACCCCGAGTAAGACAGGAGCTGCAGAAGGGCCTTGGTACTTTTCATACAGAGTTCTTGGGTGTCGCTGGCAAGGAGAAGGTCATCTACATATTGGAGGAGGACACACCCTGTGGTTTCCCTCAGAAAGTCAGTGAGGTCTGTAGCTAGTGCTTCCCCAAAAAGAGTGGGCGAGTTCTTGAAACCTTGGGGAAGTCATGTCCAGGTCAGCTGCATCTGGTGCCCTGTAATGGGCTCAGTCCATTCAAAGGCAAACAATGGTTGACTTTGAGGAGCCAGGCGGAGGCAGAAGAAAGCAGCCTTTAGGTCGAGGCATGTAAACCATCTGGCTGACCCCAGAATTTGGCTGAGGAGAGTATATGGGTTTGGAACCACTGGGTGTAAGGAAACAGTCACTTTGTTAATGGGCCTCAAATCCTGTGCTGGTCGGTATCCTCCTCCTGGCTTCTTGACTGGCAAGAGTGGGGTATTCCAAGCCCATTGGCATTCAGTTAGAATACCTGCTTCTCTGAGCTTGGTCAGGTCCTCTTGTATACCCATTCTAGCCTCGAGTGGAAGGGGTTACTGCCTTGTCTCTGAGGTTGGGCTCCAGGGATCAGGTCAACAATGATGGGGGCCCGACTCCAAGCTAGTCCAGCTGGGTTATCTTCAGCCCATATGGAGGGGAATGTAAGCCTGAATTCTGACGGGCTACAGGGTAAGGCCTGGGCACAGAAGAGTCTCCATTCTTCTTCCCTTGGCAGGGTAATCGCCAAGACCAGGGTTTCCTTCTGCCTTGGGTTTAATTGGAGGCTAGTATGTCCAATGGGTTCAAAGGTTATCTGGGCCCCAAGTTTGGAGAGCAGATCCAGGCCCAAGAGAGGAATCAGGCAGTCATGTAAGTAGAGGAACTCATGCCAGACCCCCAAGTTCATATTGTGGCCCCCAAGTTCATATTGTTGAGCTTGACAGAAGGGCTGCTGCATTGCCCGTGTCCCAGTAGTCCCAAGTATGGTTGCAATCTTTTGGCTTAAGGGTGCCCACCAGGGAAGTAACATGGAGTATTCAGCCCCAATGTCAACCATTAAAGTTATTGTTCAGCTCCCTACCTTCATTTTGACTGTGGGCTCATGGGGGCAAAGAGAGAAAGAGCCCGGTCCCCCTCAGTCCAATTCTACCCCAGCCAGACCAACAAGGTTCTCACCTCGAGGTTCCTCCTGATATCGGCTGGGTTTTGAGGGCCCCTTTCAATTTGGACATTCATTCTTCCAGTGTCCCTTCTCTTTGCAGTATGCACATTGCTCCCTTGCTAAGGGGACTCTGGGCTTCCCCCCTTTCAGTAGTTGGGGTCTTCCTGTCTTTGCAGCGTGTTTCTTTTAGCGCTGCTGCAAGAAGCGTGGCCTTCTTTTTTAGTCTGTGACTTCTCTGTTCATGAAACTATTGGCGACCTCAATCAGCTGAGTGATATTCATCCCAGCAAAGCCCTCCAATGTCTGGAGTTTTCTTCTGATAACTGGGGCAGCCTGTGCCACAAAAGAGGTATTTACCATCTGTTGACTTTCTGGTGCCTCAGGCTCAAACAGGGTGTATACATGGTATGCTTCACATAATCTTTCTTTTTTTTTTTTTTTTTCAACGTTTATTTATTTTTGGGACAGAGAGAGACAGAGCATGAACGGGGGAGGGGCAGAGAGAGAGGGAGACACAGAATCAGAAACAGGCTCCAGGCTCTGAGCCATCAGCCCAGAGCCCGACACGGGGCTCGAACTCACGGACCGCGAGATCGTGACCTGGCTGAAGTCGGACGCTTAACCGACTGCGCCACCCAGGCGCCCCATATAATCTTTCATAGTAATCTCTGAGAGACTCCCCAGGGTGCTGCGTGACTGACGATATTTTAGTCATGTTCATGGGCTTTTTGGCTCCAGCTCAGACTCCCTGAAGGAGGGCTTCCTGGTATCATCAGATGTGGGCCTGTCCTTCTTCTGTGGTGAAATCCCATGTTGGGCATTCTTCAGGCATGGCAGCTTGAGCCCAGAGAGCAGGGTCATTAATCCCTGGAGGTGAGTGATCTTCTAGGTACTGTCGTGTTTCTCTCATTCTTCTTCTTTTTCTTCTGTATTAAACAGAGTACGGAGTAACTGTTGACAATCTTCCCAAGTCAGTCAATGGGTCTGGAAGAGGGACTCCATCAGGTTGACCATTGCTTGTGGCTTTTCAGAGTATGATGGAGTGTTGTGTTTCCAACTGAGGAGGTCGGTTGTAGAGAAAGGTTGATAATACATCATGGAATGGCTGGGCTGGACTATTCCATCCTCATTCTGTCTTTCAGGCTCTCTCGTCTCCTTTACAGGCATTTGGAGAGTGTTATGTCTGGGTCTGAGGCTCAGTCTGGCTGCTGGCCCCTGTGGGGAGGGTTCTCTGGTCGGAGAGGGTTGGGGAGATGGGTGGCACCAATTACAGCACCTACTTCGGCCACGCCAGAGAGACAGATGGGGAAAGAGTTTCAGGGGCAGCGGGGAGGAGTTTCAGGGGCAGCGGGGAGGGAGCTTGGCAAGTCATAAAGAGGTGGAAAGACAATATCTTCCTCCACATCTCCTTTAAATCTTAGAGGAGCAGTGGGTTGCTTCTTTGGCTCCCTGGGTGATCTTCTGGATAAAGTGGCTGAAACCTTTGCCTGGCTCTGTTTACTAATGATGAATTGCACCCGAGGCAGGAGATTTCAGGCAATTTCAAGCCAGGAGTCTATGTATGGAAATTGATCAGGGTGGTCTGGGTTCCCAGTGACTATTAGCCAAACCTGCTGCACCATTTGACCATCTAATGTCCCTTCTGGGGGCCATCTTACATAGAATATGGGCCATTCTAGTTCCCAAAAGGTCCTTAACTTCCTGGTTGTCATTTTCATCCTCTAATCGCCTGAAAATCCCTTTTTAAAATTTTGAGCATGACTTCTAAAATCGTAGGCTTACTCTGTTTTGATCCCATTATTAATTTCTTTGTCATGTTCAGTGTGGCAAAGACAGACAAAGGGAGGGTATCCTCTCGGATGAAAGGACCAATCAGATACTCCTCTGGTCGCATTCCCGAGGGAAATTTTAGGTGAGGTTTGGCTGTAGTGGACTCAGCTTTGTGACTTGAGATCAGAATCTGATCGGATACTGGCCTAGACCTTATACTCTCATTATGACAGAGGAGAGCCCATTCAGACTCTGTAGACTTTTGGGGACCTTAAAGGTGCCCGTCCATGGAGCCACAAACTCAAATTCGACTGGCAAGCCTGGCTGAGCCACACATTCACACACACACACACACACACACACGCACACACACCAGAGTCTATTACATTCCCTCCTGCAAAATTTTCTACCTGTGAGACCTATTAAGGCCTCCAGGGATTGATCAGGTCCCCCTTCCACCCTTTTGGGTGGGCCTGACTTCTTTGGGGCCCCAGCCTTACCAGTTCCAACATCAGGTTCAGGTCTTCACCTACCAGGTCTCTTTGAGTCCAGTGGGAACACGGAGCAGGGCCAGCCTGAGGCAACCAAGAAGGAGACTGCCAAAATTCAGGCAGGGCATGCCCTTCTCCCTTGCGATCCCTCGCTCAGTCACCGCCTCGCTGGTCTCCCAAACAGGTGGCAACAATGGGCCAGAGTGGTTGCGTTTCCCGGTCAGGGAACCAAGTATGTTACGGAACCATGCTGGAATGCTGGCAGAAAAACCAAGCGGCACTCAGAGACCTTGGTGGATTGGAGATTTATTTTACACCGGAGAGCTCAGAGGAGACTGTTTCTCCAAAGGTCTGAGCCCAGAATGCAAGTGGGGAGGGTAATTTATGGTCATCAGCTTCCATATCTGTGGGGGTTTTCGCGTGCATAGCAAACAAAGGAAGAAGAACCCAGAGGAGGGGTCTCTAAGCTAGAGACCAGAGTCTGTTTTAGCCCCGTCGGCCATCTTTGGCATACTTTATTCACTTCTCCAACAATTTCTATTTTGTCCTCTTCTTGAACTCTTCTTTACCACTGTTGAACTGCACTCTGAATCTCTTTACTAGGACATCCCTAGATGCAATGCATATTGGCTGGTATAGGGTTACAGCATCTCCCTCAAGAGATGCTTGGGGACTTATGTACCCCATGTCACCACTTCTTTAAATGTTTTCTTCTAAGAGGACTCCCTCAACAAACCATCTACAGGAATGCCCATCTTAAGCCTTGCTTCTGAAATACTAGCCTAAGCAATTATTATTATTATTATTATTGCAAATAGATCTTAGGCCTTTCACTAGCAACCAAAGATATTTCAAGCACTCAGCTAAAGACAATGCTAATCTATACTGGATCAAAGAGTCCCTTTCTTGGTTCCACTTCTGGCATGACAGCGTGCAGCTCAGGGTCACTCCTCAGCATAACTAATGAAATTATTTTTAAAATAACCATTTAAAAATGCTTAACTCCGTGGGCATATAAAAATGGAAATGGTCCTATGGGCATACAGCAAATGAGGAAACATTTACTCAAGACTATTTACTGAAACTCCATAAAGCTTCAAGAGCCTGTGGTATTTGAACCAAACTCCATACCCTCCCTCCTTATTTCCAGTTCCTGAGACGAGAACTCCACTCTGGACTAGTACGGACAAGAACACAAGGCTCTGAATTCCCCCAGCTTCTAACTGGAAGGCCATTTCCCTGGGAGGGATAAGACACCAGTATTAACTACTAACTACTGGTTGCTACTTGTAACTAGTTGCTGAGGCAAAGTTCTGGGCAAATGCAGCCAAGAGGAGGAGACTCCATCCTTCCACCCAGCTCCCACTCATGGGATAAAGTCTCTATCTTGGGTACAGTAGAACACTGAGGTCCCAAGTGCCCTTGCCTCAACTCATAGGGCAGGGGGTACCATGCCACAGGAGACAAGCCAGGGCCACTGGGGCTGTTGCCCCTACATCCACTGAGTTCTCAATTCTTTAAGCTGGGGTTTCCCTTAGGGAGAAGTGAGATACTGTTTCTTCCCTCAGCATCAGAGGTGTGGTTCAAAAATTTTGCCGGGGAGGAAAAGCAGGCCATAGAACCAAAAGCTCAAGATCTCTCCCTAAAGAAACCAATTTCATTTGCAACAGGATATGAAGTTCAAGCCTAAGGGTGCTTTCAAAAACAGTAGAGGTTTTGGTGAAATACAATTGGGAGGAGATTGAGAGATTCCTGAGAGATACAGGCTACACAGTGAACCAAAGAGTTGCTGGAGAAAAATAAACAAACAGTTGGAAGAGATTTCCTGAAGTCTGAATAAACCTCAAACACTGATGTCAGGAACTATCCCTTCAAAGGAGCCCACATTTGATTATATTAGTGTGTGAGGCAATGTATTCCCCTGAGCATTATTACAAACAATGCAGCAATCAACCAGCAATTAGTGGAGCTACGTGGGCAGGTAACCAGACAGAGAGCGTCCCAATACTACTGTCCTCCCAGAGTGACTGTGAGCATATCCAAGGATGGACCCATGTCAAACATCAGAGGCTTCATTGTGTGTGTGTGTGTGTGTGCTCGTGCGTGCGTGCGTGCGTGCGTGTGTGTGTGTGTAGCAGGGTGGAGGGGAGAGGTGGGGAAGAAACTTCATTAAAGTAATCTAACCAGTCTCTAATCAAGTCAACCAGCCAACAACAACAAGTCCCAGAGGAGGGGAGAGGTGAAGCCAGTATGCAAAGTTGCTATAATACATGATCTAAAATATTCTGTTTCCAAAATGTATGAGACATACAAAATAAACAGGAAAACATAGATGAAAAGATGCTCAACATCACCCATCAGCAGGGAAATACAAATCAAAACACAAGGAGATACTACCTCACACTTGTCAGAATGGCTAAAGTTAACAACACAAGAAACAACAGGTGTTTGTGAGGATGTAAAGAAAGGAGAATACGTTCTTCTTTTTTTTGTTTTTAATTTTTTTTTAACATTTATTTATTTTTGAGACAGAGAAAGAGAGCATGAACAGGGGAGGGTCAGAGGAAGAGGGAGACATAGAATCTGAAACAGGCTCCAGGCTCTGAGCTGTCAGCACAGAGCCTGACGCGGGGCTTGAACCCATAGACCGCGAGATCATGACCTGAGCCGAAGTCAGACGCTTAACCGACTGAGCCACCCAGGTGCCCCGAGAATACGTTCTTCTTAATGTTTATTTGCTTTTGAGAGAGAGACAGTACAGAGGAGGGTCAGAAAGAGGTGGGGGGGACAGAGGATCTGAAGCAGGCTCTGTGCTGACAGCAAAGAGCCCGATGTGGGGCTTGAACTCACAAACCATGAGATCATGACCTGAACCAAAGTCCTCAACCAACTAAGGACTGAGGTGCCCCAAAAGGAGAATACTTTTGCACTGCTGATGGGAATGCAAACTGGTGCAGCCACTCTGGAAAACAGAATGGAATTTCCTCAAAAAGTTAAGAATAGAACTACTCTATGACCCAGCAATTACACTACTAAGTATTTATCCAAAGAATACAAAAATGCTGATTCAAAGGGGTACATGCACCCCAATATCTATAGCAGCACTATAAACAATAGCCAAATTATGGAAAGAGTCCAAATTTCCATTGACTGATGAATGAATAAAGAAGATGTGCTATGGGGCACCTGGGTGGCTCAGTCAGTTAAGCGACTGACTTCGGCTCAGGGCATGGTCTCACAGTTCATGAGTTCAAGCCCCGTGTCGGGCTCTGTGCTGACAGCTCGGAGCCTGGAGCCTGTTTCAGATTCTGTGTCTCCCTCTCTCTCTCTGACCCTCCCCTGTTCATGCTCTGTCTCTCTCTGTCTCAAAAATAAATAAACTTAAAAAAAAAAAAAAAGAAGATGTGCTACACACACACACACACACACACACACACAATGGAATATTACTCAACAATCACAAAGAATGAAATCTTGCCATTTGCAACAACATGTATGGAACTAGAGTGTATTATGCTAAGTGAAATAAGTCAGTCAGAGAAAGACAAATATATAATTTCACTCATATGTGGAATTTAAGAAACAAAACACATGAATATTGGGGAAGGGAAGAAAAAATAAAATAAAAACAGAGAGAGAGGCAAACCATAAGACATTGTTTATATAGAAACAAACTGAGGGTTACTGGAGGGGAGGTAGGTGAAAGAATGGGCAAAATGGGTGATGGGCATTAGGGAGGGCATGTGGAGATGAGCACTGCATGTCATATGTAAGTGATGAATCACAAAATTCTACTCTTGAAACCAATACTACACTATATGTTAACTAATTTGAATTTTAAATAATAAAAAGAAGAGAGAGACCAGATGTCAGATTTACCAGAAAGACCTGAAAGAAGCCATTATAAATATGTTTAAAGAACTAAAGGGAACCATGCTTTTAGAAAGAAAGTATGACGACAATGTAACATCATGTAGGAAACATTAATGAAGAGATAGAAATTATGAAAAGAACCAAATGGAAATTCTGAAGTTGAAAAATGCAATAACCGAAATTTTAAAATTCACTGGACACACTGAATAGAAAATTTGAACTGGCAGAAGAAAGAAGTAAAGAACTCAAAAATAATCAATAGAAATTACACAGTCCAAAGAACAGAGAGAAAAAAAGGATGAATAAAAATGAACAGAGCTTCAGAGAAATGTAGGATAGTATTAAGCACACCAAAATATATGTTATGGCAGTACTGGAAGGAGAACAGAGACAGAATGAAGCAGAAAAAATTGAAAAATTAATGGCTGAAAACTTCCCAAATTTACTGAAAAATACAAATCTACACATCTGGGGAGTACAAAAAGCTGTAAGAAAGATAAACTCAAAGAGATCTATAAATAGACACATCAGAGTAGAAAGGCCAAAGAAAACCTTGAGAACAGCAAGAGAAAAAGGATTACTCACTTATAAGGAAATTCTTAATTAAGAGTCAACTTCTTGTCAGAAACAATGGATGTCTGAAGGCAATGGTATAAAATATTCAAAGTCCTCGAATTTAAAAAACTGTCAACCAAGAATCCTATATCTAGCAAAACTGTTATTCAAAAATGAAGGTGAAAGACATTTGGATGAATGAAAACCAAGAGAACCTGTTGCTAGCAGATCTGCCTTACAAGAAGTACTAAAGCAAATTCAACAGGTTGAAAGCAAGTAACACCAGAAAGTAATCTGAATCCACATACAACAGAAGCAAAGAACACTGGTAAGGGTCATTATGCAACTATCAGAGGATAAATGCTTAGTTCTTATCCATTATTCTCTTAACCGATTTAAAGAGCATAAAGCAATATGTCTGTAATTGTATTGTTGGGCCTGTAACTTTCAGAAACGTAATGTATTTGCCCATAACAAGGAGGACAAGGAGGTGGGGGGAACAAAGCTGTATTGAGCTACAAATTGACTCAAAATGTTACCTTGAGTACACAGGAACAAATATAGAAAACCTAAAATGATAAATAAGATGGTTAACATAACAGAAGCTATAAATTATATACTTGTTCTTTCTTCTCTCAGCTTCTTTAAAAGCCATAAATGTAATAATTATAACAATTTATTATTGGGTTTATAACATGTATATGTTATATATATGTATATATACATATATATGTATATATGTATATACATAAAGTATATTATTATATAATGATACCACAACAACATAGCAAAGAGAGCACAACTATATGGGAATTATGCTTCTACATCTCGCTGGAATTGTTAATATAATTCTGAGCTGTTTTTAATATATTAAGATGTATATGGTAAGCCGTAAAGCAATTACTAAGGAAATAACTATATAGCAATAAAATCGTTAAAAAAATTAAAATGCAACATTAGGAAACATTCAGTTAATGCAAAAGTAAGCAGTAAAGGAGAAATAAATAAACAAGACTTGAGGCATATGGAAAACAACATGGCAAGTGTATCCAACTATATTAATAACAAATGTGAATTGACCAAATAATTCCATTGGAGGCAGAGATTGTCAGACTGGGTTTAAATAAAAAACAAAAAACAACAGGACTCAACTACATGCTGTCTACAGGAGATACAGTTTGTTGCCAAATTATGAATAGATTGAAAGTAAAAGGATGAAAAAAAGATACATCATGCAAATAACAATAAACCTGGAGGGACATTTTAGAATGGTGAAACTATTAATCCATCAGGAAGATATAACAATTATAAACATATATGCACCAAACAACAATATCAAAGATATGAAATTAAAACTGACAAAAATGAAGGGGCACCTGGGTGTCTCAGTTGGTTAAGCGTCCAACTTCAGCTCAAGTCACGATCTCATAGTTTATGAGTTCAAGCCCCGCATCAGGCTCTGTGCTGACATCTCAGAGCCTGGAGCCTTCTTCAGATTCTGGGTCTCCCTCTCTCTCTTGTCCCTCCCCCACTTGTGCTCTCTCTCTCTCAAAAGTACATAAATAAACGCTAAAAAAATAATAAAATAAAACTGACAAAAATAGAGAAACATATATACATAAAACATTCCATATCATTTTTAAGCCCTAGCCAGCATTTATCATAAGTCCAAATGCACAGTTTGGGGAGTACTTGATACAGAATTCATTCTTTTATACATTTTATTTAAAAAAATGAACACACCTGATAGTTTGCAAACTAGAAGGTAAAAAGTGTAAATTCAATAAAACCAAAATAACTGAATTGCTTTTTTTTTCTTCTTAATCAGTAATTTTGGCATTATACAAACACAACTTCAGTTTATTCTTTAGTTGAAAACAAAACAAAACAAAACAGAAATCACTTGACAGGCTTAGCTCTCTAGGAGATCTTTATATGGCAAAGTACAGGTTTAAAAAAATCCAAGAAAGCCTGAAATTTTACCCTATGGTTATTGCAACTGGATGTATTTAGAAGACATTGATTTTGTTTAATAGCAATTATATTGAGGTTCACCACAAAATTCACCTTTTTAAGGTGGTCGTTTAGTATTATGCAGAGTTGTGTAATCATTATCACTATCTAGTATTAGTACATTTCATCACCCCAAAATAAACCCTGTACCCATTAGCAGTTGTTCTCCGACACTTCTCCTGAACCCCTGACACACTACTTTAGTGTGTATGGATTTGCCTATTCTGGATATTTCATATAAATGGAATCATGTGATATGTGGTCTTGTGTGACTGGTTCCTTTCACTGGGCATGTTTCTGAGGTTCAACTATGTTGTAGCACATATCAATACTTCATTACTTTTTATGGCTAAGAAATATTCAATTATATGGATACACCATAATTTCTTTATCCATTCATCAGTTGATGGATATTTTGGGCTCTTTCTACCTTTTGGTTATTATGAATAATATAGCTATGAACATCCATGTATAGGTTTTTGTGTGGTGATATGTTTTCAATTATCTTGAGGATATTCCTAGGAGTAGAATTGCTAGTTATTCTATGCTCAACATTTTGAGAAGCTTTCAGGCTGTCTTCCAAGGTTTGCATACTATTTTACAATCCCATCAGCAATGTTATAAGGGTTCCAATATCTCCACATCCTCACTGAGACTTGTCACTCTTTTTATTTGAATCATCCCAATGCATTCAAAGTAGTATCTCCTTGTGGTTTTCATTTGTGTTTTTTCTAATGACTAATGATGTTGAGTATCTTTTCATTTGCTTATTGTCCATTCGTGTATTTTTTTTGAGAAATGTCAATTCAAATATTTTGCTCATTTTAAAATTGGGTTTCTTGTATTTTTTACAAGTCCCTTATCAGATATATGATTTATAAATATTTTCTACCATTCTCTGGGTTGTCTTTTTGCTTTCTCAACATTGATATTTTAATTAATGCTGTCCCTCTCTTTTTATTTACAATGAATGAGAAAGAATACAAAATTTGTACAAATGTATAGATACAAATGCTCTGAAGAAAGGTCAGAAACAGAAAGCAAAGAAATTAGAGTGCTAATCATATCATATCATTCTTAGTACCATAACACCAAATATGTACTTGAAACATCAAAATATGTCTATCTGCCATATCCTAAGTCTAAAATCCAGGACTTCTGAACTCAAATCAGTATCTGCTTCAAAAACTTATCAACTGAATCCTTGCACTATGAATATATCCAGTGGAGAGCACTCATGGCATTTGAATACTTTGTGTAAGTAGTGTTAAAAAATGTGAAAAGGCTTAGGAAACAGTTACCACCATTTCTGTTTCCCACACATCTGGGAACATAAGACACAAGGGCATTTATTCCACATTAATTAGCAGTTTATTGAGTGCCCACTATCCCCAGGTACCATGTTAGGCCTCGGGATACCAAAGAAGAAACAATATATTTCCTCTTTCAAGGAATTTAGAGAACAGTGAAGAAGCTTGGCCCAATCTCCCAGTAACCACTTCTTCCATCAATCAAGGAAAGCATTTACTAACTACTCACTTCATCTCTAACCACACAGATATATGTAGAAAAACACATAGACTAGCTGTCTTATTTGAAAACAATAGATTCAGGGCATTAGGGATAATCTACTCAAAACCTCTCATTTTGTGCATGGAAACTCTTAGCTCAAAATGGGTAAGTGACTTGCCAAAGATCATGATAAGAGGTAAATTAATACGTTTCTGGAACTATTCTACCATATTATTCATTTAAACCTTACCACAACCCATTTTTCAAGTAGAAAACTAAGGAACAGAGAAATTAAGTAATAACACAACTCAAACAGCTCATAAGGGCAAAGCCAACCAACATTTGAATCCAAGTAGCCTTGCTACAGAATCCATGCTTTTAGTCACTATGTTAAATTTAGGTAGCTATTTGTAAAAGTAGTCATGATTTGCTGACTCATGTTTTTACATGAGTCATATATCTTATATGCTGTCTTTTATGCTAATCATCATAGTTTCTGGCATCTCCAACGCCAATCCTCTGGTCAAAAATTATCAAAGAAATCTCAAGATATTATTAAATTTCAATATCGCAAGACACTCAAGTTAGAAAAAAATGGCCCAATGCCAGTGTGGATGTATATGTTATCAAGAAAGAGGAACTGAAGACATCCACAGCCATGAGAATATAAGTGATCTTGTAATAAGCAATTTTTAGCTAACTTCAACAAATGTTGCTACTTGTACAGTATTCACTTGTCTTGTCAAATCATCCCCATGTATTCCTTTGCACTTCTCAATCCCAGTCTTTAAATTTGTTGATTCTTCAGTCTAGTAAGAACATGTTAAACTGTGGGACATGAAGGAAACAGAGCTAGGGATTAAATCCTGAGATAACCCTGAAATATACAGGACAGAGAATATGTGCATTTCAGAAATCTCAGATTGCATTTTATTGCATCTCTTCATTTATCATTTGACAAATATTTATTCTGTGCCTACCACGTGCAAACACTGTACCAATTTCTGGGGATACACTAGTACATGTGATGGATGGGGCCCTCATCCTCCTGAGGTCCACAGTCTCACAGTCTTCCATCAGAGGATGTTAGGGATCTGCCTTTAAGCCATTGTCATCTTTCAACCCTCTGGGCCTCTGAATGGTGGCTGGGCTGCAGGAAGTTTAGCAGAGTAACTCAGCAAGGCTAGGAACTGTTAATAGATGATAGCACTATTAGGTATACAGAGTATAGAGGTAAAAAGTATATTGTTTAGAAATGACTATAATACATTGGGTGATTTGCATAAACTCTAAAGTAGTTTACGAATAGAAACTATTTGCATTATGATTGTTATTTACTCAGAATGCACACATCTTTTTGTCCTAGAAGACCCTGAAGAACAAAAGATTATATCTGTTTATTGAATTGATAAATAAGTCCAGGAATTTTGTTCGACAGTCAAGTTCATTCAAAGATAAAGATAAAATTGTAAAATTTCCACCCACCTATATACCTGTTTTCATCCTTCAGGATGCTCCCCTCTCATTTCTACTTGAATTCAAGCTGTGTGTAACTCTTCCACCTACACAGGCCTTTGTCAGCCGCCAGAAGCTATTCTACTCACTAAAACAACGGGTTTCCTTTGAAGCCCTGAGTGCTTTAAGTCACTCATCAGCCTTAATTTCTCTGAGAAGTTTTTCCTACTTTAACCTGCCTTCCCCTCTACCAGTGTAAGCCCTACTACCTTGGCCCCTTGGTTTTGTAATGAAAAAAGAACATCCAGTTTATTATTTTGCTGTCCTTTTTCATAAGGTAGCCAAGTTATATTCAGCTACTATACGGGATAATTGAGTCATAGGTTCTGAGCCAGGTCAATATCCTGTGTTAGGAGGGTCTACCGGGCCCCGTGGTTTGCTCACATATCTGGCTACATACTCGCCTCTATTTTTTTGTTTGTTTGTTTTAAAAACTTTACATTTCTCAAGTGTCCTTTTGCTTTTACATGCTCTGAAAACTATTATAGTTTGGTGGAGAGAGTGAATTGGATGCAAAGAGGTTTGCCAAGATATGTCAGCAGAAGACTAAGTAGGTAATTGGAAAGTGTGTTTGCATTTAGATATGCAGGATTCAGGAGACAAAGCCAAAGAGAAGGGTGTTGTGGGGACAGACTGGAGTTTGGTTAGTTAGTCCTCATTGATTTATTACACTCAACCTAAGATTCTCTGGAGGAAGGCCTAGAGAATGTGGATCTCAGGAAGAAAAAAGTCACATCCATCATATGGACCGGTGTATCCCCAGAAGCAGATACACTATTTTGCATAGAATAAATGTTTGTTGGATGATAAACGAGTGAGTGAAATGAAGTATGAGACTTCTTTTCTTATATAGTCCAGGATAGATATATTAAACACCTTGTAAAATAGAAACTCCTCCCTAGACTGTTAGGGGTCTGACCTAGGTCACATGGCCATAAGAGCCACCAACAGAACCCGAGACTCCAAGTCCTGTGTTCTTTCTGGCACATGTTTCTTTCTTCTCCAGCTCTAAAATGTTCTGAATCCTGTTCTTTTATAAGTAATTTTTTTATCATTAATAAACCACAGAACTATATTCGTCCCTACCCTTAAAGTTGCAGTACTCAATGTATATTATAATTAACAGATGACCTAATATTAGGCCAAGAAATGCACGTGCCTGCATGCATACACACACACGTACACACAGCTGCTGAGGGGTGAATAAGGGGAGAAATCAGGGGGTGGCTGCTGTTAGACTTGGGTTACTCCCCACCAAATAAATGGAAGGGCTTACTATGGGGAACCTTAGAAACTAGCCACTTTAACACTACCAGGATACCTCTTGTTCAGATTCCAACATGGTTCATGGATCACATATTGAATCGTTGTAGGGATCCTAGCAAGCACTGTCTCAGTCACTAGCAGAATTCATCAGAGCTTTTGAAGACCACTTTGCAGGAGCTGAGGAGTACCAGCTCTGCTTTAATTCTAGGCTTCCAGCCTGGCTTCACTTGCAAATATTTTCTTAGAAGTCACCTCCTTTTTATGGATAAGAAAGGGACAAAGTCAATAACTGGCTGGCTGCTCTATGGTGGATTCCAATATGTGACCCAGATGACAGTATATATTCTTTAAATGGGATGCATGAGAAACTTTCAAAGAAATATTTGGACAACTTCCCAGAAGACTGATCAGCTGGGGATGCCGGGCATCCTGCTGCAGGAGTTGGTGTTTTTCCTTCAGAGAAGAAGCTAGGCGGTCACCTTCATGGCACCTTTCTCATAAGGAAGGGGTGGCAGAGGGGGCAATCAGCATGGTGGGTGGAAAACAGAGTAACTGCTCATGAATATTCTAGACTGGGACCGTGATAAGGGATCAACTCACACTGAAGTGCACAGCAGCCTTGCACAATTGCAGTTTGGATTTCTAGATCAAGCTACTTTATTCTAAACACAGGCGCAATGTCCTACTAATCCTGTCCTCAGAATCCCCACCACTGAGCTCATCCTCAGGGGTTATTCTCAGAATTTTCCCCAGGCCCAAGGAAAACTCATGTGAAAGCTCTGAAACCAGTAGATTGAAAAGGTCAGGAAAGCATGGCGAAGTGTTGGCCAAAAATAAAAATTCTTGGTCAATGACAATGTGCTCAACCATATATAGCTGAGCTGGGGGGATTCTGACAAACTTTCTGAGAATGCAAAACTGTGAATGACTTCTAATTTCCGTTCTTTTCTTCTGACCTGACATCTCGGTAGAACTAAAAAAACTTGAACTATGATGCTGAGACAATATTTAAAAGTAATAATCCAGTTTAGAATTTTAATTTTTTTTTAATGTTTATTTATTTTTGAGACAGAGAGAGAGAGACAGACAGAGCATGAACGGGGGAGGATCAGAGAGAGGGAGACACAGAATCTGAAACAGGCTCCAGGCTCTGAGCTGTCAGCACAGAGCCGACGCGGGGCTCGAACTCATGGACCACGAGATCATGACCTGAGCCAAAGTTGGCTGCTTAACCAACTGAGCCACCCAGGTGCCCCACTCAGTTTAGAATTTTAAAGCTAGCTGAATTTCCTGAGACCCATGTTCAGTGTGATTCTCCCTCAATCCTACATGGCCCACCAACCCTCCTCTTTAAGATGCTATATACTATCTGGATATACCTTCCACACTTTAGTACATATCTTTAAGAAAATGACTAATTATATTTATCTTGATATCCCCCCTCACCTCTGTCAAATCCCCAGTGCTTTCTTTTTTACACTCTAGACATTCAATGTTTAATTAATTTAGAGAAAGAGGATTTTTCATTATCATAAATAATTTTTAGAATACAGAATTGGAAAAGAACTGTTAATATTGGATAATATTCTTTCTTCCATTAATCATAAAAATTTTCTCAAGACTCAGAGAAATGAAACTCTTATCAAGGCAGCCACATGGAGCATAGCTTATGCTGATGTTACTCAGAGATTTTTTTTTTTTTTTTTTTCAGAGAATCAGCCGTGAAGTGACC
The DNA here is from genome assembly GCF_018350155.1 of Leopardus geoffroyi. Lineage (NCBI taxonomy): Eukaryota > Metazoa > Chordata > Mammalia > Carnivora > Felidae > Leopardus > Leopardus geoffroyi. The sequence goes on from NC_059328.1 coordinate 75,744,485, forward strand.
TGCCAATATTTTAGACCTCGATTAATCTGGCTGTGGAAATAGTGACTGTCTTTTAATTTTTTTTTTATCAAAATAACTTAGAGTGTCCCTTAGAGAATTTCAGATACTCCTATAATCCTGTAAGGACTGAACTATTCTAAGACTCCACAGGTCCTGTTTTCAAAGAGATTACAATGTAGTGGTAAAAGTGGGTATAGGCATAAAAAGCCAAACAGTATTTGTGTTTCTCATTATAAAGCCTACCCTGGGATGCCAATAGTTTCCCGTTACTAAATACTTTCTCTTCTTTATGGTCTCATAGAATGTACATAGCATTAAAGTTCTCTGAAAACAGCATTAGAAGTTATTCATCTTTCTTCTAGCTGTAATGCAAGCAGAAGCTTATATGAAGCATCACAGGAGGAAGAAGAAACAAAAGAAACATTCATTGATTGCTACAGTTTCAGAAAAGGATTTCTAGAAGCAATATCACAAATTCAGAAGCCCATTATTCAGTAATAAATGTTGTCATCATGGAGGGTGGCTTTGTTCATGAGAATTAGATTAAAATAAACATATTTATAAGCTACATATCAGAGATTAATCCAGGGCTAATGCAGTCTTAATACACTTGATCACTTTAACTTCTTGCTAATGGTACCTTGGGTTACCAAGCATGAGGTCACTTTTTTATTCATCCTATCATTGGAATTGGAATCTTAACACATCATCTAGTTTACAATCTTTTATTTTATACCTGAAGAGACTGACTCCCAAGGATGTTAAGCAATTACTCCCAGTCCACACAGGTAGTGATATTGCTATAATAGAAGATGGATTATTTGTCCATGGATTTGCAAGGGAAGAGAATATTCCTTTCCAAACATTCAAAGATACACATGGAAAATTAGACATTTTCAATATTTTTTTAAGTTTATTTTGAGAGTGTGCATGGGTGTGCAAACACAAGAGGGTATGCATGAGAGTGGGGGAGGGGCAGAGGGAGGAAGAGAGAATCCCAAGCAGGCCCAGTGGTGTTAGTGCAAGAGCCCAACGTGGGGCTCAATCCCACTAACTGTGAGATCACGGCCTGGGCCAAAATCAAGAGACGGATGCTTAACCACCTGAGCCACCCAGGTGCCCCAGACATTTTCAATTTTTAATCTCATCGTTTTATCATCAGTATCGCTTACAGGACTCACTTTTTTCCTTGTTTCATATTTAATTCTGTATATTTTTTTAATCTTCTTCTGCAGATAGTAAGCTGTTTGAGCAGCAAACGTAAACCTAATTGGCTTAATTGATGTGTACATACACAGTATCTCACCCATAAACTCAATAAAATGAATGACCAAATGCAGGAATGCTCTTTCAACCTTTCCTCCAAGACCCAAGAAGAAACACGGCTGCCAACCCAGAATGGAATGGACAAGGAAAGAATAGCGCAGTGCCCAAAAGACAGCCCTCTTAATCCCTTTCAGAGTAATTCAAATTGTAGTCCTAACCTGAACAGTCTGTGGAACACAACGTGCTCTCCTAGAACTCGGTTGTGCCATTTCTTCATTCTCACTTACCCAAACCCATCAGATATGCCCCCAGATGCTGAGTCTTTTACAGTCTTCATTTCATTCCTTTGGGAGGTCCCTCTACAAACATTCTTTTTTTTAATGGGAATGTGATTGCCATGGCAACTCAGGGATATAAATGCTGCCTAATGTAATTGAATCATTGTGTTGAAGAGGTTAGTCTGTGAAAATGGACTGAGATGAATCTGGGGTGGGGATGAGAGTGGGGGCTGAGTGAAGATGACAACGTTATCACGTCCCCCGGATTCCTGGGTTTGGATTGTTTGTCCTGCAAGGCACATTGTCACTTTTCAAACGCGGGGCCCCAACTGCAGAGGGACCCGAGTGGGGCAGTAGATGGGGTGGTCCTGCAGTTTATTAGCGGCAAGACGCTGGTGATGAGTAAAGTGCGGCCCCTCCACCCAGTTCCCTCTTCGCCCCCAGGATAAGGACCTCTGAGAGAGGGGGATGGTATTGGAGTCCCAGAATCCTAATTTAAGCCGCTTGGTTTGGCACAGGGGCTCGGGCCTGTGGCCTAAGCCCTCAGCGTAAAGAAAAGTAAAGGGACTTGTGTGTGTCAGGGATAGGTTCCACGTGGTCCACCTGAGCCTTCCCTCAGGGCCCGACACATTATGTAAATAACAAGTTACTCAGGGTGCCCACGTGAAAAGGCGGGGCGGGGGGGGGGGCGCTACATAAATACTTCCAAAGTCTTGCACGGCGCGCCCCGCAGGCGGCCCTAAGCCCCTGTCCCTCGCGTGTCTGGGAAAGAGTCCCCGCTCTGTCCAGCCCCCCGCGAGTCGTGTAGCTGGGGGAGGGGCGGGGTGCTGCTGCCGGCCGGCCGGAGGCAATGGCCAGCGGGCCGGGGCGGCCACATGGCGCGCTCCGGGCGACGGCAGCCGCGCTTTGTTTCCACCGGCGAGCGGCGAGTCACCGGCCCCCGCGGTCCCGAAGCCCGGCACACGCTCGGGCCAAGGCTGCTGCACATTTCACGGCAGGGACAGCTCCCGGAGCGGCCGCTGTCTCTTCCCCCTCTCCACCTCTTCCCCCTCCGCCTCGGCCACCACCGCCGCCGCCGCGCAGCGCCGCCGCCGCCGCCTCCGCCTCCCGCCTCCGCCCAGTCCCCTCCTCCTCCACACGCGAACTTAGTCAGCGGTTCGCGCCGCCGCGCGCCGATTGGCCGGCGGAACGCGCCGCGTCACAATGGAGCCGCTCGGAGGCGGCGAGCCCGGCAGCGCTGGGGCTTCCCGCTGAGCCCGCAGCAGCCGTCAGCCGAGAAAGTGCCGGCGCGGGGCCGCCGCCGGCGCGCCCGGAGCGGCGCGGGGCGCACGCGGCGCGGAGCGCAGGCGCCGGGGGCCGGGGTCGCGCAGGTAGGTCGGAGCGGGGCGCCCCCGCTCCCGGAGGAGGAGCCGAGCCGACCCCGCTGGCGGAGGCGGAGGACGGGGGCAAGGGGACGCAGCAGGTGGGGTTGTCGAGCAGGTGCGGTTACCTGCCCGCGCCTCACCTGCGAGCCGGGCCTGCAGGCAGGTGGCGCGGCCACACACCAGTGGCCGCTCCGCTGCTCCCATGTTTCGGGGAGAAAGGGAGCGAACCCCCCGAGACAACCTCTCCCGGGTGCCGGGGTCATTCGGGGCAAGAGGAGTGGGCGGCCACGACGAGGCGGTCCCCTCTCCACCGCGGCGGTGTCGGCGCCGCACCTGAGTGTGAGTCCTCGGGGTGGTGCGGGAACAGGGTTCTGGTTTCCCAGGCTGGAGTGAACAGACCTCTCCCGAGGGCGTCCTGAGTGAGCACCCCGCGTCTGGTCGCTCTCCTTTGCCCCCTTGCCCTGGCGCTGTTTTTTGACAAACTCGTTGGATACTCATTGTTCGCCTACAGTTTGATGCTGGTGTTGGTGTCCGTTTGCTTGAAGGGGGCGGGGGTGGGGGTGGGGGTCTTGGCTTTTCCACCTCTACCCATGTGGAAAAGCCAAGAGTTTCCTTTTTCTAGGCTACAGTGGAGCAGGTGCTGAGAGGTCAGACGCAGGAGGCTCGGTGTTCGCTCATTACTCTGTGTTCCCAGCTGACTTCCCAAAGTCCATAGGTTGCCTTGAGTCAGATGACATTTGTGGAAGACTTTTCTTTGTGGTAGCAAGTCTCTCTCTGCACCTCCCTTTCCCTTCCCAAGAAAAAGACAAACCTAAATTTAAACCAAAAACCTATGCCCGAACTTTCTTGAATACATTTGCCTTGCCTGAAAACTGTTTGTAAAGCTCCGTAAGAAGATAACAGTATGACGATTTTAAATGGCAAATATGTAGCCAGCTTGAAATACTCAATTTGTTCCCTGCTTTCTAGGAGAAGATTAAATGGCATGTCTCTTAAACCTAAGTGTAGGGTGGAAGCACACGAAAGAAGTCACACTGCAGTAGAATTATTTAACGATTCCAGTACCCTCCATGTGTTCAGGTGTCACCTCCTGAGAACCCAGAATGCTCCTTTGAGTTATGGGTGCCAAGGTGACTTTCTTTTTCCCCTGGCTTTCCTAGTCAGCAGCTCCACTCTTGAAGAGAATGTAAAATGACAGCTAATCCCCCAAGTAATTGGGCCTGTGTGATCTAAGAATGTAAGCCCTAACATGTCTGATATTACTTTCAGTTCAGGTAATAAATGGGGCAAAGTTGTCACTGATTGTACAGTTGAGTCATGGCACTTTTCTTATACCTACTCTCCCCTTAAAATGTTTTTATTATAGCAGAAAACAAATTAAAATGTACATGTTAGAATTAAATTTACTAAACTTGTCAAAAAATTTACTGAAATTATCAAAACTTGTTCTGTTTTTCTTCCACTGGAAAGGCGTTCCAACATGTCCAGCCTCACATGTATATTTTCACATTTGGAGTGATTTCATTTGACTACTTGTTAAGATTTGTTTTTCTAAGATGGTTCCCCACTGCTTCTGAGGATTCTTAGAGTGAAAGCACCAATATTAATTAAAATGGAAAGGGCCCTAATCAATGTAACTTGGAAAAGATACCAGATCCTCCACGTTTTTTGTTTTTTGTTTTTTTAATAGACTTTATTTTTTAGAGCAGTTTTAGGTTCATAGCAAAATTGAGAGTAAAGGGCGGAGGTTTCCCTTAAACTCCCTTCCCCCCACTCATGCATAGCCTGCTACATTATGGACATGCCCCACCAGAGGTACATTTGTTATAATCAGTGAGGCTACACTGACACATCATTATCACCCAAAGTCCATAGTTTACATTAGGGTTCAGTAACATGTATCCACCACTATAATATCAGACTATGATACTGTGTCACAACAGCACTGCCCTAAAAATCCTCTGTGCCCCACCTATTCATCCCTCCCTCCTCTGCTAACAACCACTGATATTTTTACTGTCTCTGGAGGTTTTTTTTGCCTTTTCCAGAATGTCATAGTTGGAATCATACAGTCTGTAGCCATTTCAGATTGGCTTCTTGCACTTAGTATTATGGATTTAAGTATCCTCCAGATCTTTTCATGGCTTGACAGCTCGTTTCTCTTTAGCACTAAATAGTAGTACACTATCCCTCTAGGGTTTTTTTTTTTTTAATTTATTTTTTTTAATGTTTATTTTTTGAGGCAGGGGGAGGGGCAGAGAGAGGGAGAGAGAGGATCCAAAGCAGGCTCTGGGCAATCAGCCGTCAGTAGAGCCTGATGCGGGGCCCGAACTAACAAACCACGAAATCGAGACCTGAGCCAAAGTCCGATGTCTAACTGACTGAGCCACCCAGACACCCCCCTCCAAGTTTTTTTAGACAGGGTGGGTATTTTCTTGCAGTGGCCTGAAACTTGTGATACTATGTTTTATCCTCTTAAAGTTGAAAAGGGCAAATATTTTAATATTTAAAAGGTTCTTGGGGTACCTGCCTGGCTCAGTTGGTAGAGCATGCAACTCTTGATCTCAGGGTTGTGAGTTCAAGCCCCACATTGGGTGTGGAGCCTATTTAAAACAAAACAAAACAAAAACATAAAAATATTAAATATTCTTGCTTTAGACAAAATCTTTATTTGTAAACAACTTTAAAATTTTTTTCAAATTCTTATTAATGGTATCTGAGTATTTTTATGTGCCTTTCTAATTTTTTTTTTACCACCCATATCAAAAATAGCCAGTTTAATCTAATCCTTGATTTTCATTTGGTGTCTCTCAAGTTGAATTTCCAAATTTTACTTTTGTTTCTCCTTTCTACCACCCGTCTAGCATACACTGATATTATCAGAAACGAATGCATGCTGAACCTGTCATGTTACTCCAGACTTGGTGGAATGTTTTGCGTTGCCTTCTGCAAAGCATGTCCCTCCCTGTGTCCCCACTTAGAGAATACTGAATGCTGCGAAGCAATTCAGACCTGTGACCACTCAAAAGGAATTTGGGAGATCAAGTTATATCATAGAATTTTTTTTGAGCAGTTGTAAAATGCATTCTAATTTCTGTTGTGTGCGTTTTCCTATTCTTGCCTTTTTTTTTTTTTATTGTTATTGGCTACTTTCATTTTATTTCCCATCTATATTTTTTTCTTTATTTTTTTTAACGTTTATTTATTTTTGAGACAGAGAGAGACAGAGCATGAACAGGGGAGGGGCAGAGAGAGAGGGAGACACAGAATCTGAAACAGTCTCCAGGCTCTGAGCTGTCAGCACAGAGCCCGACGCGGGGCTCGAACTCACAGACCGTGAGATCATGACCTGAGCCGAAGTCGGACGCTCAACCGACTGAGCCACCCAGGCGCCCCTCTTTTTTTTTTTTTTTTTTAAATGTTTGTTTATTTTTGAGAGAGACAGAGCACAAATGGGGGAGGGGCAGAGAGACAGGGAGACAAAAAATCTGGAGCAGGCTCCAGGCTCTGAGCTGTCAGCACAGACTTGACGTGGGGCTCAAACTCATGAACTGTGAGATCATGACCTGAGCTGAAGTCGGTTGCTTAACCGACTGAGCCATCTAGGTGCCACGTCCCATCTATATTCTCTAAACTTCCTACATACCTTTATAACGAGTTAGGGTTTTTGGTTTTTTTCTGATGTTTAATATAATGACTTTGGCCGACATAACCACTTATTTTTCTTTTCTGAATCATGAAGATTGATCTTAAATAAAATGAAGCCTAACTCCAATCATTGAATCTATCTGCTGAGTTCTTACCACTGCTCTTCACTTAGAAACTGAGCAAAGAGTAATAACAAACTCCCTATTCTATGAGGTCCTCACATTTAGGATTCTACTCAATTGCAACACAAGTTAAATTCACTTCTTCAATGCTGTTGTGAACCTGTGTAAAAGAAATGAATAAAAATGAGTTGTCAGAGTTTCATCCTTGACCTTTCCTTTTGCCTTTTTGGCCTTTCTGCTGTCTTTGATATGGGTCATATGATTCTGCTTATCCCTTTCCAGACTGTGTATCTTCGAGCTTCATCTCCTGCTTCTTCAGTTTAGAGTTGCTTGTATTCTTTCTTCTTGTCTGTCTCATCCTGTGGCCATGTCCAGGGCTCCATTCTACACTGCTTACTCCTTAGCCGACAGCATCTTTCTCAGAAGCTACCAGCTGCACAGCCTCTATTTCTCTTCTATTTCTAGCTCTGTGCAGGTGACTGAGCACTCCCTCCGCCCGTCTCTAAAGGAGACTAAATTCTATGTTATTGAGTAGCATATTCCTTTTGATCATTTCTCAGTTGTGTAGATTTGAGAGCGTATTTGAACCTTATTTCTTTTCTTCTGTCAAATTCCCTCTCAGCATTTTTACACTGCCCCCCCTTCTCAAATCTATTGCAAATTATAAATAGGAATTCTTCAACTTCTACCTAAGAGCATGGACTTTGCAGACTGAGGGGGACTGAGGGGCCTGATGAACCAGTTGCTGGATTAGATTAACTACCAGTTACAGAGACCGAAAAGAGCAGTTGTTTAAACAAAATGTTTCTCTTTAAAAACATTTTAAACAAACACAGAACTTAAACTTAAAACACAAAACTTTATGGAGAGACAATCCAGGGCTGGTATAATGTTTTTACAGTTGCCTGAGACATAAGCTGGTTCCACCTTGTAGATCTAGCATACATCAGGAGAGGCCCTCAACCTCATGGTCCTAGATGAAACCTCAGCCATCATGTGCAGATTCCAAGTAGCAGAAAGGAGGAAAGAAGGAAGGTAGGAAAACAGGGGAAAAGCAAGAGACGATGGTCTCTTACAGAAATTTCCTGGAAGCTGTCATTCACTTCTTGTTACAGCTTACTGGCCAGAACTCAGTGACGTGACCTCACCAATCTGGAACAGAGACTGGAGAATATCATCCTTATTCCTGACAACCTTGTGCCCCACTAAAATGGAGGAGGTTCGAGGTGCCTGGGTAGCTCATTCGGTTAAGCATCCGACTTCAACTCAGGTCATGATCTTGTGGTTCATGGGTTAGAGCCCTGTGTCAGGCTCTCAGAACTTGGAGCCTGCTTCGGATTCCATGTTTCCCTCTTTCTCTCTGCCCCTCCCTTGCTTGTGTTCTGTCTCTGTCTCTCAAAAATAAATAAACGTTATTTTTTTTTTTTTTTTAATGTGGGAGGTTCACATCCTTAGGAAGAAGGAGGGAAAGAACATTACGGTAGCCAAACACCACAGTTATTCTACATCTCTTTTTTTCTTGGCTATTACCCATTTTGTAGGATTCTTAGAATTAAAGGAAATACTAGTGTTAAAGCATCTAATACAGTATCTGGCATAAAACAAGCATTCAGTAAATGATAGTTCATAATTCTCCTTATTCCTTTGGAGTCATGAACTGTCTGGTTTCCCTGTGACCACATCATTGGCATCCAAATCCTATTTTTTTTTTAAATATGTAAGTATTTGCCCCAGTTGGTAGTATCAGACCACACTCTCTTACCTTGTCATGGGAGGGTGCAATGCATTATTATTTAGTGTCAACATTTACTTCTTAGCTTAGCCCATGGCTTAGATTGAAAACATAGCTCTTGTAATCAAATAGACCTGGATGTGAATCCTGTCTCTGCCACTTACTCTGTATGCAACCTTAGCCTCTTGCACCTTCAATTTCCTCATCCGGGGGTAAGAATCAGATAGGAGGATTAGAGTGCCTATGGGGCACCTGGGTGGCTCAGTTGGTTAAGCGTTAGACTTTGGCTTAGGTCATGATCTCGTGGTCTATGAGTTTGAGCCATGCGTTGGGCTCTGTGCTGACAGCTCAGAGCCTGGAGCTTATTTCAGATTCTGTGTCTTCCTCTCTCTCTGACCCTTCCCTGTTCATGCTCTGTCTCTCTCTGTCTCAAAAATAAATAAACGTTAAAAAAAAAAATTAGAGTGCCTAAAAAACTGCCTGATAAAGTAAGTCTAACTTTTTAAAAAATTTGACCTAATCTGGGGAACTTTTCTGAAAATGAACTCTTATTTGTTATTTAAAAACATAAACCAGTTTAAAATTGTTCATCTTCCTACATATCCAAATAAGTGTTGTTAAATTGTTACTCAGACTTTTTGAGAACTATCTCCAAAATCAGTTTAAATCCAAATAGCAAAGTCTTTCCTGTATTTTTTGATCAAAAACAGAATAGCTCAGCTTTAAGCTTCTTCAACTTTGATTTGAATGATTTTTGGCTGATCTGCTCTCAGAAGCTGAAACATATCCACCAATGAGTTCATTTCATAGTATTTTTTTTTTCAGCCACTATTTAACAAACAGCTTCTGTGTGCCAGACACTGTGCCGTGTTCTGGGGACAGAATGTAAGAAAAATGGACATGGCCCCTGCCCCCATAGAGGGGTTACTGGGGGGGACAGATGAATCTATTGCTACAATTAAATTTTTAAAAATTGCCACTACAGGGGCGTCTGGGTGGCGCAGTCGGTTAAGCGTCCGACTTCAGCCAGGTCACGATCTCGCAGTCCGTGAGTTCGAGCCCCGCGTCGGACTCTGGGCTGATGGCTCAGAGCCTGGAGCCTGTTTCCGATTCTGTGTCTCCCTCTCTCTCTGCCCCTCCCCCGTTCATGCTCTGTCTCTCTCTGTCCCCAAAAAATAAATAAACGTTGAAAAAAAAATTGTCACTACAAAAGCTGTTAAGGAGAAGTACAGGTGCTATACGGAAGCACATGTTCTATGGTCAGAGGTTGAATGGTGACTTTAGGAAAAAAAATTGGCCAGGGATCTGAAGTAAAGAGATGGTGTGGGAGTGTGGTTGGAAATGAGTGCAGACATGAGATGATGATCTGTCACCATCCCCTAGGCGTGGGTCATAATGTGTCACAGGTTTCCAACACCACTCCAAAGAAGGCATTTCATAATGCGTGGAGCCATCTTTCAAATAAGTGCGTATAATATATAATTTTCAATGTGATACTCTGAAAGGGGCTACATAATTCAGAAATAATTTAGTTCTTCTATAATTTATTCATGCTATGTTGGCAAACTTTAAATACAGATACTTTTTTGGATACACCAAGCAGATGCACCTGAGAAAGTTGGCTATAAAGGAGGATCTTTTCAGAGAGGGTCAGAGGGTTGATCTGCATCACCCTTAGCAAGTGGAATTTAAAGCCATTTGGCTGAATGGGGGTGTTTAGAAAGACTTGGCAGAGGACTAGTTAGCCCATGAAGCAGCAGTGGAAAATGACCACAGGATGGGAGGCATGGGCAGTGTGTTCTAGAGAGCTGGACTGCTCTCTGAGGGCTCAGAGGGCTCAGAGCCCTCTCTGAGGGCTAGACTGCTGTGCCTAGGGTGGCCTATCTCTGGACCAGTAGGCAACCCCAACATCCAGTACCTCCAAGGCTTTTAGGTTTATGTACACGACAACCCGGCTCAGCACATTGGCAGTGGGGGCACCACTTTTCCTTGCCCTCCAGCTGAGCTAATTGGGGATTCTTTAGGGGAAATGTCGCCTTTCTGATCCCACTGACAACCTTGGAGGGTGAGCAGGGAGGCTCTGCTTCCGTGTAGTGTGTTATGGCATGACCGAGCCTTGGGGGCAGAGCCACCTGCCGTTGTACTGCACATTGTTTCTGACTCTGAGTGGATAAATATAAGATGAATTCTGCTCATCTAAAGATTTTTAAAGCTCATCTCTCTAGGCAAAACTAAATGAGTTTGTTCCTGGCCCCATTTCAATGCCGAACTAGGCAGTCCTCACTGAGGAATGACTTGTCTTCCAAAAGCATTTGAGTCATGATGCAGTTTCTCAGACGCCAGTGTTGTGCACAGTGGTCAGGTTTGCAGGCTTCCCTGAGAGAGGGTATGCTACACCAGTGCTGCCCTAAGGGGCCACATGCCTTTCACCTTCACCCTCCCAGGAATACCCTTGGAACTGGGACTTCCTCTCACTCCACACTTGCCCTCGTATTTGGAATTCCTCCCTCAGTGGCCCACCAACCACGCTCCTACCTCAGGGACTTCTCAATTGCTGTTCTCTGTCTGGAAATGTTCTTCCCTTATGATTTGTCTGAATACTTATGATTTGTATGAATACTTCTCCTCAATGAAAGGTCAGCTCCAATGGGACTTCAGAGATACTTTCCCTGGCTCCCTCAGATTGAGTACCCATGCCCCCCACACCTACCCCATAATAGTCTTTCAGATCTTGGTTTATTGTTTGCTTGCTTATTTGTCTTCTCCCCTCACCCCCAAAAGAATACAGTTCTGTTGAAAGTATGGGTCTTGTCTCCCTTGTTTACCAGCTCTTGAGCCTAGTATACAGTAAGCTTTCCCAACTGCTGCATGTGATATGGGGCAAAAAATTTTACCCCTTTGAGCATAGATTGGGGATAATAGTGCCTGTGCTGCCTGCCTCATAGAACAAATGAGGGACCAGAGTCAGTGTACTGACGATACTTTCTTTTCCCCCAAAACTTGTTATCTGTCTTTAGAGTCCATATTTTTGTAAATAGCAATACTATTTACCCAATTACATAACCCGCAGAAACCTAGAGGTCATTCTGGGCTTCTCCTTGCCTCATTCCCCTCAACTGCTCTTTGTACAATTTGTAGTCAGTTTGTCCAAGGGACACGTACGTCTTTCAGGTTTTTCCCATCTGTACCTTCTTCCACAGCCCCCTTATTGCCTTGAGTCTTTTCCAGGACAACTGCTAATTGTCTTCCAACTGGTAGTTCAGTTTCTAGTCTTCTGTATCCTCCACCCCGCAAATTTGTTGTCCACTCTGCAGGAAAGTAATCATTCTGAAAGGCAAATCTCATACCATGACTGCCCAATTTAATAACCCTTTAATGACTTGCTTTGCCACAGGATCAAGTCCAAGTGCCTTGGTGAACCATATAATAAAGTCTTCCTTTGTCTGCTTCCATAGCTTTCCAGCTTCACCTCTGGCTACCCTGTCGTTTCTAAATCACCAATGCATGCACCATGGACGGTGTGCACAGTCACACTCCCATACCAGCCATCCCAAACTATTTGCAGTGTAGGGAGGAAGGCATGAGGTAGCCAGATGGCTGTACTCCGTGTCTTTGTTCCTTCCTTTTACCTGGGGTTCTGGTATCCTCTTGTCAAACACTTGCCCATCTTTCAAGGATCAGTTCAAGCATACCTGTTCTGAAAGACCATTCCAGACACTCTCCGTCTGCCTACCACCCATGAGAGCTCCACATTCCCCTCCTCTCTGCTGCCTCTGAGTTTTGTACACCTGTTATGATACTTAAGCCAGAGAATACTTATGTCACCTTCTAGGTGCTCCTTTATAAGGATTATTTCGCTTATTTCCTGGGCTAGACATCACACTTGGCATGTAAATGGATGTCCGGAAAAGAGTTAGGAATAAAACTCCACGTGCTTATTACTTAGTCCTGGGATTTGTTTGGGTAACATACTTTTGACTAGTATTTGACCCAAATTTGAAAGACCTCCTTGAAGGTATTGTATATATACCTATTGTATATACATATATATACATATATGTATATACATATATACATATTGTATATATGCTGTTAATAGGTATCAGTTTGGGGCGCCTGGGTGGCGCAGTCGGTTAAGCGTCCGACTTCAGCCAGGTCACCATCTCGCGGTCCGTGAGTTCGAGCCCCGCGTCGGGCTCTGGGCTGATGGCTCAGAGCCTGGAGCCTGTTTCCGATTCTGTGTCTCCCTCTCTCTCTGCCCCTCCCCCGTTCATGCTCTGTCTCTCTCTGTCCCAAAAATAAATAAACGTTGAAAAAAAAAAAAAGGTATCAGTTTAATGGTACCTAATTACCTAATTAGGTATTCTAATCAATACCTAATCAGAATATTTTGCCAATGAGCTAGTGTTTATTGAATATTTACTATATTCAGAGTTAACGGATTTGGTAATTTGCAGTGGATGCTTGAGACAGATTTTGCACTTTTCTGAAATAATCCTGGTTTTGTCTTTCTATTAGAAGTCAAAATTTTAGTCAACACAAGCTCTTGGCTTAGAGGCAGTTTAGAGTAGTGTCTCTGAATGTATTTTTTCTGGTACCCCTAAGAGGATTTTGAAAAACTATGTGCTTTCCTCATACACTTTAAAACTTTAAGTTAATATCTAAAATTTTTTATCACTTTTAAATGTTTTTAATGAAAGAAAAAATTTTTAATGTTTTGCTTATTTTTGAGAGACAGAGACAGAGCATGAGCAGGGGAGGGGCAGAGAGAGGAGATAGAAATCTGAAGCAGGCTCCAGGCTCTGAGCTGTCAGCGCAGAGCCCAGCATGGAACTTGAACTCACGGACCGCGAGATCATGACTTGAGGTGAAGTCGGATGCTTAACCGACTGAGCCACCCAGGCACCCTATCATAATTTTAAATAGTTGTGAAAGATGACATTTCTGATATTATAAGTATTGATTTCTTTAAAAAAATATTCTTTGTAATGTACCTAATGGAAGCAAATTAAATGCCAATGTGATTTCATATCTACTATAACATCCATCTAAAAAACATACCAACAAGCTCTTCCAGGTGTCAGGAATTTTACATAGTTGTTTCCCTCATGGAACTCATTTCATTTCTCTTTTCTTATATAACCTAATCGCAATTAAAATTCTTATGTTGGAAATCTTCCACCGATTACTTTTCAAACTTGTGACGCACACATACACATACTATATATCTTTTGTTGTTGTTGTTCTTTGTTAAATGTTTCTTTATTTTTGAGAGAAGGTTGGGGGAGGGTTGGAAAGAGGGAATCCTAAGCAGGCTCCACACAGTTAGCGTAGAGCCCGATGGAGGGCTCCATCTCACAAACCGTGAGATCATGACCTGAGCTGAAATCAAGAGTTGGAAGCTTGGGGTGCCTGCGTGGCTCAGTCAGTTGAGTGTCTGACTCTTAATTTCAGCTCAGGTTATGATCCCAGAGTTGTGGGATCCATGGAAGCATTGGGCTCCGTGCTGAGTGTGGAGCCTGCTCGGGATTCTCTCTCTCCCTTTCTCTGCCCCTCTGCCCTGCTTGTGCTCTCTCACTGTCTCTTAAAATAAATAAACATTTAAAAACAAGATTCAGACACTCAACTGACTTAGCCACCCAGGTGCCTTTATATATCTTTTTTTTTTTTTTAAGTTCTTGTGGCAATAGGCTCTGTTTAATATAATTTGTTTTGGGTTGAATTGTTATATTTTTACTAGTACACAATTGATCAGAACAAGTAGAATGTTGATGACTCAGTTTTAGGTATAGGTAAAATTTGGGGGAAAATTATCTCTCAATGAGATGCATGGTTTTAAAAATAGTTTATACATAAATATTACTTATTGCCAGAGTAAGATAACCTGTATAATCAAGTATTTCTTTTTTTGATGTGGTATTTAAGAAATATTGCTACATAAATAAGTATATTTGGGTGAAGGCAGTATAATTCTACTCTATTTTTTAAACTCCTGAGTTACATGCCAAAAGTTATCCAGTGATTGGTCACAAAAAATGATTTTTGGTTTTTCTATTCTATTGCATTCAGTTTCTACTGTCTGTTGATTAGGTCTTGGTCTTGCATTTGAAGCAAAGAAATGGAAACTTTCCCCTAACTCCAAAAGGACTTGTTTCTCAGTCATGAAAGTCCTTCACTTTCATAGCATCTGTAATCTTACAGGTAGTTCCAAATCTGCTTGGGTCCTACAGATTTTCACATCCCACAGCAATGCACTGTAAGCAGACTCCTGGAAAGTAAAAGATTTGCCTTTCTTTTAGAATGTGGGAAAAGATAAATGTGAAAAGGAAAAAAAGGAGATGGCTGGAAAGAATCAAGAGGACATCTGGTGTTTTGAAGCACATACTTTTAGACAAGGATTAATTGATGATCTAGAAATAGAATCTACCAGAGTACCCCTCTGTCCAAAAATAAGGACTCCCAAACCTCATGCCCTCTTTAAAGATCAACTGGGTGCTACAGGAAACTTTTCATTCAAATTAAAGGGTCCCTAAGAGGCCAATGTAAAGATTTCCTTGAATGGCAGGAACATTCAATAGGGAAATGGAATGGTTAGAGCACATTACTGCTTTCTATATATCTGATGGAAGCTAATTTGATACCAAAGTGACTTAATCACCATCATTCATTCTAAGAATACACAAACTCTCCCAGAACATAATTTTTTAGACCCATTGTTAGACTAAAAAATAGAAATTACAAAAAGATCATGAGACACTTGGCTGATAGTGAGCTGGGTCAGTGGGTGCCTCAATCCTAAGAATAAGTCTCAATCTCATTGTGGAGAAAAAGTGTTTTTCAGAGTTTTATCAAGCATGTAAATTTCTTCCCAGGAGGAGGTTGTGAATTATAGCATGCAAAAAATATTGGTCCCAGGCTACATTTGGGACATTTTTTTTTTCCTTTACAGGGTATCCCCTGCTCTCTTACCCAAAAGCTTATAGCAGATCTCTGCTGAAGCACTTTACAGGAACCCCCACCACATTACTTATTATATATATGTGTGTACCTCACTTTTAACACACTAAAGCATTTATCCTCCTGCTGACTTGCAGTAGGTGGGGCAGATATCATCTGCATATTATAAATGTGGAAACAGAGTTTGTAAGGGAATAGTCGCTTGTCTAAACAAATCCCACGAGTTAGTGGCATATCTGGTACCTGATGAGGCAGCTTTTTCCACAAATATAGCGCCTGGCTCCTTTTCCCAGATGTGTTACTTTATAAAAGGCTCTAAGGATTGGAAGACTTGCCTTAACGATGAAGTAAAATAGATATGCTTGCAACACACTTAGTAGAGTGCATGGCTCTTAGCAGGCCCCCAGACTTAAAAAAGAGAAAAAGAATATATTTGAGGTTTTTTTCTGGCATACTTTATTCTATGGATTGAAAAAAATAATTCATTTGGGATTTTTTTTTTTTTTTTTCTGAGCACTTAATAGTTGCTAGGCATTGTGCCAGGCACTGGGAATAAATCCAACAGTGAAAAGAGAAAAAACCCTTTTTCATGGAGCATACATCCTAGAGGAGGGAGTATAGATAATAAGCAGATACAAGATAAAATGTCATGTGCTAAATGCTATGAGAAAAATAAAGCAATTGTAAAGGGCAAAGGGGTGGTTGGTGTGGGGTTTAGATAGGGTGATCCCTGGGTGGGGACTTGAGAAGACCTGAACATTGTGCTCACCTGAGTCTGAGTTCAAAGCCTTGACTTCATTTGGGTGGGTTGACTCAAGTCATGGTATTCTAGAGTCACGTGGAAAAGACCTTACAGAGTATCTATTGGTTTTTAATTTTATGTTATAGATATCCTTGAGGCTCTTTCCCAGAATAATACACACACACTCATGCATAACATTTTAACATGCCTTGAGATCATCCTTAGATTCCCCTCAAGTTCATATCCCTGGTCTACTTTAGTCCTTTCTTTTTACTAATAAGACATTTAGTCTGAGAAAAGCAAAGTAAAAATTGTCCACAGTGTCACAGTTAGTGGCTGAGTCAAGGACCTAAGATTCCCACAAAGTTGCATGTTGCTTTTTCCACTAAAATCTGTGTTGCCAGAGTGTTAAATTTTCTAAAACAATCATAGTCTATAAAACATCTCCTGCCTTTTTTTTTGTATATGCACCATTTTTTTTTTTACATAGAGTAAAACCTATGTACTAAAAAACCTTTGTAGTAAAACAAGTAATTTATGTAGCTAGTGTGGCTTTTCTTATTTCCTGACGAGTAACAACATAAATAACATCTTAAGTATCTCAAATGTGTCCTAGGAAGGACTCAAACTGGCAGCAGGAAAGGAAAAAGATCTTGTAATAGCAAGTTTTCTTACAGATGAAACTGGCTCATCATGGCTTTAAAGAGCATATAGGGGGCGCCTGGGTGGCGCAGTCGGTTAAGCGTCCGACTTCAGCCAGGTCACCATCTCGCGGTCCGTGAGTTCGAGCCCCGCGTCAGGCTCTGGGCTGATGGCTCAGAGCCTGGAGCCTGTTTCTGATTCTGTGTCTCCCTCTCTCTCTGCCCCTCCCCCATTCATGCTCTGTCTCTCTCTGTCCCAAAAATAAATAAACGTTGGAAAAAAAAATAAATAAATAAAGAGCATATAGGCACAGATAATGCCTTTGAAGGTCTCTGAACCTGCGGAAAGCAGGGGGGCTGCATATGGGAAAGGCCTTGTGCCAGTTTCAACAGGGGCAGTGAGTCCCTAAGATGAAACAACAGTCACCCCTACTCCCCACCCAGTGATTTCCTTTTGGGACATTTTATACAAAAACTTGGGAGATACACTTGTCACTTTCAGGAAAGTATTCATTGTATCAACTTATCTTCTCAGCCACACTTCCTTAACAGATGTCTCAACTTTAAGTATTACAAAATAACCAAAAGATTTTAATAGTAATCATCCGCTCTGTGAAATGAGCACATGATTTCCAAAATTGGAGACTTATAAAAACTTTGATTTGCACATAAGATTTTCTAATAAAATATATCTGATTTTAAAACCTCAGAAGCCTAGCAAGTCTATCTCCTGTAAATATTGGTACTTATTAAATTGTTAGGCTGTTTTCTACTGTGACTCTCTTAAAGACAAAACCTACTTTTTTTCAGTTAGCTTGCCCATTAATATTGTACTGACAGCCCAGATAGAAGAAACTTGAGCCTTTTCTCTCTTAATCAGTGAAAGGCCTTTTCCCCCTTTTTCCCATCCCCACCCCCATTTTTGGGTATGCCTAGCCTACTTTTCCATCTGTGTGCCTTGTTACTATGGTGATAGGCACCATAGAAATAGAGAACAAAGCAGATGTAATAAGCATCTCCTACATGGTTTACAATGCTAAAAAGGGATCTAGGTTTTTCAGACATGGCTTGTTCTTTATTGGTGGCAGAACTGGACCAGCTCAGTTGGGGGAGGGGGGGATACCTGGGGTTACAGCTGATTTAGGCTCCCATATTCCTGTTGTTCTGTACTTCACCAGACCTTCCATGAGTCTTCAATACTTCACCAGACCTTCTTTGAGTCTTCAAAGTGCAGGAAGAGAAATGGAGGCCTGTAGAGAAGATGCAGTACAGAAATTAGTGCAGTATAGAAATTAGTGCCACAGACTCAATCCACTGCAAAAGACAAATATTTCTGCCAAAGCGTATTACATGAGAGGGAATCTTGAGCTGGTTTTAAGGTTAACCAGTCATTAATCCTATTGCTTGATTTTTCATTGTTCAACTGAATATTTCAGTAGAGAAGATCTGCCAGTTTAGATTTTCCTCCCTTCAAAGTACTTAGTTGTTTTTTTTTATTTTATTTTAAATTACCATCTAGATTACTACCAACAGCTTGCAGCATTTGATCCCATCCATTGACTTTCTTTAAAATAAGTGGTTAAACTACTAATGTGTGCTTATTGTGTGCTTGCTTTAGAATTACAATTAAATATGTTCTAGATATTGTATAAATGAATGTTTCCCTTAAGATCTTGGAGAAGATGCCCATAGGTATTTTTTACATTTTTTAAAAGTAAGCTATGTGCCTCAAACTCACAACCCTGAGGATCAAGAGTCACACGCTGTACGACTGAGCCAGCCAGGTGCCTCCCCATAGGTATTTTTTAACCTTCTACATGCATGTTTATTCTTTTACATATTACATCTTAAGTATCATATTCTTAGATGCCCTAATGAATTACCCAAAGATTAAATAAAATATTCCAGTTACTCAATTCCATCTTCTGGACAATTATTTTTATTTTTTATTCTTTTAATGTTTAAGAGAGAGAGCATGAACAGGGGAGGGGCAGAGAGCGGGAGAGAAAGAATTCCAAGCAGGCTCTGCACTGTTAGCATGGAGCCTGATGCAGGGCTTGATCCTACAAGCTGTGAGATCATGACCTGAGCCAAAATCAAGAGTTGGATGCTTAACACAGGCCTCCTGGACAATTATTTTTAAGTTTATTGTTGTTTTTTAAGTTTTTCTTTTCTGCATTTTTATATTTAAGGGACATGTACAGGGTAAAATCATTTAGCAAAGTGTTTTACATATAGAGTCCCCGGACATGAACACATTTTCGGAGCTAAGGAAGTTCAGTGTTCACCGTACCTACTGCACGGTGGCCTGAAGTTCCTTCTAGCTGCAACTTCTTATTTCTTTGGCTGTGTGACTCCTTTTTTTTTTTTTTTTTTTTCTCCCCTATGGACCTGTATTTTTCCTATTTTGTCACCTGCCGTAAGGGCTTTTGTGCTGATGTGAAAATATGCTGAGAGGCAACCCCAGACTCTATGAGTTTCTTAAATACCTACACAGTGTACCCCTCCCCACCAAAGCCAGCTTTCCCCCTTTGTGGAATTGAAGACAGCCCTGGAGTGGGAGCTGGGACACTCAGTGCTAACTGTGGCTCAGCCTCCGCCTGGGGTCGGCTTGAAGATGCACTTTTAACCCGGTAAAGGGAACACAGCTTAGTCATGACACAGCTTAATCAGGAGGAGACACAAGGGTTTGAAACCAAAGGTGACATCAGATTTGTTTAGAGAAGTAATGCCAGCAGCTGTATGGAGGATGTGTTAGAGAGATCACCTTGGGAGACCAAGAAGAGCAGTAGAATGGAAGAGAGGAGACTAATAGCAAAGAAATTTGAGAAAGAAGTCATAAGATTAAATGGTCCCATTTCCTTTTGTCACACGGATCCTTTGGCAATTACTTAAGATAAGTTGTGGTTACTGAAGTTTTACTAGTTTGACTTACTACTCCTAATGTTTCAACCATTTTTCATGGAAGGAATGGATTAAGTTCTCTCCTGATTACTTACTGGGTCCCCCAAATCCTCAAATTTCAGATTACTGGTGAATATACATTATATTAACAGAACTTTAAAAATCATAACCTCTGCTATAGAATCACTTGTGCCCCCCACACCCAAATTCATCCCAAGGGGATGGTGTTAGGAAGTGGGGCCTTTGGGAGGTGATGAGGCCATGAGGGTGGAGCCCTCATAAGAGAATCCAGAGAGCTGCCTTGCCACTCCTATCATGAGACATGGTAGAGAGGTCATGATAGAGAACATATTTGTCTGTGAACCAAGAGTGAGTTCTTACCACACACCGAATCTTCTGGCATCTTGATATTGGACTTCTCAGCCTCTAGAAGTGTGAGAAATCAATGTTTGTTGACGAAGCCCCTCCCACCCCCATCTATGGTAGTTTGTGATAGCAGCCCGAATGGACTAAGATAGCTTCCAAACATGGATATCCTGTGACTAGAAATGAGACTTGGGAGAAGGAAGTAACGTTTGTTCTGTGGGAAGAATCATGACTCTGGGCACAGGAGAGGTCCTCTGACACCAGGTGATCATTCCGCGCAGGGCAGCTCCTCGTCTTCCAGAGGGCCAGAAAAACCTGGGCACACTAGGTGTGTTTCATGGCCTGGGGAGAACAGAGCTTGTCTTTGTAAGGAGTCTACTCCTTTGTGGGAGACTGTTCTCTGATACCTCTGAGGCAGAGGGAGTTTCCATTGCTTTTGATGGTATCATCAATGTGAAGGTAGAAAGTAGGCCAGGTAGAGTGATTTCTGTTTTGGCAATTAAGAAGCTGGCGTTCTGACAGATTGTGTAGCTTGGCTACAGTCCAGGCAGATGGTGGGCAGGATTCAAGTTCACTCTGCTCAGTCGTTTTGCTTAGACTCTTACTACTACACTTAGTACCGAATGAAGGAGTGCATGAACGAATGCACGTTTCATCTTTTGTTCGGGCCACTGGGGTAAGCTGCTTTTTATTCCTTTCACAGGTCTCTTGGAAGATTACTCCCATTCATGCTAGTTTTGCTTCTAAGAGTTTACCAGTTGTGCAGACTTAGGTAAATCACAACTGCCTCAGTTGCCTCATCTGTGCAGTAAAGATCATCTCACGGAGTCGTTGGAAGCATTAAATAATTGACATAAAAGGTTTAGAAGAAGATTTAGCATATGATTGTGTTCTGATGAGCACCAGCTTCCGTGACTCTTATAATAAACTGCACACATTCAACTGCTTCAGCCTCACATCGGTTCCTTAGGGCCAATGTATTCCCACACTGGGCTTGCTTTGTCTTACGTGCCTCGGAGGAACTAGCAGGGCGAGTTCTGCCTGATTCTTTGGATAATTTATAATTTGTCATTTCAGTTAACTAGGCCTAAATGGACCTTTTCCTGGTCATTTTTAAAGTGCAGTCATATTGCTTAATGCTGACAAATTAGGCTTGTATAATTATGGATTGAAGAGGCACACTGTAGACAAATTAGGAGAGAGTAGAGCTGTCCCGGGACCAGATCAGAAAAGCCTCTGAGTTTTTGTTATAGCCTGAGACTTCTTCAATCTTCACATTCTCCAAAATTCAATCTTGAATTATTCAGCAAATGGACAAGCCAAAACAAAACAAAAAACTATGGTCTCACATTTTTAATGGCTATTTGGAAATAGGTAGACTTCTTAACCTTGAAAAATCTTTCATGCAAATTGATCATCCTAGTAACACGAGTTACTCGAAGTAACACGAGTCTAGATGTTATAAAAATCTTTGTTAGAGGTCCTAAAATTCCTTTGTAGGGTTTTTTTTTTTTTTTTTTTCCTCTTGTGCATGAAGGTAACGGAATCAGTGATTGGTAGTTTCCTATATGTGAGAAAGTTTATTCTAATAATCTCGTTTTTGGAAAACAGACCATCATTTGAATAATCTCTTGGAGTGTGTGTGTTTATGGAGAATGAGATGTAAGGATACACAGGGGTTACCTGATACGTGCAGGGGGAGAGGGAGCAGGAGAAGAAAATTCTTGTGTTCTGGTTTCCCCTTTTGATTCTTGTGTTTTTCCTCTCTAGTGAAGTCCTCAGAGATATTACACATGGTGAAGTCTTATAAAAACTTCTCTTTAAACAAAATGTTTCCTCTCCTAATGCGATTCTGCTTTGGTGCCCTTGTCGTCCATGTGCTAGGAATTTTGAAATGCCCTCTGCGTAATTCTGTGATCTTAACCTAATAATTTCATTTGGATTTACCAGGTTTAGCAGCTGTTGTTTTCACCGACTATTGCTAAATTGCATTAATGTCTCAAATTGAAAAACTCTTTTTTTTTCCTACTTTGGCCCAAATTACTTAGTTTTATAAAATCTAAGCCTTTTCCCCAACCATTGTAATTTTCATGTATTTGCAAGAAAACTTACAATATTAAAATTCCAATGGACGGCTCAGCTAGGCTGCACATCTCTCCCAGGACACTAGTGCAGCTTGTAGTGTGGTGTGTAGAACAGTGTTTTCTTGATAAAGCCATCTATCCTCTTTTCTTCTGGGAGAAGACAAGACCTCAGTTCCATTGTAATTTAAGTAGTCTTTGGTGTGATATGATAAATGCTTGCAGTTTGATATTAATGGTTATTCTTTGGCAAAGCAGACTACAAAATTGAGAAGCCAGAGGCTTTGAAAATGTCCTCGGAGAGCATAAGCTTAGAATGACAACAACTTTGTTGGATAATTCTGCAGTTTTGTTTGGAGGGAATCAGATGGTGAATTTTGCCTTTCCATTTAATTATTTCATGTAACAGGATTTTTTTTTAATAGTTAACAATATATCTTGCTTCCTTTGCAATCTGTTTCTAGGGCTCCTTCAGTTTTTGTGGTTTAATTGCAAGGCGGTGGTTTCTGAAGTCTCAGAAAGAAAAGATATGCTCTTATATTCCTCCCAGGGTTAATTTTGTTGGTTCTGAATCCCATCTGATCTCTATGCTATCATATTCTCACTTTCCCTGTTTGGAGTGTAAATTTTCCTCCTGCATTCAGGATGTGAAGCAATAGTTTTCCTTGTTGTTGGGTCATATGGCCAAACATTTCTGTATCTACAGGTAATGATATGTATCAACAACATGCTCTATCAATTACAAAGGTGTTTTTTACATGTGTAATAGTATCTGATTCTGACAATCTGGTGAGGGAAAAGGGGAGGTTGGCTGCAGTTAATTCCTATTATATGGATGGGCTCTGAAAAGTCACTCAAACCCAAAATAACACACAAACAGAAGGGCAAGGACAAGGACTCGGGCCTTTTAACACCATGTCCAGTGTTATTTCTGCCCTGTCATACTGTGTCAACATACCCTGGTCTGTGCATGACACATTTCTCATGTAAGGAATTTGGTCAATATACTATGTAAAATTGTTGGGCCAAATTTTCACACCCTTTATAAAACCAAAATATTATTCTTTAGTTCTTTCCCTACTCAGCATTTATTATTGCTCTATATGTGTAGTGAGAGAAGCTTCCTGCTTCCCAGGCTGAGGACATTGTAAGTGAACCATTTAATAAGGAACAACAGGATAGCAGTAAGAGCGATGTCCCAAGGTGACATGACTAACTGACAAGTTCAGTGGAAGCAACGTAGGAGGTGAGACCTGAGCTGAGCCTTGCAGGATGACATAGAATTTAGAAAGATGGGTGGGGAGGAAATGTCTGAGCAGAGGTGTGCAGGAAAGAATGCATGTAATTCTGAAATAATTGTGGATGAAATGCTATGTCCAGGATGCCTCAAGATAATCCTGAGCGTGGGTGTGACATGAATTGAGAATGGTTGAAGCTGGGTGAAGGATACATGGAGCTTCCATATACTATTATTTATACTTTTGTGTGTGTTTGGAATTGTGCTCCTGGAATAAAAGGGTTTGTTCAAAGGCATAATGTGAAATGTTGTTGGAAAGGAGGTGGGGATGAGATTTGGTTAAGAGAGGGTGTTGGAGACTGTACCCTGTAGAGCCTGGGTGAGTACTGGTAGACACTGGTTCATTGACTGGACTAGAGTCTTACTCACCGTGAGGCTAAGGCAGAGTTGGAGTGCAGTCTGGCATCCTTATCAGAGATGGAAGGATGGCCACAACCGCACTCACATCCGGGTAGGCCCCACCACATCCGATGTGGCATATTGCGTTCTGGGAAGCACATTTAAAGAGGACTTTTTACAAACCCAAGTTTCCATGGTGGGACGTCTCAGGTGCAGAAAAGCATCTCACATCTTCTTGGGAATCTTCCTGGCAGAACACTTCATTAACTTAAGGTTGTCTACCTGGTTAGGGACTTACTTTCCCTTCTGCCAAGTCCCTCTCCTCCTTCCCAAACTCTGTCTCTTGTGGGCCTAAGAATGGGCAGTTGAAGGGAAATAAAATCGTTACCATGATTCCCCAGTAATATGAAGGGACTTGTATGTGACAGAAACTAACTTAATCTCCTGGAAACAGACTTTAACAGCCAAGTGGGTTATACACAGTGGCTCTGAACCATTTGGAAATCCAGACACTTTAGTGTAGCTTTCTGAAGCAAAGTTCCTCCTTCCTTCCTGTTTAAAATATTACTCTACTGCTGAGGAAAAAGAGGAAGGACATATCATAGAAATTTAGATAGTTGGTAGTATTAAGGAATTGTTAATTATTTGGATGTGATTCACTGGCATGCTAGAGTGGACAAGAGCTGATTGTTGTATTTTCAGGAACTTTCCAAGCCAACTGTTAAACACATCCATTAAATAATTAAATTATACAAACTTAAAGTATTAAAAGTGATACTCAAAACTGATCACTTCCTAATTATTTTACTATAATTTGCTGTTATCCATGCTCCTAAGGTTGCTTATGTGTCAGGTGTCTGCATAGTGGAAGTACTATATAATGGTGGCTACACATTTCTTCTCAGTCCCACGTTCAGCGCCATCATGTTAGTAGCTTGAAATTGGCCATGGTGGAAACAGTTTTGCCATGCAAGTTAGCAAAGACTGTAAATCAGGACCTTTTTTCTCTCCTCGGAGAACTGGTTGTTGAATATCTACCTGCACACCATTGGATATGATTATAGTATTCTGGTTCTGTGTTTTAAAGATTTTTAAAGACTTTAAACCTTTTAGAGATACGTTCTAAAATAGGTCAGATAAAATATGATATCTAGAATTTATTTTAGGTAATCCAGTGGGGCTGGGTATTTTGATTGTTGTATCAGAGTGATGGGCACATGGGCTTCCTTACACTCCTCTCTTTCTTTTATGTATGTTTAACATATGTATGGTTAACAAAAAGTTAACCATTAAGGAATGCTACAATGAAAATAAATAAGTTGCCTATACCCAGTAGATAGTCTGGTACCTGTCGGTACTTCAAACTTTGATGCCAACATCTCTTTAATAAAGTATTATACTCTATAGAGCTCTATTTGTAACCGGTTCACATAGACCATTGACTTTTTTTTGTTTAATGTTTATTTATTTTTGAGAGACAGAGAGAGACAGAGCACAAGCGGGAGAAGAGCAGAGAGAGAGGAAGACCCAGAATCTGAAGCAGGCTCCAGGCTCTGAGCTGTCAGCACAGGGCCCAATACAGGGCTCGAACTCAAGAACTGTGAGATTATGACCTGAGTTGAAGTCAGAAGCTTAACCCACTGAGCCACCCAGGCACCCTTACACCATTGACTTTAAATGTCTGTTTCTTGTTAAATAAAATCAAGAGATCACTATGTGCAGTTTGCCATACCCATAAGGATGGAGGAATCCAGAAGAACCCTCCCTAGGACACTGAAAAGCTCTCTCTTCAAAGTGGGAGAAAAATGCATTTGTTGGATTGCAATCCTGTTTGCAGAACCAGTTGTACAAATAGGGAAAAAATGAATCAAGTTATTGCTCAGAGGGCTACTTCAGATTACATGACAGCTGTGTACCCTTTAGATTTATTTTCAGTCTAGCTGATTTGAGTCATTGCTCAAGAAAGGAGTGCTGTCAAGTGAATTGTCTTCTGTGCAGATGACGAGAGCCTTTCTAAACATTGCCTTGCTGATACAAGTGATGTGTTTAGAATTGTTGGCCTATGAATTAAATTAGATCCAATCCAGTGGCTTAAGAAGCGGAGTGTAGGTTATGTACTGACTGCATTTCACGAAGAGTACACAAACACAGTGTTTTTTCCTAACACATATCTAGACACCAAATGGAAAATGTATAGCACAAATTACATAGAATAGATCTCTCTTTCCCTATGTTTGAAGTCCCTTTCATTTCATTCTTTTTTCATTTTCATTCTTTGTTTATTTTTGAGAGAGAAAGACAGAATGCAAGCAGGGGAGGGGCAGAGAGAGAGGGAGGCACAGAATCTGAAGCAAGCTCCATGCTGTCAGCACCGAGCCCGATGCGGGGCTCACACCCATGAACTGTGAAATCATGATCCGGGCTGAAGTTGGGCACTTAACTGACTGAGCCACTGAGGTGCCCCCCCATTTCATTCTTAATAGGAACTTAGACTATGGTGATAGTTTCTTCTTGTCTTTGTGTAATAATTCATCCTAACTAAATCCAGTTGCCCAGAAAAAAAAATTATGTTGAATAAGGGAATGCAAGTGGTCACTTTGATTGTCCCATCATCAGCATGTGAGGATATTATTTGGCTTTATAATGGGGACAGGAAAGGACAGTAAGAACCTTGAGAAAGTAGTCTATAATATCTGTTTTGTAATTTTAACTTATGTGAGTCTCTGGTCTGTGTAGAAATACAAACTTAGACTGTTCTGTAGGTTTAACCACAAAAAAAAAAAAAATCAAAGTGTCAAGCAATGAAAACAACAGATGTCAAACTCAGGTAACCTGGGTCAGAATACCAGAAGGAAACCTAGACTGAAACAGGAATCGAGAGCAGGAAACCAGAAGTGAGAGTTGCACGGGTAGAACAAGAATCAGGACTCACCCTCCTAAGACGGAGCTAGACAGAGGAATCCCAGGAGAACCTGGGAGAAACTGAGACCTGGCTGCAATTTTCCCCATGTTAATTCCTTTGCAACCACAATGTTCCGTGCCCTGCGTGGTCCCATCACAGTATAGGTCCTGAAAGAATTTCTTCAGAGTCTATAAATGGAAACCATGGTTCAAGATTAAGTTGAAGCATGCAGATGAGACATGATTACTAAGGAAAAACACATGTTAAATTCTTGAAGTATCACGATCACAGGACTATGACTGATTCACTCAGCTATTATTTATTAAGCTCTACTATCTGTGCTAAGTGCTGGGCATACATCGGTGTACCCTACAGGTAAAAGCCCTGTGTTCTCAGAGCTTACTGCCTAGTGGGTAGATCCAGACAATAGACTAAATAATTATATAGCACATCAAACAGAGATAAATTAGAGAAAAACAAACAGGAAATATTCTCCAGAATTAGATTCCCCAAGGATACATTTTCCAACTCTATCAAAGCTAGCAAAGAGAAGATTGAGAGTTATAAAAATACAAAACACAGCACATCTGAAATTCCTTCATGTTACTATTAATTCTGTTGATAAACCAAATGTATTCACTGTTTTACAACCAGTAAGTTTAAAGCACAAATGTGAGTTGAAGTACCATGGGAGAGGTAGCAGCTTTTTTTTTTTTTTAAACTAAAGTAAAATGAAATAGATACACTTACATATTTTGTGAGAGAGTTAGTAGTTCATGATCAGGGAGACAATGGGACGCCTCCAACAATGAGGCTTTGATGGTGCCCAGGCCTCTTTATGTCCTTCATCTCACCTTCATCAGCTTTCCTACTGGGTTCACTCTTGAGAGCAATACTGAGTCAAAACTCAGCTATGCCAAACCCTTTATAAAGGTATGAGACCTTAGGTTAGCAAATTATCCTTGATTTAAAGCTAAAGAGCAAAATTCACGAGATTGCTCACTGGTCTTCCAGTGAATGCTGGCATATTAACTAACACTTTATGATAAAGCCTTTTAGCAGTCGAGCTTTATTCTTTCTTTTCCCCGTCTCTCCCAACAGCCAGTACTTACCAGGTTTTCCCTCATAATGCTACTTAAATTGCCTCATCCCTGGTCATTTTCACTGACACTCTCCTATTTGAGTCTTTGCTACTTAATTATTAAATTACTACTGTAGGGGGAGCCTGGGTGGCTCAATCCGTTGAGTGTCCAACTTCAGCTCAGGTCATGATCTCCCGGTCTGTGAGTTCGAGGCCACCTTGGGCTCTGTACTGACAGCTCAGAGCCTGGACCCTGCTTCGGATTCTGTGTCTCCCACTCTCTCTGCCCTTCCCCCGCTCATGCTCTGTCTCTCTCTCTCTCTCTCTCTCTGTCAAAAATAAACATTAAAAAAAATTTTTTTTTTTTTTCAACGTTTATTTTATTTTTGGGACAGAGAGAGACAGAGCATGAACGGGGGAGGGGCAGAGAGAGAGGGAGACACAGAATCGGAAACAGGCTCCAGGCTCCGAGCCATCAGCCCAGAGCCCGACGCGGGGCTCGAACCCACGGACCGCGAGATCGTGACCTGGCTGAAGTCGGACGCTTAACCGACTGCGCCACCCAGGCGCCCCTAAAAAAAATTTTTTTTTAATTACTAGTGTAGGATCCTACCTGGTTCTCTTGCCTTCATCTTCATTCCGTCTCTCTTCTCCTGCCCCATTTATCTCCCATGCCCCACCAGGTTAGTCTTCCTGAAACATGGCTGGCATTCTGTTTTAGAATCTCTCATGGTTCTCTTTTGTGAGTCAAGTGAAGCCATCCTCTTCATTCTGGAATCTTAACACTAAAAGCCTCACTAGGTCACTTATTTGTGAAGTCATCTCCCTCTGACTAGGAGTAGTCTCTCCTCAGGGGACCTGCTACCTCATTGCTCTTCTTATCTCAAGACCTTTCTGTTCTTACTCTACTGTGACTAGAGTGCTTTCTGATCCAGCTCCTGCATATCCCTTACGGGCCCAGGCTGCTTTCTTTAGTCCCTGAACTATGACTTTGTTGACCTTTGTACGAGGCAAAGCTTTGTACAAGCTTTGGATGGTGAGAAGAACACGATGTTTGGTATCAGGTATGGGATCAAGCTCTTGTTCACAAAATGTGGCTTAGGCTGCTTGTTTTTTCCTCTCTGGGCTGCTATAAAGCCAAGCAAATGATTTGAATGACTTATGGGGAAAAAATGCTCCCTAAACTTTAAAGCATTATGCAGCTGTATCTCATTTCAATCATACTGTGTTTCAACTGTATTGTTTAATTCTTGATAATGTATTTTCTTGTTGCCTGATCACTTAGTGTGTATTTCCCATCCTCCTAACTTTTATGCGTGTTTTAAGGGTAGATATAAGATGAAATACAAAATAAAATGAATTCTCATTGACAGATTATTATTCCTTTTTGTCTTGTTCGTCTCACACCATAGCAAATGTTTAGTAAAATTTCCCGTGTCGGGAGAATCCAATGAATACAAGTGTAAAGTTCCAGGTGCTAAAGGAAAAGATAGTATTTGATACAGGGAATGAGAGAGTAACAGGAAGAAAACAAGGTGACCAGAGAGAAAGAGCCCATCTAGGGAACTGGCCTGCCTCAATACTGACTTCTTTCATGGGTCCACTGACAAACTCAGGATTCAACTCCCAGGCAGTCTCTGCAACCTTTTCATACCACAACAGTAGAATTGCCTCGCTTTCTTTTTTTTCCACTTTCTAAAGTTTTTATTTAAATTCCAGTTAACATACAGTGTAATATTAGTTTCAAGTGTACAGTATAGTGAGTCATCAATTCTGTACATCACCCAGTGTTCATCACAACAAGTGCACTCCTTAATTTCCATCACCTATTTAACCAATCCCCCCAACCACCTCCCTTCTTGTAACCATCAATTTGTTCTCTATAGTTAAAAGTGGCTTTCTTGGTTTGCCTTTCTCTTTTTTCCCCCTATGACTCTTAGTTTTATTTCTTCAGTTCCACGTATGAGTGAAATCATACGGTATTTGTCTTTCTCAGACTGACTTATTTCACCTAGCATATAGTCTCTAGCTCTATTCACGGTTCCAAATGGCAAGATTTAATTCTTTTTCATGAATCTGTAAAAAATCTGTCCATCAGTCGATGGACACTTGGGCTGTTTCCATAATTTTGCTATTGTAGATAATGCCGCTCTAAGTATTGAGGTGCATGGATCCCTTTGAATTAGTATTTCTATATTCTTTGGGTAAATACCTAATAGTTAGAGTTGCCTCACTTTCTTAAGAATAACAGTTCTTGCACAGAGTAGGCTGTCAAATGTTTATTGAGTTCACCATGCACATAATTTTCCTACTGTTATGCATGTATACACACACAGTATGTTTATATGCCCACATATACATGCCAGTGGATTTGTCTGTCACTGCTTGTAATTATCCACATTTTTCTTCCCTTTTATATTTCATTCTGACATGTAGCAGGAGTGTGTCTGCTTTGTCTGCAGAGTAGCACTGGTACATTTGAAAGGTGTTTGTGTGGTGATGGGGGTGCCTGATCACTTGATAAAGTCATAGGTATTTCCAGGAACTACCTGATGTATTTAAATCGCTAAAAAGTGTCCATAATAATATTGCATTATAATATTATAATTTACTCAAATCCTACTTAAAATTAATAAGAATAAATAATAATCAGCAAACCAGAATTCATTTTTGCATGGCTATCTTCTAACCCATCTCCCACAGGCAATTTCCTAGGAACAAGAGATATGGTAGTGGTGCGAGGAGTTATGATTCTGCTTAGTGTCCACCACTCAAAGAAAAATACAAACTGTGACAACTCTTGTTGGAAAACACTATCCTTGGACAATAAGAAGAACCATTAGATACTTATAACTCTTACAATGTCTGGGTCACTGAGTCTTAGTACTCATTTAAAAAACAAACTTATCAAGGGGTGGCTGGGTGGCTCAGTCTGTTGAACACCTGACTTGATTTTGGCTTAGGTTGTGATCCCAGGGTTGTGAGATTGAGTTCCGTGTCAGGCTCCATGCTGAGAATGGAACTTGCCTGAGATTCTTACTGTCTCTCTCCCTACCTCTCTCCCTTCCTCACATGCTCTCTCTCTTTCTAAATTAAAAAATGTTTTAAACTAAAAAGAAAATGAATCAAACAGTAAAATATAGTCCCTATTTTCAGGGAATTCCTAATTTACAGTAGGATAAAGGGAACGATAGTGACCCCAGCAAAACAATTAGGAGAAGTGGGATTTGCTTGTCACATTAGAACCAAATGGCACATTTCTCCAAAGCAAGTCATTAAGGATTTGTGATTGCTTTGTTTCAGAGTAGATTTAGTGACATGGAAAATGCTAGCTTAACCGTGTTCTCCACTCACCAGGCGGGCTGAGTGAGTGCTCACATTTCAGATGATCTAGCCTGCTACAGGACAAGACATTTGCATAGCAGTTTGGGAAAATTGCCAAACAACAAAATGAAGACTTATGCTTTTGAAATTCCTCTTATTACTGCTTTAATTAAATTGAAGTTTCCAGAGGGATGGGCTTTTAAATGAAATTTTAATAGTGCCTCAGCTAATTCCAGTATATTCTTTCATTTTACTCGGCTTTCACAATGTGATCATACTTGGTTTCACTTCCTGGTTTGTCCACACCAGTCTGTTGTTGCTGGGAAATATTTAAATAAAGCGTTTATGGGAGAAGCATATTGTTTTGCAATGGATGAAAGCATTTGGGTTTGATTTTGATTTAGTTCATGTAGTAGTTTTATAGAACTAAGATTTCTGACGCCTGAACTGGTAAATCGGTTGCCCAAAGAAAACTGTAGGAAAAAAAAAAAAGAAAAAGAAAAAAGAAAAACCTTTGGTGCTGAAGTTAATTAAGTTACCTTGTGGTGAAGTCGTCTACAGAACTGTTTGATTAGGCACCAGTTGAGAAACAAATGAAATGTTGGCCCATAATTAGAGTAATTGTAACTTGATTTTAAGCAGAGGCTTGATTGCGTGGTGAGTGACATAATGCCTAAGGATTTTTCCAGAAGAAGAGCCTGGTATATTCTTAAACTGATGGCCTGCTTATGGCGTGTTAGACATGGCCACTGGTCCATCTGGCACCATTTTGTGTTGTGTTTTTAAAAAGGCTGTGTGTGTTACAGCATTGCATCGAGTGGTGGGCTATTAATTCTAAAAGTGATATTTTTACCCCAAAACTTCTAATTTCATCAAAGTATTCAGGTACTGTCTAGTGTAAAACAAAACAAAACAAAAAACTAATCAAATCAATTTCTCTTTTGAAAACACCAATTAAGCAGAAAAGGCTGCTCCCTCAAAATCTAATTGTTCTGTCCAGGTGTACCATTTGACTGGCTAATCTGAAAATTTAATTTTTTTAAGCATAACTATTTTTCTGCTTGAGATTTTAGTTTTGCAGCCCATTTATGTTTAATGAGGTGATCTGATATATACCTTAATATAGAATTAGGGCTCCTGCTCTTGTTGTCAAACCCCCTGCAATGAATTCTCCTGATGCTTTCAGATTAATTTCTCTAATATATACTAACATGCCCTTAAATGTATTTTTTCCATCATTCCCCTATTCAGACACCATCAGTGGTTCCCTGCTGGTTATGTGATCAAATGTAAATTACTTTCTGCTCTCATAAAAATATTTTGTTATTAATTCTAAAAGTAAAATTAAACTAATATAAAGTGACCCTAAAACAATAATTTCTCAGGCCTGAGCTGTGTCTTGAAAAGTTCTTAGCCTGACATTAGAGACTTTCTTTACTATTTGACCGTAATCTACTTATGTCTGTTATTTCTGTCTCAAAAATTCTATTCCATCTGTATATGTCTCTTCACTAACTCCTAAAATTCACCTCAGAATCCTCCTATCTTCGTTTGTTCCTTCATTCCTCCATATAAAATATGTGCTCTATTATTCTTACCCCTTCTACCTCTTATCCCAAAGGATAAGATTTATGCATACATAAATCCTATGCATCTTTCGTGATCCACTCATAACTCCTCTGCCGTAAGTATTATTCCTTTGGTGTATATTGCCCTAAGATGCCACTAAGATGCCCTAAGATGTAATCCAGTTGAGCTTTCTTGTATTCATGCTTTATCTCACTAAAGCATGAGCTCCTCTCAAAGGTCAGGTCTGTGTTCGACACCCTTCTATTCCCTTCAACATTTGGGCTGATGCTTTGCACCTTTGTCGAAAATAGGTCACGATTGTTGAGGACACCTAGTGTGAGAGTGGATGCAGGATAGGACATCCTATCACACTCTCTGTTGAGGTCCCATCTCTGGCCATGACACAAGTTGGTGGTATATAGGGTCCTCTTTACTTCTACATCTGTTCAGCTAGCAGCAGCTAAGTTGTTGGCTTCCTTGAATGGGTAAGACTTTCCACAATCAAAACAGATGGTGTTGTCAAATATAAACGGAAAAATATTATTTCTTGTGGGTGGTAAGGGGGGAAAAAAAGGACACGGGAAAAAAAACACACCATTAGCTTTCTTGGCACAGTCTTTCTGCCTTTCAAGTTTGGTTGCTAAGAAATGACCGAAGATTCATTTGCTGTGTACAAAGGAGAAGCTTAGGTCACTAACCCGGAGATTATGCTTCTTGTGCAGCTGAATTTGTCACTGAGCCAGACAAAGCCCCACCCTGATTTAGAAGTCATGTGTTAAACTTCCAGATGGGGAATGTGACTTCTGTCTCCTGAGAAGCCATCAAAACTCTAAAATTCCCAGGTTCCTCTCCTTTGCTAACATCAAATGAAGCCTCCGAATCCTGCTGGCCACTGAAGCCCAAAGCCAAACCTGTGTGCAGAAACTCCGCCTGTCACCTTTGCAATGTGGGGCATTCTCCCTGATTCCTAGTAGTTATTTGTGGGTTCCTTTAGAAGCCTGACCTTGCTTTATCACTTCAGTATGCCCTGAGCTGCCTGAAATTATACTTAATGCCATGGCTGAGCTAAACCTCTCTTCTCTGCCGATAGGTCTTGAATCTGCTAAATGTCTCAGGGGCTTCTGCATGTCAAGTGGAATTTGGAGAATTGAAGATGATGCGGTGGTTGTAGGAAGTTGTGGTCTTTGCTCCAAGCAAGGAGGTCTAATTTTAACTCTTTTCTCCATTCACTTAATGTTTAATAGCAGCTTCTGCCTGTACGAATACAGGGCCATACAGTGATGAGCATGATACATGTAGACCAGACCTCATAGACCTTATAGTTTAGTGGGAGAGAAATAAACTTTTTTATTTTGAACAATTTTATTTGAACAATTGCATGAAGATGTGTGACCAGCACTATGAAAGCAAGGGAGAGAAAACTAAAAGAGCTCGTTGTGACAGGCCTGGTCACAGTGGGCAGGGAAGGCTTCCCTTAGGAAGAAAGTCTGTAAGTCATTGACTCAGGAAGTCCGTGGCTTAATGACTGCTATTTGGGCCTTGAAGGTGAATTTGACCTTCTAAGTGTGCTGCTTTGCACTCTTCCAAATTGCAACTATTTTGAATAGGAATTAGCCCTCCTGTGACACTGTTCTTAGGCAGTGCTGTGCAACCAGTGGTACCATATGTATTTGGTCTTTGCCCCTGGCACAGAGCTAAAACCCTTGAAATTTCCTGATAGGAGCGCCTTTTGTTACTCATAATGAGCCCTTCTTAGCCACCTGAGTTTATGCTAATGAGGTGACTCTGGGCCCCTGGAGAATTTCAGGTTGGGGGCTGGTCACCAGGGGAACCAGCCTTGTGATTAGAGGGTTGGAACTTTTTTTTTTAACGTTTTTTTTGTTTGTTTTTGTTTTTGTTTTTGTTTTTTTGAGAGGGAGAGGGAGACAGAGCACAAGCAGGGGAGGGGCAGAGAGAGAGGGAGACACAGAATCTGAAGCAGGCTCCAGGCTCTGAGCTGTCAGCACAGAGCCCGATGTGGGGCTCGAACTCCAGAGCGACAAGGTCATGACCTGAGCCAAAGTAGTACACTGACTGAGCCACCCTGGAGCCCCAAGGATTGGAATTTTAAATCCGACCTTGGGGGAGCAGGGAGGGGAGAGGGGTTGGAGATGTTTCATTGCCAGTGACCAGTGATTTACACAGGTCAACCATGTCTATGTCATGAAACGTCCATAAACACCCCTAAATGACAGGGTTTGGGGAGCTTCCCGATTGGTGCTTGGGAGGGTGGCACCTTCAGATTG
This sequence comes from Leopardus geoffroyi, assembly GCF_018350155.1. Classification (NCBI taxonomy): domain Eukaryota; kingdom Metazoa; phylum Chordata; class Mammalia; order Carnivora; family Felidae; genus Leopardus; species Leopardus geoffroyi. The sequence continues at coordinate 75,779,383 of NC_059328.1, forward strand.
GGCATAGAAGCTCCACACCCACCTCCCCTTCCCCCACCAGGACTACCACCAAATACCATGCGGTGTGCATCTCTTCCGTTTGATGTTCCTGAGTTGTATCCTTTAATAATAAACCTACTGCTTTGTGTTTTCCTGATTTCTGTGAGTCATTCAAATGAATTGCCAAACTTAAGGAGCGGGTTACGGGAACCCGTGGATCTATTACAAAGTCAGAAGTGTGGGTTGTCTGGGTCCTGGGACTTGTGACTGGGTCTGACATGGGGGCAGTCTTGTGGGACTGAACCCTTAAACCCGTACAGTCTCACGCTATCTCGAGGTACTGTCAGAATAGGACCACACAGTAGGACACCCATACAATGTCAGAAAAAAGACATCTCGCCATGTTTACTCTAAATGTGAACCAGACATTTTTCTGCTCTGGCAGAGGATCAAGTGGAAACCAGTGATTTTGACTACCAGCAGCCATTATCCAAGTTGCACACATGAAGCATTAATTTAACACCAAGGTGAAAGTGGACTTTCTACCTGAAACCTAGATGCCAGGAGGGCTTGTTCTTTCAAAACTGACCTCTCTCTCTGTTAATGCCCTTGCTGGATGCTTCAGTCTTCCACACCTTCTTCCAGGGAAGAGATAAGCAGTGTCAGCTGACTGGAATGTTGTAAAAGGCCTTCTCTGGGTTATACGTAGGTAGGCATGGCTGCACTTCATTGGCGTTGTGAGCCAGAGGTTGTGGGTGTTAATGTTGTCTTTTCCTCTTTCTCCAACTGACAGAATAGAAATGGTCCATTATCGGTCCATTTTTGCAAGGTTGCCTTGGGGAAGAATTTTCTACTTACATTGTTGTCTTCTCACTGTGCAGTTGTGTGTTTGGGCCACAAATTTCTACCTGGACCCCTGGGCCTTTCGGAAATATTCCTTTGACTTTGGTAGTGGGACTTCAATGTTAGGAGGTGTCAGTGACCTTGTAACTCTCACTGTTTTGTTTCCTTGGAACCAAAGTGGTATAAGTAAAGTTCACTTCATGGGTTGTTTTGTTTCGATTTAAGATAATATTCCAAGGCCAAAGGCATCTTCCTTTAAAATTATTTTACCGACAAAAAAAAAAACACTGGCTTTCTTTGTAAGAGTTCACCTTTACATTTATGTACCACTTTAATGACTCCAAAGCACTTCCACAATACTTATTTTAACACCAGCATTGACCCATGGGGCCTGTATGATTGTCCATACTGTACAAGGAAGGCCTGGAAGTCCAGATTGGGTGCGTTGATTTGCTAAGCCCGTGTAGATGGTGGTGGAGGCAGGCCAGGGACTCATAGTGCACACTTTCCACACTACAGCCATGCAAAACAGCCCCTGCCTCTAATTCTTGCTTGTGTGGGAATGGAGAAGTGAGGCTTCACTTGATCAGCAACAAGGCCCCAGGGTTGGGGCAACAAGAGGTATAAAAATAAACAAAAGTTGGACAGTTTGCACTTACGTAAAGCTACTCCAGAATACGTACAGGGGGAGCAATCACTCTGTATTCCCAGAATTGACTACCATGGCAATGACTGCTGCTGTCCAGGGAGAAGCTAACTTCTGTAAAAAGGCTCAGTATCTGGGAGCATAGACACCGGTAACATGTAGATAGGAACAGAACTCGAAGCTTTAAAAATCCCTTCTCCTCACAGCGCTAGTCCAAAGTGTATCAGAATCCTCGACACAGGCAGCGTGAGCTGGAGTTAGGAGAGCCATAGCTAACTTGTCAGGTTGAGTGAGTGCCCACAGTGAGCCACAGGGTGAAGCACCCTTTCTTCCGAGTCCAGCTATTCTCAAATGAGTGATGATCACTGAATATGTGACCCAGTCTGCCCAGTCTTTTGGAGTCAAGTCCTGGCATTCCTGGGAAGGAAACAGCAAGAGCCAATAAAACACCAAGAGAAGCTGGATAACACTTGTTCCCATCACATTCCATTGTCAGGCCTCCCAACCCCTCCTTGTGATATTATTTTATCTTTATAATAACAAAAAAAAAAAAAAAATCAGGAGGTGATAAGTTTTAGAAAGAGCTCTCTGGCTGCAATTTGGAAATGGGACCAAGGAGGTCAAGAGAGGAAGACATTCAGTTGTCTTCACCAAAGATTCGATGGGCTTTACCCAAGACAGTGGTAGCAGGAATGCAGAAGGGGCTAGTTTAAGAAAAGAACTTGTAGATTTGAGGGAATAGAGGGAAAGAAGGTTTTGGGGTAGATTCCTGAGCTCTTGATATTACTACCAACCTTCAGCATCATTCACCTGTCAGGCTGGATGTTGCTACCAACATTCAGGGATCCAAGAAGAGCAGGTTTGGTGTGGGTGTGAGCAGAAATGGTGGATTTAGTTTGGAATGTGTTGAGTGTGAGTTGTTCCCACACATCTCAGTGAATAGCCAGGAAGGTGTTAGGGAGATGATTTGTAGGCTCAGAGTTAGGAAGCAGGGTTCACCATATGGTTTTGGGGATCACATATACAGAGGTGGTAGATGACGCTTTCAAGCAGAGGATGTCACCCGAGGAACACATATATGGCACAAGGACCAAATCATGGTGAACTCCGGTGCTTAAGGGAAGGGGTTGTATTAGGACCCTTGCATGGTTTCCAGTTACCTCTCTACCTTCAATTAAAATCAGTGCTTTTGTTAATATGCTTGACCCAATGACTTTCTTTTCTTGCTATGAACCACTTTTACTCTCTTTTTAGCAAGACTGGTTTATTAGTTGCCAATTGTAGACCATTCATTGCTCTCTCTTAAGAAAACCTACACTGTTGGTCTTTGAGTTCATGTGTTCTCTGGTGCTGTCACTGTTTTCTTTTAAAGACCTCAGTTTTCACCACTCCAGCGGGGTGTTTTCAGATTAGGTGTCCCCCACCTCTAACTGCAATTAATTAACTCAGAGGACAGTGGAATACTGGAAGTGGAGGGTCTATCTATCATTTGGCTTTTCCTCCAACGTGACAAGTAAGTAAAGTCAGGTCAAATGAGGTAAGGTAACTTACTTATACTGTCAGATTAGTGGAAAGCAGGAAGTAGAAACTGGGTCTCCTGACACCTAGTCAGGGGTTTTCTGATAAGCCATACTGCCTTGTGGTCTTGATTCTTCCCTATGCCACTGTGATGGTTACTTTCCTTTATTTAAATATCCAGTCTCATTCCTGCATTCCCTCATCCTCCTGCAGTATACCCCATACAGAGAGGCAGAGCAATGATTTCTCTTATTAAATTAGCTCTCATTTGATATGGATCATTACCTCTGTCCTCTTGGGCCTTAGATGGTCATTTCCATCCCACATATCCAGAGCCCAAGGAAGTAACAAGGCCACTGTACAAAAATGAGTTCATAATTATGAGAGTCTCAGGAACTGATTGATTGATGAGTGTAAGTGCCCAGTACGTATGTCTGCTATCACTAAAGCAAATCGTTATGATTACTCTTCTTTAACTACTTCCCAACACACATACAGTCTCTCCACATTACCACCAACCTCTCCCTCCACCCCAACTCCCACCCTGACCCTCCAAACCCCCATCTGCCTCTCTCCCCAGCCCTCCTTCACATTAGGCTATCCTTGTTGACACCTTCTGCTAGATTGACCTCTTAATAAAAGAAGATTAATAAGAGGCTCAAGTACTTTTCAAACCCACCTAAAGTCATTGGTGATTTTTGTAAACATATGGGTGCTTCAATGATTAGTTTAGAGGGAAAAAAGATCTCATAGGCATGCTTACCTAGATAGTCACTGGAAGGTTTTTGAATGTGTTAGCTTCATATATGACTATTTATCTAGTATAAAAGAAAATCTATGCCTTTTCTGGACAAATTAGTAGGATCATATTCTCTCACACAGCCAAATCCTAATTCAAGGTAACAAACAAAATTGATATTTAAATAGTATTTATTATAATCTATGGATTATGGCTAAAGCAAGTTTGACACAATAGACACTTTGTATTGGTCTGCCTTCTAGGACATTGGGGCCCACACTGTATTTAATTTGCATAATCCATTTTGTTAATTTAAAGCAGTCAGAACAGTTTTTATGTTTTACATGGTTATAGGTTCTTTGTGGTAAAATATACATGACATTAGATGTACATCGTTAACCATTTTTAAGTGTATAGTTCTGTGACAGTAAGTTCATGCACATTGTTGTGCAACCATGGATTTTAAAACATGGCCTTTGCTTGGGTGACATTGGCTCTATCTGACTTGCCTGCAGCATGAATCTTGACTCGAAAGACAGGCACTGCATCAAAAAGTGGGGGTTCCTTGCCCAGGCTAACTTACTTTTGTATCAGCATGTATTGTTTTGTCTTCCCTCTGGGCCATATATTAAATAATTGAGGTAAGTTACATTTATATTTCACAACACTTTCTAATAACTGGAGTCATGTGATATATTGCAAAATCCAACATGCAAATCACTCATTTAGGTGGAGAACGAAACCCCCTAACATCCAGTCTGGTTTCTCTTTACAGCATAAGACTTTAAAGCCAATCTTTAAAAGAGTCATTTTGGATAAAGCTGCTACACTGTTAATAAATTACCACTTTTGAGTGCTTACTTTGTACCTGCTGCTGTGCTAAGCATTTGATTTATGGTTATCTCATTTAATTCTTAAAATAACTCCATTGTCCCTATTTTATAGATGAGAAAATTGATACTTAGCTTATCTAAGATCAAGCAGGTGGTAAATGACCAAGTCAAAGATGGATCTGACCTTAACCATTCCGCTGCAGCTCCCTTCCAGGTCTCTCAAACATTCATGAGAGTTTTATAATAAGAATTAGGCCTAACAAAGGCACTAACATACTAGAAAGTAACAAACATACTGAAGGCATGTGATACTTCTTTATTAAGTAATTCAGAAGGAATGTCATCTGTAGGGGATATGGTATTAATTTCTTGGAACTGCATTTTAATAGGAAAGCCAGGAAGAAAAGCCTCGTAAAATATCATTTAAATACAGATTCAACTTCAGTTAGTTATTCCTCTTGTCATAACATTGATGGGGGAATGTTTCTTTGTAAGAAGCTGTGCCTGCAGGGTGCACCCTTGCTCTGGCTATCTGGCATGTCAGTCTTAATTAATTACATAATAGAGGCAGGCAGGATGGAGGGAGCGTTTGTTGATTCTGTATGGGGATGGAGTACTGAGTAATGAGCTGGGAAACCTGCAGAGATCGGATTTTTAGATTGTGTCTTTTGGTTCCTCTAAAAGATAGATTGTAATTTTTTTTTTTTTTTTTTTTTACAGAGAGATGCCACGTTCTATATAAAACTCCTTTTTATATAGTTCATTGGAGAGGCGGTGTAGCAGATGGCTCATAGCGCTGGTTGGTGTGAATTTGGGGTTCGCTGTGTGAGCTTGAGCAAGTTTCTTCATTTCTCCAGTCCTCAACTTTCTCACCTTTAGAGCTAAGATCATAATACCTCCCTCACTGAATACACGGTAATGGTAGCCTTCCCTTTTCCATCTCCTACCTCTTAATTCAATAGCTAGTTATTACTAAGAATCTCTTGTGTGTTAGGTCCTGCCCAGGACACTGCACTCCTCAAAGAGCTCAAAGAGAGAGGCTGAAAGGCATCTAACCAGCTCTTTGTGATGCAGTTTAATGGCAGTGTAATAGAACTATCAGTACTCCCTAAATGCTGAAGAAGCCTGAGGAATGTTTTGAGTACTTTTCTGAGTGGGGGGGAGAGTGGATAGCAGCATTCATTTTAAACATCTTTTGTGTTTAACCGTCATTTAGTACTTGGTGAACATTAACCCTTTTAGGATTAATTTTAGGGTCAGAAGTGAATTTGATCTAAATACCAGGGTGATTTGCAGTGCATGGCAATTGATATTTATCATTGGGTTAAGAATATGTGGTAATGGATGTAACATTCTTTACAGCGATCCCTATGAGAAGTTACCAATTTTATGAGACTGAAACCATCCAAAAGACATACAGTATTTTGAGCTTGGTCATAGCTCACAGGAATTGTGGAATTACAATACTTACAGAGCATCTAAGATCTGGCAGACCCTGAGGAGATGAGAAATATTCTTGCCTTCCCAGGGCCTATGGTCTTGGGGATGGGTGGGAAGGGCAGGTAGGCACAAAACAGCATGATACACACCATCCTTGTTGGGGTGAAAACTCGATACTTCCACTGGTCTTGGTATTATTCCTGTTGCATTGTACTTTTCATTTGTACAAAAGAATTGTGAAATCATAACTTGATAAGATATTAAAGCCATTTAGGAATGCTGTGGCATTTATCCAGTGACCCATCACTGATTCAAAATGACTCACCATCATTATAATGCAGCCAGTCATGGTAAATTGACAGCGGTTCTCCGTTCAGGTTTGTGAGATGTCATGTTTGGTGGTGAAATTGGCAGGTGTAAATTTTTTTCCTTTCTTCCTGAAGAGTGAAGGCTTAGCCTCTGCTTCTGAATCTCTGGGTGTATCATGGGGTGATGGAAATGCCAGAGGTTCTGTCCCCTCCCTCTGCTTGGCTTTCTCACCCTTTGAGACTCATCGTGTGTGTGGTTGGGTTCACGGACCACTCACAGAGCTGGGCCTCTTCCTCTGTACTTGGTTCCTAACTGGGTGGTTAAGACCTGACCTAGTATTATTTGTTCACTCAGTAATTATATACTAAATATTTATGGTGGGAATAGAGGCAAGACTGAAACATGGGGGAACAAGAGATAAGCTAATAATTTGTTACCCTGGGCAGGCTAATGATTTGATGCCACTTCAGACTGTTATTCTTTATATATTTATTCACAACATTTTTTAAGAGGAAAAGCCAAGCCCTGTGTGAGAGGGAAAGGGTAGCCAAAGAACCCCTCAAGTTCCTAGGATCTCAACTGACCAGAAGTAAAATAGCAGATCCCTTCTTTTTCCTTGCAACCACACTCTGTACAATCCCTGAGAAAAGTTCTGGTGGATACTATTCTTATTTAATCTAGTTAAGTTTCCAGAGATGTTTTCAACACGCTGCTGATGAATCTGTACATGCAAGGTGCCGTAACATGCAGGCTTTTAATCTAGCACTGGAAAGAGATACCGAGAGCAGTCCTGGAGATGTAGATAATAAGATGCTGTCCCAGCACTCAAGGAACTTGAGGCAATAGCTTATTGTATACGATAAAACAGTGGGAGAGAACTGTTAGTGTCATAGGAACACAGATGGAGGTCAAGGTGGCTCATGGAAGTGATTCATGGAGGTGATCAGGATAGGACAGATGGTGAAAGGAAATGTCCCTCTTTTAAGTACATCTGGTATTCATAGTTTGAACTTTTCAAACTGATGAAATAGGCTATTATATAACCTAAAGCCTTAAACTTACGGAATTGCCCAAGGCAGGATGAATAAGTGTGATATTGCAGTGACTCTTGCCATATCTGACTTACAAAATGAGATCGGGTTACTATGCAGAGATTTTTGACTTCTTGCTAAACCTTAAAGGGAAAGATTTTATTTAGCCATACCTAAAACACAAATTTGCCCAAATGGAAAGCCAATTTTCAGATCCCAAAGTTTTATAACCGTTCTTTGCTTAACTACAAAGGAGTTCGTTTTGTCAGTCTCCCCTATCTCTACTGACCAGAAGGAAATCAGAGCATCCAGACTTCTCTGCTTTCAAAGTGAAAGGCTGGGGGCCTCCTGTTTTTCTGTCATAGTTGATTGTCCCCTATTGTTCTTTAATCCCCAGTCCTTGGGGGGGAGGGGCGGGTATTCCCTTATACGTCCCTCACTAGGAACCTCCCAGAGGGAGCTCTTATTTGAGAAAGGCAATTCTTAGTGTTGTGTTTCCTTTCTAATCTTCCAGAATACGTGTTTTGAGATTATTTTGGAATTGACTTTGTAAGTGAAAGTGAACACGTCTCGTGTCCTGCCACTGGGGAAAGAAAATGTTTTTTGGGGGGGGTAGGTGATGCCAGTTTTATAACACCCATTAGCCTCGCAAGCTGGAGGAGCCGCTGACCCCACAGCCCATGTCAGCACGGGTCGGTCAGCGTTACTCTGGCAATCAGAGTCCTGCCTGTTTTTAAGCTGCCTAATGTGGACTATTTATTCTGTTAGAACAAGCATTGTCATTTAGTATTTTCACATTTCATTTTTCTAACTGGTGCTTTTGTTTGGGGCTGAGGAGGAAGAAAGGCGATAACTTTTGCTGTAGTTTCTAAAATTAGTTTGAGTGATTTGGTTTTAGCCTGGTTACAGAAACCGAGCTACATTCTGTTGTTTTTTTTTTTTACTTGGCAGCAGTCACTTCACTCGGAGATGACAAGCTATCATTGTAAGAGCTGTCGTTACATTTCTGTCTTCTCAGCAAAATACTCCTCTGGTGTAGGTAAATAAATGTTAATGAAATTTGTTAATAAAACATGTTGAAAAGCGTTCACCTCCACTCCATCAAAGAAATGCAAAATAAAGAAACAATAAAATAACTTAGAATGGAATTAGCACGGTTTTGTGTTTTTGTTTTTTTTGTTTTTGTTTTTTTAATGATGATGACCACATCTGGTGAGGGCGCTACTCATACATTGTTTATAGAAAAGAAAATCAGTGTATTTCTTGAGAAACAATTGGTTGTTATATATCAGAGGCCTTAAAATGTTTATGCCCTCTGGCCCATTACTCTCACTTTTAGATATCTATGCAAAGGAAATCCTATGAACAGAGTACAGGGATATTTACAGTATTATTAGTAAAGGGGGGAAAAGGGAAAATCCAAGATTCAGTAAGGAAATATTTTTTTTAACTATGACATACATATGTACTATTTCACTCCTAAGAAAAATGATGTTGGGCTCCTTGGGTGGTTCAGTCAGTTAAGTGTCTGACTCTTGATTTTGGCTCAGGTCATGATCTCAAGGTTCGTGAGATTAAGATTGAGTCTCTCTGTCACCACAGACCTCTCTCTCTCTGCTACTCCCCTGAACGCTGTCTGTCTCTCAAAATAAATAGGGGCCACCTGCATGGCTCAGTCTGTTGGGTGTCTGACTTCAGCTCAGGTCACGAATGATCTCACGGTTCATGGGTTTAAGCCCTGCATCAGGCTCTGTGCAGCCTGCTTGGGATTCTCTCTCTCTCTCTCTCTCTCTCCCTCCCTCCCTCCCTCTCCCCACCCCCCTCCTCCACTCACACTTTCTCTCTCAAAATAAATGAAGAAGCTTAAAAATTTATAAATAAATAAACTTTATTATGAAAACAAAAACAAAAATGATGTTCAGGGACATGCCTGGCTGGCTCATTCGGTAAGAGCATGTGACTCTTGATCTTGGGGTTGTGAGATCAAGCCCCACATTGAGAATAGAGACAACTTCAAAATAAAACCTTTTTTTTAAAATGCTGTTTAGAGAAACTGTGACAACACTGAGAAAGCCTATGATAAATAATAGGCAAAAATGTTGTGCCATTGAATTTTATAATGGCATAGTTTGTGTAAAACTAGCAGGCCAGCAAACAACAACAAAAAAACAAAAACAGTGGCAACAAAAACTGGAGAGAGAAACTATCCCAAATATTGGCTCCCCCCCACCCCACCATGTTTCCTCTTTTTTCTATAGGAAACATGGATATTTTCAATGGGTTTTTTCAATGGGATTTTTCTATTATTTATAAAGTGAGTGGTACCTGAGATATAATGCTTATCTCATTCTCAAGTAAACATTTAATGTTCATATTTTATGCCTTGTAAATTGCTGTGGTGATGACATTAAATTGTAACTTGTGCTAGTCCCTGGGTCACTCCCTGGGTATTAGTTGATAACCTTTGCAAGAGATCAGAAGGTGATCTCTTTAACAACGCTCACTTTTTTAGTTACTTTTTGTATGTTTCATAAAGTTATTATAGATGTTGGAAATCTTAGAGCTGCATGAGCGGATAACTTGTCTTGCAGTCTGATGGGTAAAATGTAACAATATGTTTATGATTTCTCTTTAGGAATTTTTCAAATAGAAACTAATTGCAGAGTTTCCAGTTGACCACCATTCATAGGGTAAGACTAACGTTCTGAATTGTGAACACATGGTAAAGATAATTACTCTTAACATTGGTAGCTTGGGGCAAATACTGAGTACTTAGTATGTAAAAAGAGATTGTTCTTTCGACCGACATTTTGAATAAAATCTTTTTTACGTTTTTCAGCCAGTTAATAAACAGACAATTAAATCTCTGTACATTTTGGTAAAATGTCATCTTGCTATCCTTCGTTGGTCTTGTATGTTGCAAAATACATGTGTGTATGTTTGATATTTGTCATTTTTTTAAACCTTAAAGATCTGAGGAATTTAATGTCAATGACAGGCTTAGACTCTGTAACTCCATGTCTATAGTTTTCTGGGTTTTGTTCAAGGTAGTGTTTTTTATGCATGGAATCAATTTGCCATGTTTCCATAAGTAAACGATAGCATGCTTTCCCAAATTACGTAAGTCAAAAATAAAAAAGTCCTATTCTCTGTTGCTTCCTAGAAACATCACTTATCTTTTATAATTGTGGCAAATTAATCTTAAATTAGTTCTGTGGCAGAGCTTTTGACTTTGACGTAATGACCGATGAATTTGTTCACTGTATTAAGTAGCATGACTCTCTAGTATTGTGAATATGACAGATATCTTGAAAAGTGTATCGCCCAGCTCTGAACATATATAATCTAGGTTAAGGAGTGGTGAGGACAGTGCCTCTGTTCTCTAATGTATTGTGAACACCCTTCTTTTTATAGATGAAGGTATAGATCGTTTGGTGTCTTCAGTATATCCACATAGCCCTGCTGATCCGCTGAGTTGACTGTGAATTTTTAAAAGCTAACATGAGATCAGCTACTTCTCTTCCTAAGGCTCTTCAGTGTCTTTCCCATCACTCCTGGGCTGTTTCTTATCCAAACTCTGTGTATTGTCTGCAGGCCCTCTCACTCCTCTGCTTTCCCCAGGTTCCTAACATTCCAGCCTGGGGCCTCCTTTCTGATCACCCATTCATAAGCTTCTTCCTCCTTCTACTTGGAATGATCTTCCCCGATATCATTGCATGGCTGGCTCCATTCAGGTCTAAAGAGGCCTTCCCTATCTGCCCACTCTAAAGGAGCTCTAGGAGCACCTGGGCAGCTCAGTCAGTTGAGCGTCCAACGTCACCTCAGGTCACAATCTCACGGTTCATGAGTTTGAGCCCCACATCGGGCTCGGGTTCACTGCTGTCAGCGCAGAGCCCCCTTCATATCCTCTGTCTCTCTCTCTCTCTCTCTCTCTCTCTCTCTCTCTCTCTCTCTCTCTCAAAAATAAGCAAACATTTAAAAATGCTTTAAAAATAAATAAAGGAGTTCTATATTCTTCATGGCATTTCTGATTTTATTATGGTTGTCTGTTTGGTTGCCTCTCTTCCCTTTTTCCTCAGTAAGGTCTCTGAGAGCAGGGATCTTTCTGTCTTGCATATCTGTATTTCCTGAACCCTCTGAACTCCTCTGGGCACATAATAGGCATTCTACAGACTAAAATCCTGACCTCTCTTTGAGAAATGCTGCTGTTAAGATATTTCACCCATTCTCTTTGGGTATTTTCTTTATATAGAATCAGATGTAGTACGTACTAGGTTTAGCCGTCATCCCACCCATTTGATACTGGTGACAGCATGCCATGGTGGTGCTGACTTTCAACTATGCATGTCTTCTGTCCACAACAGGACTGTAAATCCCATGAAAGCAGAAACAAGGTCTCATATTTTCTCGGTATGCTTTTGTAGTCCTAGCCTCCATAATTGAGTGCATATAAATGTTAAGTTTACAGAAAGGGTTAAGACTAGTGGCTTAATCATATTTTTAGCATTTCTAGAGCATACTGGTTTGTCCCAAAGCAAAAAAAAAAAAAAAAAAAAAAAAATCATTTTGATTTATAGTTAAAAATATATGTATAACAAAGAAATATTCTGGACTCCATTTGCAAATTCATGTTATGAAACCCTGTTTATTTTGTTAGGAAGAGCCTATTATTAATTAGGACAGGTGGCCAGAATCAATGCTCTCAACCTCCCAGCTCTTTTGAAATTAGGAAGTGTGACCATAATTCCATGCCCTGGAGAAGCAATTTAAACACCTCTAAACTTTAGGTTTCTTACTTGTAAAGAGTTGCACTCTGATCTCCATGGTTTCCTCCTGGATTAAATAGCCCATGTGACTCAGCTCTTGTGAAAGTAAGTAACCAGTGGAAAAGCAATTGTAACGGTGGTCTCAGCAATCAGCCAGACATTCGAAAGGAGAGCGTGTAGATTCACAAGAGCCAAATTGCTTGTTTACTGTGGGTGGTGGGAGGGGGAGGCAAGAAGACATTTTTATTAACAATGAAGATGGTGGAGAAAGGTCTGAGGTGGCCTTCTGTTTACACATCCTAAGAATTATGTAGCCACTGGTGGCTTATGTGCTAGTGTTAATATTATAATGTGACTGCAACTTCTTTCATTTTAAATGGATTCTAGAGAACTTGGTAGCTTACTGAACTCATCAAAGAATTGAGATGTCTTTTCCTAAAAGGACAGTCGCCATCTACGTTAAATAAATCATGTGTTCTGTAACTGTTAGAAACAAGGAAAAGTAAAGCCACGTTTTACTTTTTTAAGTTCAGAACAACTCAGATTTTATAAGGAGTTCTAGAGTTACTGTTTTTTATTTATTGTTGTTAGTTATTATTTATTGTTATCGTTACTTGTTTTTTAAGTTCAGAACAACTCAGATTTAATAAGGAGTTCTACAGTTATTACCATGGTGTTGTCATATTCAGCAAGTGTCTTCTGGGGCTTCAGATGATTAATTTTCCTAGGATTTAGAATATTATTTACGATTGTTTCGGAGACCCATTGCCACTGTACGGCTTTTGGTAAGAAGCTGCAGAATGCTAGTTACGCAGCACATTTTTCCTTTGGTTTCTCTGTGTTATCAACCATGATGTCAGGCTCTTTCCTTGAATTTCTGTGCTCCAGAAACACCGCGTTTCTCTTTTATCTCACTGACCCTGTTTTTTTCTCCCCCTTTGTTCCTCTTGGTCTGAGAGTTCTTCCTCATGGGATTTATTATCTAGGAAAGGGATTTTGTTCTTCATTCACTCAATTCTTTCTCTCAAAGAGTTAATTCACTTCTATGGCGTATCTACTACTTAAATATTCTTGAGTCCCTATGGTGAATTAAAGATGTCTGTAAATGCTCCAGCTGGGGTCTGTTACCCTTCCCTTTAAAAATCTGGGCTGGCCCTGTTACCCTTTTTGAGCATTCAAACATGGCAGAGATGGTGTGGAGTTATTTCTAAGGCTGGAATTTAAGGAAGTGTGTAGCTTCTGCTATTGTGTGCTTGCAGTGTTCCTTAGAACTTAGCTGCCTTGCTGTGGGGCAGCCTAAACAGCCATATGGAGTAGTGGCCGGGCCTCTGGTCATTAGCCTAAGCTGAGCTGTAGGCCAGCAGACAACCCAAATGCCAGTCCTGTGACTGAGGCGTTTTAGAACTTACAGCCCTCCCAGCATTCCAGTCAACACCGTGTGAAACAGAAGAACTGCTTCATCATCCCACAGAATCATGAGAAATGATAAATGGTTGTTTTAGCCACGAAGTTTCGGATTTTTTTTTTTTTTTTTTTTGGCATAGCAGTAAAGAACTAAAACAAAAATTTGTACCCAGAAGTGAGGTGCTGCCGTGACAAAAACATCTGGCATTGGCTTTGAGACCAGGTGACAGTGAAGGTCTGAAGGGAAGTAAGACAACTATTAATGGTAGCTGGTAGGGCGATGAAGAAATTGCTTTTTGAGGACATAAAACAGTACCCTTGTTTCATACTGACAGGAAAACCGACAAGACTTGTATCTCCAATAACACGGAAGATGGAAAATGAACCCAATGGATTTGTATATCCAGCTTAGGGGATTTTCTAGCAGAATGTTGGAAGCGTCAAATGACTCTTTTAACCACTCATGACCAAAGTATTGCAAAAGAGAGATGAATTAAAGAAGAAACTGTTCAGATTTTAAGTAGACTTTAGAGGATGTGTTTCCAATCCAGAATTTTCTAGGGTTGTAAATAAAACTGTTTCTCATTCCCTGCTTCTCGACTCAGCGAAAAGGTACTCAAAGTAAGAAATGGCCTCAGGTGGAAAGAACAGATCCAGAGCAATACTGCCAATAAAACTTAATCTCAAGGTACAAATGAAAGCAAGGGCATAGCGGCAAGACCCTATATTATGACTTCAAAAAGATGTAAGTCTGTGCCTCCTGGGGCTTCTTAACTAGATAACAGGGCTTCCAAGGACCTTAAGAATGTTGTCCCACAGCCTCCTCTACTTAATTTAGACGACAAGATCCTGGACTTCAAGCCTGAACTCGATACCAGAGTTGGACGAAATTTTTAGGGGCTTGGAAGAGGGTGAGTGTGCTTTGCATGTAGGAGGACTTCACAACGTTTGTGGGCAGAGAGACCAGGGAAGGTTAAGCAGAGCTGCCCATCCTTTGCCACCCCTCCCATTGAGAAGTGACGTTTCCCATTCCCTGGAATCTGGGCTGGATCTATGGCTCCTTTGGCTGATAGAATGGAGTGGATGTGACACCGTAGCTTTGAGAGCCAGGCCATAAAAGAACTGCAATTTTTCACCTTCGTGCTTGGGATGCACCATCTTGGAACCCAACCACCGTCTATGTGAGGACCCTGAAACAGCCATGAGGAGTCTCACTGAAAGTGCCAGCCAGCAGGCAGCTCCAGCTACCCGCCTGATGAATGAGAACATTCTGGACCTTCCAGCCACTTTGTGCCAGCCAGTACCATGAAGTGAAAGAACCACCCACAGAATCATGAGAAATAAAACACTATTGTTTTTTTAAGCTGTTAGGCTTTAGAATATGCAGAAGAGTTAGCCCAAATCCTTCCTGTCTACATGTGGCTGTGTTCTAGTCTCTCTCAGGAAATGCCCAATTACCTTAGATATACCCTGCCTAACATCTGACCATCATATTATTTCCTGCCTTCTGATATGTTCAATTTTTTATTGTACAAATATTTGTCGTACACCACATGCTAGAAACTGTGGAGAATACTGTAATACCATAGACTCAAAATGTGAATCCATTTGACTCCTGCTTCTCCATGGACCCCTCTGTTTGATGTTGTTAAATGATGTTGAATTTTCATTTACGGTGACTATTTCATTCATTGCTTTCTTTCCAGAGCATTGCAAAATTTTCCCTCATTGCTTCCAGCCTACGCAATTTAAATACCTTTTGCCTGGGTTCTGTTGTTTCTGATTCCTCTTCAAATCCACCCTGCAAATCTCTATAGCTCAATGTCTCTCTGACCTACTGCTTCGCACACCTGGGGTCTCAGGTCTCTTAAGAGTTTGTGGAGTTGCTGGTAGCTGTAACTCATAGTCTGCAGAGAGGGGGAGACACTCTAGATACCTAGTGAAACTTCCAGGAAGGGTTAAAAGGACAGTACTTTCCCCAGATATTTCATTGTCAGTCTGTCTTGTGAGCTTTCTCCTCCTGGGGAAATTTGGAGAAAACAAACAAACAAAAAGTACTGGTCTCAGCTAGACCAGTTGAATTGCTTGACCAATCATAGGAGAAGGGCTTGGATTTGAGTTTTTGTTTTTGTTTTACAGAGAGAGTGCACGCAAGTGGGGGAGAAGGGCAGAGGGAGAAAGACAGAGACAGAACCTCAAGCCAGCTTCACACTCAGAATGGACTCCCCCCCCCCCCCCACCTCCCGCCAGGACTCAATCCCACCACCCTGGGATCATGACCTGAGCTGAAATCAGGAGTCAGATGCTCAACCGACTGAGCCACCCAAGTGCCCCTGGATTTGAGGTTTTTTAAACTGCTCCAGGTTCTTCTAATGTGAAGCCAAAACTGAAAACCACTGTCTTAGATTCTCAAAAAATGGTTACTCTACCTACTGGAAGCATCGACATTAACTAGAAATTTGTTAGACACATTCTTGAGGACTACTTCAGACCTAATGAATCAGAAACTCTGAGGGTGGGACCTACCACTCTGTGATTTAATACGCTCTCCAATGATTTTTATGAGCATTAATGTTGAAGATACACTTTACTATGTAAATCTTAATTCCTTCTAGGAAGTCTCAAAACTACAACTAAATTTGGAAAGGGTGTTTGTCACTTGAAAATTACTCCACGGACAAGATCTGAAGCAACTGGTAAGGGACATAAGCTGGCATATCATGTGCCTTGCTAGTGATCATTTAAGTACTTGAGAAATGCTGAACAATCATCAGATCTCTGAAGAACGGTTCAAGGGGTTATTTAGTCTGAAGAAATGGAACAAATTAATCGGGGGTACTGACACACTATTTCCCAGAGAGAGAGCTCCAAGAGGTGAATTTAAACTTCAGTTGGATATACGTTAGACCCAAGAAACCTCTTGTTGAGAAGTAGTACTAAACATTTTGAAGGGATATAAGGCAATCTCTAAATCAATTTGCAGTTAGAGCAGAGAGAAACCCCATTTTGAATTGTTTGGTTATATCCTGCCTGGGGTCAGAGACAGAGATCTTTGAAGTAGTGTCCAGTTCTCTGCATAGAATGACTCTAAATACCATCTGATCATCATTTGTTTATTTTTTCACTGGTTATTTTGGAAAAGCTTTCAAAGTAAAATAAGGACTAGTGGGAAGACAAGATGCCTAACTTGAGTGTTTTTGTTTCAGTCCTAGAGACTTTGGGGTGAGATTGTCAAATGAATTCATGTGCTTTGAAAAGCTTTTATGATTTCTTAATGAGGTTTAAAAGCTAAAGGAATGGGATTAGGACCACAAAATCCTTTACTCTTAACATTGTGTCTTTGAACTGATTTAGTGCATTTGTATATTAGAAATAGAGATCTGATTTAGATTGAATCCTCATTGTTTGCAAAAATATGGTCTGGAAAAAATTTCCTAGACACACAAACAGTATTAAATTTTGTAATGACAAAGGACAGCTATGCTCTAGCTCTCGAGTTAAAGACTTCCGTTAGAAAAAGTTAACATCATTTAATATATAGGAATGCTTGAGAGTTTTCATACATCATTAGATTTGGATGCTATCTATTTATACATTGAATCTTAGTTCAGTGGAAAATGTTTGGTAGAAAAAGTTCAGCTGAGAAAGTAGATTATATATTATGTTATAGGGGACATTGCAGGAAACTGTACATTTACATCTTTTGTTTTTCAAAAGACTAAAATAGAACCAAGTTACAATGCAATTGTTGGGGTTAATTGATGTCTTAGTCTGTTCGGGCTGCTATAACAAATTACCATGGACTGGGTGACCTAAACAGCAGACATATTTATTTTTCAGTTCCTAGAGATTGGGAAGTTCGAGATCAAGGCACTGCTCTGGCAGATGTTTTTTTTTTTTTTTTTTTTTTTTAATTTTTTTAATGTGTATTCATTTTTGAGAGAGAGAGAGACAGAGCATGAGGGAGGGAGGGGCAGAGAGAAAAGGAGACAGAATCCAGAGCAGCTCCGGGCTCTGAGCTGTCAGCACAGAGCCCGATGCAGGGCTTGAACCCACAGACTGTGAGATCATGACCTGAGCTGAAGTTGGCCGTTTAACCAACGGTGCATCCAGGTGCACCTAGGCACTGGCAGATTCTAATGAGATCTTACTTCCCAGTTAATAGGTGCCACCTTCTTGCTGTGTCCTCAAATGGTGGAAGGGGCAAGAGAGCCCTGTGGGGTCCATTTTATAAAGGCACTAGGGGGTTAGGATTTCAAAATATGTATTTTAGGGGGACAAAATATTTAGTCCACTGCAACTGGGGAAAAGAGATAAATATTTAGCTATTTCTTTAATCTTTGAGAGAACTGAGTGGCACAGTTAATTGGATTTAATGACAATGTGATCTTGTTTCCAGTGTGGGTGAGGCTTGAGATTTGAGTCTGAAGACCTCCATTCTAACTGGAACTATTTCTTGCCAGTTTTGTCGCTTTGGACAGGATAACTCCTCTGGGCCTGCTTTATTTCCATGTTTTAAAATGTGAAGACTAATAATATATCTAATGGTTTATTATATGAAACAAATTAACGTAAATGAAAGTGCTTTGAAAGTAGAAAGACAGATATTAGATTTTAAACAGTATATTTTTATTTGCTCTTATTGACAAGGAACCCCTCAATGAAAATCCAAGTTAGGTGATTAGAGGGAAAATTTATAGTTCTTAAAAAGGCAAACAGGAAAAAATTCTTTACTAATAAATTTAAGTTAGTATAAATATAGTAAACCTGTAGTTGTGGTTCTCTAATGGATTAGTTATAGTAGTTTCTCATATTGATTATTTTAAAATATGTGTTTTAAAATAGTACTATAGTTGGAGGTTTGTGACTCTGTTTCATACAAATACTGTGTTTAAAGTAGAAAATGTGTTTACAATATTTAAAGGAAACTGTGTTGTATAATAAATATCGGGATGGCTGAGAAGCACTCTGGAATTATGTAATATATTCTTTCCAGATATATTATAGACCCAGTGCAATGGAAGAATATGTAAAATGTTTCACACCTCAAATATTTTATCATGCTTGCTGCACATAAATGCAGGTGTGTATCATATGTTGTAAGCCTTTTAAAAATGAATTGTGAATGAGAAACTCATACTCCATTGGTCATATCTAATTATGAATTAGTCACAGCTAGATTGTCGTACACACTAACTCTGCTTTCTGGCCTGCAAAATAATTTGATACGGGATGGCAGTTATAAAGTAGGCTTTGCACATGGATTGGTAAATCCAAAGTAAATTTCAGACATGCCCAACTTTTTGATCTTTGAAAATGACGAGATCACAAGAGTATTACTAAAAATATCTTAAATGCAATTTGGGGTTAGTACACTGAGCTGGGTTTCAAGTACTTGATAAACCCAAAAAGGATTGTATCTTTGGGGCAACTATATAAACATTCCCAGCAGCTCTTCAGAAGTTCCATAGGCACTAAAAAATACAATTTTCATACCAAATTCAAATTTTTATATGTTTTAGAATATCCTCATATTTCAAACTGATCGATATATACATAATTTAAATTATTGCAAGTGACTGAAGTAGATGCTAAGAATGGCTTTTATTAACCTACAAGGTTAAAAAAAGCTAATATAAAGGGTAGCTACATTTAATAATATAACTTCAGAGAATTTCAGCAAATTTCTGAGCTGTGTCTTCAAAAGTTATTAACTTGTGACTATTTCTAATGAAATCAGTAGGCTAAATTTGAAGAGCACCGAGTCTTATTTGGAGAGATGTGTGGTTTTAAATTAGGATGCAGAAACTACATGGTTTGACAGGCCATCTGATAAATGCAAATAAGACCAACTGTGTATGAGGACTGAATGAGAGAAATTAACATATGTAGGCTGCTTGGAAAAGCTAAGTGTTCATCTAAGTGATGTAAATATGGCATTTTAAAATACATTAACATCTAAGTTTCTGTGGAAACTTCTCTGTAACCTAAAGGAATTCAGGGGCTGAGTATGATCTCATATATGGGTGGGGTCCTGTCTATATATACCTTGCCAGAATGTCCTCTAGTGTGAAAAGTAAACTGATCTATGAAAATCTATTTGCCATATCGTGTCTTATGATGGAGAGGGCCTCTGAAGACAGTGTTTCCAATTTTGTTTGAAATACTGCAGTTATTATAAGATATCTGTGCTTTCTCACAGAATGAAGACAAACACAGAGATGGTGTGTCTAAGAAATTTCAAAAGGTGTCGGCCTCCTGATTGAAGCACAGTCAACTTATTGGATTCATTTTTTTTTTCATCCAGTAAGTGTAAATATTTAAAGTACTTTATTTTGGTCAATGTTGACTTGTGTTCTTTGTTCAATGAATAACCACTGTCTGAATACCCTTATCTCTATTTGTGTTTATATTCTTTTGCAATTTCAGTCTCATGTCTTAAATGAATTTAACTTTCAGGACCTTTAAGGGGACAAATTCAGCCATAAACTTTGAGGCTGGCGGTGTCCTTAGAGATGATTTGGTTCATTCTCTTTATCCATTAAAAAACCATGCTGCTGTGATTTTTTTCTTCTTTTTTCTTGCTAGATATGTTATTAGACCCAAATGCTTCCTTTTATTTCTCGTACTCTGTGCCATTTTATAGGTTGTCCGGATTTTACTAATTAGCAATTTTTTAAACAATTGATTTATATAAGGTTGAACGTGACATGAATCATTTCTGTAAGGAACACTGCCTGAATACTTTTTAATGTGAAAATGGAAAATCTACCTCTTGTTTTTCTGAGGCAAAAAATAATTTAGTAATAGAGTATACTCTTACTTATTTACCCTATTAGTTATTTGCCATCAAAACATTAACCACTAGTGAGAATCCCCCCATAGTAGCATGTTCTGAGTTTTTCTTCCCTATCCCGTGTTAAGCCACTAGTGTTGCTTCATCAGCTTTTAAATACTCTAAGTTGGAGGGCGCCTGGGTGGCACAGTCGGTTAAGCGTCCGACTTCAGCCAGGTCACGATCTCGCGGTCCGTGAGTTCGAGCCCCGCGTCGGGCTCTGGGCTGATGGCTGAGAGCCTGGAGCCTGTTTCCGATTCTGTGTCTCCCTCTCTCTCTCTGCCCCTCCCCCGTTCATGCTCTGTCTCTCTCTGTCCCAAAAATAAACGTTGAAAAAAAAATTTTTTTTAAATAAATAAATAAATAAATAAATAAATAAATAAATAAATACTCTAAGTTGGACATGAACTTAAGTTACAAAGCAAGAGCTTGGGGGAAAGGAGATAATGCATTAACTTACAGTTTGTTTTGAATGTAGAACTGGTAGATCCCTCTAATCCTAAGGGATAACGACGTAAAGCAGTGCTTGCTCAAAAGAGGTTCCCCGTGGTGGTTGAAACACAACTCTTAGGCTGTAACTGATGCGCCAGGTGTGGGACAGGATGTGGAAAAGAGCTTACTCAGACCATTTGGAAGGCATAAAATATGGCTTCTGGTTTTTAATAGCTTGGGATGGAGTCAAGATCCAGGAGGAGACTAGATAGTTGCTTCACAATCTGCCCTAAATACCTTTATAGATCCAGTCTGGCTATCACTAAATGGTGTCTCATCTGAAGGACTTTATAGTGCACAGTTGGGATGGCCTAAGGTTTCAAATGAAACCAGAAGACATTTATATCCTTTGATCAGC
This sequence comes from Leopardus geoffroyi, assembly GCF_018350155.1. Taxonomy (NCBI): domain Eukaryota; kingdom Metazoa; phylum Chordata; class Mammalia; order Carnivora; family Felidae; genus Leopardus; species Leopardus geoffroyi. Next base: position 75,800,576 of record NC_059328.1, read on the forward strand.
CCTGCCTCCCAGATTTTTTCCCTGAGCTAGATCCTACTTGGGTACCTACAAGCATTAGAGTTAAATGCTTATTTTGGATACTCCCTTCAGTGGTTTTTCTTTTTATTTTCCTCTCCCAGTTTCTGTACTCCTACAAGGGAAAGTCATGATTACGCTAACAGAGCTGAAATGTTTAGCAGACGCCCAGTCATCTTATCACATCCTAAAACCATGGTGGGACGTCTTCTGGTATTACATTACCCTGATCATGCTGCTGGTGGCCGTGCTGGCCGGAGCTCTCCAGCTTACACAGAGCAGGGTTCTGTGCTGTCTTCCATGTAAGGTGGAATTTGACAATCACTGTGCCGTGCCTTGGGACCTCCTGAAAGCCAGCGCAAACACATCCTCTGATCCTGGGACACCGCTCCCACTTCCCCTCAGAATCCAGAATGACCTCCACCGACAGCAGTACTCCTACATCGATGCTGTCTGTTACGAGAAACAGCTCCATTGGTTCGCCAAGTTTTTCCCCTACCTGGTGCTCTTGCACACACTCATCTTTGCAGCCTGCAGCAACTTTTGGCTTCACTACCCGAGTACCAGCTCCAGGCTCGAGCATTTTGTGGCCATCCTTCACAAGTGCTTCGACTCCCCGTGGACCACGCGTGCCCTGTCCGAAACAGTGGCCGAGCAGTCAGTGAGGCCCCTGACACTCTCCAAGTCCAAGGTTCTGCTTTCGTCCTCAGGGTGTTCAGCCGATGTCGATTCCAGCAAGCAGTCATTGCCCTACCCACAGCCTGGCTTGGAGTCGGCCAGCATAGAAAGCCCAACTTCTAGCGTCCTGGACAAGAAGGAGGGCGAACAGGCCAAAGCCATCTTTGAAAAAGTGAAAAGGTTCCGCATGCACGTGGAGCAGAAGGACATCATTTATAGAGTGTATCTGAAGCAGATCATAGTGAAAGTCATTTTGTTCATCCTCATCATAACTTATGTTCCATATTTCCTAACCTACATCACTCTGGAAATCGACTGTTCCATTGACGTGCAGGCTTTTACAGGATACAAGCGCTACCAGTGTGTCTACTCCTTGGCAGAAATATTCAAGGTTCTGGCTTCATTTTATGTCATTTTGGTTATACTTTACGGTCTCACCTCCTCTTACAGCTTGTGGTGGATGCTGAGGAGTTCTCTGAAGCAATATTCCTTTGAGGCGTTGAGAGAGAAAAGCAACTACAGCGATATCCCTGACGTCAAGAATGACTTCGCCTTCATCCTCCATCTGGCCGATCAATATGATCCTCTTTATTCCAAACGCTTCTCCATATTCCTCTCGGAGGTCAGTGAGAACAAACTAAAACAGATCAACCTCAATAACGAATGGACGGTTGAGAAACTGAAAAGTAAGCTTGTGAAAAATTCCCAGGACAAGGTAGAACTGCACCTTTTTATGCTAAATGGTCTTCCAGACAACGTCTTTGAGCTGACAGAAATCGAAGTGCTCAGCCTGGAGCTTATCCCGGAGGTCAAGCTGCCCTCCACAGTCTCGCAGCTGGTCAACCTCAAGGAGCTTCACGTGTACCATTCGTCCCTGGTGGTAGACCATCCAGCGCTGGGCTTTCTGGAGGAGAATTTAAAAATCCTCCGCCTGAAATTTACTGAAATGGGGAAGATCCCACGCTGGGTATTTCACCTGAGGAATCTCAAAGAACTTTATCTGTCGGGCTGTGTTCTACCTGAGCAGTTGAGTACCATGCAATTGGAGGGCTTTCAGGACTTAAAAAACCTGAGGACCCTCTACTTGAAGAGCAGCCTCTCCCGGATCCCTCAAGTCATTACAGACCTCCTGCCTTCTCTGCAGAAGTTATCCCTTGATAATGAGGGAAGCAAGCTGGTTGTGTTGAACAACTTGAAAAAGATGGTCAATCTGAAAAGCCTAGAGCTTATCAGCTGTGACCTGGAACGCATCCCACACTCCATTTTCAGTCTGAACAATTTGCATGAGTTAGACCTAAAAGAAAATAACCTTAAAACCGTGGAAGAGATCATTAGCTTTCAGCATCTCCAGAACCTTTCCTGCTTAAAGTTGTGGCACAATAACATTGCTTATATTCCTGCCCAGATTGGGGCACTATCTAATCTAGAGCAGCTCTCTTTGAACCATAATAATATTGAGAATCTGCCCCTACAGCTTTTCCTATGCACCAAACTATATTATTTGGATCTAAGCTATAACCATCTGACCTTCATTCCAGAAGAAATCCAGTATCTGAGTAATTTGCAGTACTTTGCCGTGACCAACAACAATGTAAGTATATCTGTTCTTGCCTTCATTTAGCTGGTGTTTTGAGCGTCTGTTGTTGTAGCGTATAATGCGGGTAAAGAAAATGGACTTGTAGTCATACGAAGCATCCTCTGAGCCTGGCCTGTCTGCCACTTACCAGATATGTGACCGTGGGCAAATTACCAAAACACTGAGCATCAGTTTTTAATCTAACTGATAAGTTGTCATGGAGATTTTATAGAAGAAAAAATTATATTTATATTTATATTATTTATATTTATATTTATATTTATATTTATATTTATATTTATATTTATATTTATCTAGTAAAAGCACCAGTTCCTAGCACATAGTAATGCTCAACAAATGTTCTCTTTATTCTCTGTCCCCATTTTTCACATAAACATCACAGCTGAAGTATTTTAAACTAATTGTAACAGAGCTTACTTTTCATTCTGGAAAGATCTTAAGTATTTAGGAAGCTTCATAAAAGTTTTTAGCTTTCCAAATCTGTCACAGGAGAAGAACTTTTTGTTAAAAATACTGGGATCATGAATTATTCATAAATCTTTTTTGTGATGCAGTAAGAAAAACTGGAAATCTACATGCATGTCTAGAAAGACAATTCAAAATGAAAGGCCTGGTTCTATAATGCAACACTAGGGCTTCTTAGAAGCTTTTTCCAGCATCCATACTTTAAAAATGAACCATAATTTGCAACAGTAAAGCCAAGTTAAGGAAAACTTGACTTCACTGAAACAAGAAAAAACAAAATAAATGACTAGTTTCCTAGGTTAAAATGTGAAGGAGGAAGAAAAAGAAAAAAAAAAAATCATGCTATCCAAAAGGGCAAGAGAGTGATGGTAATGCCCCTATGGGAAGAAGAAAAATAATCTTTCAGAAATCAGGTCTGCCAAAAGACGAAAGTGGTCTTCCAGTAGTAGAAAATGGGAACTACTTCCTTCTACCCCACCCAAAAAATGTACTATCTCTTAGACTTTTTGTAATTCGTATTTCATGCTAAATATAGCTATGAGCATGCTGTTGGCTAATAAACATATTAATCACCAGACATTATTTTCAAAAACCATGGATTGGAAAAACACCAAAAAGTTGAGGAATGAGAGCAAAATTCATGCCAATTTTTAGAAAATTGATTTGACTCATATATGCAAAAAGCTAGAGCCCATTCTAAAATAAATGAGAAATCTTCAGGTCTTTTTTTTTTTTTAATGTCTTTTTTTTTTTTTTTTTTAAGTTTATTTTGAGAGAGAGAGTGAGGAGAGGGGCAGAGAGAGAGGGAGAGAGAGGATTCCAAGCACGCTCAAACTCACGAACCGTGAGATCATGACCTGAGCTGAAACCAGGAGTCAGACGCTCCATTGACTGAGCCACCCAGGCGCCCCTGAGAAATCTTAAGGACTTAAAGGATTAGGAGGCTGTAAAACTCCTTGAGGGTTGATCTAGATTAGCAGTGTTCATCAGAATTACCTGAAGGGCTTGTTAAAACACCGATTGCTGGACCCCACTCCCAGAGTTTCTGATTCAGCAGGTTTGGTGTGTAGGGTCCAGGAGTTTGCATTTCTACAAAATCCCAGATGAAGCTGATGCTGCTGGTGTGGTGACCATACTTTGAAAACTACAGGTCTAGAGATTTATCATTAGTGTTGTTTAATTATGCAGTAGATTAATATTAATATTTTGGTTATACTTTTCCATTGTTAAATCAAAAATTAAAAAATTATTAATAATTATTTTGAAAGGCACTGGTTCCACTAGTTGTTGTATAGTTATATCACTACATGAATTTTTGAAAGTTGAAGCTGATTAAATTGTTAGCTGGCCATGAATTACTTAAATGTATAGGCAGGTTAATGTTTTTTCCTAGTTTAATGTAATAAAACCTTAAGACTATTGGTACTTTTGACACCAAGTTTATTGATTTCTTGACCATATGTGAAAGAGAAACTAGGTGCGAGTATCAGACACATTTTATTTTGAGTTAGGGAGGATACTTGGTTGACATGTAAAGTCCTATGGTGAAGGCAGTTTATGGCCAAAGTAGAATGATATCTTAGGCTGGGTTGTCTCAGAAGTCTAATAACCAGGGGCACCTGGGTGGCTCAGTCAGGTAAGCATCCAACTTTAGCTCAGGTCATGATCTCATGAGTTCAAGCCCTGCATCGGGCTCTGTGCTGACAGCTCAGAGCCTAGAGCCTGCTTCAGATTCTGTGTCTCTCTCTCTGACCCTTCCCCACTCACGCGCTCTCTCTCTCTCTCTCTGTCTCTTAAAAAAAAAAAAAATTTTTTTAAAAGAAGTCTGATAATCAGCAATTGCTAAGCATCCCAGAGCCATAACAATGACCATGACACCTTTGAATGGTTGAAAGACACTGTCCTCAGAACTCTGAAGAGACTTATTTAATCAGGATATGGAGAAAGTGAAACTCACTCAGAAGACAGCAGCCAGAGAGATGAAAAGTTCTCTGATGGAACAGCCTAATAATAGGAAATATTGGGGAGGGAAGGGGAAAGAATAGTCCATGATATTGGTCTTTAAATATTTGGAACACTTAATAGAAAAGAAATCTTCTGGCAAGTAACCATGAGTGTTTGAACCAAGACAAGCAGGAAAAGATTTCTCATGTTTCCTGAAATCTTTGTCCAAAAATTGAACCTTTGAGAAGGGAGAAATGATTTTTATTTTCTTCTTTTTTTCTAAGTTTATTTATTTTAAGAGAGACAGAGAGAGAGAGAGAGAGAGAGAGAGAGAGAGAGAGAGAGAGAATGAGTGGGGGAGGAGCAGAAATAGAGAGAGAAGGAATCCCAAGCAGGCTCTGCACTGTCAGCACAGAGTCCAATGAGGGGCTCAATCTCATGAACCATAAGGTCATGACTTGACCTGAAACCAAGAGTCAGATGCTTAACCAACTGAGCAACCCAGGTGCCCTGGTTTTCTTATGAATAAAACTCTCCAGATATGGGTCGTCAACTACTTGGTAGGAATATTGTTAAAGGGAATCAGGGATTCATGCTTCAGTTTCAAGTTTCCTTCTAACTTTGAAATTCTTAAGATTCTATGAGGTAGACCAAAATATTTATTAAAATTAGAAAATAAAACATCAAATTGGATGCATAAATATTTAGGTATGCATAGTCTCAGAAATGTAGCTGATCTCTCCATTTGGAATAGAAGTTAGTAAAGATTCCTGAAGGAAGAGGTTTTAAAATACTCTTCTAAAAAGTTGGGGAGTATACCAGGTTCATGGATGGAGGCAACAAATACTCTCTGTGGTTTAGTAGAAAAGACATTTATTGAAATGCCATATTATCACTGAAAAGGCTGAATAATTGAGCTTGGAAAGCAATCAAGCATAGAGTTAGTTAGCCAAAAGGCCAAAATTATAGCACAAAAGCAAAATGGTGAGGATACCCTGCCGTTGACCATACCAGCACTGGGCACAGCATTGCCCCTGAAAATTAGATGCTGCTGCTAATGCACCCCTTGCCCTCCCACAAAATAGGTTCTTCATGGTTTCTGCTGCTTTGTGACAGTAGCCCCAATTTAAAGTCCCAGTCTGAGAGCTTATGAACGCCCACCCACACTCAAGCTGTAAGGGAGCTGGGAACACTAGAATCTGGTGTTGTCAGTCCCCCCAGTGGGAAGTGGACTCTGCTTCCCACCAAGATAAGGTAGGGAATTCTCCAGACATTGAAGATACTGGGCATCCCCCAAATGACAGACATTCCCAGAGAGGGCACTCTAGAGTTTCTTCCACAAGGTAGTAATCAGTGTTACCACACAGAACACTAAACACTTCTTTCTGTCATATTTTTTTGCTGCAGGATTCCTCAGAGCCTTTAGTATTTGAATATGCATTGTGCTTCTCTAAGAGAGACATGACATGCAATGTTTACCAAATGTATTTGAGCAAGATACTCTTAAATACTTTAGTTTTTTTTTTTCATTTTTTAATTTATTTCTTTTGAGAGAGAAGGAGGGAGCACAAGCAGGGGAGAGGCAGAGAGAGAGAGAGAGAGAGAGAGAGGGAGAAATCCAAAGTAGGCTCCACCCGGCCAGGGCACAGCCTAATGTGCAGCTCAAACCTGTGAACCATGAGATCATGACCTGAGCCAAAATCAGGAGTCAGATACTTAACCATCTGAGACACTCAGGCATCCCAAGATTTTATTTTGAAGTAATCTCTACACCCAGTGTAGGGCTCAAACTTCAACCCCAAGATCAAGAGTGCATGCTCTACTGACTGAATCAGCCAGGTGCCCCAAGATGTTCTTTTTTACAGTAACTCTTGAGAGGAGTGTTCCTGAGGACGGGGGGTTGGGGAAATGTAAAAGGACAGAGGTCATGTGCAGAGGATTACAACAGGCAGGCTCAGATGCAATAAGAGATGAGAGCATTTAGAAGGTGTGTCAGAATGGAGAATGCTTTTAAGTTTGCGAGTCAAGTTCAAGTTTGAGTTCATTGGATAGTAGCTGGGGTCAGACTTGAACTGGTTCCTTCAAAAGAGGCTCTGATTGCAGCATTTAGAAGGGTTGGGAGAGTACAATCAAGAAATAAAACCCCATGAAAAGACTTAATCAGTTATGATTTAGAAGTAGGAATATAAATTAAACACAAGAAATGAAGATTTATATCTTAGAGGAACACCATGGGCCACCGAGTCGGCAAATTACAGCCTGGAACCAAAACCCACCCACCGCTTGAGCTAAGAATGCTCAATTTTTTTTTAAGTTTATTTATTTTGAGAGAGAAAGAGAGCACAAGCAGGGGGAGAGGCAGAGAGAAAAAGAGACAGAATCCTTAGCAGGCTCCACACTATCAACGCAGAGGCAGACACAGGGCTCAAACTGACAAACTGTGAGATCATGACCTGAGCCAAGATCAAGAGTTAGACACAGGGTGCCTGGGTGGCTCAGTCGGTTAAGCCGCTGACTTTGGCTCAGGTCATGATCTCATGGTTTGTGGGTTTGAGGCCCGTTTTGGTCTCTGTGCTGACAGCTCAGAGCCTGGGGCCCCTGTTTTGGATTCTGTGTCTCCCTCCCTCTCTGCCCCTCCCCCACTCATGCTCTGTCTCTCTCTCCTTCAAAAATAAACATTAAAAAACAAAAGAGGGGCGCCTGGGTGGCGCAGTTGGTTAAGCGTCCGACTTCAGCCAGGTCACGATCTCGCGGTCCGTGAGTTCGAGCCCCGCGTCGGGCTCTGGGCTGATGGCTCAGAGCCTGGAGCCTGTTTCCGATTCTGTGTCTCCCTCTCTCTCTGCCCCTCCCCCGTTCATGCTTTGTCTCTCTTTGTCCCAAAAATAAAATAAACGTTAAAAAAAAAAAAAAAAAAAAGAGTCGGACGCTTAACCAGCTGTGCCACCCACGCACCCCTGCTTTTTGAATTTTTATATAGCCTTGACCTACGTATGGTTTTTAAAATTTTTGAATGGTTGGGGAAAATTTTTTTTAAATAACATTTTGTCTCACATGAAAATTATATAAAATTCAAATCTCATATAATTTGTCCATATGAATAAATTCCATTTTTCTCATTCAGGGGCCTATACTACAAAAAATTTATACTCAGTTATTATATTTTGAATTTAATCACTGAAAAATGTATGAAATTTTTTCTGTCTTGTTGTAAAAGTATCTACATAATATTTTCAGTTTTGCCTTTTAACACAAAGCCTAAAATATTTACTGGCCTGCTCATGTAGAGAGAAACTTCTCCAACCTCTGCTCTAGTTATTACCCTCATTTTACCAAAACTGAAACTGACGCTTAGGATGATGTTCCTGAAGTCTGAAGCTCCTAGTCATGGACCTAGGGTGGAAGGCAGGTGTTCCAGCGCCCGCTCTGGCGCATCACAGGTGCGTCAGACCAAATGCTGTTACGTGGGAAGCAGTGCTGTGTGGGCACGGGGGATGGGAGAAGGGGAGGCAGCGTCTACCTCTAACCCAATGCCAAAGTGTGATTGCATTATGATGGTACCGAAGGTGATGGAGAAGCAAGGAAAAGGAGGACTTCATAGTTTCACTCAAATCTTTTTTTTTTTTTTTTTTTTTTTAAATGTTTTTATTTATTTTTGAGACAGAGCACAAGTTGGGGAGGGTCAGAGAGAGGGAGACACAGAATCTGAAGCAGGCTTCAGGCTCCGAGCTGTCAGCACAGAGTCCGACGTAGGGCTCGAACTCACGGACTGTGAGATCATGACCTGAGCTCAAGTCGGATGCTCAACCGACTGAGCCACCCAGGCGCCCCTCAAATCTTAAAAACCACTCCAATTTACACCCAGGTCTTCCAATTTCGACACTTGTGAATTTAATGCATGTCTTTTCTTAGTGCAAAGACTTCTGGCTGGCAGTAGAAATTCCTTCAGAAAATCGTTTATGCGGTAGTACTCGTTTTTGACATCACTCCTTAGAAATGGAAATATTTCATTTCTGTTTCCTGAAACAATTGGGTTTTATGGATTTGGTTAGCATGTTCTGAGATGATGTGTCAATGGCCAGGGAAAAAAACGGGGGGTGGGGGGGGGGTGGAATCTGACATTGAGATGGATTCTGAAATAAGGTCTCAGCCTCTGGAAACAGGGGAGTACTCATTGTCGGTGTCCACAATAGACACAGGAGGAGGCCCTTCCTTCCCTGGATGTTCTGGGGGCTCTACTACATTTTGTTAAAGATACTTTGTTGCTGGAGAATTCTAGGATGTAGCTATACATTTCTGTTTTTTTTCAGTTGATTTCATAGCTGTGTGTGTGTGTGTGCATGTGTGTGTATTATAGTTCTATAAAAACATTCTGTTTATGAAGTTTATCATCTCCCTGATACCCTGAAAACATTTCTTAAGATCTTATAAAAGAAATCAGTAGTCCATTAGGGTAATTTTTTCGTTTTTGGCTTGTGTATATTGTCTAGTAAAGAGCATGTTATATGAATTCAGTATAAAGAAAGGCTATCTAACATTTTTTATAAAATGAATTGGCCCAGGAAAAATATTTTTGGTGTTTTTGTAAGTTTCAGGGCAAACTGTTTTTAAAGGTTTGTAAGTAGATTTTTTTTTCAGTATAAAATTGCTTAGTTGAAAGAAAGTCTTGAGTCTCTAACACAGCTCCCCAGCCTCCTTTAACATAATTCAAGTCAGGCAGGTGAATAAGGGTCTTGTGCCTCAGTTGGACGCTGACTCTGAGAGAAAGTCCCTGAGGTGGACACTTGGCACTCAGGAAGCAGCACCACTAACCACAGTTCTTGACTCACTTTCATGACAGCAGCACAGCTGAGAGGCCTCTGATGAGGGCCTGGCCCAGTAGCTCACTCCCATCACTAAAAATGACAAATTTAGAGATTTGAATGTGTGTTTCTTTTGAGAGAGAGGGTGAGCGGGGGAGGGACAGAGAGTAAATCCCAAGCAGGCTCCATGCTCAACCCAGAGCCAGCCGCAAGGCTCGATCTCACAACTGTGAGATCGTGACAGCAAGATCATGACCTGAGCCAGTCTCGAGAGTCCGATGCTTAACCGAGCCACCCAGGTGCCCCACAGATTCAGAAATTTGAAAGAAGATTTGGTGAGAACATGGTAGTGTGCTGGTAGCCAGGCAGGGCAGTGATGGCAATGGCTTCAGGGTATTTATTCAGTGGGAAGGAATCCAACAAAACAAGGTACTTGCTGGGGATCTGGAAGCTGACTGAAGAAGGGAGATGGGGGAGTCCCTGATACAGCCCTGAGCAGGACACTCCTTCCCAGCCGAGACTAATTATTCACAAAATTGTCTAGTATTTCCTACCTATTAGTCCAGTGCTACTCAAATGGGGGCACTTTGCCCCGCAAGAGACTTTTGTCTGAAGACATTTTTTATTATCATGGCTGAGGAGGGGCATAGTCCTGGCATCTAGTAGGCAGAGGCTCAGGATGCTGCTAAACAGTGTATAATACACAGGGCACCCCCCACAAAAGGAATTATCCCACCCAAATTGTCAACGTTGTAGGTTGAAAAACCCTGCATTAGACCAAGGTCCTTAAAGACTCATCTGTCTTCTCAGCACTTTAACCCCAAGACCTAACTGAGAGCCTGGCACAAAAGGAGGATCTCTGCATGCATTTACTGAATACAAATGAGCCAAGCCTACCCTCTATTCAACTAGTTTGCCTAAGTCATTGTTTAGACACCAATGGACACTCTCAACTCTGAGCACATTGCAGAAGACAGATTGTTTCCTCTACTTATCCATCACTGACCCTACTTCTGAGCTGTAGGTATATGACCAGAAGAGGTTGCATTAGAAAGGGGCTACATTTCCCCTGTCATTTATCCCTCTGCTACATGTCTACATTGAAATCCACGGATGTGGGGGTTTACATCTGCATTCTTGAAAGGGGAGTGAAATAGGAGGGAAGATATCTTTCCTTTGCTTATACCTAGTATTTTGACATACAATGATGAGTTATATTGAATGCCATTCTTAGCAATGGTGATCATTCGATCTGTTTTCTAGGATATCCAGCATTGAGTGTATGTGTGGGGAATGGAAGAGAGGGTAATTTCCAATATAATGAGCAGTTTTGAATGCAGTTTGACCATTTTTTAGTTTGTGTAGAGAGTATGTATCCTTCTAAGGAGATAGTTTTGGATGGTCCTGGAAATTCCAGCAGAGGGCTGGCTCGGTGGGGCTGTGTTAGCCCAATACAGGAGCAGACTGAGCTCCTGAGTGCCCCTTTCATCCCTTGTCTAACAAAGCCATTTCCTGATCCAAGGAGCCTGCATTACCTCATAGTTGAAAAGATGCCCCATCCACAGGTACATAAATATGTGGAGTATTGTAGATTGCAGCGTGTGCTGTCCAGCGCTGCCTGGTGCAAACTCACATCTCTGTGGCATGCCAAGAATTGAGAATGCTTACTCTCAGCTCTTCTCTGGATGTCTTTTCCGATAAACTATCTTTCATGTATGCAATGGGGCTCCCTTAGAAATTCACGTGCAACCTACCCACCACGAGGGGGGGCAGCTCCTTTGAACAGCTGTAGGAGTTGACCTAATTTCGGGCTGTTTATCATATTTTAAATTACTTTTTTGTGTTGCATGATTTAATTGAAACTGCCAGAGAGCAGGAAGAAGGGTAAATATTCACGAGTGTGTATATAGAGGGGAAAGAAATGTGCATGAAATGATATATGATCATATCTTCCTGTTTCTGCTTCTGTTGACTTTTTTCTTTTAACAGAATAAAGTTTTCAGTCTGTAGTCTGAAACCCTGAGAAAGAGCCTTGTGTCTGTACTCACGATGTTTTTGAGGATGTTGCTCATTACATTACACAGTAACTCCGCCTCAAGAATAATTATGATTTTCCTGAAATACTGTTGTTGGTTGTTTTTTTTTTTTTTTTCCTTAGGGACAATGAGTATGTGACTAATTAGATTTTATTTGAGACTGCTGGTTAGAATGCTTAGAATCAAGTCTTTTGCCCACCCATATGCACAGCAAGGGTTTGGAAGTTCATGGTAGGTCTCAGTGCTGACTTCATGTCAGGATGTTCTTACTTTTCCTTTATCTTTTCCATCTACTTCGAATGTATCGTCATTGTTCTATGTATCCCTGTAAATGTCTAGAAGTGTTTTTGGGGAAAGGCAGGGGTATAAATAAATAAATGCATTATCATAGGCCATGGAAAACCAGTTTCACTGGCTTCTTTTTTTCCCTTTCCAGATTGAGATGCTACCAGATGGGCTGTTTCAGTGCAAAAAGCTGCAGTGTTTACTTTTGGGGAAAAATAGCCTGATGAGTTTGTCCCCTCACGTGGGTGAGCTGTCGAACCTTACTCATCTGGAGCTCATTGGTAATTACCTGGAAACACTCCCTCCTGAACTAGAAGGGTGTCAGTCCCTAAAACGGAGCTGTCTGATTGTCGAGGAGAATTTGCTCAACACTCTTCCTCTCCCTGTAACAGAACGCTTGCAGACGTGCTTAGATAAATGTTGACCAAAAGGGGAAATACCTTTTAAATGTTTGCCCCAGGGCTTTAAACGAGAGCTAAAATTTCCTAAGTTATAACGATGAAAAATGGGTAATAATTATGATTAACTATAACCAGATGTCTTTAAAGCAACTCAGTGTCTAGCCCTACATTAAACAGGTAAAAAGTGTTAACACTGAACTAAAAGTTTTGTGAATCATTGACTTTTAACTTATTAAGATGTGAGAAGTACACTTGGAGGGTGGCATGGGGGACATGAAATTCCTGAGTCTCTCCCTTGCAGTTTTTACCTTGAAGCTTAGGCATTCTTTCATCTCCCTCCCCAATTCCCCATTACTTACTTACTTATTTGCACACTTGTTTTAACTGACTTCCTGTTTTGGTATTTATCACCTCGCCCATAAATTCATCAATATAAATGTCCTTGGTGTACACTCCACACTCTTTGATTTATTCTTAAATGTTTTTAGGCAGGGTGTGCATTGTGCTTGGCAGAATTCCTTCTTGGCTTGATTTTTACTTCCTGTCCCAGCTTGCTCGAGTCTTACTCCATCTTGTTTTCTCTCAACAATGGTGAGCCCTAAAAAAAAACAAAAACAAAACTGTGGTGAACCCTGAGAAAGTGCTTGCCTTTGGCCCTTGCACAGAAAAGGACAGGGTGCTTAGGGCATGTCCTCCTCAGGGCCTCCTAAAAATTCATGTATTCTCTAAAATCTCTTCTTGTGTATCATCAAAGCCTTTTTTATTTGCTAATAATTTTTATATTAAATGTAAAGCATATAAATATTTTCTATTGTATAATCTTGGATTCAAAACCTGTGAGAATAATTTTTGTAAGGTACAGAGAACACATGCATTTCTTTAAGAATTTACTATTAATGTGCTTGGTTTGGGCTACTTACGCGTCTCCTACTTGTGTGCATTCTGCTCCAGAATGTTTTTGTACTCTGCAACTCATTACTTTTGGATAACAAAAGCCTTGTGTTTCATGCCCTAAAATATTTGGGGGGTTTCCTTATAAGAGGATGGCCACATCATCTACCTCTCTCTTCCCTAGTTGCTGTGCTATTGTACGGGTACAATTCTTAATTACTTCAAAAACTGTGATGGAGGGGAGAGGTACAGATTTGACTCCTTAAAACCGACTTCAAAACACTTGGAGAAATTAAGACTTAAAGCTAAATACTTTTCTTCTCCAGCTGCATGATCTCTAGACACGATTATAATGTAAAACACTCGGCCTCTGTTCAGTATTTAAGAAGAACTCTCAGAGCTCACAAAGAAGTAGATCCATTTAACTGAAATTCATCTCATGCCTTTGTCTAACTTTCCTGGAATACATTTTGCTCTTTTTTTTACAAAGAGCTTTGTGTTTAGCCTTTTATTATCATGCATATTGTAAAATGAATAAAATCAAGTGACTCATTTTTGGGAAAATGTACAGTTTTACTGTGTTTTTCTCCAGCGGGTCTAGGCATGATGATGCCTGTCTCATTTGGGGTGTTAATGATGAAGTAACCTACTAACTGCACCCAGACAAAACTGGAAAACACTATGGATAAAGAGTACTGTAAACATGGAACTGTGATGTATGGTGTGTTGTGTCTTGCTTTGCCTGTTCCAGGAAGATGAAGATGAGTCTTGAAATTGTAGCAAAATCGGCAGCCCCCCTCACCCGCCACACACCCCTGAACTGCAGCTCAGAAAAAAGAATTGTCTGCATCAAATGTAATTTGAATAATATTATATAAATCTATTAACTCCAGAAGCTGCCTAAAAGGTTATTTTTATTCTGAACGAGACAGAGCGGTGTAAAAATGTTAATTCCTACCAAAACTTGCCTTTAGTCAGAACATTCAAGTTCTCAGGGACCCAGGCCTAACTGACGAAACTTTCTTTCATCTAGGACTTTAGAAAACAGATTCTGACTGTATCTAGGGTTTTTTGTTTTCTTTTTTTTAACGTAAGTTAATGGCCATTTTAATGTTTCACACTAAAATTGTCAGGCGTACTAATTCCAAAGTTGGATAGGATTGATCTTAAGTTTTGGCTGTGAATATGATACACCCAGAGGTATCTAAATGGTTTGGGCCATATAATTAGCCATAATATGAAAAATCCCACCCTCCTCCATAAAGAAGAGTTTTCGAAGCAAATTTCAGATTGGCTATCATTCTCACAAACTACATATAACTTCTCCTGCAAAAGTCATTGACTAAATCTTCCTCATCGCTTCTTTCAATTTCTGGAAGCACATTACTATCAGGGTCAATGATAAATACTGTAAGCTGCTTTCCAAACACTGGGGTACAGTTACTGGTGCACGCTTTGTTGTTTCATGCCATAGTTTTTAGATTTCTGTTTAATCCTACATACCAGTGTTGAGGTAGCTTTTCAATTCACACAGCACTGATGGAATGAACTGTGAGGCCACCACTTGACACATGAGGACGTGGTGTTTGATGTCACCTTTACTGCACTGTTGGAACAGGTGTTCATTTTGCAAGTGTTCAAATTCATTTCAGAGGCTTTTCAATGAGGAAAATGCAGTTTGTCCCATTATGAGACTTTAGTTGGCATTTGACTTCCAAGAATGCACAGTGCATGTTCCAAAAAGTCAATGTGGATGTTATTCAGAACAAAGTTGATGGCTTATGCTAGCAATGGCATAGGTTCGTTTTATTTACAGACCTACCCAGACGCGCATAGCTAAGCTTGTGCACACATAGGGACACACACACCAGAGCAGTTTTGAGCACTCCTGGTGAGGTATAGTGTTCTTTCCCTAACCTACATAAGGATATGTCTGTGTGGCACATAGATGTGTGTTTTCATTCTTCATCCTCAGTCTTAATTTTTCTCCCGGGATGTCACCGTATTTCACTGTCCCTTAACCAATGTTTGTGTTAAACAGGGTAAGTAGAGATCCATAGGCTCTCAGCACTGTGGCGTAGCTCCAGTTTGTGTGGTAAGCTTACCACTGTGCTATGGTAAGCTGCAGTGAGTTATCTGCGTAATTTTATTGTTTGAGAGTGACAATATTTGCTTCTGTTCTTCATGTGTTTCATGATGTAAATTTTGTATGTTTAAAATATTGCATACTGACGGGTTCAGACACCATTAAAATAATCAAACAGTTATTCTGTGGATTTATAGCTTTATTTCCTTGTATTTCCAATAAAACCCTCCTTCCATCTTTACATTTTCTCTTCGTATTGTCCTAACTGCATAGGTGTGTTGTTGTCCTTCTCCACTCACTCACCTCCTTAAATTTGGTCAGCACTTGTACATAACAATATATTTGTGCTAGAGAACTTGGAGTCATACTTGAGCGTGTATTTATTTGGGGGGAAGCCAAGGCCTATAATGATGCCTAATATAGAAGCCCCACTTTACCCATCCCTGCAGTATTTAGAGCTGATTCAATCAATGATCTCTCATGCCTACCAAAAGCATGAGAATATAACTGTAAGTCCACTTGGTTTCCCAGAACTGTATATTGCATCAAAATCTGTGTTTATTTCTTTCTGGAAACAAGGCCGGTGGGAGGGGGAGGAGCTATTTTGTATCCTCACTTGAATTATGAAGACATTATATACATGAAATGGGATAAACTAATGACTGTTGGAAATGCCCTGGATATAATTATATCTTACGTTCAGTCGAATGTGAAAGCAGTGAAAACCTGCGGTCCTATTTCATTGGTTTCGTCTTGTTCCTGATTCATCACTTCTACATCCACTGGGAACTATCTCCTCAGTACCTTTGGTAATGGACTACGTTCTCTTCAACTTTATATATATATATATATATATATATATATATATATATATATGAACAATTTCATCAACACTAAAGCATTAATGCAGAATATATGAGTTAACATACTGAGTTGAGATGGCTTCCAGTTGACCTTCATTCATATTTCAGCTTTGCATTTGACTTGTAGAATACCCCACTGCTGAGAAAAACAATTATGAATGTCTCCTGCATGTTATATATTATCTCTGACAGAGATGGTGCAATTTAAAAAAATACAAAGGGGCATAGAATTAGAATGGATATGTTTGTGCATATGTGTTGTGTATAAGCCTAAATATTTATGTTTGAAATATTTTTAAACCTTCAAATGTTTCACTCTGAGTGAAATAACAGGCCAATCTCGGGTGGAAACATTTGCTTAGGTTAGCTTCACGGTGAAAGCTAGCATTTATTATTTTATCTTTGTCACGTATTTTCTCAAACACATACGTGCTCGGGTTTTGCTTCTGGTAATGAATTATTAGAAAATATAAGATCATGTTGTGAGTTGAATGTTTTTGGCCCTCAGGTTTACCATGTAGGAAATCTGCATTTTGGTGGTGAATCCCTTTGCCTGAGATTCGGTGGTTTTTGGTAAACTTTCCTGTTTTAAAGTAGCTTTTGTGTAAAATAAAGATTCCGTTTTTATAACAAATGGCAAATAAAAACAGATTAAATGTTGGAAGAAGTTCACTGTACTAATTTGTCCCTGTGCAGCTGTACTGTTATATTGTTCACCAGACGATGGATTTTAGATTTACGTGTGAATCTCCTAACAAGAGTAGGAGTTTTCAAAATATGCTACAACGCTCACAAAATAACAAGCCCCTGAAAAGAGCCGGATTGATTCTAGAATATAACATGTTGGGGCAGGAGGCAGGGAGGGGTGAAATCTGTCACAATCCTAAATAGGTCCCTCTTTCCAATGGTGCTTATCCTTGGGGACCCATGCCCACAAAGCAATCCAGGTCTTCCCCTCTCAGCTCTCATTTCTCTCCATTTACTGTTAGTTTAGCACTAACGCTGAACAGTGGACCAGAAAAATAAAAAGTAGAGAACTGCGAGGTGAAATTTTGAGGTTTAGTAAAAGAGGAAAAATGGAATTCTTGGGTAAAATAAGCACATGATAGTTTGACCTTTTGGATACAAGACTTTCTGTCTCTCTTTCTCTCAAACTCCTACCTGCCGCCCCCGGCCCACCCACCCTACGCACACACTTTCAGGAACACATTAGATGCCTGATAAAAGTCTTTCCTCTGCTGGAAGACAGAACTCGACATATACTGAACCAGATTATGAAGGAAAATGACTGCTGAAACCAGATGGCCACATTTTTCCCTGGAAATGAAGTACTTCAAGGGAGGCATTCACCCACCTGGAAGCACTTGAGGAATGAGAGAGACACGGAGGAGAGGAAGCCAGTGTGTGATGTAAGGCGTCAGCAGGCATTCAGGGACTGCTAGGAGCCTTTGGACTCTGGGGTCCTGTGCTGACAGCCTACTGGGCACTGACCAGGCCCCCCAAGCATGCTTAAGTGTGGCTTCACATTCTCCGGCATTCCCTTCCACACTACAGAGTGGTTTTTCCAGAATGCAGTGAAGGCCTGATGGCACAGGAGAGGCTGTGCCCACCCATGCCTTTGTGGGCTCTCTCCCCTTCCCCTGAGAGCTGCAGGCTCAGTCCCTCTCCTCTCTGAGGTCTAGAGAAAAGCGGTTTCTCCAAAGGCACAGCGTTGCACCTTGAATTCAAGCCCCATGTTTACAGAAGAAAACAGATCTGTAAGCCAAAGGAGGATCAGAAAAAAAAGCCATTTTTAAAAAATACGTAGTCTTTTTTAAATAACAAACCTCTTTTCATCCTGTGTGGTCTCATCATCCTCTAGACTAGAATTATGAGTCTTCCCTCCTAAATACCAATGATTCTAGAGAACTG
Organism: Leopardus geoffroyi; assembly: GCF_018350155.1. Classification (NCBI taxonomy): domain Eukaryota; kingdom Metazoa; phylum Chordata; class Mammalia; order Carnivora; family Felidae; genus Leopardus; species Leopardus geoffroyi. The sequence goes on from NC_059328.1 coordinate 75,818,547, forward strand.
CCTGTGTGCTACTCAGAAGCTTTTCAAATTCTTTCTCATAATAAATACCTTAAATTTTGTATGCCTTTTTACACATGCCTATTGTTTGTGTAGGGCTTGACCCACACCATTTTTTACTCTCTGCCTCCCTCTGCCGCTGAGATGAGAATAAATCAAATAACTTCAAATAGAAGTTGACCAGCATCTACTTCCTCCCCTGTTACTCCATTTCTCCTTGCCTTGCCTTGCCTTGATCAAATGCAGCCCCCAAGATCTTGAGAATTCCATGGCCCCCATTGAAGCTCAGTGACTCCATTTCAAATGAGATGTGCTCAGAAAGCCTCATGTAGCACCCGGCACCAGGACCAGAAATGTGGGTGCCCTGGGCAGGTAAGAATTTGGCACCCCCTTTAAAAATATGCTTTGAGTATTTATTTAATATGCATTTGGTAGAGATAGGGGACTTGGTCTCCTCTTAGTAAAAATCACGAACTTTTGGTTCAACTCTCTAATTATTCCTTTCTCCCAAAACAAAACTCCCAAGAATGAGCTAGAGACAGCTGGGGGCAGGAGCTATCGGGCAAATGAGAGCTCTCTGCTCAGAGCATTGCTGCTCTGAGTCTTTTCTCCTGGGACTCAGGAGCAGACCAGCCAGCCACTGGGGCTCACCTCTTTGTTCCCTTGGAAGTACAGAAATATCCCCTCTCCTGGCCCCCGTCCTCTCCCTCCCCACCCCTCTCTGCTTGTGCTATTTAGCATTTTCCTAATTACGTCCTCCCAAGTTCCATATCCTCACCCGTTACTAAATCCCATCTTTGAGAGTATTAAGTCATACTAAGGATGACGTTTTAGCTTGTACTCACCAAAATAAATCCCTTTCACTTATCAAGATGCTTCCTTCCTAGAATGGGGTTTCTTGTCACAATTTCAAATTCCAAATAAGAGACTTCTTCAATATACTGAATGGCAGTAGGACCAATTTGCATCCCTTAGGCTGGTGAACCTAAAGAATTACAAATGGAAACCTGAGTTGACTGGTCCCCTAATTCTAATTATTTCAATGACATTTGACGGTCCATGTAAATTAGTGCCCCAGGCAAATATTTAAACCCCAGGAAGACCGAATGCCACCCCTGTGAGGGGAGCCTCCTTCTAGTCTTTGCCTGAACTGGACTGGGATTCCCATCCTTGTCTTAGTGTCTCAGTAGTGCTTCCCAGAGAAACTACCTAGATCATTATGGAGGGAAGAGAACAGTTCCGTAACCCTTGTCATAATAGAGCCAGTATCCGGCAATTGATCTGTGAAAAGGGAAAGGCTGAAGAAGTAGCCAAGTGAAGGGAGAATTGATTCAGTCTGCTTGAAGAGGCTTGAGGAAAATTTACCGGGCTTGTGATACCTGGGCAGAATGATCCATCAGGAGCCTCATTCATGATTTCAAATTGAGAAAAGATAAAAATCTAATCATTTGTCCCTGATCCTTCAGCTTGGTGCCCATCACCGAAGGGGGAATAGCATAATGGAATACAACAGTAATGTTACTGAACACCTGCCACACGCCAGGTGCTCTACGAGCTTGTTCATGTGCACCGGCTCAATCCAGCCAACAACCTTTTGGTGTGCTATTCCTATTTTACAGATGAGAAAACCAACTTGAAAAGTGTAACATTTGCCAAGGTCTCATGACTGTTCAGAAGAGGAATCCTATTCAACTCACAGGTCTGCAAAGCCTATTTCTACAGAGGTGGAGGTAAAGAACACTTAACCTCAGCCCTTCCTCCTCTCTCCCCCACCTTGGAGTTTGAAGACTCACAGAGGACTCCGGTTTTCAGAGCTCACTGGTCTCTTCCCATTGCTTTTAGCCCAGTACCTCCTCCTGCTCCATATCTGTCCTAGTTTGTCCTCTCCTGAGCCAGTGAGTCACTTCCTGTCCATTTTATTTGCTCCCTCATTCGCGAATGCAATCCTAGAATTTTAGAACTTTCCAATTGGAAGGAACCATGTAGACTTTTCTGTAGAGGAAAGCCTAACTGACTTTTTCAAGATCACAGACCCACCGTCAGAGGGAGCTGGCACCTATCTGCATGTCCCCCTGTTGAATACTCTCTGCACTCGCGCCGGCTGGCTCTCAGAAGCACAGCTAATCTATATTTAACCCAAGAGTGGAAGTGCCAAGATTAGCATGCAGGCCTCCTCCCTAACCCCAGTGCTGTGCATTCCCTAACGAGCCGCATTCATTTCAGCTGCATCTTACGTCTCAAGAACAGTCCCTCCTGTGCAGGGTGCATTACTGGACACAAAGCACTTTAGGCTCCTGTTCCCATTTCACTCATAAGAAAACGAGGCTCTGAAAGAGACATCCTCAAGCGTTACCATTATTGAGTATCTGCCAGAGGCTTCGTAAACTTTAAGGCTTAAAACATGTTAAAGCAGGCATCATCTCCATTTATAGAAAAAGAAATCGGTCCAGGCAAGTCAAACAACTTATTATGTCATATATGAGGCTGTATGGTTGGTGGCAGAGCCAGGTTTTGAACTGGGGACTCTGTGGCACTAAATCTCCACTTCTTGTATCGTGCACACTGTGAAGGTCCTATGGCAAGTAAGTGATGGGGTTGCGAGGACAGCTGAGGAGTTCGGCATCTCATACGGTTTTCTGCCCTTTATGATGTGCAGACTCTGAATATTCTGGGAAAAAGATAATCTGCACACAGACACACACATATGCACAAACACAGTTTTAAACACCCTTTGGTGTAAATACAAAATTTCATCCAAAGGGCTAATGTATTTTTAAACTTGATGGGTTTTTTTGAAAATGCAGTTTTTATTTAAATGTCCTAACCTAAACTATGGTACCATTCTGAATTTTGAATCCTGTGGGAGATGTTGGATAAAGACCCTCATCTTGTTAAAAAAAAAAAAAAAGAAAAAAAAGAGTTGTTAACATTTTGGTTTTCGTTTTGAGGTACAGATGAGGCTCGAAGCGAGTTTGGGTTTTACTACAGAACTGCAGTTTAGCTCCCTGAGAGTCCTGATTTATGATAGGGAAATGCTGGCAGGCATTTGAGACTTGCAAAAAGACTACAAATCACAGTTCAGGCTAAATTCGTTCTAAATTCATTCTGCTGATTTAGACATTTGGAGGAGCGGGTTCTGCTGCCCTTACTGAATTCGTGCCATGATCCAGATAAAAAGCTGTGTTCCTCACCCTAGCTGATGGTGTGTCCCTCCCTGGCTTTGCCTTTTGGCGGAATGCGCTGCTAAGCATGGAAAAAGCCTGAACCCAAGGGAAGAACCCACTCCTTGAAGCACAGATTTCCTTGGCATTTGCTTCTTCAAAATGCCTGCCTTTTAAGGCAAGTGGCACGTCAGGCCCACTGTGAGTCACCCAGATCAGCTGTCTCCATACACACAGTGGGACTGCAGCTCTTGGATGCTGCCTGTGCCCCATCCACCACGGAGCTCTGCTGAGGAAGGGAACATGACTTACCAAATAACTTTGTGCAATCGCATTTGTTGTTTTTCTATTCTTCTAGAAGATGAAAGAAATTGGCCCTCTTCCCTTTTTCTTCTGGTGGTGAGTCTAATTCCTCCAGCTTAGAAAAGAGTGCCCATAGAGAATTTTTTTGCAAGGCTGGAAATGAGCCAGATGGCTTGGGTCCTGCCTTGGATAAGCAGCAAAGGCCCTGGCTAAGCCCGTGACTAGAAGGCCTGCAGGAAATTAACATGCATCTCTTGCAATGGGAGCCGTGACTCAGGGAATTTAGTGGTGCTCAGGATGCTAGAGGCCAGCTCCTCAGGGGAAAGAGTATGGGGTCCTTGTGACTTCTGGAATTCAGCATCTACCCTTGCCATGTCATTTCCAGCATGATCTGCATATGTCAGCATGCTCAAGGGCCTGGCCTAACTGAGCCTAATGGGAGGGTGAACTGAGGTGTTCTCTAGGGCGCCTGCAATTCTAATATTCTCATCTA